>NC_140959.1:4406585-5006585 GCF_014529385.1 Adiantum capillus-veneris
GCCAACAGAAAAGAACAGACTGAACACCTTTAAGCACTTCAAATAACGATTGAATTGAAAGAGATGCACGACATGAGACGAGGAGTGGCGGAGTTCCACCCCAAGAGAGCATTGGCCCCAAACAATGGCACCCCTTTCGGTATTTTTTTATATTGCTTCAGCTGAGTACAACTCCCATGGCTGTGTTGTGCATCTCCCGTGGGTAGACTGCCAGAGTGAGAGTCCATAGGTTATATTTAAAGGCCCCTGGCCTCTAAAAGCAATTTATATGAATAGCATTCAAGTTCTAAAAGCACTTGGCCTTCCAAAAGCAGCCAATGCAAAACATGGAAAATCCGTACAGTATGCCACGTTAGCATCCGTCAACGTAAAATTCGGAAAGCCGTACAGTATGCCATGTCAGCAACGCAAATCGTGGTCGTGCGTACAACTGCCACGTCATCAGGTCTTTTATCTCTCTCTGTGTGTCCCGCTTTATTTAATCTTTATTTCTAGGCACTTGGGCCCTATCGGACCGGGTCCCATAAGTTGGTGGGAACTTCTTTAAAAATAGGCCACTCGGCAAGACTTTGCAAGTTGGTTAAACTTTTTCTGCTGCTGCTTTTGCTTCTGCTGCTTCTTAGGGTTTAGGCCCCTTGGCCGGGATCTACAAGTTGGCGCCGTTCTTCAATGGCTTGACATGTCAGCAGTTTGTGGCATCCCCCCTTCTTGAAAAGAAAGTAATCGTCTATGATTACCATATATCTGCAAAACTCAAGTTAGCTCAAAAGTTTCTGAGGGACAATCAGTTTCCTCATCAGATTGGAGCTCTTGATATCCTGGGTCGTTGGCTTCCCACAAAAATCTCATCCAATAAGGAATATTTAGTGGTTGATACATCACAATGCAACACAAATGCTCACATATGCATGTTACAAGACACAACGAACAACGCCGATGAGCACTCCCCTGAGACAAACGGTCTCTGGTGTGAAGCTACTCAACGACTACCTCGTCACTCCCCTAACTGGTACAACCAAATGCTCCCCAAGCTGCAGCCTGCGTCGCTTGGAGGTTCAAGCATACAACCAAAGACTCCCCATACATCTCTTCTAGCATACAAGGAAACGCTTGCAAGACATCCCATTTGTGTCGTTCCGAGGTTTTCAAGCATACAACAAAACGCTCCCCAGACAACCTGTCTGCATCGTTTCGAGGTTCAGACAATACCAAAACAACATTTCTCACTACTCCACCAGGGAGTAAATCACCAAGCATTGAAACCAGTATTAAAACCAGAATCAAACAGTTCAAATCGGCACCAAAAAAGGATAACATCCATTTCAAGCAAATTTCAAACAATACTTCCTCAAACAGAGGTCAAAAGTATCCATCTACAAAACAACTAGAAAATTCATTCAGGTTGTTATTCGGACAACCGAACTTTTGAGGGCGACTGGCTTGTCCTTTTGCATCAGGGTAAGGTTCGATTTTGGATGTACAGAGTCGCATCATTCTTGTCGTGCCAAGGCATACCCAAGAGAACGTCGCAATTGCCCAACTTCATAATGTGGAAATCGGCTTTTCCATGATAGTCTTGGATAGTCACTGGAAGAGCACCAATGAACGGTACCACTTTTTGAGTTTGCCATATGGCTAGCTCGACTTCAATTTCTCCACCCTTTGTATCATAATCAAAGTGCATCTGCTTCATGAATTCTGGATGGATGAAGTTCTTTGTAGCTCCGGGGTCAAAGAAAATAAGGGATTTCAAGCCGTGCCGTTGACTTTGCCATATGCTCGACACAATTGATTATACTTTCAAGGCGTGTATGCCATAGCTATTAGGTAATAGTCCAATAGCGGATCTATCTTTCTTAGCCGGAGGTGGTTTTGGGGATCTTTCTGTCGTGGGAGCAAAAGGTTTCTCTAAAGACGTCAAGGCTCGCTGAGGACATGTAGGGAACGTATATCCTTTTTTGAAAACAGTTAAAGCATCGGCTTTCTTGTAAAAGGGTTTCTTGTTGGCGCTTTGTCACATGAGGCCTTTGCGGTTGGGTTTCACGAGTTTCCCGAGAATTTGTTCGTTGCTGCCTAGAGTTTTGGTTAGTGGCCGGAGTTACTTCTGTGGTAAATTCCAGCTTTTCCTTCATCAGTTTGTAGCCGACCACGACATGGTCCATAAGCTGTTGCATGGTTGAGACTTGCTGGGACGGACAATATTCCTGCAATGTTGATGGTAGTCCAATTGTGAATCGCTCGCACTGGTCCTCCAAGGAGATGAACTTAAAGAAGGACACCGGAAGATAGACGTCGAGAAACCTTTGTTTATGGTCATCCATGGTCTCTGTGGCAAGCATTTTCAAGCTGCCTCATTCTGCCAAGATCCGGACTTCAAAGAGAGAAGTCATATAACTGCGTGCAAATATTCTCTTGAAAGCTTGCCAAGTCCTTGGAGCATGCGGTTGTGTCGCAATTGAACACATTACTCCACCACTGCATGGCATTATTTTTAAGAAATCCCACTGCTCCAGGAATCTTGGATTCTTCTATATAGTTTCCCAAAGTATAGATGTTGTCGAATTGCTATAGGAACTCCAATGCTTTCTTCCAATCTTTCATCCCGGAAAAGGTGAAAAATTTGATTGTCGTGCCACCATCCTTAAAATCCTTCAGTTGGTTAGGCGTATATCCTGGGTACGGATAATAAGGGTATCAATAAGGGCTCCAACCACTGTAGCTTGGTGGCGGCGGTGGTGGGGGAGTGGGGGCAATGGTGCTGGCAAAGATGGTTGCACTGGATCAGGGATGGCTGCACCATATTCCTGAAGACTCCCCCGATAGAAACATATAGCTGGGAAGGTTGTCGGTTGGAAGCTCTGGTACTTTTTGGTACCACACCTTAGGTACCACCTAGGGCCATAGTAACAGGGAATGGGCGGAACGGGGCCCTCCCGTTCCCGGAACGTGTTCCCAAGCACGGCGCCTCCTCGATACGGAAACAGGAACGGCGAGGAAACGGGAACGGAACGCCGTTCCCTTCCCAGGCATAACTGGAACGGCCGGAACGGCAAAGTTTAAAAAAATGACAGTTTGGGTCTTTTGAACTTTTGGGGAGGTGTTATTTTTATCCTCTTCGATATAAAGAAGGGCTTTAAACCCTCTCTCTCAAGCTCTCTATCTCACCTTCTCCCTCAAGGCTCTCTCTCCCTCTCCCTCTCCCTTTCCCTCAAGGCTACCATTCCCGTTCCGCCACCCCGAGGGCCCCCCTGTTCCGGAAACGCCCCGGAGCCCCCCGTTCCCGTTCCGTGTAACTTTTCTTGGGGCATCAACCACCTGGGGCATCAGAGGGGGTAACATGTAATTTAGAAACTTTTGAAAACTTTGCAACAGCGGGAGATTTTGCTAAGGATACCGCGAAAGAATGTCGCGAAGCTCGTCGAGGAGAAATTGCAAGTACTGCCGAATCCATGAACGCCATATCTTGGGTTCCTATCGCTTATTCCCTATAAAAGCGATGAAGATGAGAGCGCGACCAATGCGCACTGAAGTAAGGGTAGGAGTCGCTAATAAGTCCGGGTCCGGACGTGAAGATTCTTTAATGAAATTTCGTGTAAACTTTGGAAGCGCCAACTTGCTCTGTTTGCTCTTTGGTAGCACCGGTATGCTTTCAGAAAAGCACACACTTGAAGCTCTAATACCACTGTCACGGGGACGGGCACTACGTGCCAACAGAAAAGAACAGACTGAACAACTTTAAACACTTCGAATAACAAGCGAACTGAAAGAGATGCACGACACGAGACGAGAGATGGTGGAATTCCACCCCAAGAGAGCACTCCCAAAACTTTGCGCGCCTTTCGGTATTTCTTTATATTGCTTAAACTAAGTACAATTTCCCATGGCTCTGCTTAGCATCTCCCACGGGTAGACTACCAGAGTGAGAGCCCATGGATCATATTTAAAGGCCCCTAGCCTCTAAAAGAAGTTTACATGAAAAGCATTCAAGTACTAAAAGCATCCGGCCTTCCAAAAGCAGCAAGCACAAAACATGGGAAATCCCTACAGTATGCCACTTCAGCGTTCGCCAGCGTAAAATGCGGAAATCTGTACATGAAAAGCATTCAAGTTCTAAAAGCACCTGGCCTTCCAAAAGCAGCAAGCGCAAAACATGGGAAATCCCTACAGTATGCCACTTCAGCATTCATCAGCGTAAAATGCGGAAATCTGTACCATATGCCACGTTAGGAGCACAAATCGCGGGCTCCGTACAACTATCACGTCATCACTTCTTTACGCAAATTTTTGTGTGTGTGTGTGCGGGGGTCCGCTTTATTTAATCTTTATCTCTAGGAACTTGGACCCCATTGATAAGTTGGTGTGAACTTCTTAAATAATAGTCCACTCGGCAAGACTTTGCAAGTTGGTAAAACTTCTTCTGCTGCTTCTTCTTCTTTTACTGCTCCTTCTTAGGGTTTAGGCCCCTCGGCCGAGATCTGCAGGTTGGCTCCGTTCTTTAGTGGCTTGATACATCAACAGTTTGTGACATGATTCATGTTGGAGATGTGAGCATGACTGTACATGGAACTAAGGCAATAATAAAAGTTGTGCATGGAACATAGGCAATAACAAAAGGCAGCAAAACGATTATGCATCTACCAACAAAAATACAAATGATGTAGAAAGGTTGTTTGTCATGCAACATATGTCAAACATTTCTTCTGATGGTGCATCTACGTCATGTGATGATAATGTATCGTGTGTGGAGCTTGGAGTACAATAGCTTTGTGCAGAGAGTTTTCGAGTAGGAATAGAGAGAAAACTAAGAGCAAATGAGAATGAGAGAGAGAGAGAGAGAGAGAGAGAGAGAGAGAGAGAGAGAGAGAGAGTTGAAATTCGCACCCACGTGCACACAATTTTAGGATGAATTTTGGTTCTGGTTGTTGCTGCAGTTTCTTCGTCATGCGGGGAGTATTTCCGGCAAGTATCCTGAGACAACCTGGGGTTTTACCCCCTTCCAAATCCGTTTATGCTCTCACAATCTCCATTTGAGCAGCACAGCAGAGGGTAGTTTTCAACGGATGTTTTCGGCATCAAATTCGACTCTTGATGCTTCTCTACCATTCGCCATTAGCTTCGGTGATAGAGGGAGATTAGGTGCTTCGTCTCCGGCATTGGAGAAAGAGAAGCAGGATGTGTGCTTTTTTTTCAACACACGCACACTCTCGACATTGGCGAGTTCCCCCCTCGGCATTAGATACATGTACACACTCCAATTTTTGGCTTCAGATACTTCGACATCTTCGAACAGGCAAGATACTGCTGCCTGCATTTGAGCTCGACATGGACACCTAGTTTTCTCGGCATCTACAACTCATTTTCACGGCTCGCGGCATTGGATTCTCTTCCGACTTTGGCGTGGACAGGCGAGGTGCCTCTTTTATAGGGGAGTGACTTCGGTGACATCGATGACAAATTCTCATAGTTCTGTGATATCGTAGAGAGTGAGACAATTGTTGGTAGTGAGAGGCCGGTTACAGATTGCCATTAGCAACAGTACTATACGTTTCTAAGAACAAATTTGGATTACCATATGCGTGTTTGGCCATGATGTATGTTTTTTGTAGTATTGCTTATGCGTAGCCATTGAGAGCTTCTCACATACAGATTTACAAGCACAGGGACAGTCCTAGGTTCTTTTGACATAGCACAATTGCGAGCATCTTTGGCGGTGACTTGCATTTTAGTTCCAGTGGGAGTTTTTATGTGTATGGATTATACATATATAGGCACGGATCTTGTGTTGTGAGCTCCGTTGAGAGCGTTTTACTCCCAGTAGGGAGCTGAGTTCTGCGATTTTTGCTTGCACCGTTGTTGGCGCTTGTTTATGCGCGTATCCTGTATTTTGCAGTGATTTTACGACATATGCACGCTATGTTGTGGTTACACCATTGTGGAGCCAATTTTGGATTGTTTCAGTAGTCCCGGCCATTTCTAAGACTCAGTCTGGAAGAGCCCTTTCTGCGACTATGGCTAGTCGTGTTTGTATAACCTTTTGTAAAGGTTGTTGCATGAGGTTTTTTGGAGCCGAGCACTCGGGGCGGGTTACCTAGTGTGAGGTGGATTAGGTTTCTTGAGATCCCCACTCGTGGCCTCACCAAAGGATATGCATAGAAGGGTACAGGTGCTTTGATGCCAAGTTGGTAGTCCTTCGACAGTTTTTTTTAGCAATATATACGAGTTTATGCCCTATCAGCACTCTTTTACAGTTTATGCATTGTTTTTTTGCTATGTGTGCTGGAGGTTTTGATCTTCATACAGAGGAGACTCTCCTAAAATTTTTCTAGAAATTTTGCCATAAATTCGTAGCCTCACTCTCTTGCTTTTGCTCTTGTCAATCATGGCTAGATCTTCTGAGAAAGAAGAGTACCATATCAAAATGGCACAAACTTCACAATATGGAAGCAGCGTATGCTTGATATTCTGGTCAATAAGGGCCTTGCAACGGCATTGAAAGAGCGTAAAGATGGTGTTTACACTCATGATTAGTGGGAGGAGCTTGATTCTCGTACTATGGTGACCATTTACCTGCAACTTGGTGAGTCTACTGTAAAGGAATCATGGGAGTTATTATTGAAACCGGCCTATAGCCTTACTAAAGGGCGGTAAAACTTTGGTTTTCACCCGATCTATACGTTGTTTAACTTTACCTGTACTTTATGACACAAAGTAACTTCACGGATAAACCTATAATTGGATTCACCACTTCAAAACAAATCACGACTTGGTAGCTAGAGCACTCCCAAGTAGGCAATGACACCTTGTAGGCCTCAAAGAATGGCACCCCTTTGGGTATTTCTTTACTCAATTGCAAAACAACAATCCGAACACTTTCATCTAACTCTCACCAAGCTGTCCAAACCTGTCAAGGGCTGTAATTGTAGGTTTTCGACCCAATTTCGGTGCCAAAAGCCCTATAGATCAAAAGAGCACATCTAGGATGGTTTCCCTTGCATTTTAGAAGCTTTTCCGGTGAGCTGCAGGTCAATTTCAGCATGCTGTAATTTCCTGTTTTGGTCATTGTCAGGTGCCCAAAGCCCCGTATAAGCACCCTAAGGCTTTTCCGAGGCTCCCTTGGTGTTATCTTGCAGTTTAGGTGCAAAACCTTAAACCGCAAATGAACACAGCAGGCTGTAATTCTTTATTTTGGATCGTTTAGAGCGGAGTAAACACGTCTACGCCTGTCTTAGGAGGTCCTGCACGCAATGGGACAGTTCCCTTGTGAATTGGACTAGTTTTCACGCGAGAAAACTCTCCTTTTTTGCAATTCTTCGCGATAGAACCGTGTGTACACGTGGGGGATTAGCAATTAGCTAATCTGGTTCTTGTATAGAAGGCTCTTGGCTTGGCAAACGTACATAAAACCCACAGAACTGTAGATGGTCATCTGAGAAGTCCAACTAGTGGGGCATTACCATATGTGCAAAGGGGAGAGAGAGATGCACGGAAGCAAATCATTGCGCTACATGAGACAAGGGAGAAGGCAAGCTTTCCATTAAAGCTCTGATCACTTGCATCCATTCCTCACATACACACATTGTAAAGCACTTATGAGCAAAAATCAGCCCCTTCTTAGTTTTGGGTGCCCCCTCTTGGGATAAGATATTCTGGAGTGTGTTGGCTTGCAAGTTGCTCTCCTACTGCCATGTGTCCACTTTGCTCCTTTTGGTTTAATCCCTAGTACCCACCAACTTATAATGTCCTGTCGAGGGACCTGAATGACTTTAATTGAGCATAGCCACTTCTTTACTAGTCGGATTTTAGCGTTGATTGGCCTAACCATCTCGTGGCTACCTGGCCTTGACTCTCACGGATGAAACTCTCGGCCATCAGCTGTTTTACATTGTCCATGCAATGTCCGGGCATTTGTAATTTCAAAAAGAGGGTCCCAAAAATTAAATAAAAATCAAGGGAAGGAAATCAACAAATAAAATTAGTGGTTGTCATAGCTTCGTGACAGTTATGCTTAGCCTGGGATGGCAAGAGTGCCTCGAACAAAGTTTTTCTTATGGAAAAGCTCATGCTTTTTGAACATGAAAGAGGCGAGTAGTGCCAGTTCATACTTAAATGAGTTCAACAGTTTGTTTTCACAATTTACATCTATGGGACCCAATTTCGATGATGAAATGAAAGCCATTTTCTTGCTATATTCTTTGTCTTCGTCATGGGATACAATTAACACTGCCATTAGTAACTTCGCCTTAGGGCAAGCTTGTATTTTGTGATATTACTAGTTCTTTGCTCACAGAAGAGATTAGATGTCAGTCTCTTGACACTAGTGGGCATAGTGATGCATATATAGCTGGTGATGGTCAGTCCAGGCAAAGAGATCGTAGTCGTAGTCGCGGACGATCACAGGATAGCACGAATGCTCATAGCAAGAGTCATGGACGTCAGCTGCGCAATGTGGAATGCTATCATTGCTACAAGAAAGACCATTTAAAGAAGATTTTCACATTTTGCAACGTGAAAAGGGTAAAGCCATTGTCAAGTCTGACCCGCCTAAGAGCAGTGTGAAGATCGAGCAGCTCAATGTAGTTAGAGTCTCCACCAGTTGAGGTTGTTCTTCCTGACGTGCCGTAGTTGTCAGAGACTCAGAGTTCTTTATATTCACTATTGATTTGAGTTCAGATGCATTATTGTCTCTTGATGAGTGTTATACACAAAACTGGATCATTGACTCACTTGCTAGTTTCCACGTTACTCCCCATAGGGAATGGTTCTCCAACTATAATTCCATGCATAGTTCGGTCAAGCTTAATGACTCGTATGAGCTTGACATTTGTGGTGTTGAAGATGTGAAGCTATGCATGAATAACGGCACTGAATTTTTTTTTCCGAGAAAAAGATTTTTCTATTAGTTGATGAAACTGCCCATAGGCCTACAACCACCTCTACAAGAGAGGGCTACAACAATCATGAGGCGGAGCCTCTCCCAATGAAAAAACAACATATGTACAATGAGGCTAAATCAAGATATGGGAGGAGGGAAGAGTCACACAGGTGGACGGTAGTGCCATTTGAGCACACCCTCGACCATGGTGAAAAAAGGCCAAGGGCGCCAGAGTCGAAGGAAAGCCTCTCTGCGCTGCCGCATGCGGTCGGAGCTGCCCTGGAGTCTCAAACTGTCCTCTGAGATTATGGATCAGCTCTAGCCAAAGATCCCGATCCCGAACAGTCTCTACTGGTGGTACAGGGCGAGCCTCGAAGATGCGGAAGCAGCGGGCCCGCCAGATGAACCAAGAGTGCCACACCGCAGATGAGCTCCAGCCTCCAAATACTCCTCTCTCTCACTGCACCACTCTTGTGGGGTAAGCTCTGTAGCAAGCTGGAGTGTAGGTCCACCCCTCTGCATCACTATCATCCTATTGGTGGAGGATAGCTCAAACTGAAGTGCCGGGCCCGTGAGAGTGGACCAAGCAGCTACCCCCCAAGTGTACTGCCGAGCTGTGGAAAGAGCTAGCATTAGCCGAAGAACATAAAGCCAAACCTGCTGTGCCAAAGGACATTCCCAAAGACAGTGACGCTGACTCTCCACAAGATGGTCACAAGCTATGCATGCTGCCAAGAGACCACTATGTACAAGCCAGCCCCCAACTGCTGTAGCTCGATGTGCAGCTAGCCACTGGAACAAAGGGACTCGCCTAGGCTGTCTGAAGTCCCACAACCTCTCCCAAAAAGCTGACAAGAACTCAGTTGTGAGACCCTCCTCTTGCCAATGAGGTGCTGCAGGAGGACGAGCCTCTTCCGTGCTGCCAGTATGTGACGTCCCAGTCGAACAATGTACTCAAAGAAAGGGATGCCTGGATGATTTGCTGAGGAGAAAGGGTCCCTCCAAAACCACTCTCTAGGATCCCAATACACTCGTGTTAGTGGACAGCTCTCCCAAACCCATAGTCTCCAGTGGCCAGTCTCTAGAGCTGCTGGGTCGAGATCTATGACACAAGTCCTCCCACAGATGCCCATAACTCGGATCCTCTGAAAACAGCACTCTGACACCTGTGGGGCCTCCTACTGAAACTAGGTGTAAACGATCCTCACCCTGTAGCTCAAAAAACAGGGAGGGTACAGTCTCTGAGTAAGCCCGAACTACGATGAGAACCTCCAGTCGCATGAAGGCCCTCATCCATCTGGGCGCTGCTGACTGGAGAGGTACGAGCCACTCAGCTGGTACTACTTCTGAGATGTCTTGACACATGCTCTGCATCCCTCTCATGCCTTGTAGCTGGATGTCCTGAAGCTCCTCTGACAAGCCTGAGCACTGTAGCTAGTCACCTAAAGTGCGTGCAAGACCCTCTGCCATGGGACCCCAGGAAACATGAGGCCTACTACCAACCAAGTGGCCTCTCTGAGTGCTAACCATGGGGTTCCAAACCAGGGGCTATCTCAGGCGCTCCTCCATGCAAGTAGGCTGATGCTGCTCCAGGCCTCTCCATAGCTGCTCCAAGGATCGCAGCAGACTCACAACGAAGCGGTCCTCTAGTCTCCTGCTCAAGCCAACTCTGCGCATCTCTATGAAGATCCATCTGGTCGAAGGTCGCCAGGGGCCTCTAGCCTGAGGCACTCTAGCAGTAAGCTGCTGAAGCAAGAACTCCTTCCAGGGCTCCTCTCCCGGAAGGAGTCCTCTGACGACAAACTTCCATAGAAGGGCTCTGCTCTGCTGTGTTGGGTCTATGATCCCCAACCCTCCCTGAGAACAAGGAAGAATGATGACCTTCCATGCCACTTTGGCCCGGGCTATTTGAGTGTCACACCCTGACCAAAGGAAGTTCTTGATCAGCCTCTCTACCTGACTGATGCAAGAACTCAAAGAGATCCAACAAGAAGTGATGTACCACATAGTAGCCAATAACACCTGGTTGGCCACTACAACTCTGGCTGCTAGAGAAAGTCGTGCGGAGCTCCAATGCAACAACTTCCTCTTGATGGACAGGAGAAAGGGAGCAATCAGCTGCGCGAGAGACAAGTCCAAGCCAACCAGACAGCCCAAGTATCGAACTGCAGTCCTTGGGGGAATCCACCTGAAACCTGCACCTGGAATCCAATCCGGCGTAAGAGCACTACCAACGAAGAAAGCCACTGTCTTTTCGAGTTGATCAGTGGGCCTGATGCACAACAAAAGGTCTCAAGAGCCTGCTCATCTCCCTGAATAGGGAGCGCTAAGCCACGTAAACCAACCCGCTGTGAAGCCAAAAACCTGCTCATCGCCTCAGCATAGAACAGGAAGAGGAAGGCTGCAAGAGGGCAGCCTTGTCTGACCAATCGTGAGAGCATGAAACGATTACCTCTACCTCCTGACAAAAGTACCTGACTGTGTGCCTGTCTGTACAGAGCTGACACACCTCTGATCCAAGCATCTGAGAAGCCCATCCTGCGCAGAGTGCCCTCCAAAAAGTCCCAGTCAACTCTATCGTAGGCCTTCTCAAAATCGAGAAGAAGTATCACCAGATCCTCATCACGGAGTCGCGCGAGGGCAGAAGCCTCCCAAAAAGTAAAGATGTTGTCAAGGATACTGTGTCCCATTTATAATGCTCTCTAGAAGTGGCTAAATCCTCAAACTCAGAGACTTGGCAAGAATTTTGTAGGATGAGTTGAGGATGGTGATGGGTAGCCACGGTCGAATCCAAGGAGCCACCCTCCTTGGGAATGAGGTAGATGAGGCCCTCATTCATGCTGTCAGGCATCTCTCCTGTGTGTAGGATGTACTGAAAAGCCCTGCAGAGATCTGAGCCAAGCAAATCTTAGTACTCCAAGAAAAAGCTGGGAGTCAAACCATCCTCACCTGAACAGCTACCATGGGGAAGTGCTCTAAGAGCCACGTGTAGCTCCTCTAGCTGAAGAGGCAGCTCAAGCCTTTGGCACATCTCCTTAGTCACAAGACGATGCATCTGTGCCCACACCTGCTCTCTGCATGCATCTTGACGCTCTGACTGAGGCTCTGCAGACAATAGATCACGGTAAAAGTCAGTAGCAACTGCACGCATGTCCTCTGGCTCTGAAGTAATTGACCCATCGGGCCTCCTCAACTGATTGACCTTGGCATGCATATGTCGAGGTCCCACTACCTCAAAGAAAGCGCATGCCACTTTGTCACCCACTTGGGTCCACTGAGATGCCTGTCGATGGAAAGCAAACTCATGGCACCTCTCCTCTGTGCTGAGAAGCTCCTCGCGAGCCTGCTGCTACTCCTCCAACCAAGGACTGTCTGGATGCTGCTCATGCATCCTTTGCAAGGAAGCAACACCCCGTCGGAGATGTTGCTCCTCCTCTCTCGCTGCAACCAGACAGGCGAGCCGAGGACTCCTGAAGAAAGAGTCGACTAAGCTGAGCAAGCCTTCAGGCCACTCTGTCAGCAGGAGAGTCCTCCATATCTAAGCTCTCTGTTCAAAGAGCCACAACTCACTCTTTGAGCGCACAATCCAGCAAAACACTCTCAGAGATGTGAAGCATCGTGCTCCCCCCCCTCTGCCTATTTGTTACTGTGAGGATCACTGGTGCATGGTCCGAAAAGGAAGTCCTAGCCAAAATGTCAACTGTCCCACCCAAGTCACAGAAGTGGTCACTAGCGTAGAAGGGATCTATCGGAGATAGATTCACTCCTCCCACTGTGCAGTCCGAATGAGAGAAGGCCAGGCTGTCTAGGAGCCTCACAAAGCTAGAATGCTGCAACACATCTGAAACCCACAAAGTCATACAAAACCTCTCCCAAGCTGCCAACTCAACTCCATGCACAGTAGTATGGCTACCTCCAATCCTCTCAAAGGGGTCCTCCAACATGTTGAAGTCACCCCCAATGCACCATTGCTCTGCCTGCGGCAGAGACAGAACAATCTGAGACCAAAACTCTGCACGTGCACTCGCCACATTGGGCGCATAGATGTTCAGAAAGCCCACGAGGCAACCTTGAACCTACATAGTGATCCACTGAGCCTTGCCTGGCACAATAATCCCTCTGCCCACAATGGCCCACTGAAAGAATCCGCAATAGTCATACATAGCCCGCCCTGGATGCCTCCAGGTCCAAATGTAGCTGACCAAAAAAATCTCATATCGTCCACGCAAAAGCTGACCACAACGTCTAATGCGGCTCTTACACAGATGATGCTCATGTAGCATAAGAAGGTCAATCTCTCCACCCACAAGGCATCGCTGAAGCTCCTGACACAGTCGGCCCCTCTGACGCTGAAACTGGGGTCCACCTAATCCCTGCAAGTTCCCATGAGACGATCCTCATGGGGAGCGAGAAAGAACTGATGCTGTAGATGCAACCAACCGTGCTATCTTCGAGGCGGGCTTGGCTGGGGCGTAATCCGCATCCAAGCATCCCCGAGATATGCGTGACTGCAAAGAGTGTCTGGCCCAAGCCCAAGTAGAACGAGCTGTGCGCAAACCAACCTCCTCTATCCAGGAGTCCTCATGTATTTGTACATAACATGGTGAGTGGGTGGATTTGACTTGGTTGGAATTTTAACTTGGAAGGTTATCAATTCCATTGATTTTGTAGAAAGATCTTTAGCAAGACTTCACTCCATTTTTATGAAGATCAAGTCTGGTCAATATATCGGATACCATGTTAAAGAAAGCATAGCTTATTGCTCTCATATAGATACACAATGAGAGAGAGAGAGAGAGAGAGAGAGAGAGGGAGAGAGGGGGACTCTGCGTGTCAGCAAAGAAGTGAACCACAATGTGTCTACATCCTGCTGCGTCTAGAGGTGTCACAAAGAACTTGGCCAATGGCCACAGAGTCTGAAGCAAGTGTGTAACCCCTAGGTCTTCCGTGTGATGAGAGAACTCTAGGGCCTATGTCTACAGCCACTCCAACACTAAGTCTAGAGACCACTCAGCCTGGTCCCTGCTGCATAGGGGAAAAGAGAAGCCAGCTGCTGAGTCTAAGGCCTCTATCCCCCTAGCTGCAAGGAACATAACATAAACTCTAAAGCAGGCTGCCTCAAGGTCTGGTGAAGGGTCGTTGAGAAACCGTGTAAAGTCGTACGCAAAGAAATCCCAACGACGACGAATGTCGAAGCTCCTCAGACCACGAGAAACTACTCCAAAGGGGGACGTCTGCACCAGAAGAGGGGGTCGCAAGAAAGGGTGTTCCTCTCTCGCCAAACGAGTCGTGGCAAAAGCGCTGCCAAGAGATCTCCTAGCAGCCAAGGAAGGCCCTGCCCCCTGGGACGCTTGCGGGGCTGGAGCGGGAGGAGATGAGGGAGCAGGGGGGCGCGAGGGAGAAGGGGGGACAAGGGGGAGCGACAGATGCAGAAGGGCAAGATGAAAAGGTAGGAGGAGAAGGTGGCGGGGGGAGGGGGCGGCGGCGGAAGAGGGGGGGGGGACTCGGGGGGGACTGTCGAGGGTGAGGCTGAGGTGGAGGCTGGAGCAGGGACCTTGTCCTGCTGAAGATGGTTGAATCGGTGTCCCATGGGAACCCACTGCTGCTGCGCAGGAGCCTGGGGACCGCTCTGAGTGCCAGGCTGGTGTGGTGGCCCCTGCCGACGTCGACCACAATTCTACTACCATCCCTCCTCCGCTTGAGCCCCACGCTAGGAGGGTGGCACTGCCTGCGTACTCTCTGACTTTGTCTGTTGATGCTGGCTAGCCCTTGAGGGCTGGGACTAGGCCTGTGATGTAGGTCGGGGTCTCCTCCATGGACAGGCCTTCGCAAGATGGCCCATCTGCCGACAAATGAAATACTGATTCAGGAGGCCTGAATACTCCACGCTCTGTTGAAACCACCGCCCACTCAGCTGAGGAAGTAGGATGACCTTCGGGAGAGTGTGGGTGTTCCTAACCAGAATACGTACTGAGGGGATGCCAGCTGCCTTGGCAGCTACCAAGGCTGCCGTGCGAGGTGTCTCCAGGACAATCCCAATCTCTGAGCCTATCCTAGACAAAAGTGGCAGGTACTCCCTCCTCAAACTAGGAAAGTAGACGGAAATGGGAAGGTCTGCCTCCTCTACCAGAACATCTGTAGCTGGATCAAAACCATGCCTCCACTGTCAAATGTGGGCATGAATGCTCGGATGGCCAAGGGGCTCATCGCGATGACCTTGGAGGCCATCTCGGAAGTCTCGAACTCTATCTGATAGTAGCCGCGTCCGAGGAACTGAACATCCAAGATCTTGCCCACCTCTGCAAGAAGGCGGGCTTGGAGAAGATCACGCAGCTCTCCTCTGCTGGGTTTGGTGCCGAGAATCTTGCAGATGACAGAAGTCGCCTGAGGGCGTTCCACCTCTGCGGCTAGGCTCGCTTGTTCTGTCGGTGAGAGAGCAAGTCGAATGGTGGGCTCAGCGGGCTCGAGGGAGGAGACTTCATTGGAGTCCCTCTGTGGCGGAGCTTGAGCCTCCATCTGTGTCTGCCGCTGTAAAGAAGGGACGAAGAGACGTCGGCGAACAGAAACCTCCTGCTGGACCGAGCATGTCGAAAGTGCTGTCGAGCCAGTCAAGCAGGAAAGCAGAGAGCGAGGAGGTGGATAAGGGATAATGTGCAGGCTGGGCGGGGCAGTGGGCAAGTAGGCGGGTAAGGCAGCAGGCAGCGGCTGGGCAGCGGGCAGGGCATGCGAGTGGGCGGCGCACAGGGCAGGGCAGCAGTGAGCAGGTAGAGAGGGAGGGTGAAGGCGAGTTGGGGGCGCGATGGTGGGCAGAAGGCGGGGGGGAGAACAACAGTAGCGAGCTCAGTTTTCTGCGTTTCTTCAGGAGGCAATATTGTTACCCCATGTATTGCTCTAACGGCACTGAATTTATGCTGTGAGGTGTCAAACATGTGCAAAAGTTGACTAAGAGCTTAGTGTCAGCGGGTCAACTTGATGATTTGGGCTATACTACAGATTTCGGCAATTGGTTTCTGGATGATTTGCAAGGGGAATTTGGTCATCTTGAAGGGCCAAAAGTTTGACTCAGCATCTAGTAGTTCATCGCCCCGAATAGGGAGCGTTAAGCCACACAGACCAACCTGCACAGACCAACCTGCTGTGAAACCAAGAATTTGCTCATTGCCTCAGCATAGAACAAAAAGAGGAAGGGGGCTAAGGGGCAACCCTGTCTGACCAAGTGTGTGCATGAACTGGTCTTCTCTACCTCCTGCCAAAAGCACCTGATTGTGTGCACGTCTGTAGAGAGCTGACACACCTCTGATCCAAGCGTCTGAGAAACCCATCCTGCATAGAGTGCCCACCAAGAAGTCTGAGTCAACTTTGTCGTAAGCCTTCTCAAAATCGAGAAGTATCACCAGATCCTCACCTTGGAGGCGCGCGAGGGCAAACTCCTCCCAAAAAGTGATGTTGTCAAGGATATTGCGCTCCTTGACAGAACCTGTCTGGGTCCCATGTATAATGCTCTCTAGAAGTAGCTGAATCCTCAAGCTCAGAACCTTGGCTAGAATTATGTAGGCAGAGTTGAGGATGGTGATGGGCCGCCACTGTCGAATCTCGTCCAAGGAGCCTTCCTCCTTGGGATTGAGGTAGATCAAGCCCTTACTCTCCTATGTGCAAGATGTACTGAAAAGCGCTGCAAAGATCTGAGCCAAGAAAGTCCCAGTACTTCAAGAAAAAACTTGGGCTCAAACCATCCTCACCTAGACAACTACCTTGGGGAAGTGCTCTGAGAGCCTCATGGAGCTCCTCTAGCTGTAGAGGCAGCTCAAGCCTCTGGCGCATCGCCTCAGTCACAAGACAAGGTATCTGTGCCCAAACCTGCTCTCTGCATGCATCCTGACGCTTTGATTAAGACTTTGCTAACAGCAAGTCGCAGTAAAAGTCAGTAGCAACTTCACGCATATCCTTTGGCTCTGAAGCAACTAACCTGTCGGGTCTCGTCAAATGGCTGACATTGGTGTACGCATGACAGGGTCCCACTGTCTCAAAGAACGCCCCAGTCAGTCTGTCACCCACCTGGGTCCACTGAGACACCTGTCAATGGAAAGCAAACTGACGACGCCGCTCCTCTATACTGGCTAGCTCTTGACGAGCCTGTTGCAACCTGCTCCTCCAACCAAGGACAGTTTGGGTGCTGCTCCTGCATCCTCTGCAAGAAAGCAACGCCGCGTCGGAGACGCTTCTCCTCCTCCCTCGCTGCAACCATGCGAGCCGTAGACTCCTGGAGGAAGAAGCGACTAAGCTTAGCAAGTCCAAAGGTCACTCTGTTAGCAGGGGAGTCTTGCGTGTCCAAGCCCTCTGTCCAAAGAGCCACCACTCGCTCTCTGAGCTTTGAGTCCGACAAGATCCTCTCAGGGATGTGTAGCATCATGCTCCGCTCCTCTGTCTGTCTATCATAGTGAGGACCATTGGTGCATGGTCCGAAAAAGAAAGATGTCCCAGCCAAAAAACAAATAGATCCACCCATGTCACAAATGTGGTCACTAGTGTAGAAGTGATCTATCCGAGACAGATTCACTCCTCCTACTCTGCGGTCCGAGCGAGAGAAGGCCAAGCTGTCTGGGGGCCTCACAAAGCCAGAATGCTGTCAAACATTTGAAGCCCTCAAGGTCATACATAGACTCTCCCAAGATGCCAACTCAGCCTTGTGCACAGTAGCATGGTTACCTCCAATCATGTTAGAGGGGTCCTCCAGCATGTTGAAGTCACCTCCAATGCACCATTGCTCTGCATGCGGCAAATAATCTACAATGTGAAACCAAAACTCTGCATGTGCTCTTGACACTTAAGGCACATAGATATTCATGAAGCCAATGAGGCAACCTTGAGCCTGCATAGTAATCCCTCTGCCCACAATGGCCTGCTTCCATGAGTCCGGAATAGTCATACATACCCCTCCCTGGATACCACTAGGTCCAAATGCAGCTGACCAAAATGTCTCATATCGACCACGCAAAAGTTGACCACATCATCTAATGCTTCTCTCACAAAGATGATGCTCCTGCTGCATAAGAAGATCAATCTCTTCGCCCACAAGGCATCATTGAATCTCCTGACGCAATCGACCCTGTTGGCGCTGAATCTGGGGCCCACCTTATCTCTGCATGTTCCATGAGACAATCCTCATGAAGTACGAGAAAGAACCGATGCTGCAACAACAACTAACTACGCTATCTTCGAGGCTGGCTTGGATGAAAAATAATCCAAATCCGAGCGTCCCCGAGATAGGCGTGGCTGCAAAGACTGTCTAGCCCAGGCCCAAGAAGAGCGTGCCGTACGCAAGGCAACCTCCTCTGTCCAAGATCCTCATGTATGTATACATAGCATGGTGGGCTCTGCGTGTACCACAATGTGTCTACATCTTGTCGTGTTTGGAGGTGTCACTGAGAACTTAGCCAACGGCCACAAAGTCTATACTAGATCTGTAACCCCTAGGTCTCCTATGAGGTGAGAGAACTCGAGGGCTTGTGCCTGCAACCAATCCATCACTGAGTCCAGAGTCCACTCAGACTGGTCCTTGCCACATAAGGGAAAAGAGAAGCCAACCGATGTGTCCAGGGCCTCTATCCCTTTAGCTGCAAGGAACAGTACATGAACTCTGAAACAAGCCGCCTCAAAGTCTAGGAAAGAGTCGCCGAGAAATAGTGTCAAGTCGTAGGCAAAGAGATCCCACCTACAACAGATGTCGAAGCTCGTCACTCCACAAGGAACTGCTACAAAGGGAGACGTCTGCACCAGAAGGGGGGTTCGCAAGAATGGCTGGCCCTCTCTTGCCAAGCGACTCGTGGCAAAAGCGCTACCAAGAGATCTCCTAGCAGTCGAGGAAGGTCCTGCCCCATGGGCCGGCTGTGGGGTAGGATCGGGAGGAGATGTGGAAGCAGGGGGGCTAGTGGGTGAGGATGAAGAAGGGAGCGGCGAGGGGGATGGGGGGAGGTGGGGAAGAGGATGGAGGCAGGGGGGAGGGGCGGAGGAGGACTCGGGGAGAGAAGGGGCTGTCGATGGTGAGGCTGAGGTGGAGGGTGGAGCTGGGGCCTTGTCCTGATGAAGAGGATTGAAACGGTTCCTTGTGGGTACCCACTGCTGCTCGCCTGGAGCCTGTGACCACCCGAAGGACCACGATGACGTGGTGGCCCCTATCGACGCCGACCACGGACCTACTACTAGCCCTCCTCTGCTTGGGCCCCAGGCAGAAGAGGGTGAATGTGCTTGAGTACCCTATGTCTCTGCCTGTTGATGCTGGCCAGCCTTAGGAGGTTGTGGCTGTGTCTGAGGTGAAGGTCGGGGCCTCCTCTGTGGATAGGCCTTCGCAAGATGGCCCATCTGTCGACAAATGAAGCACTGATTTGGAAGACCCAAATCCTCCACACTCTGGCGGAGCCAACCACCACTCACCCGAGGTAGTAGAATGGTCTTCGGGAGGGTGTGGGTGTCCCGAACCAGAACACGTATTGTGGGTATGCCAGCTGCCTTGGCAGCTACAGAGGCTGCCGTGTGAGGTGTCTCCAGGACAGTCCCAATCTCTGAGCCAATCCTGGACAGGAGCGGAAGGTACTCTCTCCTTAGGCCGGGGAAGCACACTAAGATGGGAAGGTCTACCTCCTCGATAAGAACATCGGTAGCTGGGTCAAAACCATGGCGCTTCCGTCGAAAATGGGCTCAAACTTCTCGGATGGCTAGGGGGCTCATCGCAATGACCTTGGATGCCATCTTCGGGTCTCAAACTCTATTTGGTAGTAGCCACGTCCGAGAAGCTTAACGTCGAGGATCTTGCCCACCTTGCGAAAAGGCGGGCCCAAGAGATCACGCACCTCTCCTTTGCTAGGTTGGGTGCCGATGATCTTGCAGATGATGAGGTCGCTGGAGGTGCTCCACCTCTGCTGCGAGGCTCGCTTGCAGATGATGAGGTCGCCTGGAGACGCACCAACTCTGTTGCGAGGCTCGCTTGCTCTGTCGGCGAAAGAGCAAGTCGGATGGTGGGCTCCGGAGGACAAGGGGGCTTCTTGAGAGTCCCTCTGGGGTGGAGCATGAGCCTCCATCTGCGTCTGCTGCTGTGGAGGAGTGAGAAGCGAAAGGAGACGTTTCTCTTAAAAAGCCCCGACAAGCATGTCAGGAATCCAAAACCGTCAGAGCAGGTCGAAAGATGCCTTAAGGGGGAGCGGGGGCAGCGAACGAAGCGGGGGGGGGGGGGGGGGGGGGGGGGTGGGGCAAGAGGCCAACAAGCGCGAGGGGGGGCTGGAGCAAGGGAGCACGAGGGGGCAGCGCGAGGGGCTGGAGCCAGGGGGGTAGCATGAGGCAGCGCAGGGGTGGGGGCGGGACAGCAGCAGCGAGCACGAAACGGCAAGTATTCAGCCAGTGTTTTCAGCTCTACAAGGACAATGTTTTCCAGCATCAGTACCATCGATTTCAGCCATCAGTTTTCAGCCTTCATCGCCATCATTTTGCAGATTTCAGCTCTATGAACCATCAGCGTTTTCAGCATTCAATCTTAGCCTCGTAGTACCAAGTATCTACAGCAAGTACCCATCAGTATCTCAGCAGTACCAAGCATCTACTGCAAGTACCATCAGCATCTAGGATCATTGTAACAGCATTGTGCAAGTAATAAAAAGCAAGTACTTGCTCTCACAACAGAGCAAGGGGCCCTTGATGATGGTTGGGACCCGACATGCAGTGTCGTCTCTTTTCTCTCTCTCTGCCTCTCTCTTCTTCATTGTGTTCAGTTCAGTTTCTCTTTTCAAGTGAAGTAAAAGTAACCTTGTGTTTGTGTGGAGTCCTATATCCGAGCTAAATCCTTAAACACTTCTGCTGCACATGACACTCACTGTAGTAGAGTTGAAGACTCCATTAGTGCCTATTGTTGGCATCAAGAAGGAAAGGGCTCAATCGTGACTAAAGGTGCGCCACTACTGAAAAGGGCAGCAACAACAATCAGAAGAGGATGCGAGGAAGAGAGCGAGGAGCGTGAATGGGAAAAGCGAGCGAGGAGGAAAGGTGGAAAGGGGGCCGAGAGAGGGTGGGGGGGGAAGACGCATGAGAGAAAGGGGGGGCGACCATGATGGAGACTTGTGGCCAGCATGAACAAGGAGAGGGTGTGAGCGGGCGAGAAGGAGGCAATGTGCACAAGATGTGGGGGAGGAGCACACAACAGCAATGAGCACTTTGGAATTGCTAAAGCTCTTGTAAGATGACATATGTTTTGCCTTTGGCTTTGACCAAAAATCACCAAACTTTAATCCACCACAAATGTCTTGTATGGGAAGAAATCGTCAACTTCCCATGCGCTTGGAAACATTTTCTACCCTTACTTTTTTTTCCCAAAAAAAAGATCCTTCTATTAGTTAATGAAACTGCCCATAGGGCTACAACCACCTCTTCGAGAGAGGGCTACAACAACCATGATGGGGAGACTCTCCCAATGAAAAAACACCATATGTACAATGAGGCTAAATCAAGAAATGGGAGGAGGGGAAAGCCACACAAGTGAACGGTAGTGCCATCTGAGTACACCCTGGACCATGGTGAAAAAAGGCCCAGGATGCCAAGGTCAAAGGAAAGCCTCTCTGTGCTCCCGCATGCGGTCGGAGCTGCCCTGGAGTCTCTCGAGCTGTCCTCTGAGAGTGTGGACCAGCTCTAGCCAAAGATCACAAACAATATCTGCTGGTGGTATAGGGCGAGCCTCAAAGATGTGGAAGCAGCGGGCCCGCCAGATGAACCAGAGTGTCAGGCCACTAATGAGCTCCCAACACTCCTCTCTCTCACTGCACCACTCCTATGGAGTAAGCTTTGTAGCAGGCTGAAGTGTAGGTCGCCGCCTCTGCATCACTATCATCCTGCTGGTAGAAGATAGCTCAAACTGAAGTGCGAGGCCCGTGAGAGTGGACCAAGCAGCTGCCCCCCAAGTGTACTGCCGAGCCGTGGAAAAAGAAGGTATCAGCTGAAGAACACGAAGCCACACCTGCTGTGCCAAAGGACAGTCCCAAAGACAGTGACACTGACTCCCACAAGATGGTCACAAGCTGCCATGCGGCCGAGAGACCACTATGCACAAGCCAGCTCCCAACTGCTGTAGCTCTGTGTGCGACCAGCCAATGAAACAAAGTGACTCTCCTCGCCTGTCTGGAGTCCCACGACCTCTCCCAAAAAGCTGCCAAGAATTGAGCTGTGAGACCCTCCCCCTACCAATGAGGTGCTACAGCAGGGAAAGCCCCTCTCTGTGCTGCCCGTATGTGACGTCCCCGTCGAACAGTGTACTGAAAGAAAGGGACAACTGGGTGGTCTGTAGAAGAGAAAGGGTCCCTCCACTCTCCAGGATCCCACTGTACTTGTGCCAACCAAGGAGGATAACGGTCCTTTCTCCCAAGCCCACAGGCTCCAATGTCCAGTCTCAAGAGCTGCTGGGTCACGATCGATGACACAAGTCCTCCCACAAATGCCCACCAGTCAGATGCTCTTAAAACAACACTGCCACCTGCGGGGCCTCTACTGCAACTCGCTGTAAGCATCCCTCACTCTGTAACTCGAAAAACAAGGAGGAAATAGTCTCTGAGCAAGCCTGAACCGAGATGACAACCTCACGTCGCGTGAAGGCTCCTATCCATCTGGGTGTTGCTGGCTCGAGAGGTGTGAGCCATTCAGCTGGTATTGCCTCTAAGATGTCCTAGCACATGCTTTGCACCCCTCTCGTGCCCTGTAGCTGAAAGCCCCGCAGCTCCTCTGACAAGCCTGAAAACTGTAACCAGTCACCTAAAGAGCGTGCTGGACCCGCTACCATGGGACCCCAGGAAACATGAGGCCGACTACCAACCAAGTGGCCTCTCTGAGTGCTAACCATGGGGTTCCAAACAAGGGGCTGTCGTAGGCGCTCCTCCGTGCAAGTAGGCTGCCGCTGCTCGAGGCCTCGCTGCAAATGCTCCCAAGATCGAAGCAAACTCACAGCGAAGTGGTCCTCCAGTCTCCTGCTCAAACCAACTCTGCGCATCTCTGTGAAGATCCATCTAGTCGAAGGTCGCCAGGGGCCTCCTGCCTGAGGCACCCTAGCAGGAAGCCGCTGTAGCAAGAACTCCTTCCAGGAGACCTCACCTGGAAGAATTCCTCTGACGATGAACTTCCCAAGAAGGGATCTGCTCTGCTGTGCTGGATCTATGATCCCAAGCCCTCCCTGTGAACAAGGAAGAGTGATGACCTGCCAAGCCACATTGGCCCGGGCTATCTGAGTGTCACGCCCTGACCAAAGGAAGTTCCTGATCAGTCTCTCTACCTGGCTGATACAAGAACTCGAGAAGATCCAGCAAGAAGTGATGTACCACATAGTAGCCAACAACACCTAGTTGGCCACTACAACTCTGCTAGCCAGAGAAAGTCGTGCGGAGCTTCAATGTAACAACTTCCTCCTGATAGATAGGAGGAGGGGAGCAATTTGCTGCTCGGGAGACAAGTCCAAACCAACCTAACAACCCAAGTACCGAACTGCAGTCCCGGGGGGAATCCACCTAAAACCCTCATCTGGCATCCAATCGGGCATAGGAGCACTACCAACCGAGAAAGCCACTGTCTTTCTCCAGTTGATCAGTGCGCCAGATGCACAACAGAAGGTCTCTAGAGCCTGCTCACACCTGCGAAGGTTGGCCTCCTGGCCATCCAAGTACAAGGTTGAGTCGTCAGCAAACTCAGCGTCCAATAGCTCATCTCCCCGAATAGGGAGTGCTAAGCCCCATAAACCAATCTGCTGTGACACCAAAAACCTGCTCATCTCCTCAGCATAGAACAGAAAGAGGAAAGGGGCAAGAGGGAAAGCCACTGTCTTTCTCCAGTTGATCAGTGCGCCAGATGCACAACAGAAGGTCTCTAGAGCCTGCTCACACCTGTGAAGGTTGGCCTCCTGGCCATCCAAGTACAAGGTTGAGTCGTCAGCAAACTCAGCGTCCAATAGCTCATCTCCCCGAATAGGGAGTGCTAAGCCCCATAAACCAATCTGCTGTGACACCAAAAACCTGCTCATCTCCTCAGCATAGAACAGAAAGAGGAAAGGGGCAAGAGGGCAGCCCTGTCTGACCAAACGTGTGAGCATGAAACGATCACCTCTACCTCTTGACAAAAGTACCTAACTGTGTGCCCGTATGTACAAAGCTGACACCCCTATGATCCAAGCATCTTAGAAGCCCATCCTGCGTAGAGTGCCCTCGAGAAAGTCCCACTCAACTCTGTCGTAGGCCTTCTCAAAATCAAGAAGAAGAATCACCAAATCCTCACCACGGACCCGCGCTAGGGTAGAAGCCTCCCAAAAAGTAAAGATGTTGTCAAGGATACTGCGCTCCTTGACAAAACCTGTCTGAGTCCCATATATAAGACTCTCTAGAAGTGGTTGGATCCTCAAACTCAGAGGCTTGGCAAGAATTTTGTAGGCTGAGTTGAGGATGGTGATGGGGTGCCAGTGTCGAGTCTCATCCAAGGAGCCACCCTCCTTGGGAATGAGGTAGATCAAACCCTCACTCATGGTGTCAGGCATCTTCTATGTGCAAGATGTATTGAAAAGCACTACAGAGATCTGGGCCAAGCAAGTCCCAGTACTCCAAGACAAAACTGGGAGTCAAGCCATCCTCACCTAGACAGCTACCACGGGGGAGTGTACTAAGAGCCGTGTGCAACTCCTCAAGCTGAAAAGGCAGCTCAAGCCTCTGACGCATCTCCTCAATCACAAGACAAGGCATTTGTGCCCACACCTGCTCCCTGCATGCATCCTGACGCTCTGAGTGAGGCTCTGTAGATAGTAAATCACGATAAAAGTCAGTAGCAACTGCATGCACGTCCTCTGACTCAGAAGGAACTGACCCGTCGGGCCTCCTCAACTGACTGAGTTTGGCATGCGTATGCCGAGGTCCCACTGCCTCGAAGAAAGCACCAGTCACTCTGTCACCCACCTGCGTCCACTGAGATGCCTGTCGATGGAAAGCAAACTCATGGCGCCGCTCCTCTGTGCAAAAAAGTCTTGGCGAGCCTGCTGTAACTGCTCATCCAACCAAGGACCGTCTGGATGCTGCTCCTGCATCCTCTGCAAGGAAGCAACGCCCCGCCTGAGACGCCGCTCCTCCTCTCTCGCTGCAGCCAAGCGAGCCAAAGACTCGTGCAGAAGAAACGACGAAGCTGAGCTAGGCCTGAGGCCACTCTGTTTGTAGGAGAATCCTGCATGTCCAAGCTCTCTGCCCCAAAGAGCCTCCGCTCGCTCTCTGAGTGTAGAGTCCAGCAAGACCCTCTCAGGGATGCAAAGCATTGTGCTCCCCCTCCTCTGCCTATCTGCCACTGTGAGGATCACTGGTGCATGGTCCGAGAAGGTAGTCCCTCCCAGAATGCCAACTTTCCTACCCAAGTCACAGAAGTGGTCACTAGTGTAGAAGCGATCTATCCGCGATAGATTCACTCCTCCCACTCTCCGTTCCGAACGAGAGAAGGCCAGGCTGTCTGGGGGCCTCACAAAGCTAGAGTGCTGCCACACATCCGAAACCCTCAGAGTCATACAAAACCTCTCCCAAGCTGCCAGCTCAACTCCATGCACAGTAGCATGGATACCACCAATCCTGTCAGAAGGGTCATCCAACATGTTGAAGTCACCCCCTATGCACTACTGCTCTGCCTGCAGCGGAGACTCAACAATCTGTGACCAAAACTCTGCTCGTGCACTCGCCACATTGGGCGCATATATGTTCACGAAGCCCACAAGGCAACCTTGAACCTGCATAGTGATCCACTGAGCCTTGCCTGGCACAATAATCCCTTTGCCCACAATGGCCTGCTGCAAAGAATCCGCAATAGTCATACATACCCCACCCTGGATGCCTCCAAGTCTAAAAGCAGCTGACCAAAAAGTATCATATCGTCCACGCAAAAGCTAACCACATCGTCTAATCCGGCTCTCACACAGATGATGCTCCCGTCGCATAAGGAGGTTAGTCTCTCCTCCCACAAGGCAACGCTGAAGCTCCTGACGCAGTCGGCCCCTCTGACTCTCAAACTGGGGCCCGCCTAATCCCTGCACGTTCCATGAGACGATCCTTGTGGGGAGTGAGAGAGAACAGATGCTGCCGCAAGAGCTAAACGTGCTATCTTCGAGGCTGGCTTGGATGGGGAGTAATCCGCATCCGATCGTCCTCTAGATAGGCGTGACTGCAAAGAGTGCCTGGCCCAAGCCCAAGTAGACCGAGCCATGCGTAAAGCAACCTCCTTTGTCCAGGAGTCCTCATGAATGTGTACATAGCATGGCGGGCACTGCGTATCAGCAAAGAAGTGAACCACAATGTGTCTACATCCTGTTGTATCTAGATGGGTCACAACAAAATTGGCCAATGGCCATATAGTCTGAAGCATGTTTGTAACTCCTAGGTCTCCCATGTGGTGAGAGAACTCTAGGGCTTGTGTCTGGAGCCACTCCAACACTGAGTCGAGAGTCCACTCAGTCTAGTACTGCTGCAAAGGGGAAAAGAGAAGCCAACCGCCGAGTCCAAGGCCTCTACCCCCTAGCTGCAACAAATAGAACATGAACCCTGAAGCAGGCTGCCTCAAGGTCCGATGAGGAGTCGCCGAGAAAGCGTGTAAATTTGTAGGCAAAGAAGTCCCATCGGCGCCGAATGTCAAAGCTCGTAAGACCATGAGTGACTGCTGCAAAGGGAGATGTCTGTACCTGTAAAGGGGGTCGCAAGAAAGGCTGTCCCTCTCTCGCCAAGCGACTCGTGGCAAAGGCGCTCCTAGCAGCTGGGGATGGCCCTGCCCCCTGAGTCGATTGTGGAACTGGAGCGGGAGGGGGAGATGTAGGAGCAGGGGGAGGTGGGGGAGAAGAGGGGCGAGGGGGATCGACAAAGGTAGAGGGGCGAGGTGGAGAGGTGGCGGAGGGGGGGGGGGGGGGGGGGGGGGGGGGGGGGCCTGAGGAGGAGGAGGGGGGGAACTCGGGGGGGCTGTTGAGGGTGAAGCTGAGGTGGGGGCTAGAGCAGGGACCTCGTCCTGCTCAAGAGGGACCGAATCGGTTTCCCTGGAGCGGGAGGGGGAGATGTAGGAGCAGGGGGGAGGTGGGGGAGAAGAGGGGCGAGGGGGATCGACAAAGGTAGAGGGGCGAGGTGGAGAGGTGGCGGGAGGGGGGGGGGGGGGGGGGGGGGGGGGGGGGGGGGGGGGGGGGAGCAGGGACTCGTCCTGCTCAAGAGGACCGAATCGGTTTCCCGTGGGAACCCATTGCTGCTGGGCAGGCACCTGAGGACCACTCTGAGTGCCAGGCTATCGCTGTGGCCCCTGCCGTCCTCCGTTGGAGCCCCAGGATCGGAGGGTGGCTCTGCCTGTGTGCTCTGTGTCTCTACCTGCTACTGGCTAGCCCTTGAAGGCTGGGGCTGGGCCTGTGGTGTAGGTCGGGGCATCCTCCGTGGACAGGCCTTCGCAAGATGGCCCATCTGTTGACAAATGAAGCACTGATTTGGGAGGCCCGAATACTCGACGCTCTGTCTAAACCAACCCCCACTCACTCGAGGAAGTAGGATGACCTTCGGGAGAGTGTGAGTGTCCCTAACTAGAACGTGAATTGAGGGAATGCCGGCCGCCTTGGAAGCTACTGAGGCTGCTGTACGAGGTGTCTCCAGGATAGTCCTAATTGCTGAGCCTATCCTGGATAAAAGTGGTAGGTACTCCCTCGGCAAACCAGGAAAGCGGACAGAGATGGGAATGTCTGCCTCCTCTACCAGAACATCTGAAGTAGGGTCAAAACCATGTATCCACTGTCGAACGTGGCCTCGAACTGCTCGGATTGTCAAGGGGCTCATGGCGATGACCTTGGACGCCATCTCGGAGGTCTCAAACTGGATCTGATAGTAGCCTCGTCCATGGATTTGAACATCCAAGATCTTGCCCACCTCTGCGAGAAGGCGGGCCTAGAGAAAATCACACAGCTCTCCTCTGCTGGGTCTGGTGCCGAGAATCTTGGAGATGGAGGTCGCCTGGAGGCGCTCCACCTCTGCTGCGAGGCTCGCTTGCTCTATCGGTGAAAGAGGGTTGGGCGAGGGGGCTTCTGAGGAGTCCCTCTAGGGTGGAGCATGAGCCTCCATTTGTGTCTATTTTCTGCCCTTACTTGCGGCTCGACTATCCCCCTAAATGGGATGCAAATACTAATCGATTTTGTTTCCTTTAAGACAGAGACAAATCCACTCCCACTAGCATCACTATGAATTCTAGAGGCATTTTGGTTGCATTCAATTCCAAATGGAGCAAATTTGTGGGACCCTCAACCATGTTGACAACCTCCACCTTCTACCTCGCCACAACCTGAACATCCTATCTCTAAAGAATTGCAAGCTGATGTGAAGTCTACACAAGATCAAGACGCCAAGATGACTCTCCCACGCAAGCATATTTTTTTCCGTACACATCTGGTATATTCTCCATACTTTGGCGAACGTCCACATATGCAAGGAGTATTCATACTTTGCCCTAAGTTTTTGGGCACCTGGGAAAAAGTCACGAGTACTTTCAAATCTCTGGTCTTTGCAGATGTGAATCAGCAGTCCATTAATCATGAGGAGGAGGAGGTGGAGAGGACACTTGGAGCTACTCAATGCTCCAAATTCTTCTAGTTGATAATCTCTTTAGTCGGCAATAAACTGATGTTTTGTCCACTTCCTATGTAACATCTTACAACCTACAAGCTTGAGAGTTCGTTATTACGACCTTGACGTATGATTTTATGTCATAGGTGCCATTTGATATGTATACCATTACTGCTAAACAAGTGAATGCAAAAATTACAGCCGCATCCTTGGATTATTGGGCATTGTAATTGTCATGCATTATCGTGCATGCATAAACAAGACACACGGTGGTAAAATGTGGTCTCGGTCATATGACCAAATAAGCTAGCGTGAAAAGAGTGTCTTTATATGTGCATGTCCTCTTGGTGTTTTTCCTGTTGCCAGCATTTTCCATGCCCGAAGAATTTTGCAGTGTTCAGCGTTAGTTGCACCTAACATACCCGGACTTGGTTTCTCAAATTTCTATGTCTTTCTACTCGTTTTTCAGATGGTGTCTTTCAAAAGCGTTTCTAGTTTGGTTACGTCTCTTTATTCAGCTTTATCACCTTACATGTTTTTCTTTGTTTGGGTGAGATTCATGATGTTTTAGCCAATTTGGAGATCTCAAATTCTTTGCATGTTTTATCGAGTGGTTGAAGACTCTATCTGATTCTTCAAAAATTTATGCACCATCTCTCTTCAGAATTAAGAGGTTTATTTTATTGTTTTTACATTTCATACCTCCCTAACTACATTCTCATGGATTAACCTCGCTTTGAGGTTGACCGCCGTTGATAGCAAATTACATCTTACTTGAGAAAATTGTGTGTATGTGTGTGTGTGTGTGTGTGTTCAAGTTAACATGAATGTTTTACCAACCTGAAGCCATAGAGAAAGGCCCACGACAGGAATGAACAGAAAAAAGATTTGCCATGCAACTTGAGACATGACAAAAAAAACCCCTATAAATTGGACCATGTTGAAAGCCAACCCCGCAAATCTATTACAGACATCCAAATCCAACGCACTTTGATCTGTTGAAGCCTAATATAAATGTCAAAATTGTCAGTACTCCATATTAGCATCAGCTCCACAATCCAAAATATTTATCTATAAAACAGTCACAAAGAGAGAGAGAGAGAGAGAGAGAGAGAGAGAGAGAGAGAGAGAGAGAGAGAGAAGTATGATGATAAAATGAAATGTTATATTAATGTCTTCAAAAGGCCAAAGTGACCTATGAGACCAAAAGGTTACATCCTTGTTTGACTCTAGTATGTATCCACGATCTTAACAAACCCGGAGGGGGGAATCTACATAGATTCTCTCTCTCTCATATTCAGACAGGTGCTAAAACAGAAAGCGGACGCTCTCTTTGCATGAAACGCCACACTTTTCTTTCTCCCATGCAACTTGTCGCCGCTTGTGTGACTCTCTCTCTCTCTCTCATGGGTTTGAACTCTCTCACTGTTTTTAGAGTTTTGTCACCACGTTTTTGCTGTTTTTAGGGTTTTTTGCTGTTTTCAGGGTTTCGAAACTGTTTTTTGTTGTTTTTTAGTGATACGTCTCACTATATCTTGCTGTTTTTTTGGATTTTGCGAGTAATTTTTGATGTTTTCAAGGGTTTTAAAGCTGATTTTCTCTGTTTTTTAGGGTTTCTTGTATTTTTTGGTTGTTTTAGAGTCTCTCTAAAATCCTTCGACGTTAAAATCCTCTTCTTCTCTTCTTTCTCTCTCTCTCTCTCTCTCTCTCTCTCTCTCTATATATATATATATATATATAGCCATGGAGACCAAGAGCAACTCACCCTTGTGCAAGTCTCCCTTGATGGTAATGAAGGCAACAATCATGGTCATGAACAAGAGAATAACACAGATGGAAAAAGAGATAAAAGAGTGGAAAACGGAGATAGAAGGATGGCGGAAAGAAACGGCTAACCTCATGCAAATGGACTCACGTGAGGCATGGCAACTCTTTCATGAGCACTCTCCCCTTCTGCCATTACTTCTACAGAGGCCTGGGGCCAATATGCGTCATCTCTGTACACAGTTCTTGGACAGCCGCCTCTTCCCGACCCTCCCAAGTTATGCCCACACACATGTGCTTTTTTCACGCTGAGATGGTGAAGAAGGCCATTGATAGGATGAGGACTGGGAGAGCATATGATCATGATGGCTTAGTGGCTGAGCATTTTATACATGCCAAGGATCTGCTCGCACAGCTTCTAGCAGTGATGTTCAACCGTGCCATGTGTGAGGGTTTGCCTAATACTTGGTGTTTATCTACTATTGTACCTATCTTCAAGTCATGAGACCCTAGGGAGCTTGGGAATTATCGCACTATCATGATTGGACACACATTGGCACGGTTGTACACATCCATTCTTGAGCAGCAGCTGAGTAGATGGGCAGAGAGGGAGGGTATACGTGCAGACGGGCAGGAAAGGTTCAGTAGAGGCCTTTCTATTCTTGACCACATTCTGACACTCAGAGCCATTATTGAGGAGGGAAGATCACATGGGAGACAGATCTATTGTAGCTTTGTGGACTTCCTCAAAGCATTTGACACAATGCCTAGAGCTAGATTGGTTCACAGACTATAGGAGATGGGAGTACCCACAGAGCTGATTTGGGGAATTATGGCATTATACAGGTCAGTAGTGGGGCATGTATGCACTCCAGAGGGGTTATCTACATTAGTTCACTCCACTATCGAGGTGAAGCAAGGCTGCCCGCTCTCTCCTACTCTATTTGGTATGTATGTGGGTGAGGTTTCTGACTATATTGAGAGAGAGGATGATACAGGTGCACAGTTGGCAGGGGCATGGATTCCACTCTTGTTATATGTTGATGTTATTGTGTTATCTCCGACTCTAGGGAGGGGATGCAACGTCACTTGGATGCTTTGCATAGGTTTTCTTACGACAATGGTGTGTCTGTTAACCTTGGTAAAACCAAGGTTATGGTGTTTAACACCACCCCATAGTGGGCCAGGAGATCAGCACCCACATTCACATCCAACCATGAGACAGTGGAGTATACAGATGCTTACACCTACCTTGGGGTTGTTTTTTTTTTTTTTTCGAGAAAAAGATCCTTCTATTAGTTACTGAAACTGCCCATGGGGCTACAACCACCTCTGCTAGAGAGGGATACAACAATCATAAGGGGAAGACTCTCCCAATGAAAAACAACATATGTACAATGACGCCAAATCAGGAGATGGGAGGAGGGAAAAGCCACACAGGTGGGCCGTAGTGCCATCTCAGCACATCCTGGACCACGGTGAAGAAAGGCCCAGGGCGCCAGAGTCGAAGAAAAGCCTCTCTACGCTCCCGCATGCGGTCGGAGCTGCCATGGAGTCTCTCGAATTGTCCTTTGAGAGTATGGATCAGCTCTAGCCACAGATCTCGAACAGTCTCTGCTGGTGGTACAAGGCGAGCCTCAAAGATGCGGAAGCCGCGGGCCCGCCAGATGAACCAAAGTGTCAAGCCGCAGATGAGCTCCCAACACTTTTCTCTCTCTCTCACTACACCACTCCTATGGAGTAATCTCTGTGGCAGGCTGGAGTATAGGTCGACCCCCCTGCATCATATCATCCTGCTGGTGGAGGATAGCTCAAACTGAAGTGCCGGGCCCGTAAGAGTGGACCAAGCAGCTGCCCCCGAAGTGTACTGTCGTGCCGTCGAAAGAGCAAGCATCAATCGAAGGACACGAAGCCAAACCTGTTGTGCCAAAGGACAATCCCAAAGACAATGGCGCTGACTCTCCACAGGATGGTCACAAGCTGCGCATGCTCCCGAGAGACCACTATGTACAAGCCAGTTCCCAACTGCTGTAGCTCGATGTGCAACCCTGGAACAAATTGACTCGCTGCAGCTGTCTGGAGTCCCACAATCTCTCCCAAAAAGCTGCCAAGAACTCAACTGTGAGACCCTCTTCCTGCCAATGAGGTGCTGCAGCAGGACGAGCCTCTCTTCGTGCTGCCAGTATGTGACGTCCCAATCAAACAATGTACTGAAAGAAAGGGACACCTGGATGGTCGACTGAGGAGAAAGGGTCCCTCCAAAACCACTCTCCAAGATCCCACCGCACTCGTGCCAGTGGAAAGCACACCCAAGCCCACAGTCTCCAGTGGCCAGTCTCAAGAGCTGCAGGGTTAGGTTAGTGGACAACACTCCCAAGTCCACAATCTCCACTAGCCAGTCTCAAGAGCTGTAGGGTCAGGATCGATGATGCAAAGTCCTTCCACAGATGCCCACAACTCGGATCCTCTCAAAACAACACTCTGCAACCTGTGAGGCCTCTACTGAAACTCGATGCAAGCGACCCTCACCCTCTAGCTCGAAGAACAGGGAGGGTACCGTCTCTGAACAAGCCCGAACTGCGATGAGAACCTCCAGGCGCGTGAAGGCCCCCATCCATCTGGGCGCTGCTGACTCGCGAGGCGTGAGCCACTTAGCTGGTACTGCCTCTATGATGTCCTGACACATGCTTTGCACCCCTCTCATGCCCTGTAGCTGGATGCTCTGAGGCTCTTCTGATAAGCCTGAAAACTGTAGCCAACCACCTAAAGTGCGTGCTGGACCTTGTGCCATGGGACCCCAAGAAACATGAGGCCTACTACCAACCAAGTGGCCTCTCTGAGTGCTAACCATGGGGTTCCAAACAAGGGGCTGTCTCAGGTGCTCCTCCGTGCAAGTAGGCTGATGCTACTCCAAGCCTCTCCGCAGCTGCTCCCAGGAACGGAGCAGACTCACAGCGAAACGGTCCTCTAGTCTCCTGCTCAGGCCAACTATACGCATCTCTTTGAAAATCCATCTGGTCGAAGTTCGCCAGGGGCCTCCAGCCTGAGGTACACTAGCACTAAGCCGCTGAAGCAAAAACTCCTTCCAGGGCTCCTCTTCTGGAAGTAGTCCTCTAACGACAAACTTCCCAAGAAGGGCTCTACTCTGCTGTGCTGGGATTATTATCCCCAACCCTCCCTGAGAACAAGGAAAAGTGATGGCCTGCCAGGCCACTTTGGCCCAAGCTATCTCAGTGTCACCCTGACCAAAAGAAGTTCCTCATCAGCCTCTCTACCTGGCTGATGCAGGAACTCGAAAAGATCCAACAAGAATTGTGTACCACATAGTATCCAACAGCATCTGGTTGGCCACTACAACTCTGCCTGCCAGAGAAAGTCGTGCTGAACTCCAATGTAACAAATTTCTCCTGATGGACAGGAGGAAGGGAGCAATCTGTTGCTCAGGAGATAAATCGAAGCCGGTTTAGGGCCTAACAACCCAAGTATCGAACTATAGTCCCTGGGGGGAATCCATCTGAAGCCCTCACCTGGCATCTAATCAGGCGTAGGAGCACTACCAACCGAGAAATCCACTGTCTTTCTCCAGTTGATCAGTGTGCCTGATGCACAACAAAAGGTCTCAAGAGCCTGCTCACACCTGTGGAGGTTGGCCTCCTGGCCCTCCAAGTACAATGCTGAGTCGTCTGCAAACTCAACATTCAATAGCTCATCTCCCCGAATAGGGAGCGCTAAGCCACGTAGACCAACCTGCTAGGAAACCAAAAACCTGCTCATCGCCTCAGCATAGAACAGAAAAAGGAAGGGGGCAAGAGGACAGCTCTGTTTGACCGAACGTGTGAGTATGAAACGATCTCCTTTACCACCTGACAAAAGTACCAGACTGTGTGCCCGTCTGTAAAGAGCTGACACACATCTGGCACACCTCTCATCCTGCATAGAGTGCCCTCCAAAAAGTCCCAGCCAACTCTTTTGTAGACCTTCTCAAAATCGAGAAGAAGTATCACCAGATCCTCACCACCGAGGCGCGCGAGGGCCGAAGACTCCCAAAAAGTGAAGATGTTGTCAAGGATACTACACTCCTTGACAATACCTGTATGTGTCCTATGTATGATCCTCTCTAGAAGTGACCGAATCCTCAAACTCAGAGTCTTGGTGAGAATTTTGTAGGCTGAGTTGAGGATGGTGATGGGCTGCCATTGTCGAATCTCATCCAAGGAGCCACCCTCCTTGGAAATGAGGTAAATCAAGGCCACTCATGCTGTCAGGCATCTCTCGTATGTGTAGGATGTACTGAAAAGCGCTGCAGAGATCTGAGCCAAGCAAGTCCTAGTACTCTAAGAAAAAGCTGGGAGTCAAACCATCCTCACCTGGACAGCTACCACGGGGAAGTGCTTTGAGAGACGCATTTGGACCTGGAGGCATCGAGGGTGGGCTCAAGCCTCTGGTGCATCTCCTCAGTCACAAGACAAGACATCTGTGCCCACACCTGCTCCCTGCATGCATCCTGACGCTTTGACTGAGGCTCTGCTGATAGCAGAGGTCACGGTAAAAATCGGCGGCAATTGCACGCATGTCCTCTGGCTCTGAAACAACTAACCCGTCTAGTCTCCTCAACTGGCTGACCCTAGCATGCGCCTGTCGAGGCCCCACTCTCTCAAAGAAAGCCCCTGTCACTTTGTCACCCACCTGAGTCCACTGAGATACCTGTCCATGAAAAGCAAACTCCTGGCGAGCCTACCCAACCAAGGACTGTCTGGATACTGCTCTTGCATCCTCTGCAAGGAAGCAACGCCCCGTCGGAGACGCTGCTCCTCCTCTCTCGCTACAGCCAGGTGGGCCGTAGACTTTTGGAGAAATAGCCGACTAAGCTTAGAAAGTCCAGAGACCACTCTGTCAGCAGGAGAGTCCTGCAAGTCTAAGCCCTCTGTCCAAAGAGCCACCACTCCCTCTCTGAGCGCAGAGTCCAGCAAGACCCTCTCAATAGTAATCCACTGAGCCCTGCCTGGCACAATAATCCCTCTGTCCCCAATGGCCTGCTGCAAAGAATCCGCAATAGTCATACATACCCACCCTGGATGCCTCCAGGTCCAAATGCAACAGACCAAAACGTCTCATATCGACCACCCAAAATCTGACCACACCGTCAAATGCGACTCTCACAAAGATGATGCTCTTGAAGCATAAGAATGTCAATCTCACCACCCACAAGGCATCTCTGAAGCTCCCAACGCAGCCGACCCCGCTGACGCTGAAACTGGGGCCCTCCTAATCCCTACACATTCCATGAGATGATCCTCATAGAGTCAGTGGGAGAAAACAGATGCTGCCACAGCAGCCAACCTCGCTATTTTTAAGGCCGGTTTGGATGGGGAGTAATCCGCATCCAAACGACCTCTAGACAAGTGCGAAAGAAGTGACTATCCCACCCAGGCCCAAGCCGAGCGTGTAGCCGGAAGGGCTACATCCTCTATCCAAGAATCCTCATGTACAAATACATAACACAGAGGGCTCTGAGTGTCAACAAACAAATGCACCACAATTAGCCTGCAACCCACTGTATCCGGAGGCGTCACGCTGAACTTGGCCAGAGGCCAAAGTGTCTGCACCAGATCTGCCCCCCCTAAGTCCCCTGTGTGGAGTCTGGAGCTAGTCAAGAACTGTGTGTTGGGTCCACTCAGTGAGATCCCTACCGCACAACGGGAAGGAGAAACCCACCGCTGTGTCCAGAGCCTCAATGCCTCTAGTTGCAAGAAAGAGGACATGGACTCGAAAGTAAGCCTCCTCTAGGTCAAGAGAAGAGTCACCCAGGAGCCGAGTGAAACTGTAGTCGAAGAAGTCCCACCGTCAGCGAATGTCAAAGCTAGTTAAACCTTTAGGGACTACTCCAAAAGGAGAAGTCTGAACCAAAAACGGCGGCCTCAAGTGGGGCTGTCCCTCTCGAGCCACACGGCTCGTATAGCGAAAGCACTACCAAGAGAACGCCTCGCGGCAGACGCGTGTCCAGTGCACTGCATCTAAGGAGGAGTGGTGGGGGGTCAAGAGATGAGGCTGTGGGTCCCATCGGGGAGAGAGGAGGGACGGGAGGCGAAGGTGGAGGTGGGGGAGGGGAGGCGGCGGGGAAGGAGGAGTGGGAGCGTCTAAGGGAGGAGAGGGTGGGGGAGAAGGAACTGAAGTGGACGGGGCCTCCTCAGGCAGGTCCTACTAAAGGGGGTCAAAACGATTCCCAGTTGGAACCCAGTGCTGCTGAGCTACAGAAGGTCGGTCACCATGGGGAGCGGTGGGCCCTGTCCGCGGCGACCAGGCACCTGCTCCCAACCGTCAGCCATCTGAGGAGTGGTGGAGGGGTCAAGAGATGAGGCTGTGGGTCCCACCGAGGAGAGAGGAGGGACGGGAGGCGAAGGTGGAGGTGGGGAGGGGGAGGAGGCGGGGAAGGAGGAGTGGGAGCGTCTAAGGGAGGAGAGGGTGGGGGAAAAGGAACTGAAGTGGACGGGGCCTCCTCAGGTAGGTCCTGCTGAAGGGGGTCAAAACGATTCCCAGTTGGAACCCAGTGTTGCTGAGCTACAGAAGGTCGGTCACCATGGGGAGCGGTGGGCCCTGTTCGCGGCGACCAGGCACCTGCTGCCAACCGTTAGCTGTCTGATCTTTGGTCTCAGTCGAGGTACCAGCATGTGCGTCCTGTGTGTCTAGCTAGTTGCTGGGCTTGGTCGGCCTTGGGAGGCTGCGCATGCGCAGTGGATCCAGGTCTCCTACGAGGATAGGCCTTTGGCAAATGGCCCATCTGTCTGCAACTGAAACACTGATTCGGGAGGCCCGAATACTCCACGCTATGACGGAACCAACCCCCACTCACCCGAGGTAGTAGGATGACTTTCGGGAGAGTGTGGGTGTCCCGAACCAGAACACGTATTGAAGGGATGCCGGCCGCCTTGGCAACTACAAAGGCTGCCGTGCGAGGTCTCTCCAGGACAATCCCAATCTCTCAGCCTATCCTGGACAAGAGTGGCAGGTACTCCCTCCTCAAACAAGAAAGCAGACGGAGATGGGAAGGTCTGCCTCCTCTACCACCACATCTGTAGTTGGAATAAAACCATGCCTCCACTGTTGAAAGTGGCCTCGAACTGCTTGGATGGCCAAGGGGCTCATCGCGATGAACTTGGACGCCATCTCGGAAGTATAGAACTCTATTTGATAGTAGCCGCGTCCGAGGAACTGAACATCCAAGATCTTGCCCACCTCTGCGAGAAGGTGGCGGGCCTGGAGAAGATCAGACGGCTCTTCTCTGTTGGGTCTGGTGCCGAGAATCTTACAGATGACTGAAGTCGCTTAAAGGTGTTTCACCTCTGCGGCTAGGCTCGCTTGCTCTATCGGTGTAAGAGCAAGTTGAATGGTGGGCTCAGCGGGGTCGGACGAGGGGACTTCATCGGAGTCCCTCTGTGACAAAGCTTGAGCCTCCATCTGTGTCTGCTGATGCGGTCGAAGAAGGGGGGGGGCGGGATGATGTCGTGGCAGGTACCGGAAGACGAAGCAAAACCCTCAGCCTGCAGGAACCTTGGAGGGGGATGGGGGGTGACTGAGACGGCCAGAGTGAGGCAAAGAGAAAATGTGCGTGTGTGTGGGAATGTGTGTGTGTGCGGGAGGGAGGGGGATAGGCGAAATTTTTGGGGTTTTTTAAAGGGGCTCAGCGCAACTCAAAAGCTACTCGCCCAAAAGCAGCCAGCAAAAATCACGAAAATCCGTACAGCCTGCCACGTCGCATGTCAACGCAAAACTCGGGGATCCGTACTACAGCCATGTCAACAAGCCAGCGCAATTTGCGGAAATCCATACGGTAGTCCACATTAGCATGTGAGCGGTTTTTTGGGGAGCGTCTGTAGATTTCTGCTACGTCTTTAGTTCCCCTCTTGGAAGAATTGTAATCGTCCTCGATTAGCCAGCAAAATCAGACATAAGCCATAAATCATGTTAGTAGATACTGACTCTAAGTATCGACACACTAGACGACACAAATCCAGTACTTTTACAAAGACGACAGTCACATCACATCACATTCAAGTCATATCACATAGAATCCATTCAGAACTAGGACCATGATTCCTGGCAACGTATTTAGCAATCGCATCTAGATCCACATCGGACCTCATTGATGTCGGATTAACTAATCCTTATTGCGATCTTGTGCGTAGATTTCTCAAGACCGAAATGCTACAGTCACTTTGTCAATCATTCCATCTTTCAATCCTGCACTCAAACACAAACATGTGTGAGTAATCATTTCCGGGACTTTCAGTTCATCAATTTGACACTGAGTTCATGCTGAACAGAGTGTTTCAATCACTCAGTTTTAGTCATCTTATCATTGTGTAGACATTTCATCCCTTGGGAACTCTTGATGCGCTCACAACAATTTCATTCAATCATTCATCATTAGTCATTATCATTTAAAATTCATGATTCTTATCATTATCAGGTTCATTCTGGAGCTGTAATTGCTCCCAATTGCATTCAGATGCAATTTCGTCATGATCTCGTTCTCGATTTCACCTATTATCTGTTCACAAATAGCAAGATCTTCCAAAAAACATTAATTTCATTCATAAATCAAAGTCAACATAAAAAATTCCTATTTCAAAATCGTTCATTCATAAAGTCATAAAACAAAATACTATCAGCTCATTAGTATCTTTGTTCTGGGATGAGTATCTCCTCACCCAGGTCTATTTCAGTATGTCAGTCGTTCTCATTCTTGTGCCTTTTTGGGGCACAACGCAGAGATGTGTCCTTATTCCCCACAGTCAAAACACTTCCCCGTTTTGAGGTATTCGTCTTTCTGTTCCTCTGTCAGCCGGGGACGTGTATCTTTGTCTCTTCTTCTTCCATCGTTACTTGTTGAAGGTTGATATGTTGGATAAGTCAAGTTACCTGAATGCATAGCAAACGCTTGCTTAGCATGTCACATCAACTATTGTATGGACTCAGATTTCTGTAACAAGCAATAATTTCGTATCTCTTTGGGTAGTCCACAGCGGAATCGCTCGATTTGCTGCTTAAAAGTGACCTTTTTAAAGGATGAAGCAAGTAGAAAAACATCCCAAAATCTCTTGCAGTAAGTATCCAGAGTATCTGCCTTCACCATTCGAAGATGATTCTAGGTGGTAATCACGGCACGTTTGTACTCTTGAGAGAGCCACGAGGAGATAAAAAGTCTCTTGAACTTAAGCCACTTTGTTGGTGCTGCTTTTCGTAACAGAAGAGTAGACCAGCATGTTCACGCATTTCCTTTCAAATAGGAGGCTGCCCTTCTACTCTTGAAGTGCTCTGAATAGCGCCCTCCAGAAAACATATGTCAAACAGTTGAATAAAAGCGAGGGCCTTGTGTGCATCTCAAAAACTAGCCCACCCTCCTTGAATTCTTTGTTCTTGCTCTTATCTTTGAGAAAGTCGTATTCATTGGCTCTATCAAAGTGCTTCCTCTTAGAATAAAACATCTGGTCATCAGAGTCCGAACTCTTAGAAGAGGATGAATCCTCCTTAGAATTGTCAGAAAGTTTTTGAGATTTGCAGTGGGATCTGCTTTTCTTGGCCTTCTTCTTGTTCTGTCCATGTGTTTGGTTCTTCTGTCGTTTCTTGCCCTTTCTGCCCTCATCACTAGAATCCAAAGGGGAAGAGTTGTTAGAACTGTCAGAAGAGGATGAGGACGAACTAGACACAGCCTCGAAGCGTACATGCTTCTTGGCTTTTCACGCATTTGCAAACGAAGACTGTCGACCCAAATAACCAGGGTAGTCTATTCCCTTGCTGAATCTCTTTGGAGGCTTTGTGGTCTTTAATATTTGGTTGACTCGTCGTTCGATCACATCATCAAGTTCATCTTCGATGTACATTCGCAGGGCAGGTGGTTTCTTCAGAGCGGAATTCAATGGTGAACTGATGGCAGTACGTCATCGGGAATGCACCTCATCAATCGGGTGCCGGGTAAAAAATTTTGTGTACTGGGGATCCTTCGTATACTGTAGCATCTGCTTGGCACAAGCATCAGCCTGTTGTTGATGGTGCATCTCCATTCGTTCATACTCCATAGGCCATGGAGGCCCGTACTCGTGTTCCGAATGCCCATTGGAGTTGCCTGTACTTTCATCTGATCCGCAATTGTCGAGTGGGTTTGTCTAATTCTTGCGGGATCGTCACTTGAGTCCATGTGTGTCGCGGCGGTTAAAGGATTTGATTTCCTGGTAAAAGAGAAATTGGATGTGATCTAACACCCCAAGACGGAAATCGAACACGACACATGAGAGAATCACTTAAAATACTTCACAACTTTATCACAATTTAAAGTAGAGTGGACACGGCCCGGCATAGTTCCGTGCACAGAGGTATTGGCCCCAAAATCTGGCGCCCCTTTTGGTATTTATTTTTATATTAATGAATCAGCAGAGTTACAATTTCCCGCGGGCCCTCTCTACTCAGATGCTCATCAGCAAACTAAGGGGAGAAGTGGCCTTGGGGTCATATTTAACTTGGTCATTCAAACTCGAAAGCAATACATGAAAAGCTACAACTCAAAAGTTACTGGAAAAAAGGCAGCAAGCAGAAATCACGAAAATCCGAATAGCTTGCCACGTGGCATGTCTGCGCAAAACGCGGGAATCCGTATTGCTGCCACGTTAGCATGCCAGTGCTATGTGCAGAAATTTGTATGGTTGTCCACGTCAACATGTCAACGGTTTTTCGGGATTGCCCGTACACTTCTGCCACGTCATCAGTTTGTGACAGTAGACATGCTACAAGTATCCGAAAAATCCTCACAAATGGCTTGGTTGAAGATTACTGCAAGAAGCTCTCCAAGCATATCTCTAGCATGTATAAAGTGATCCTCCATCAATCCATCATGATCATATGCTCTCCTCGTCCTCATCCTATCAATGGCTTTCTTACTATCTCAACCATAAAGAAAGTGCATGTCTGTTGGCATGGCTCTGGAGGGTCAAGTAGAGATTGCTACCCTGGAATTATGTAAAGAGATGTTGTATATGCGCTGCAAATCCAGTGGATGTGATAGTTGGTGGGGGAAAATGCTCATGAAAATATCTCCATGCCTCGCCTGAGTCCTTGCTCAAGAATAGCTCGTACAACTCCTCCTCTGACTGAGTAAGTTAAGTCCTCTTCTTCTTTCGCACTAGGTGCCAGAAGGCTATCTGTAATTGTCTATGAGTAATGGCTCCTAAAGGAGCCTCTCTCAGGAGTGTGGCTCTCATCTCTCTACACTCCTCACTATACTAACTGTCCTAAGGCATACTCCCCAAACGTTGTCTGTGCCCGGGTTGGGTGTGCAGGTATGCCTCTATTGCTACATCATGTAAAGTCTTTGTCAATCTCTAGACAAGCTCCTCTAATGGGCATCTCGGCTTCCTCTGTGGCCAAGCGTCTGCAAATGCAATCCATGTAGACAAATTGAATCTTTGATGTAAAAGTGTATCGAGTATGCGTAGATGCCTGGGCCAACGGAGCTATACTAAACCGGAATGAAACTGTAAATGTGAGGAGGGCGTGATCTATTGTTACCCCAAGAGGCCTGAGGCTGACTGTAAAATCCTAAATAGATGGTAGAAAGACTGGGTTAAGCCATAACATTTGTTGTTGGAAATCTCTGTAGGCCATTCGAGATGGCAAGTCCATGTGCAGACCCCATTTCAAATATGTCGTACATTCATTATGCACCACATCTTGTGAGCACCTAGCCAATCCCAGATCACAGACATCCAACTCTCTTAACATCTCCTCTGAGGTATCATAAAAGGTTTTTTGAGAGTGGCCCATCGTGGCATTGAAGTCTCCTAGGAGGATCACATCCCCATCCCTACATATGTCCTTATCTAAAATCATGTATGGTGACTGCCCCTTGGGTGATGCATACAGAGATGTGCTCGAGGGAAAATAGCATATTGCAATATAAAGTGGCCTCCCTGTCTTTGCTCTCACCCTCACCCACATATATCTAGCATGCTCATCTCTCCGAACAATATGAATGAGAGGGTGCAACTCTTCCTTGAATAAAACTACCACACCTCCTGATCCACGTCCTCTATGCCTGATCTCACCTTCTGTCTACAAGTGGTCTCCCAGTGGTATCCTATCACTCCAAGAAGTGTGACACCGGGAGTTTGATGTGTCTGAGAGTAGAAAATAATGTCTTCCATCTTGGCTTTTCCCTTCTTTGCAACCTCAATCCACTCTTTAGTTTCAACAACCTTCTTTTGCGTTTTGGTGAGGACGCCCATGAAGTGCTTGTTCTCGACTTTTGCTCTTCCTCTTCCTTGAGAGTTATCACTTGTTCTTTGATATAATCGAGATCCTTAATCACTAAGGGTTGAATTTCTCCCTCCTGTCCAGGAATATTTTTACTCTTACAAACTGCCAATTCTCCCTTAAGCTCTTCAATCAATGTATCTTTTGCACTTATGCGTTTTTCCATGTTTGATTTTCACAACTCACTAGCAACAATAGCGTCAACTAACATTTTTTGCATCAGAGCTTCCATTACCTGCACCTCTGCCCTCACAATAGCTTGCATATCCCCTTTCAATGCAATGTATATGTCATCACGCTTACCGAGCATCTCTTTGTCCAGGTCTTTCCTCATATATGAATACATAGCATTTCTATAATTCTCCACAGTTGCATACATTTCTTTCTCAATGTCTCCCTCATGAGGTTCATCTCCTTCTAGATCATTACTTGTACCTTCTCAAGAAGGATTTGATATGAATCTGGATCTCCGATAATGTATGGTTGGTCCATCAGAGGAGAGTTCCCCGTGCCTTTGCCTAAAGAGCGTCCTTGCTGAAACCCCTTTGCTTAAGCTACCCTCACCTTATTAAAAATTCAGGGACAAAGGTTTAGAGCACCCAAATCTCATTTACGATGCCGTTCGATTTGGGAACAAGGAAATTGTCGATCTACAAACTAGCATGCTTTAGGGTTCGAACAGCAGAATGTCACGTGTTTAGGGTTTTATGTACCTCGCACAATGCTCCACAGGCCTTGCGTGCTGCCTTGCAAACCCTGTAGGCCGCCTTTCAAGCCACACACACACACACACACACACACACACACACACAGAGAGAGAGAGAGAGAGAGAGAGAGAGAGAGAGAGAGAGAGAGAGAGAGAGAGAGATGAAATGATGTATTAATGTCTTCAAAAGGCCAAAATGACCTATGAGACCAATCCATTACAAACTGGTGAATTTGATACCATGTCTGGGTTCAAAAAAAGAAGAGATACTAAATGAATCTAGAACTTCTACTAGCTGGAACTGTGTGGGGTATGTGTGACCACTGATACAACGGGTGCCCAATACAAGAGGGTGATATAATGGGTGATGAATCCATCGTCATCTGTACTTTGGATGTCGAGATAGTATGGCTCGAATCCTCTGTTGTATTCTCCGTTGATGCTGTGACCTCCTCTCCTCGGTCATGGGCGTCTCGATCTCCCTAGCTCCAATGCTCGATCAATAAGAGTACTGCGGGTGTGAGTATGAGCTGAGCTTTGTAGTGGTGGCTGCTCCTCTATCTTCTAGTGTCTGGTGTGAAGAAATCAGTAATCTGTCTTTGGGATTCTCTCTTTCAAGATCTCATCAGCAAACCATCTCTGTCTGTGTAACTCAAGTAGATACAGTCCAAGATAAGATATCTCTGGTCCTAATAGCTCATGACTTTGGAGAAGGGTCTAAATCCCTCTCTGAAGAGACAGTGGAAGCGACCACGTATCTCATAATACACTGTGCATTGATATATATAATGCCTCTCCATCTCTGGCTCTATATGGCATAGGCGGCATATCCTACTAGCTGTTGGTATCCCTCTGAATCTACCAATCTCAATCTCAAGCTGGTGTGAAAATGTTTGTATCTGACCGATGGCTCACCGTAACCCATGAGATAGATGTGTACCATATAGCTGGGTCGAATCACAAGTCCATCCCGTGTAAGTTGGAGAAGATGCTCTCTATAGAAATACATCCCCTGTAAAGCTAATTGTCTGGAGGACTCAAGGGCCAATCTAGCATATCTGTCTCTCGTTGTGCATAAAGGAGATTAATCTAGTAAGCGCCTTTGTCTCCATGGGGGGAGGGGCTGCTAACTCCGCTCTAATGATCTTGTATGACACGGAGGCCTTGGCTCTAATCAACCAAGAGATCATAGATACCTAGGGCCTCTCCGTACGTCTCCACCACATCCTGACCCATAAAGGGTCCCCAAACCTAAACCCCATAGAGCATAGCTGAAGCTACCAAGGTATCAAAGAGCCAGAGCTTTGTTCGGGGTTCCTAGAATCGAACCTACGAACACATCCTCTCCAATCCTCCCAAGGACGCATATGCTTTGGTCAGTCTAGTCTCTACTGCTCTTTTCATAGAAAACCTTGGCCCAATAAAGACTACCCTACGATAAATGTATGCATCTGTGTACTCCACATTCTCCTGACCACAAGTAAATGTAGGTGTTGGTCTCATGATCCATTGTGGTGTGGTGCTAAACAGCATAACCTTGGTTTTACCAAGCTTTACAAACAAATCCTCCGCAAAGCAATGTAATGCATCCAAATGTCGTTGCATACCCTTCACTGAGACAAAGATCAACACAATATCATGAGCATATAATAACAATGGAATCCATGTCCCTACTAGTTGGGCACCCCTGTTACCCTCTTTGTCAATGTAATTAGAAACCTCATCTATATACATACCAATTATAGCAAGAGACAATGGACAACATTGTTTCATTCCAAAAGTGGAGTGAACTAAATCAGATATTCCCTCTAGAGTGCAAAATGACACAATTGAACAGAACTGCAAGAGCCTCTTCTACCATATCTCTATCATGTATAAAGTGCTCTACTACTAGACAATCATGATCACATGCCCTCCTGGTCCTCATCGTGTCAATGGCCATCTTTACCATCTCAATGGTAAAGAAGGTACTCGTAGATGGACATGGCTCAGGAGGATCTGGAAGGGGTCTCTGTCGAGGGACCGTATATAAGGATGTTGCATGCTGATCCCTCACATCAGGTGAAGGAATCACTGGGGGAGGGGAGTGCTCATGAAAGAAATGCCACGCCTCTCCTAAGGAACGCTTGCTTCTTCCGTTGCACAAGGCGCCGGAAGGCGAGACTATCTATGATTGATGACTATCTATGATTGATGACTATCTATGATTGATGACCCCTAGGAGAATATCCCTCTGAAGTTGTGCTCTCGTCTCTCTACACTCCTTGTAATACCAACTGTTCTAAGGCATGCTCCGAGAACGGAGTCTCTAATCAAGCCGAGTGTGTGGGTTGCCTATGTCTCAGTCAATAAAGTGGTGATCTCCTTTACTGAGAGTCATGCCTTGCTGTTGTAGATAGATGACTATATATCTCCTCTATCTAAACAAAGTCAGTCTTTAATGTAAAGTATAAAGGGTATGTGTCCTCCCTCTTGACACCTGGGCTGTACTGTACAGAAAGGAGACGAAAAGTGTGAAGTGAGAATGATCAACTGCTACACCCACCAGTCTAGGTCCTACTGAGAAATCCTAAATGCAAGGGATGGAGCTCGGTTGTGCCATGACATAGTCCATTGTGCCTGCCCCATGCCTGTGTGGAAAGCATGTGAAACCGGTCGCTCTAGGAAAACGTTGTAGCCCATTAAGTATGGCCAGACCATGCATAGTCGCCATCTCCGTGAGATGTGTCCCATACTCTATCTGCTCTATTCTATATATGTCTGCCAAGCCCCAAATCTCCTACATCCATCTCTCTAAGCATCTCCTCTAAAGTGTCATAGAAAACTGACTGAGCATTTTCCATCGGGGCATTGATGTTCCCTAGAAGGATGATGTCACCATCCTTAGAAAACTCCCATGTCATCGTTTAGGACAGAGCAAGGTGACTTCCCTCTAGGCCCAACATAGATTGATGTACGAGAGAGAGAGAAATGAAATGAAATGATATATTAACGTCTTCAAAAGGCCAAAATGACCTATGAGACCATCAGATACAAAGTGGTGAATCTAATACAATGTCTGAAGTACAAGTACAAAAAGTACTGAAAGTAAAAATGAAAACTGAAATGAAGTGTGAAATGTGAAAATGTAGAATAGGCCCTCAATGACAATCTGCGTGTCGTGTTAGAATGCCTTTGATCCTCTGCTGGAGTCTCCGTCGATGTAGTGTGCTCCTGTGTCTCGGTGGTGGTCGTCTCGATCTCCCGAGCTCAATCGCCCTGTCAATGAGGGTGCCTCTGGTATGAATGCGGGTACAACCCTGTGCTGGTGGTTGGTCTCTTGGCTCCCTCGATCCAAAGAAGTCTGTGATCTGTCTCTGCGACTGTCGTACTCCATGTCTCCCCAACAGACTGTCTCTATGTCGGTGTAGCTCAAGTAGATATAAGCCAAGGCATCTCTGGTTCTGATACCTCATGACTCTATCTAGGGGTCCAAAACCCTCCCTGAATAAGCAATGGAAGCGCCCTCGTATCTCATAATACACAGTGCAGTGACATATGTAGTGTAGCTCTGTCTCTGGCTCTCTACCGCATAGTTGACATATCCTAGACTCTGGTGGTATCCCTCTGAATCTACCTATCTCAATCTCCAGCTGGTGTGAGGATATGAGAATCTGACCAATAGCACATCGTAGACCATGAGATAAATGAGTGTCCATGTGGTTCGGACGAGTCACAAACCCATCCCCTGAAAGTTGGAGAAGGTGCTCTTTGTAGAAAGCCATCTTCGTGCCCAACTCCTGTATCAGCTCTACCCATGTCCTCCTGGTGTCCAACTGTATAAGATCCTGACGAATGAGTCTAGTGATCTCCGTCCGTGTGACTGGCAGGGAGGGTGCATCCAGGGAATACTGAAAGGGAGGCAATCTATCCATGCTGAGACCATGCCTCTGAAACCATGAGGTCATCTGTGCATACCAACATGATGCATCTCCCTGCATCGCTAACTGTCTAGAGGACTCAAGAGCCAGTCTAGTATATCTGCCTCTATGTGTATCCCATAGACTGTGCATAAAGGACACTGATCTGGTAAGAGCCTCAATCTCTATAGGAGGGGCGGCTACCTCCGCTCGAATAATCGAATGTGGTACAGAGGCCTTGGCTCTAATCATCCGGGATATCATAAATACCAAGGGTCTCTCCATGTTCCTCCAACTGTCATGATTCATAGATGGTCCCCAAACTTGGACCCCATAAAGCATAGCTGAAGCAACCAAAGTATCAAAGAGCCATAGTTTTGTTCGTGGTTCTTGAAACTGAACCTGCGAACACATCCTCTCTAGCCCTCCTAATGCCGCATAGGCTCTGGATAGTCTAGTCTCTGCTACTCTCCAGCGTAAACCTCGGTCCCGTGAATACCACCCCCAGATATGTATATTCATCTGTGTACTCCACAGTGTCCTGGCCATATACGAGTGTAGGTGCCGATCTCTTGACCCACTGTGGTGTGGTGTTAAACACCATAACCTTGGTTTTACCAAGGTTCACAGACAGTCCACTATCCTCTGCATAGTTGTGCAATGCATCCAAATGTCTTTGCATGCCCTCTGGCGACTCTGACATTAACACAATATCATCAGCATATAATAATAAAGGGATCCATGTCCCTGCCAGTTGAGCGCCTCTGTCACCCTCTCTGTCAATGTAGTCAGAGACCTCATCTACATACATACCAAAAAGTGTAGGGGACAAAGGACACCCCTGTTTCACTCCAATAGTGGAATGAACAATGTCAGAAATCCCCTCAGGAGTGCGTACCTGGCCAGTCACTGAGCCGTATAAAGCCATGATCCCCCATATGATCTCTGTGGGTACTCCCAATTTCAGTAGCCTGTGCATCAATCTGGCCCTCGGCACTGTGTCAAATGCCTTGCGGAAGTCCACAAAGCAACAATACATCCGTCTCCCATGTGCCCGACCCTCCTCAATAATGGCTCTGAGTGTAAGAATATGGTCCAAAGTGGAGAAACCCCTCCTGAATCCAGCCTGTCCTGCTGCTCGTATGCCCTCATTTTCTGCCCAATTACTCAGTTGCTGTTCAAGAATGGATGCATACAACCGTGCCAATGTGTGCCCTATCATAATAGTACAGTAGTTCCCTGGTACCGTGGGGTCCTCTGCCTTGAAAAGAGGTACAATAGTAGATAATCTCCAGGACTCGGGTAGTCCCTCACACATGACACGGTTAAACAACCGCGCAAGAACCTCTGACAATAAATCTCTAGCATGTATCAAGTGCTCTGCCACCAAACCATCATGATCATATGCTCTCCTAGTCCTCATCCTGTCAATGGCGTTCTTCACCATCTCAGTGGTAAAGAAGGTACTAGTGGCTGGACATGGCTCTAGAGGGTCTGGTAATGGTGGTTGCCCAGGTACTGTATATAATGATGCTGCATATTGACCCCAAATCTCGGGAGAGGTAATCACTGGAGGAGGTGAGTGCTCATGGAAGAGATGCCAGGCCTCACCTAAATCTCGGCTCAAAAAGAGCTGATACAAATCACGTTCCATCTGGGCTAAAAAGGCCCGCTTCTTCAGTCGCACTAAACGCCGAAGGGCAATCCGAGAGAGAGAGAGAGAGAGAGAGAGAGAGAGAGAGAGAGAGAGAGAGAGAGAGAGAGAGAGAGAGAGAGAGAGAGAGAAATGAAATGAAATGAAATGTTATATTAACGTCTTCAAAAGGCCAGAATGACCTATGAGACCAAACTGATACAAAGTGGTGAATCTGTTACAATGTCTGGGTACCTTAGTACTAAAGTACTAGGTGTGAAAAGTGTGAAAGTGAATGTGAAAAACTAAATACAAAGTATTAAATAAACTTCTTAGGAGCATTCTCGGTGTCTGGCTAGAATGCTTTTAATCCTTTGTTGTAGTCTCCTCCGGTGAAGTGTGCTTCTGCCTCTTGGTCTTGGTCGTCTCGATTTCCTAAGCTCAATCGCTCTGTCAATTAGGGTGCCTTTGGTATGAATGTGGGTACTCCTTTGTGTTGGCTGATGGCCTCCTGTTTCCCCTTCCACTCCTGCTTCACTCGATCCGAAGAAATCTGTGATCTGCCTTTGAGGCTATAGTGCTCTTTGTCTTCTCATTAGATTATCCCTGTGCCGATGTAGTTCCAGTAGGTACAAGCCTAAGCATCATTGATCTTGGTATTGCATGATTCTATCTAGAGGTCCAAAGCCTTCTTTGAAGAGGCAATGAAAACGCCCATGTATCTCGTAGTATACTATGCAGTGGCATATGTAGCATAATTCTGTCTCCGGCTCCATTCCGCATAACTTGCAAATTCTGCTTTTGGGTGGGATTCCCCTAAATCTGCCAAATTCAATTTCCAACTGGTGTGAGGATGTACGAATCTGACCAATAGCACATCTCAAACCATGAGACAGGTGGGTATCCATGTAACTCGGGCGAATCACAAATCCATCTTCAGATAGTTGTAGGAAGTTTTCTTTGTAGTCGGCCATCTTCGTGCCCAGTTCTTGTGTAGGGTCTACCCATGTCCTCTTAGTATCCAACTGTATAAGATCCTGTCGGATGATTTTATTAATCTCCGTTCGTGTAATTGCCAGTGATGGAGCCTCAAGTGAGTATTGGAAGGGGGGTAATCTTTCCATACTGAACCCGTGTCTCTGAAACCACGATGACAGTTGCGCATACCAGCATGATGTATCCCCTTTCATTGCCAATTGACGAGAGGATTCGAGGGCCAATCTAGTATATCGGTAGTTATTTGTATCCCACAAACCATGCATAAAGGACACTGATCTGGTAAGAGCTTCAATTTCTATCGGAGGGGCCGCTAGTTCCGCTCGGGTAATCGCGTGTGGTACGGAGGCCTTGGCTCTAATCAATCGGGAAATCATAGATACCAAAGGTCTCTCCATTGACTTCCAATTATCCTGATCCACAGATGGTCCCCAAATCTGGACCCCATAAAGCATAGCCGAAGCCACCATAGTATCAAAGAGCCAAAGTTTTGTTCGTGGTTCCTGAAACTGCACTTGTGAACACATCCTCTCCAACCCTCCCAAGGCCGCACAGGATCTAGATAATCTAGCATCCGCTGCTTTCTTAAGAGTAAACTTCGGTCCTGCAAATAGCACCCCAAGGTATGTGTATGCATCTGTGTACTCTACTGTATCCTGGCCATATGCAAATGTAGGTGCCGATCTCCTAACCCACTGCGGTGTGGTGTTAAACACCATAACTTTGGTTTTACCCAAGTTTACCGACAATCCACTGTCCTCTGCGAATTTATGTAAAGCATCTAGCTGCCTCTGCATTCCATCTGGTGATTCTGCTATCAATACAATATCATCTGCATACAACAGCAAAGGGATCCATGACCTTGCAAGTTGAGCACCTCTGTCTCCTTCTCTCTCAATGTAATCTGATACCTCATCGATGTACATACCAAATAAAGTAGGGGACAGTGGGCATCCTTGCTTTACTCCAACGGTGGAATGAACAACGTCGGAATCCCCTTCTGGAGTACGTACATAACCAGTTACTGATCCGTATACGGCTATGATCCCCCAAATAATCTCTTTGGGGACCCCTAACTCTTGCATCCTACGCATCAGTCTGGCCCTTGGTACTGTATCAAAAGCTTTCCGAAAATCCACAAAGCAACAATACATCCTTCTCCCGTTTGCTCTTCCTTCCTCAATAATGGCTCTGAGCGTAAGAATATGATCTAAAGTGGAATAACCCCTTCTGAATCCAGCTTGTCTTGTTGCCCTTATCCCCTCATTCTCTGCCCATCTACTCAATTTTTGTTCAAGAATGGATGCGTACAGTAGAGAGAGAGAGAGAGAGAGAGAGAGAGAGAGAGAGAGAGAGAGAGAGAGAGAGAGAGAGAGAGAGAGAGAGAGAGATGAAATGAAATGATATACTAACACCTACAAAAGGCCAAAGTGCCCTATGAGACCAAAAAAGTTACAAGTGGTGAATCCAGTACAATGTCTGAGTACAACCAAAAAAAAAAAGGCGTGGGTGGGGGGGGGGGGAGAAATGAGAGCTGATACACTGGTACTAGATACAATGAGAGGCCAAAATGACCTGTATGACCAAAAAATTATATCCATGTGTGACTCTACAATGTCTAGGGAACATAAAAATACAGACCCTACATCCTCATCACCAGCATCAGCGTCACATAATACATCATCTCAAAACATATGGGGAGGGGTACAATCACATGAGGATTGATGAGGTGTACAATCGAGAAAGTATACAATGGCGATCATCCCATGAGCTCTCTCATGGATCTTTGTGTTGACTCTAGGTCGTGTACATGAAAGAGTCAACTTAGGGGAGTTCGTGGTTGACCTGGACTTTGACAAGAAATATTGTGGAGATGGGAAATGGGGGAAGCTTCCAGAGGTCCCAAGAAAGTGCAATCCGTTAACTACCACTTGGATGAGACTAAGTAGTGCTTCAAGACTATGATATACAACAGAGCATATCATAAAGTACTTCAAGACAGAAAACAGAGCAAGTAGAGGAGATGAACAAAGTGAGACAACAAAGACTATTGTATTCATCAAGTACAAATGCCCACTCGCTTAGTATATGAGTTCTCTACATGAGCAATTCACACAAGGGTTAAACAGAGCTTTGCCCTCAGATCTCCCAGCGTGATGACAGGGTCGTCCTTTTTATTGTTGTTGCGCCATCATCTTGCCCCTTCGTCTTGCCCTCCATTTCGTGGCACCCTTCTTTGCTATAACCTCAACGGGTATCTTGAACTGATTCTTGGTTGTTGAGACTTGGCTTCACACTCAGATGTCCGTCTTGCTTTGGTTGGTTCTTGGTCTAGCACACCTCTTCCCAGTTTTCTTGAGCTCCCAGATGGTCTGAAGGTGTTATGGTGCCTGACTGTCCTCGTTGCTGATGTGGGACTAATAAACTAGTATGGAATAATTTTAATCAACGAGGAGTGTGCTGGGGAGGAATTTAATAAATTGATATAGGGTTCTAGTCTACCGAATCCCTCTCACGCCGGTGTTTGCGGAGGCTCTCTTGCATCGCTCCCTGGCTGTACGAAGAGACTAATCCTACTGTGGGGTCACTCAGGTTGGTTCGTATAAAATCATCGCGCACTATGGAGATCAACCCAAAGAACTCCTCTTTCTCACGGAAACCATTGTAGAAGCATGCTGAATGCAAGCTTGTAATTTAGAAAATGGAGGAGCTAGCCAAAAGAATCCCATGGGGGTACCTGTGCCCCCATGTAAAGCTGTTCCAATAAATGGTCCCCCATGTGGGCATCATCAAGGACTGGGAAAAGCTACTCAAGAGGATCAGATGGGGGCACCTGTGCCTTGTGGCCCAACATGTGGGCATCATCAAGGACTAGGAAGAGCATGAGGTCGGATAGCATTTCACTGTAGAAAAGGCACAAACCTGGTGTCTGCCCCGGTGTTCGCTTGTGGAAGCCTCATCCTTGCATTTCTTCTGAGAGGCATTGGAAACTTGCCTAACCAGCACTATATTCAGGTGCTTGTGCAGCTGCTCCGCAAACTGGTGGGCATGCTGCAGAAACATTCCAATTGCTAGGTCGCCGTCCAGGGGCTCTCCTGCCCTCCTTGGTCTTTGCCTGGTTGTCCTGATTTCACCTTTGCTACAAGGGGTATCCATGCCCAAACTAGTTGCTTCTCTTCGTTCCATGATGCTGAGCTTGCATTTGGTAACCCTTCTTGAGGTGGGTATATAAATTTTGTCCATTTCCACTCGGACCCTGGCTGTCTGAACACACAAGTGAGCAATGGCAGTCCATCCTTGGGGCAGAGGCCTGTTGTTTTGCTTCGAGTAGACTTTCTGCCTCCCAGTAAACAGCATTGTCCATGGCTAGCTTCTCATTGTTCTCAGTGGGTATGCGTTGCGTCAGCAGACAGTGTTGGACTAGCTCATATTGCATAGTTGCAACAGATGCTCCCGGTGCGCTTTCCGATCCATGAAGCTCTGTAGTAAGATGTCTAGGCCCTCTTGATGTTGACCTGATTAGAGTTGATTATTTAGGAGCACCCTTGCCCTTCAAATTTGTAGTGGTTTTAAAATTTTATGGCATTTTAGTGTATTTTTTTAAGGGTAGCTTACATTTTCACTCGTTAAAAACTAGCAAAATACCCGTCAAAAAGTAACCCTCAACCTGATTGATCATGTTGGGCTTGGGCTTCATGATGTTTTAGCAAATCAGTGATGACCTCCTCATTTTCTTTCATCTAACCCTCCATTCCTTGAATCTATCTACCAAGGCCACATAATGCTTATGCTCCAGAGGTTCCATGGAGCATTGTGGCCCGTGGGAAATAAGGCGGGATACAACTTAGGGAGTGCATCACGTTCACGAGCAATGGCGTAAAGTAAAGGAGGCATGTCTTGTAATTGTTCCATTACTTGCCGCAGCAGCCCCAGCTCTTATTTGGCTATGTTGTGCCATTGATGCAGGTATTGGAGTAGAGTCAGCATATAGTTACCTAGCACTGGTAGATTCTCGGGGAATGAAAAGGAAGCATCCTCCTTCAATTTCTCATCCAAAATAACAGTATGTCCTCTCTACAACAAAGTGATAATCCAGGAAGAACGTTTCCTGTCGAGATTCTCTATGTAGAGAAACCGGAGAGTGACTGTGTAGATACTGCACTTACCGGTTCAAGATTCCTCTGCAATGTTGGTTGCAATCACCACTTTCCTTGTTCCTGGTGGTGCTAGGTCAAAAATTCTCGTTTGTATTTCACTAGGAAGGGGTACTATAATCTAGAGGTATAATCAGCTCAGGAACATTGGGACCCAACCCCTTCATTCTTTCATACAAGATCTGGCACTCTATATCAATTTCTTCCTGTCCCGTTAGAAAGAGAAGGATATCACCTTGTGGCTTGCTTAGTTAATTGTATCTGCATCACAATTGATGGAATCTACTATGTAGTAGATCTAGGTTTGACCAAGCAGAATGTCTATAATCCCAGTCATCATGCCCATTTCCCAAGCTTTTCCAATGCAAAGAGCACGGCGGCGAGCAAGCATTATGAGACCAAGAAGGTGCTGGGCATAAGGCCCGTCTTAACTGATTTCCTTTACACACGCATGATTTTTCCATTGTGAATTGCTTCAAATATCTCCTCACTAATCCACAAGGCCATAGATAAAAACTATAAAATATTCTAGGCATACATTTACCATTTCGATTACTTAGCAAAATAACTAATCTGCCCTCTCATAGCTAAAAGATGTGAAAAAAAGAATGCATCGACACGAGAAAGACTAGACAAAAGAGACTTTGTATCGTGTTGTATCATCCATTGCCATAATATGACTGTGGCATATAATTGTACTGACCAATTAGGCCCAGTGATCGAAACATGCGTGGCCTTCGTCACGCCCGTTGGGAAATGAAGAACGTTAAGGTTTTTCCAAATCATGGGTTGACCTTCTATTTACTCTCAATGAAAACATTGTAGAGAGCCATGAAATTATGGTTACTCACTCAAAGAGTCCCTAGTCAAGGTATTATGCCTATATGTTACCAACAACTTTGTAGCTGAAGGCGTTGGGCATTAATGATTTATTGGTCTTCAATTTTATGGATCCACTGCCACCACAAGCTCTAATATTGGCCAAGGAACAACTGTCATGGATGCCTGAGAGTTAGTCGCTGCATGCATCATCGCCTACATGATCGCTAGAAGGCTCTAGAAGAATCTAGAAGGATCTAGAAGATTCTAGAAGGTTCTAAAAGTATCAAGGAGATTCTAGAAGTTTCTATAAGCATGGAGAAGATTCTGAAAGAATCTAGAAGTTTCTGGAAAGCTTAGAAGTTGAAGAAGGATCTAGAAGGTTCTAGAAGTACTAGAAGGATCAAGAAGTTTCTAGAAGCCTTGGAGAAGATTCTGAAAGAATCTAGAAGTTTCTGGAAAGCTCTAAAAAGCTGAAGAAGGATCCAGAAGGTTCTAGAAGAACTAGAAGGATCAAGAAGGTTTTAGAAGATTCTAACCTCCTCAAGTAACCTCCTCAAGCACTAGTATAAATAGGGGTCTTAGGCCACAAGCCCCTCAGTCTTGCCGACACCAGTTGTGAGGCTCCTATGAGGAAATCCCTCTTCTAGTTCTTATGTTCAAGTCTTGTCCTTGCAATCAAGCCTTGTCTTGTACTCAAGTCATGTAATCCAAGTCTTGTATCTAGCTCTCTTAATAAAGTATTAAGTCTTGTAATCAATATTAAGCTTATCATCAAGTCCAAGGTCTTGTACATTGTGAGCGCCTCCTCTTGCTCTCTTCTAGCTCTATACGCGCTCATAACAACAGCTATGTAGTTTGGGCTTTTGACAACGTTGGGAATGAAGATGGCTTTAGTTTCCTTTGGAACCTCCTTTATCAAAAATTCCACTCGCCACCATGGACCTCGGTTGCAATGATGAGATTTGAACCATCATTTCCATGTTATCTACACGGAACACTTTCTATGGGCCTTGGAAGAAATAGGCATAGGTTGACAAAAAAAAAAAATCCAGCCAAAGGGGGACCATTTGATCCTTTTAGCTGTTAAGGCGGCATGAAAATCTCGGAATCTCCATGGAAATAATGTCACTTTTTCCCTCTCTCTAGCTGCTTCTCTGAAATACATAGGTTTTCTCAACTTCAAATTGAAGATTTAGAGGTAAATTTCAAAATTCTTATGTATGTTTCAAGATTTTGTTCCTCATGGAATGACAATTACTAACCTTGACCTCTCTGTGGAAAAGGGCAAGTTCTTGTAGTATGGGGTGCCTTATGGCAAGCAAACTTTGTACATACTCATGGCAAGATATTTACAAGGCATGGAAAGATCGGAATCTTTGTGGAAACAACATCACTCTTTTCCTCTCTTTTGTTGTTTCTCTGATTTGATTGGCATGGTTGATACATAGGGATTACCAAACATATTCTTTACTTGCACGGCAACCAGAATCAACGCCACCATGTGGACCAAGGTCCACTTGGTCCACACAATTGAGGACATAGCCCAATCGAATGCCCACTACTCTTCCACAATTGAGGACATAGCTCAAATATTCAATTTACAATTTTCTTGGAAAGATAGCTCAATAGGATGCGTGCTACTCTTCCACAAACAATTGAGACAGTTCATGAATTGCTACATCTTACATGGGCAGATCCTCTATTTTGAATCTCATGCCACACAAGGTGTTGATGAACGTAGCCTAGAAACTGACTTCACTACACTCCATTACATATAAACATATTTTTCTATCGACATGCAAGACTCGACAAATTTCAATATTAAGGCCAACCAAGCATGACTAGTTTGGATTGGAGAGGAACGACTTGACAAAAGTCCCTGGGTGGAGACGACCTTGTCTTTGAATCTTTTTGGATTTGAGAAGCTTGTGAATAGAGCTCATCTCACATATTCAAATCGTTCAGTCTTAGACCAATGGTGTTCCAACAGAAAAGTCACTCTAGTCTCGAGTCTCCGTAACAACTCAACAAGATTGTAAATGGAATTCTTAAAATTATCCTTTTGGTATAGTCATGAATATTGTGGCTGACGGTATTCAACCTAGGGCTTCAATGAGAAGAGTGAATGCAACAATCTGCCTCAAAGAAACTCACCAACACGGTGATTCTAGTTGATTCTCATTCAGTAGAGACATCCGAATAGAGGTCAATACCCCCTGGGTGTGATGACTAGATAGATAGAGCAAGTGCGTGTCAAATGTGACATCTAAAGTATAGTGCGGACCAAGATGAGAATAGGAATTATCTAAATCCAGTGTGCATTTGTGAATGTTCAGTGTGAACTATGTGATTGTTGATTGTTACCCAACATCCATTGAGGATTAGGATGTGTGCTAGTTGGGGTGCTATTGCACGCTTCATGATTATACTTACTGGCATGTCTACCTAAAATCAGTGTCCACGAAAGATTGGTTTTATGTCTATTTTGCAAGCCTAATCAAGGGCGATTACTCTTCTTTTTATGGGGGAGATATTCACATAGTGATGAGCTAAACCTAAACGCCAAAGACAAAGCACAATTAATTGCTTGCAAATCATGCCGAGATTCACGGGTGCTGATGTGGCATGCTGCTGTAGCACAATGTACGGACAAGCTGACGTGACACTTTTTGGTTGCTAGAGATTGCCGTTGGGCTGAGCACTTCGTAAAAATAACAAGTTGTTTTTAAGTCGCTTTTGGGATTTTTCAAAATTTTGAGCCCAAGTGCCTATAAAAGAGAGGCTAGGGTAACATTAGTTCCACGATTTACGACTCTGATTGTATTAGATTGTCAGTGTGCGTACTCAAAGCAGTTGTAACCATGACAATTCTTCAGTGAAATGAAGAAATCTTGTCAAGGTGCCTAGTTGAGGGCCAATATCTCAAAGAGTGGAGCTCCACCACTCTATGTTTCTTATCTACAATGTATTTTCAAGTTCAGTTTGTTGTTTTCCATTCTCTTCAATGTCGTTTTAGTGCTTTTACTGCTTGTTAAATGCCTCACCAATTTCAATTTTACTTTAAAATCCATATTCTAGTAAGCCTCTCTATTGGCATGGTGACTCCACTTGGTTACCCACACCGATTCTGTTGGTTTCTTCATTGAATTCAAACTTTCAGTAGCTACCCTCATCTTTGTTCAAAAGACAACTGGTAGTCATATGTGGAATTACCTGCTCATGAATTGAATGATTACAATCAAATATTCTCTTAAAAGACTATTCCTTTAGCCAAACAGAATCTCTAACTAGATTTCATAGTAGTAGAAGAGCCTACCTCAAGCATGATGCTCTACCTGAGCAAAACTTATTGCTCTCACTTGTTCATAAATAGCATATCCTATCTCAAGCAAAATGCTCTAACTGAGCAAAACTTATTGCTCTTATTTCTCATCTAATAGTAGAGCCTATCTCAAGAGAGACACTCTAATTGAGAAAAAATTATTGATCTATCTTCTCAAGCAACTCTTTTCAAAAGCTAGAATGCTTCTTACTAATGCACATCGGTGAGCATTTGGACTTGCTTGTGACACATAACAAAAGTTTTGCACCCTGTGTTCAAGTCCTTGGACCTTGGTGTTCACATTTAGAAAAATGTTGCTTGGTATGAAAGGTGGTGGATTATAGGCTGCCAACTAAAGAGCTACTGGACTACCTTATGGCTCTTGCCATTCCCATTTCCATGATTGTGATTGTTTCATTATTGCGTTAAGTTCAAGATATTGGACCAGGCTAGTTCAATTCTTGCATAGAATCCCCTTGTCTTCGGTAGAGCTTACTGTTATCATACTGATGGAGAGAGAGGACGGATTATGCTAGTCTGGGGGATGGTCTAGCTATTACAGTCTGATATCTAGGCTAATTACCTGAGAGTGGATTGACCAAAGCATAGACAAAAGATAGATGTTCAGGAGAGGCAGACACATGTACTAGAAGGCCAAAGGCCGAGTTAGCTAGGAAGAGGGAAGGAAAGAAAAGGAGAAGAAGGGAACAATGGCAGATAGAGGCTCTTTAGGCTTTACATGTTTACAAACGCATGGATACTGTTGTTCAAGATCCACCTCTTGATGTTTCCTCTTCTGTAGCAGTTATACCACCTGCTTTGTCTAGAGCCTAACATGGCTCCAAAAGATATTAGTGTTCCTTTATGTAGTGTAGGCAGAGATGAGATTTGTCTTGCTATGGGTATGACACAGTATGAGGCGAATTTCCACCTCTTGAAGTTGATAGAAATGTATATTTAGAACATCTGAAAATTGAACGCCAAGAAGTAGTCTCGGCATGCATTGTATATGTTTATGGATCCACAGATCACAGTGCACAACTCTGTGGGCATATTTTCTATATTGATTTTGGGAATTGTGCACTTGAAAGGTCATTTTAATGGGGAGAGAGAGAGAGAGAGAGAGAGAGAGAGAGAGATGAAATGAAATGAAATGTTATATTAACGTCTTCAAAAGGCCAAAGTGACCTATGAGACCAGAAAGTTACAATGTGGTGGATCTGATACAAAGTCAGAGTAACAAGATGACAAAATGATAGAATGACAAAATGACAAAATAAAATACTATGGAATCCTAAACTGCTAGGTGTGGACTACGCAGCTAAACAGCTAGCTGGGATAGCTAGATCACAGGAGATCCAACATCGGTCACTGGCGGATCTCATCAATCTCCTCCATGGTCAGTAGTCTGACCGGGCGTCGTGTATGTCGAGCCAAAGTGACCCGAATCCTCTGATGCCGCCTCTGTCGATGCTGTGTAGTCCTCCGCAGTCGTGGGCATCTGGATCTCCCCAGCTTAGTCGCTTAGTCGATCAGTATGCCTCTGGTGTAAAGCGACGAGCTCTGCTGTGGTAGTAACTCCTCCAGGTGTCTAGTGGCAGCTCTAAAGAAGTCTGTGATCTGTCTCTGAGACTGGCTAGCCTCTCCTCTCATCAGGCTCTCTCTGTGTCTGCGCAGCTCGAGCAAAAACAAACCCATGCATCTCTGATCCTCGTACCGCATGACTCTAGAGAATGGTCCAAAGCCCTCTCTGAACAAGCAATGGAAGCGGCCTCGTATCTCGTAGTAGACGGGGCAGTGGCATGTGTAGTGCAACTCTGTCTCAGGCTTGATGTCACACAGGGGGCATGTCCTGGCCTCTGCTGGTACTCCGTTGTATCTCCCAGTCTCGATCTACAGCTGGTGTGAAGATGTGCATATCTGGCCAATAGCACATCGTATCCCATGAGACAAGTGGGTGTCCATGTATCTGGACCTCGTCACAAAACCACCTCTGTAAGCTGGAGGAGATGCTCTCTGTAGAAAGCCATCTTCGTGCCCAGCTCCTGTACTGGCTGTATCCATGTCCTCTTGGTGTCTAGCTGAGTCAAGTCCTGGCGAATGATCTTGGTGATCTCGGACTGTGTAAGAGTTAGAGAGGCGCATCCAATGAGTACTGGAAGGGAGGCAATTTGTCTATGCTGAACCCATGTGCCTGAAACCATGATGTCATTTCCCCATACCAGCATGCTGTATCTCCCTGCATGGCTAACTGTCGACAGGAATCAAGTGCAAGGCGTGCATATCTGTCTCTGGGAAGTTCACACATGCGGTGTATGAAGGAGACAGATCTGGTGAGCGCCTCAACCACCAGTGGGGGGGCAGCTAGCTCTGCTCATACAATAGCACGTGGTACTGAAGCCTTGGCTCTAATGAGCCGCGAGATCATAGAGACCAGAGGCTTCTCCATGTCCCCCCATCTATCATTGCGGCCTGTCCTCCCGTGATGATCCAGTGAAGGTCCCCAAATCTTAGCTCCATAAAGCAATGCAGAAGCCACAAAAGTGTCAAAGAGCCAGAGCTTCGTCCGAGGCTCCTGAAACTGAACCTGTGAACACATCCTTTCCAATCTACCCAATGCTGCATGGGCTCTGGTCAATCTAGTCTCTGTTGCCTCCTCAATGAAAATGCTGGCCCACTAAAAACCACTCCAAGGAAAGTGTAAGCATCTGTATACTCCACCTTCTCCTGGCCGTATGTGAAGGCGGGCGCTGACCTCCTGATCCACTGTGGGGTGGTATTAAATACCATGACCTTGGTTTTACCAAGGTTGATGGACAAACCACTTTCCTGGGGAAACCTATGCAAAGCATCCAAGTGACGTTGCATCCCCTCCGGAGAGTCAAAGATCAACAGAATATCATCAGCATATAACAATAGTGGAATCCATGTCCCTGCCAGCTGTGCACCTCTATCACCATCTCTCTCAATGTAGTCATAAACCTCATCTACATACATACCAAAGAGAGTAGGAGAGAGCGGGCAGCCCTGCTTCACCCCAATAGTGGAGTAAACCGGTGTGGATAGACCCTCTGGGGTGCGTACATGCCCCACTACTGACATGTATAATGCCATGACCCCCCAATTGAGCTCTGTGGGTACTCCCATCTGCTGTAATCTGCGCATCAATCTAGCTCTAGGCACTGTGTCCGGAAATCCACAAAGCTGCAATAGATCCGTCTCCCACGCGATCTGCCCTCCTCAATGATGGCTCTGAGCGTCAAGATATGGTCAAGAGTAGAAAAACCCCTCCTGAAACCTGCCAACCTGGCTGCGCGTATCCCCTCCCTCTCTGCCCATCTACTCAGCTGCTGCTCAAGAATAGATGCGTACAATCGTGCCAATGTGTGTCCAATCATGATAGTGAGATAGTTCCCAGGCTTCATAGGGTCTCCCGACTTGAAGATATATACAAAAGTAGATAGGCTCCAAGTATCAGGCAAGCCCTCACACAGGCAACGGTTAAACATAACTGCTAGAAGCTCTGCTAGTAAATCTCTGGCATGCGTGAAATGCTCAGCCACTAAGCCATCATGATCATATGCTCTCCCTGTCCTCATCCTGTCAATGGATTTCCTCACCATCTCAGCGGTGAAAAAAGCACATGTGTGTGGGCATGGATCGAGGGGGTCGGGAAGGGGGGGACTGCTCAGGAACTGTGTACAAAGATGATGCACACTGGCCCCAAGCCTCTGTAGAAGTGATGGTGGGGGGAGTGCTGATGAAAGAGCCTCCACGCCTCACGTGAGTCCCGACTCAAGAATAGCTGCTATAGATCCTGCTCTAGGCGAGCCAAAAATGCCCTCTTCTTCCGCTGCACTAGGCGTCGGAAGTCAATTTGTGACTGCCTGTGAGTGATGTGCCCCAAAAAAGCACCTCCCTTTGAAGTCTAGCTCTAGTGTCCCGGCATTCCTCATCATACCAACTGTTCTGGGGCATGCTCCCCCAACGGCGCCTCTGCTCAGGCCGGGTATGTGGGTATGCCTCTGCTGCTGCATCATGTAGTGCCTGTGTCAGTATAGTAGTAAGCTCCTCCAGAGGTTGCCCTGGATCCTCTGTGCACAGGCGTCTATAAACCCATCTATGTATACAGAGTCCGTCTCCCGCGTGAAGGTGTAGCGAGTAGGGGTTGCTGCCCGTAGCCTGTGTGCTACACTAAACTGAAAAGAAATGGTCAGCGACACAAGAGCATGATCCAGTGCCACACCAACAGGTCTGGGTCCAACCGTGAGGTCCTGGATACTAGAGATGAGGCTCGGCTGTGCCATGACATAATCCACTGTGCTGACTCCATGTTTGTGTGGAAAGCATGTAGAACCCCCCGCAATGGGAAATCTCTGTAGGCCATTCAAGATGGCCAATCCATGTGTAGTCCCCATGTCTATCAAGTGTCGTCCATACTTGGTGTGTTCTCCATCCTGTGATAGTCTCGATAGGCCCGTCTCTGCAACATCCAAATCTCTCAGCATCTCCTCTGAAGTATCATAAAATACTGTCTGATGATGGGCAGTCCTAGCATTGAAATCCCCTAGAATGATGATGTCACCGTCTCTAGAGAACTCCCATATGTCATCATCCAGAATAGAGAAGGCGGACTGTCCTCTGGGTGGTGCATAAACTGACGTACTCGGGGGAAAGTAGCAAATAGCAATGTAAAGATATCTGCCTATCTCTACTCTCAATCTCACCCACATGTACCTAGCTTGCTCATCCCTGCGGGCTATATGTATCAATGGCAGCAACTCCTCCCTGAATAACACTGCCACTCCTCCTGAGCCCCGCCCTTTGTGCTTTGATCGTGTCTCCTGTCTACAGGTTGTCTCCTATCTATATTCACTAATGTGAGGCATAGATTACTCCGGGGCCTCATGTGTCTCAGAGTAGAAGACGATGTCTCTTCCCGTAAAACCATCCTCAAAAGCACCCACATCAAGGCGCATAGATCCATTACAATTCCAGGTGGCAACTTTGAGTGTGGTCCCATAGGTCTCGCACCGTCATGTGGAGCGCCGCTCTACAATCACCACCCGACCATCTTTGTAGAAGGCCGTCTTTCCCTTCTCCCTTGCTGCTTGAATCTCTGGCATTACCTCTCTCATATGCGCAAGTTGTGTGAGAGTGAGGTCATCTCCAAGGAATATGCCCGTTTTCTTTAGTATAGGGCGCTTCTTCAAGAAGTCCTTCTTTGCCTCCATGGATGGGAAACGGATGATTAAAGCTCTCCCTTTTGAAGTCTCCCCATTGCCTTGTGTCTTCTTCCCTGCCCTCCATGTCTTTGTATGAGTAGCCTCACTACCCATCATGCGGAGAAGTTCTTCGACTTCCCCTTCCACATCATCTCCGTCTTTTAGACCGGTTACTCTTATATGCAAGGCTCTAGTTTTCCTTCGCTGCTCTTCTTCTAGAGTCATGTTGATGATTGTAGGAGTGGGGACGGATGTGGTTTCTTGCGACTTCTATCCATTTGTCGGCCCCATCTGCCTTCTTCTGCGTCTTCGTGATCACATCCATCCACGAAGATGTCTTTACCACCTTCCGTTTCTCCTCCTCTGTGATCATCCATACCTGCTCCTTGATAACCTTGATCTCGTCTATCACCGAGGGCTGAAATTCCCCTTTTTCCAGTCCATTGCTTACTCTATCCGCAAGCTCTCGCTTGAGGGCTGTGACCTCTTCTCTAAGTGCTTGTGAATCCGCCTTAAATGCTTGTAGCTTTGCGTGCAAGTCCTCTTTCTCCTTCTTCCATTGCGTGCCTTCATTGAGAAACATTTGAAGAAGGTTTTCCTTCTCTTTCCACCATCCCTCCGTCTCTGCTTTCCATTCTTTCATCTCCCTTTCCATTTGTGTTATCCGCTTGTTTGTAAGCACAAAAGTTGCCTTCGTATGGGGCTTACATACTGGCGAAATGATCATGGCCTCCACTGACGAAGCGATCATGGCCTCCATTGGCGATGCGGGTATAGCTCGATGCTCTGACTCGATTGAGTCCATGCGGACAGGGCACACTAGAAACCAATCCAAAAACAAGGATAGGCGAGCGAGGTATATCCTCCTCAGCTCGGCGAGCCCACCACGGCTTACAATACAAAATGGTGAGGGATCGGAGCACGCTGGCTCACTCAACTACTGGCATACAAAGATGTGGGTTCGTGGCCCACTCAAGGAATCAACATAACCTCCAAAACAGCTCGACGCTTTGGCTCTAGGCGGAGAAAACAAAATACCACAACCCGATGCGGGTGTATACATCAACTCAGCCCATTGCGGGCGCTTGACCAGTACCGCCAAAGTCACAGAGGCTCAGCCCCTTCGTATTATGCTCTTGTCACCTGTACCTGCCAATAGAAACCAAAGCACGCAGCTCTTGCTCACGCACCTGCAGCTGTTAATAGCAAACAACACTCGGCCCCCTTGCTGGATCAGCCCACGGCGAGAAGACTTCCAACCTGCCCAAGCCTCGCTGGTTCCCTGCGGGTACCGAACTTGCTGTGCCTCACTGTATCCACGCAAAGCCCCTGTGCAGCAGCTTGTTGCAGACGCGAATGAAAAACAAGGACAAAATCGATACTCTCAATATCCAGTGTGCAGGTGGGCTCAGTGCAGAGAGAGAGAGAGAGAGAGAGAGAGAAATGAAATGAAATGAAATGTTATATTAATGTCTTCAAAAGGCCAAAATGACCTATGAGACCAATCAGTTACAAAATAGTGAATCTAATACCATGTCTGGGTACAAAAGAACTAGAAAAGAACTAGAAGTGGAACAAAATACTACTACTACTACTACAATCTAAAACTACGTGGGTGTAGCAGCTGATACAATAGGTACCCGGTAAACTGGATGTAACAGTGTGTGAAACAAAGATGGAAGAAATGGTGAGGATCCATCCTCATCTGCACTCTGGATGTCGAGAGAGTATGGCTCGAATCTTCTGTTGTAGTCTCCGTCGATGCTGTGTAGCTCCTCTCCTCAGTCGCGGTCGTCTGTATCTCTGTAGCTCCAATGCTCGGTCGATGAGAGTGCCAGTAGTGGTCGAATGAGTGTGGGACGAGCTCTGCAGTGGTGGCTGCTCCTCTGGCTGTCCCATATCTAGTGAAAAGAAATCTGTAATGTGTCTCTGGGACTGCCTCTCTCTAGCTCTCCCCAGTAAAGTGTCTCTATACCTGTGTAACTCAAGTAGATATAGTCCAAGACATCTCTGATCCTCATAACTCATGACCCTAGATAGAGGACCAGAGAGAGAGAGAGAGAGAGAGAGAGAGAGAGAGGATTTTAACATCGTAGGAAACTATCCCAAGCGACCTTAAAGATCTATCCGACGAGGAGAGTTGAACTCAAGACCTGTTATTCAAGAGGGAAATGGCATAAAAAATCTACCACACTTGGGGGGGGGGGGGGGAGAAGAAGAAGAAGAAGAAGAGAGTTTTAAAGTCGTAGGAAACTATGCCAAGAGACCTTAAAGATCTAGCCGACGAGGAGAGTTGAACTCAAGACCTGTTATTCAAGAGGGAAATGGCATAACCAATCTACCACACTTGGGTGAGAGAGAGAGAGAGAGAGAGAGAGAGAGAGAGAGAGCTTACTCGATTGAGTATACGGCCTGCTGGAGTGGCATCAAAGAAACACATTGGCGCATGAAACATAGAATGTAGCATGTTGACAAAGAACTTTTGTGCTGTTTTGAGTGAGGTAAATGCTAAAAGCAGAACTCTTGCTAGGATGCAAAGTGCACTTGCAGCTGCCAACCCTAGGTATATTCCAAGAAGGACTTTGCTACTAACTTTTGAACTCTCTTTCAAGTTTGCTGGAGTAGCCCATGCCATCCAATAATTACTGGCAATCTGTAGGGCCTGAAACAAAATTTGGGCCAAAAGCAAGAAAGGAACAAGGGCACCCCCATATACAGCCGTTGCTAAAGACCAATATACCTCTGGCCTCACTTTGCCCATTTCTCTTTCTTCCTCCTGTACAAGCTGCTTAAAACCCTTGGAATCAATATGTACATCAGGATCTTTTGGCTCTGTAACACTCCCACGTATCTCAGTTGCATCTTCCTCAAAAACTGTCTCCATTCCATCTAAATTTTCCTCTGATGTCTTTGAACGATCTCTATTTTCAACGCTTTTAAGTGCGCTCAAGTGAGCTCCGATCAGATTTGAAAATTTAGCACCGGATTGTATGAGCTCGTTGAACGTTCCTGCTTGATTGATAATCCCGCCATCCAGCACCTAGAAGAACAATTTACATATCATTCACCTGCAAGCATGCATGTGGTCCTTACACAAAGGTACACAAATAAAACCTATGAAAGTAGTACCAGAATGTTGTCTGCCACAGGCAAGAATTCCACTTGATGTGTGACATATAACACAGTTTTTTGCTTCAGCAAATCCAGTATGCATTTCTGCTTGACATGTATCTCTAAATCAGTAAACAATACTAGCAGAAAAAATTGCATCTTTAATCTTCCTGGAAGACTACCTGAAAAAGGTGAGATCCTGTGTGCGCATCAACTGCACTAAAAGGATCATCCAGGAGGTATATATCAGCATCCTGATAAAGAGCACGTGCCAGCTGAATTCTCTGCTTTTGTCCACCGCTCAAATTGATACCACGTTCACCAATCTCTGTTTGATCCCCGTGTGAAAAAAGCTCAATGTCCTTAGTCAGTGCGCAAGCAGTTAACACAGTATTGTACTTCTGTCTATCCATTGTCTTTCCAAATAAAATGTTGTCTTCAACTTTGCCACTTTGAATCCATGCTGTTTGAGCAACATATGCTATATTGCCATACACTTGCACTCTACCTGAGATCTTGGGAATCTCTCCAAGTATACATGAGATCAAACTTGACTTTCCAGAACCAACTTGTCCACAGACTGCAACTTTGGAGCCTCTTGTGATTAGGAGCCGGTGCACAGTCAGAGTAGGTTTTATTGAGAAGGCATCCCAGCTAAAGCAAGAATCATGAATCTCAATGGCCATAGACTCCTCATCTTCTGCCACAGAACGCAACACCGCGTTTTTGTCTATCTCTTGCTCCTCAAGGAACTTCTGAATTCTCTGCACTGAGACCTTCGTCTCAGAGAACATTCCAATAAGGTCCGGAATTGTATATATTGGGTCCTGAAGGATCCTGAAAGTGGCCAAAGCTGAAAGGACCCTCCCTGCTGTTAAAGGAGTCCCAATAAATACACAGGCTGAGAAGGTAATCACACCAATAACTGCAGGGGCACTCCAAAAAAGAGCAACCACCCCTGCTTGTGCATACACAAACCAATGGAGCCACCTACATTCCTCTTTCCTCAAATCTTCTATCTTCCTCATATACTTCATCTCCCATGCTTGTAGTTTTAGAATCCTCATGCTCCTCAACACTTCAGATGTGGCTCGCATTCGTGCATCCTTTGATTCCATAATATAGGTTTGAAATTTTTCAAGTATGGAGGAGAGTGGAAGATTTGCAAGCATAGTTAATGCAGTGGCCGCAAGTGCGGCTAATGCTCCTAAGCCCAGGTTCCTGTACAGGACCAAAAGAGCTAACAATATCTGTAAAAACAGTAGCCACACATCATGCAGGTACCAAGTAAAGTCGCTAACTCTCTTTACATCAACACTGACAATATTAACTATCTCTCCACTTGGGTGGTTTCCAAGCATTTGATTGGACAAGGACAATCCTTTTCTGTAAATAACGGCACTAAGTGCTGCTGTTGTCCTCAATCCTAACTGCTGTGCACCAAAATACCACTGTCTTTGAGCTAAAGTCTCAATAAGCTTTGCCAAAAAAAACACCACTGACAAAATATATCCTTCGTGAGAGAACCTACTTCTCCCACCCAAGTATTCGACAAAATCATTAATCAAGTATGGTCCTACATAGGAAGCACATGTGCAAAGCCCAGCAAAGAAAGCATTTAACAAGATGTCCTTCCAAGAGCAAAAAGCAAGGCACTTAACAAGATTTTGTACTTGCAGCTTAGTCCATTGGGTTTCAAAAAGCTCAGATGCAAACACTGCAGTGTCTCTCTGAGCCAGTTGAGGTATTTCATCTAATTTGAGAGGTTTTTTGTAACCAACTGCAAGTAATGAATCCAGCCAAGTAAATGTAGCAAGGCTAAAAAGATTAGCTGTTGCATAATTGGTCAATTTTGTTGTGCTTCCAGAAAAGCTATTCAGAAGAGGCTCACATAAGGCTTCTGCATCAGGCCTAAGAAGACCTGTCTTTCCATATACAGCAATCACACTTAAAAATGTGCAGGATGGAAGAGCCAGAAAGTCTGTCCAGGCTTCCACCGACAGTTCCTTGTGTCTTCTCCAATGCAATACCCTTGAAGCAAATGTTAGAGCTGTTAAAAAGAAACAAACTATCCACCATAATCGCAACAGACAAGGGTAAGCTACTCTTCCTTCTGCTCTGGCATTGGCAATTTCTGCACTATTTGTACACCAAACACATACTTGGAGAACAGCAACTACTTCCACCAGTACAAATTGATGCCATCCCTTTTTAGTTGCAGAGTAACAGAACCATAAAACAGCTCCTAGATGTAACAGGGAAAGAAAAATGGTTGAAGCATAAGTTGCCTTGTATAAACAACTAGCTTTAATCAAATGAGCGGCACGATCTGGCTTGTCATTTATGCTCATCTTGAACTTTCTCAGAAACTTGATTAGGTAATATGTTAGCAGAAGAACAAGCTGAATTACAGAAACTACCCCGTACAACCAGCATGAATTTCTCATATATGCTTGCAGCCCTAACTGAAAGTTGCTTTCTGCATCCTTGAGCTTTGATAAAAATGTTTTTTGGGACGCGAATAATATGAGCATTTTTTTAGCTGGCAAAAAGCGAACCAAGCTTGTGGCACTGCAATGAACAAGTCCAAACTTCTACCATCTCTCTCTCTCTCTCTCTCTCTCTCTCTCTCTCTCTCTCTCTCTCTCATATCCTACACAATTCCAGTTAGCTGCTTAATTCACATCTAGCAGTTTAGGATCCTAGAGTAAACTTTTTTCAATGTCTTTTGATTTTTGGTACTGAGACATTGTATCATATTCACCATGTTGTAACTTTTTGGTCTGGTAGGTCATTTTGGCCTTTTGAAGACATTAATTTAACATTTTGAAGACGAGAGGGTGCGAGGGGCAGCAACAGGGGTGCAATAGCATACTGCAGAAGCAGACTCACACAAAAGGCTTCAGCAAGGTCACGTGATAGGCTCACGCCAACTTTCGCTCCCACATCAGCTCCCTCTTTATCGCTCTCAGCTCAACGTGATAGAAGACATTATAGCTAAGTCTTCCATCGCAATAATGTTTTATATTGCGTAACTCTCTTTCCATTAAGTCTTCTATCGCAAGCATTATTTTCTATCGTGGAATTTGCACCTGGGGCTAAGCTCGCAGGGCTGGGGTTATTGAGCGCGCAAGGCAGGGGCTGAAGGTAGGACAGTAGGGAAGCAGCTCATACATGCAAGGAACTAGAGCAAAACAGCCAGCACTAACCCACAATAGTCTGGGTTTTGCAAATAAGACTTCAAGACAGCAGTCCCATGCCTATGTTTTGCAGCCAGCCAGCAGCCAGCTGCCATTGCGAGTGCCCAGCCTCAGTATTCAGCACTCGGCCATTCAACTTGCAGTACTCAAGCCTTTTCATCCAGCAGGTTTCTAGTCTCCGCCCTCAGTAGTTTTCAACCAGCAGAAGCTTCAGTTTCAACCTCATGACATTCAAGACAGCGATACCTTAGCACGTATAGCCATCTTCACAGGCCCAGGCGATCCCATCGCAAGGAATTCTTTGGGTGTTTGAGGATAGACCAACCAATCGATGTCGGGGATGACAGCATCTATGAAACCCCGCCTAAATCGAAAGCGACATCTAGGCGGAGGTCCCTCAATGATCAAGGAGCTCAAAAGCATTAAGGAGCAGGTCAAAACTCTATGAGAAGAGGAAGAGCAAAAAGCACAAACAACCTCTTTGTGGACGAAGCACCTATTCAAAACACAAGAGAAGGTTGATAAAGTTGAAAAGTGGATCGAAGATGCAAAGAAAGGAAAAGATAAGATGCCTGAAGCCGCACCGACATCGACTATCATCATTATGACAATTGAGGAGGAGCAAAAGAAAAAGACTAGAGCCCTTCATGTGCGTGTTACAAGTTTCAAAGACACAAAAAAGTAGAAGAAGAAGTGCAAGAGCTCTTAAGGCGTATGGGTATTTCTGAACCCACACACACAAGTGCTTGGAGAGTTGGCAAGAAGGGAAGTGATGAGAAAGGAAGGCCCAAGAAAAGAGCACTCATTATACGTTTCCTTACACTGGAAGCTAGGAAGGAATTCTTGAAGAAGAGACCAACACTCAAGCAAAGTGGGATATTTTTGGGTGATGACCTCACTCTAACACAGGTAGCACACATGCAAAAGCTGATGCTAGAGATCAAGGCGGCAAGGGAGAAAGGAAAAATTGCTTTCTACAGGGGAGGGAGAGTAGTGGTGTTGGAAAAACGCATTTCATGACGGTGCGAGACCTATGGACCAACCTTAAAATGGCAGCATGGAATTGTAATGGATCGATGAAGCTAGATGTAGGCGCATTTGAGGATAGCTTTAAGGGAAGAGACATTATTTTTTACTCGGAAATGCGTCAGACTCTTGGCGGCACATTACCTAGAGTGACGAGATACCATTGGGAGACTACTTGTAGGCAAGAAGTGAGATCAATGTATAGAGAACGGGGGTCAGGAGGTCTGGAAGTCCTATTTAGGGAGGAGCTGCAACCCCTCATTCGTATTGTTTGGAGGGATAAGCAGGCCAGATATATGTGGGTCAGGAGAGGGAGGCCACTCTATATTGCAATATGCTATTTTTTCCCCAGCACATCTCATTATGCATCACCCAAGGGGAAGTCACCCTTTGATATTGGATGAGGACATATGGGAGTTCTATGGGATGGAGATGTCATTCTTTTGAGAGACTTCAATGCTAGGACGGGCCAGTCTCAGACAGCTTTCTACATGTCAGTGATATGGGATTGGCCAGGTGCTTGCAGGATGAAGAGCACACTCGATATGGGGGATATCTGATAGATTTGGGGACTGCACATGGATTGGCCATCTTGAATGGCCTCCACAGATTTCCAGCATCGAGTGGGTTCACTTGCTTTCTTCATAGACATGGGGCCAGCACAGTAGATTATGTTTTGGCTTAGCCCAGTTTCATACCCTCTATTCAGGACTTTACAATCGGGCCCAGGCCTATTAGGGTAGCAGTAGATCATGCTCTCCTCACGTTTACCGTCTCATTCCAGTTCAGCACAGCTCAACTGGCACAGACACCTGTGCATACTCGATACGCTTTTACTTCAGAGACTGATTCTGTCTATATAGATGGTGTCTACAAACGCTTATGCACAGAGGATCCGGGGAGACCTTTAGGGGAGCTTACTTATATATTGACAGAGACACTAGAGGATGCAGTAGCAGAGGCATATCCCCATACTGAGCCTAGGCAGGCACAACGTTGGTGCAGCCAAAGTGTGTCGAACCTAGCAAAGGGCACAGGCAGTGATGTGTATGTTTACATGTGCAGACATAGGTGATAAAGCAGATACGAAGGCCCATTACAAGCAGGGAGATCCAGAAAGGGTATGTTTTATGTGGTTATGAAGGCTTGAGCGTGGAGATTCGATGCTTGAAGAAAAGGTTTTGACATGGGAAAAGGATCTTAGGACATGCAATGCAACTTGGGTAGAGGAAGACATGTGGCTAGTGGAAGAAAGGAAAGTGTGGGAGAGACTTCACACCTCTGTATGAGGGAGACCGAAAAGTCCTAGTCTGTAAAATTCTTGCAAAACTGGTTTTTTGTAAAAACTGGCCGTCAAAGAGAAGGAAAAAGGCGTTTTGAGTATTTTTGTGTCTCACGCACATAGGCAAATTCTGCACCGATTAGCAGATATTTAACTTTTCGTGCTCTGTTGTGTTAAGGAGGGCGACAGACAGAACAGAGAAGGAAAGAGCTTTGATGGTTGTATGCTCCACCATAATCCATCAATTGAAGAAGCCACAAGCTCTGGTTGTGTTGCTTTCGGTGTTGTTCCCCCTCCCCTCTCTTCTCTTTTGCTCTGTTGTGCTGTGTTCCGGGTGTGTGTAGGCAGGTGTACCCCTCCGAGGGTGTGATGTGCAAAGAGAGAGAGAAAGTGAGGTGATTGTGTGCAAGGGAAACAAGAAATTGATGTGTTTATGGGTATGAGGTAGATTGTGGTCCGTACGAGTGTGTGCGCATTGATTTAGGTGTACTTGTAAGTTCGTTTGAGAAAAGTGTGTGTCTGTGTGTAAGATTCTGTGTGGATAGGGGTGCAGCGGAATCCCTGGGCTATAGAGAGGCAAACATTGTGTGTGCTGGGTGTGTTCCCTCTTCCCCCTTTCCAACGTTCTAAGAGCACACCCCAATATAGTTGGTATGATGAGGAATGCAGAGAGACGAGAGCTCACCTTCAGACTCCACAGGGAGGTACTTCTAGGAGTCATTACTCACAGGCAGTCATGGATTGCTTCTCGACGGAGCTCGCTGCCCCTCTGCTGGTAGTAGAGGTGCTCACTTGATCAGTCTGTCACCAGGAGGTGTATTTTCCTGTTGCCTTCCGTAAATAAGTATTAGATATATTTATTTTATTTTTACTTGTTTGTCCCGGAACCCTTGAAAAGGTGCAAGTGGACATTGCATGGCCAGTGTGAAACGGCTGCAGCCAAATGGGTTTCTCACATCGGGGATCTAGGTCGGTCAGACAGGGACTGCCCGGGCCAGTTAGCACTGAATTCTGATGAGTATGGAAGCTCGTGTGCGCCAAACTGGAATTTGGGCCACTCGTTAAGTCACTGCAACTTTATAAGTTGAAAGGGGCCAGTAAATTAATCCACATTGTAGATGTTGGTCAAATGGTAGTCTTCAATGATGGTCAGGAGACCGATAGGGACGCCATGGAAGCATCTCCTAAAATTTAGGGAACTGCTATTTTTGACCGGAAAATGTGTTCGCGTCATTAGCTCTGGAATGACAAGGGGAACATTTTATTGCTCTGCTGCCAAGTCAACTGACGCACCAGTTGAGATATTTTTAGCAGGGAAAGCCCAAACTCGGAAATTGGGCGACGTGTCAGCCTGTGAGCGATTCTGCCACTCTGGGAGGCAAAAACGAGCTGCATATCAACAAAGGGGGCGCCATTTTCAGCCTCAGGTGGATTGTAGCAGGTACAGAAGCTATGGAATGCTTACCGTGCCCTCTATGCACAGTATGGTGACGGGAGTGATGCCCCGCACGCTACATACTGCTCTCTTTCTCCCCTACGTACAGTATGTTATGCCCCACTAGTGGGCTTCTCATTTGACCTATGTACAGCTGTGGGGAAATATGCTTTCATGCCGAGGCAAGAGCCTCTTTGCATAGGAACCGGTGTAGCTAGCTACTGCACCAAAGCAGGTACACGAGAGGGTGATAACCTCTCGATTGCGCAGTAAATTCAGCATTGTACGCTTGCTGTTTTTACTCTATTTTGGGGCTGTTTTGAGCCCAAAATGTTTCCAGAATCAAGGGGCACTTAGCCCAAGGTGCAGGGAACAGTGCAAGGACAGTCGTGTGCCCAAATCAGGTCAAAAACAGGGCTGAACCAGAACTTACAGCGACCTGCAATTTACTGTTTTGTGCTCCCAACTGAGGGAATATGTCTGTGGATCAGAGGGCCTACCTTAGAAACTGATTCGGATTGATTTCGGTACCGTTATGCTGCCGAAATTTTGCCGAATCTGGAGCGTACTAGCTGGATGCAGGTGTTGTCTTCCAGGGGCTCTTTTTGTAATTCTCTCTCTCTAAATTAAAGAAATACCGAAAGGGGCGCCGGTCTTTGGGGCCTACAGGATGTTGGTCTCGTGTGCACAGTGACATTCTAGTCGCTGGACGCAACTGTGTTCTCTTCCCTTCTCAGTGCTCTGTGTAAAGTTTACAGGTAATTGAAATAGTACCGCCCTCTACGTTGTATAGGCCGGTTATATAGTCTCTTTCATGCATAGCACCTGGGCTCTCCCTAGAAACAAATATGCTCGCTTTGCTATGGAGTTCTCATGACAGCTGGTATCACAGGGAGATAGATCATGTTGGTGGCATCTTGGTTCTAGCTGAATAGCTTTAGTATGGACAGACTTCACTACTCCCTAGATGCACCCTCCATCTCGCTTACTAAGGCAGAGATTACTAGGCTCATCAAGCAAGACATGATGCGATTGGATACCAGGAGCACATGGATACAGCCCAGCGGAGGGAAGGCGTGCTTGATAGCGCTAATTTGCTTTGTAGCCTCCGATATAGACCTCATCTATGATGTAAAGATTATTGCATCACGAGTGGCCAAGCTAGATAGCTTGATCAAGAAGGATGCCCCAATGAGGGTGTGATTGGGTAACCTGTGGTGGGCCATCCCAATAAGTCTTTCTGTAAAAAGTAGTGACCTGCCTTTGTATAGATCCTCTATGTGTAGGTCATCTACTCTTGAGGGTAGTCTCTTGAAGTCTATAGATCTCGAGTAAGAAGAGATCTAGGCACTTGTGATTATAGTAATGCATGATGCGGGATAAGGGGCCAAATCCCTCTCTAAATAAGCAATGAGAACACCCGGATCTCACAGTATATCTAAGGTGTGTAGCTGGCCAAGAACACATCTAATGCGATGAGATAGGTGGGTGTACATATACCTTGGACGTGAGATAAACCCATCATCTGTAGTGCGGAGAAGATGGTCTCGATTAAAATCCACCTTCCTCCCCAACTCTCATGATGGAGGTCAAATAGCCACAACTTAGTGCGTGGCTCCTAAAATTGCACCTGTGAACATGCCCTCTCTAGTCCTTCTAGTGTTGCATATTCCCTCATTAATCTCAACTCTGCAGCACCTCTTGTACTGCTTCTGCTTGCAGGTTGAAGAATCTCATAGCCTTGTTGATCATTGCTAAGGATGGCTACGCGCTATCTCTCTCCTGAATTTTTGGTGCAAATTCTTCTTGTGGTGGTGTCTCTTCTGCTAGGATGCGCCGTTGTATACGGTCTTGGAGATTTGGAGTTGGCAATTGGAGGTTATCTAGTGGAGTTTTCAGCCTCCTCATGATGTCAAGCTGGCTTGTTTTTTCTTCAGCTCTCTGCAACTTTCTTCCCTCACCGCTGCTCCTACCTTTTGTTGTATCACCCATCTTTTGTAACTTTGCATCTCTAATAGTTTTTCCCCTATGGTTTGTTATCATTGAATATCTCAGGGGGGGTTTTTCAATACCAGATCCATTACCCTTGTATGCCTACGGGATGATGTAAGGCCTTTAGGCCTGTAATTTTGATTATATAGTACAAAAGGATACCAAGCCGTACTTCTTTTGCCGAGAGAGAAAAATGAAATGAAATGTTATATTAACGTCTTCAAAAGGCCAAAGTGACCTATGAGACCAGGAAGTTAGAGAGAGAGAGAGAGAGAGAGAGAGAGAGAGAGAGAGAAATGAAATGAAATGATATATTAACGTCTACAATAGGCCCGAATGACCTATGAGACCAAACTGATTACAATGGTGAGTCTAGTACCAAGTTTGGATACAAACAAAGAAAACTACAAACTAGAAACTGAGATAGGAGTGCTACCGACTGAGAGATAGATTTTCTAACGTCTATGTGAGGCCGAAGTCGGCCTATGAGACAAACCAAGTATACATGTGGGTATGTCTTCCATCTATCGGAAAAGACAAAACAATCCAAACTTGTACAAAATAAAGACAAAACCTCGGTGTCTGATGGGATCTTGGGGGGGGGGGGATGGAGCTCTAGTACTAGGGATGTAAGTATGTCTAAATTCTCGGGGTAGTACAACCATGTAGATGCATCAAGCTAGCTAGCTCCATTCTATACTAATAGGTGGGTGTAGAATGCAGTACATGGGAGGATCAGGGGCAAGGGCTGCTCGGATGAATGCAACTGGGTAAGCCACCATTTGGGCTTGTCTCTCCTCAGCAGCTCGACGCTCTCGGGTCTGGATCTCCTTGATTTTTCTGTGGTCGAGTCGTGGGGCCCGACATCTGGTAACATGCAGACGTCGTCTGGCCCGCCGGCTCATCTCAGCCTGCTAGAGAGTCAATCCCCTCAATGGGTCGGGGAGTGGGGGAAGTGTGGTACTTCGAAAAAAATCTATGAGCTGTGACTGTCTCCTCCCCCTCCCCTCCGTGTCTCATGTGACTGCAGAAGTGTATCTCTATGCCTTAGTATCTCTAGCAGGTAGTGTCCCAAATGTTTCCAATCTCAAGAGTGCATGATCTCGCGCAAGGTAGGTTGCCCTCTTAATAATGACTCGTATCTGCCTATACTATCATCATAGGCTCTGCATGTGCAAACAAAATGCTCATCACTTTCCACCTCCTCTCTGCATACTCGATAGACTCTCCTCTTTGGGAATGTCATGAGCTCGCCCCACCTCTATCTCTAGTCTGTGTGCTGATACTCTGAGCTAACCAATCGCCACCCGTGAGTTGTATGGCAAGGTGTCCATATAGCGTGGTCGTTGTATGGTGTCCTCGAGTATGGTAAGGAAATGATCTTTGTAGTGTGACATCTTCCGTTGAAGGGGAGATGTGATCCAAGTCTATCTAATATATAGCTGCCAGAGATCCTATCAGAGCACTATGTTCCTCTCACTACATGAGAGATGAACTTGGGGTGAGTCGGGGTCATACTGGAACAGTGGCAAGCTCTCAAGATCAAGGCCATGTACTCCTAACCATGCTCTGACCTGGGTGTACCAAGCTCTGTCATATCCAAACTCTGCTATCTATATGGCTACCTCGAATGCTTGCCATGTGATTTGGTCAGCCAAGAGCTCTCTCTCTCTCTCTGGATAAAGCAGACTGTCTGAAAGAGTGCCTCCACTACCACAGGGGGGTAGAAAGCTCTGCCCTGATGATGTCATGTGGCATTGTGTGCTTGCCTCGAAACAAGCGGGAGATCATGTATATCTATGGACTCTCGATTCGTGCCCACTGGCTATCTATCAACCCGGGTGCCCACACTGCTACTGCGTACATTAGGGCTGGGGTGACTAATGTATCAAATAGCCACCCCTTCATGCGGGGCTCCTGAAAGTGTGCCTCATGACATCTCCGCTCTAACATGGCCAAAGCTGCATATCCACAGGTGAGTCTATCAGTGGTAGCCTAAGCCATGGAAAAGGGGCCATGTTTGCTAGTGAAGGTGACTGCCAGATAGACATAGGAGGCGACCACCTTGACTATGCCTCCTGCTTCTGTAAATGTGATTTCTCGTTGAACTGACATGGAGGTGTGTAAGGTCATGACCTTGGTCTTCCCAAGGTTCACTGTCAGTCCTGTATGTGTACAAAACTCATCCAAGGCGCTCAAATGGCTCTATAGACCCTCTAGTGACTCTGAACTCAAGCCACTGTCATCAGCATATAGCATAATGTGGATCTGAGTACCTGTTAGATTAGCTCTTGCCCCTCGTGCTCGTAAGATGTAGTCGGAGATCTCGTCGATGTAGAATTCAAAGAGGGTCTGGGAGAGGGGTCATCCTTGCTTAACACCAATAGTGCTAGCAATGGACTCTGACAGGCCTCCTAGACAACGAAATCTCCCAGTCACTCTCTCACAGAGAGCATAAATGGCCCATGTCATCTCCAATGGTATCCCCATACTCTCTCGTGGGACAGTGAAACGCTTTGCGGAAGCCCACAAAGCAGCAATAGAGGTTCTTCTTCTGCACACAACGAAGACGTGGTCGATAGTGGAGAACATCTGCCTGAACCCTGCCTGGCTAGGAGCCCTCAGTTTCTCCATATGAACTAAGCTCAGCCTCAAGTACTGCCCCATATAGTTTGGCCGTTGTATGGCCAATCATGATAGTCCTGTAATTCCCTGGGTCCAAGGCGAACCCAGATTTGTGGATTGGCACAATGGTGTGTCGAGTCCACTCCTCTGGGAAGCCCTCCCCTATAACCTGGTTGAATACATGTGCAATCAACGTGGCTATAGTGGCGGCTGCGTAAATGAGGTGCTTACTCTGTAATCTTGTATGATCTAAAGACCGGTGGTGGATGGCCTTCTTGACCATCTCTGATGTGAAATAAAGAAGAGCTCGTGGGTCGAGGTCTGGGTGGATGTGGAATCAGAGGCTGGTTTGGTACCTCATAAGGTCTCTCTACATAATCGTGCCATACCTGTGGATCCTCAATGGGAGTAGTCGGGCGTAGCTCTCGAAAAAGCAGTATAGCTCTAGCTAATGTGCCTCCTCGAAGGCTCGCTGCTTTTGGCGCGTGAGTATCTCCATTTGGCATCTAGTGATCTCCCCAAGGGTCCGTTGCGCACGTAGGTGGCCTCTACACTCATCATACTAGCTGGTCTGTGGTAGTCCCTTGGGGCGGACGGGGGGGGGGTTTGTGCGGCAGGAGTGTAGCTTGTGTGGGTGGCGTGCGGAAATGAGCTAATGGACAATGTCTGAAGGACAGATGTGATCTAGGAGGTAAGCATGGAAAGTGGCGTAGAGAAGTGGAGTAAAGGAGTCCCTTCTCGACCTCTTCCGAGTATAAGGGGGCTAGCTCATGTGTGAAATGGATCGTGGTGTGTGGGGAATAGGTGTGGAGGATGTGGCATCTCAGGTGAAGGAGAGTACAAGATAGGTGTGGTTGGGTCCATTAGGTATGGGCGGGATGGTGAAAGAGCTAAGCAGGTGGACGGCCTCTCTGGATCCCATGATGTAGTCCACCGTAAACCCCCCCCCACCCCGCTGTAACTCTATGTGGTATGCATGTCAACCTTCCTGAAGTGGGCCATTGGACTATCCCATTATAAATAACGAGACGGTGTTGAGAGCCTAATCTGAGCAAACGATGGTTGTACTCTGTGATGCGGGCTGTGTCTGCTGAATCTCTCATGGTAGCCTCCTCCTATGTGGTGTGTAGTGCCACCGGCAGTGTTGCCAAGAAACACGTTTCTTCACTCATGAAACGTACGAAACGTTTTTGTATGAGTTTGGACGTTTCAAAGGTAAAGTCAAGGCTCGTAAGTTTTCGCACGTGAGGCTGTAGCGTTACATGTAAACCTTGAAGCCTCTTGTTTTTTGTTTCGGTCATGAAATCCTTAATGTCATGAATGTAGCTTCTGTCTTGCTTTTAATGATGAAAGTTAGTCCTATTCTCCCGCTTTTTCATGTCTAATTGTAAGGTAATGCTTAAAACATAGATCTCAGCTTATACCACTTAAACTTATGCACATTTCTTTAGTTTGCACAAAACTTCTGTTTTGGCGTTTCTTTCTTGGACGAAACCGTTTCGAAACTTCTGAAACTCGTTTCAAACAAAACGTTTCGAAACTCCGTGGCAACTATGGCCACCGGGTCCGTGTCGTATGTCTCACACTGGTCATAACCTGTCTTGGCATTGAAGTCTCCCATGAGAAAGACTTCCCAGTGTAGAATACTCCATAATCTCATCTGACAAGTAAGTAGCAGAGGGAAAATGTAGATGATCCTGTCCCGTAATAGCTCAAAGCGAATCCAAAGGTAACGGGCCTGCGGGTTGCGTGTGGCAACCTGTATCCTACTCTGGAGTCCCCGTTTGAAGAGTATAGCAACCCCTCCCGATCCTTGTGTAGTGTGTTGGCGAGTACTCCCTTGATGTGAGGACTCCCACTGAAAGCCATGGATCCTCGATAGACTCTGCTTTGGGCTCTCATGTGTCTCTGTCAAGAGAATGAGGTCCCATCCTCTCATCATCTCCTCGAGCCTCTCCGGATGTGTCCATAGATCCCGATTGCAGTTCTAGACCGCAATATGGATCTTCTCATGTATCTCATAGACTTCGAATCCCTATGCGGTGGCCTTGCCATCGATGATGACCCTACCATCTCCGTAATACCGCCTTTCTCCCTTCTTTGCGATATTTTTTGACTCTAGGCATGCATGCACCGCTTTGGTCTTGTTGCATCTATGTGAGGTCGTCGTCAAGGTAGATAAGTGGGCCCTCTAGCCCTCTCAAGATGGCCCTCTTTCGGATGAATGAGGTTCGAGACTCCTCGGAGGCAAATTGGAGGATGAGGGCTCTTTTCCGTAAGTCTTTGCCATCTTTCCAAGCTTTGGAGAAGGGTAGCTCCTTGTCTTCCTTGTACCCGTGTTTCATGCATAGGGCTTTCCCATCGCTCTCGGATGTGGATCTGTCCTCTTCTTTGATGCCAGTCACTTTTACATTGAGATGGCGGGCTTCTCGTATCTTCTCTTCCTCAATGGTTGTGTCTTATGATGAGCGCCTCATCTATTTGGGCTTCCGCATTCTTCTTGACTACTTCGCCTATCCTTCCTTGGTGGCCTCCAATCTATCGTCCATGCTTGCCGTGAGAGCTTTGATGATCTCCTCCTTAAGGGCTTCCGCTTTGATCTCTCCTTCTTCGGGTGTAAGGGATGCGATAGAAGCACGGAGGAGTTCGATTTTCTCCTTCAACTCTTTCTTTTCTTTCTTCCATTCCTCTTTCTCCTTCTCCTTCTTCCATGCTTCCTTCTCCTTGGTCAATCCTTCGACCTCTCTCTCAAGCTTGTATAGCCAGTTGGCGATGACGTTGAGGGTGTCAGTAATGTAGGACATTGCCTTGTCTTCACGCTTGGCCACCTCCTCCTTCGCGGCATTCTTGGGGGGGGGGGGTAGGGTTTTACTGGTGTAGGAGGATAGCAGAGGGAGTGGCACAGGGCTACAAGAGATAGGGCGAAATCAACAACAGCAGGAGGAGGGCAGATGGTGGCATGGGCGGAAACATCAGTAGACGGGCAGGGCCAGCAGTGCGCCAGTAGCACAGCAGCAGGCAGCGAGCAAGCCAGCAAGAGCAGAGAGAGAGAGAGAGAGAGAGAGAGAGAGAGAGAGAGAGAGAGAGAGAGAGAGAGAGATATGAAATGAAATTTTATATTAACGTCTTCAAAAGACCAAAATGATGTAAGAGAGAAAAAGGTTAGATTCATGAGTACAATGTCTGGGGAACATAAAAATAAAAAATAAATCCTACCCCACATCCGCATCCATCAACATCATCATCACATAATACATCATCTCAAAACATATGGGGAGGGGCACAATCACATGAAGGCTAATGAAAAATGAAATGATATATTAACGTCTTCAAAAGACCAAAATGACCTATGAGACCAATAGTTTACAATGTTTGGTGAATCTAATACAATGTCTGTGAAAGCTGAAAAACAACTAAACATCTAACTAAAATGAGGGGGAAATGGGGGGGGGGGAGGGGTGTGTGTGTGTGAAGGTAGCCTATAGCATGGAAGAGGGGAATACATTTTTGGGCCTCTCTGGCAATAGAGGTAGGCCTCATATACTTCAATATCCAAAGACATCTCTCATCGGACGATGGGGGATAACATCAATTCCTCCATAGTGAGCACTTTGGCCTGACGGCTCACATGTCGTGCTAGTATGGTGTGGATCGTCTGTCATAGTCTTCGTCGACGCCGCGAGGTGGGTCCCATCACCCAGGTGTGGCGGGACTGCCCCAACTCTATCGCCCGATCAAGCAATGTACCTCTAGTGCCGCTATACTGTGGGGCTTGTTGGTCTGACTCCTCAATCTGTGGCCGAAAGAAATCTATAATCTACGGTTTTAGCTATATCTCCCTCTTTGATCCCCTCCTCATGAGATCCTCTCTATGTCTATGTAGCTTCAATAAGTATAGTCCGAGGCATCTCTGATCTTCATCACCCTAGAAAGGGATCCGAAACCCTCTAGATAGACAGTGGAAATGGCCTCGTAATATATTGGGCAATGACATATGTAATGTGACTCTGTCTCGAGCTCAGTTTGGCACATTTGACAAGTCCTAGTCTCGGCTAGTATTCCTCTAAATCTGCCTGTCTCGATTTCGAGCTGGTGTGAGGATGTGCGTATCTAACGAGTAACACATCGTATCTCATGAGATAGTTGAGTATCCATGTATCCAAGTCTGATAAACAATCCATCCTTCGTAAGCTGAAGAAGATGCTCTCTATAGAAAGCCATACCCAACTCATGCGTCCCCCTCGGTCCCCCTCCCCCAAAAAAAGAGAGCCGACTATGGAGGACATTGAGGCCATACTGTAAATACCAATGAGAGAGTTCATGGGATGATCAGCATTCTATACTTTCTCCATTGTACACCTCATTAGCCCTCAAGTGATTGTACCCCTCACCATATATTTTGAGATGATGTATTATGTGATGCTGATGAAAGAGCTTGATGGAGAGATTGCAAGAACCGGGCCAAATCTGGGAGGATGATGTCACCATCCTTGGAAAACTTCCATATGTCATTGTCTAGGATTGACATACTTACCCACTCTAGGTACCCTCATTTATTTCTATTTATATGTTCCCTAGACATTGTATTAGAGTCACACATGGATGTAGCCTTTTGGTCTCATAGGTCATTTTGGCCTTTTGAAGAGGTTAACACTAATTTGGTAACTTAACAGGACATAAAAGTTTTCTTTCAAGGTTTTGGAGAAAAATCAAATGCTCCTATTACATGTATGTGTTTGTAGAAGTACTTACTTTAGCTCAAAGCTAACATAACATCACACATTATGTGGGAAAAATAAAAAACACTCATAACTCTTGACTATATGGTCATGAGGAGCCAAAGAAGTGTTTAATTTGACCAAAAAAAGCATATTTGCTAAGTGAAACCCACTTTACACGAGGTATAAAAATCTCCAGACAACAAGCCGATTTTTCCCATAAACATTAATGAGTTCTTGATCAAAGTCTATGGTTGCTATAGGTCCTAAAATTTTCATTTGAACATAGAGTTAAGTACTAAAAAAGTGCATTTTTGGCATTCTGCTGATCTATAATCGATGTTTCTATGCATACACCTATCATCACCTTTATACATGACTCCACTTTACACACTTCAGTTCTTTATTTTCATGTTCAAGCACAAAAAGCGTCGAAGGCATTAAAACATGTCTCAAACCATCTTTTAGAAGCATAACAACACCTTCAAAACTATCTATGCTAGCTATGTAGCACTTTAGAGGTCACTAAGTTGTTTTTTGACTCGAGTTAGGTTTAAAAATGTTATTCAAACCCAACTTGAATGTTACGTGACACATCCAACCCTATGTGTCTGTGGACAAGCTACTTCATAACAAGGGTTCCGTCAGTCCAGTCAGTCTAGATTAGAAGTGTTCTGGCACTTTTGTGAGTCTGTTCGCAGACCGTGCATGCCCAGGCACTTAGTGTAGATGCATATCCTCTGGTCGCACATAGCATGATCATAAGTATTCCCATCAAAATCCTTCAGGGGAATTTTCCAGTGCATTTAGCCTATTTTCCCAATTTTTGACATTTTTCATGACTTTTGTTGGAAAGTGGGTAGGGCAAATTGAGTAAGTTTGTATATAAGCAAACTTAGACTAGCACTAATTGGCAGAAGAGGCAGCAGGAGCCCAAGCTCAACAGGCAAATTCTCAGCAAGAACCCCCTTGGTGGTTTTCCCTCCAAGCAAGGCTGCCCCTAGCCTAGCGTTTTTCATCAACCTCAAGCCTTGGCGTTTCCATCAGCAAGCTTCACGACTTTTCAGCCCTAGCGTTTTTGATTTGCAAATCAGCCACAATGTTTTGCAGATTCACCGCGACGGAACACCAAGAAGCATCAGCGTTTCCAGTTTTCAGCCCTTAGACACCGCAGATCAAGTCCCAAACCTCGAAGATCTCACCTTCCCGCAGTAGATCCTAGCCGCACGGTCAATTTTCGCAAGGTTTACAGTCTCAGCCCGGAAAACGTAGATTTCAGCATCTGCGTTTTCAACGCGTCGTCGTTGTGCCATCGTCACCAACATAGAGTCAGAATTCAGCAGATAAAGAGTAGCAGATTTCAGCCCTTAGATTGGTCTCGTCATCCCGGTCTTCGTCATCGATCTAGCCTAGACTTGCATCAGTCACATGCATTCAGTTTGTACCCGTTTGTGCAATCAATAGAAGACCGCTCTCGCCGTAGAGAGTGGGGCCTTCGGAGGAGGGTTTTACAACGTATCTGGTCCTATTCTCTTCTCTATCTCTCAATCTCATGCACCTTCATTCACAGTGTCCATTCACTTTGTTTGTGTCCATTGCACTCTCTCACTAAAGGAAAGGAAGGCTCTCCCTTCCGTAAATAAAAGGAATTTTGAGCACAGTTCGGAGCACTCATCTTGAGCAAAGTTCAACATTCAGTTTCCGCTGCACCTTACATTGAAGGTGGAATCAATTGAGTAGACCAACAAAAACATCCAAATTTTTTTGAGATGATAAGCTAGCTTTGTAGATATAGAGCATTTTAGAACCTCCTTGATATCTCAAGAAATAATTCTAATAAGTTGTTGAGTTAAGAGGACACAAAAGTGTCTGAGGACATAAAAGTGTCCTACCAATCTAGTGTTGATATTTCATTTCATCTCTCTCTCTCTCTCTCTCTCTCTCTCTCTCTCTCTCTCTCTCTCACACACACACACACACACACACACACACACACACACACACACACACACAAAGTTCTGACCCTTCACATTACATAAAATCGACCAAAAGGTCCATATACAAAAAATATTGGAAAAAGCTTGAAAGATATACAATCAGATCATGAGGAAAAATACCCATATAACCACAAGATACAGCCTACACACATCTTTCAAAAGCTCTCTCCGCCACTAAGGTGTAGCGAAACCATAAAGATCAGCGCTAGCTACCAAAATGATATGAAGTACCCATTATAAATAAACTCGTGTAGCAACTCATAAAAGCAAAGGGACTGCAAAACCCATGTGCTGTGCCTCCAAATCATCCGCATCCATTCCATCCATCGTAACATAGCCCAAACGTTCGGAAATGGCATTCCGGACGAGTCCCGTTCCTGAAACGGAGTCGGGAACGGAACACCGTTCCGGAACAGGGTGTAACCGAAACGGTGTTCTGGAACGGGGGGAACAAGGCGGAACGCGAGGAGGAATGGCGGAACGGGCAAAAGTAGGCATTTGGGAACAGATTTGGGGCTATTTGGGGGGACATATTTGGGGCAGTTTGAGGGCAGGTTTGGAGACAGATTTGGGAACAGTTTTGGGGTTGTTTAGGAGTTGATTTGGGACTAAGCTGAATGGAGGTAATTCAAGCCTTACTTTAGTTGACCGTTCCGGCCCCGTTCTCGTTCTGGGCCCCGCTCCTCCTCCCCCGTTCCCGTCCCGTTCCGGACCCTCCCGTTCCCGTTTCCTGTTCCCGTTCCGGGTAACTATGATTCCATCATCTCAAAATGTGGTACCCCAAAATATGAAGCAAATCCCCGGCACAACCGAACTATAAAAGAGGCAAGAGGGTATCATTTGTCATCCACCAAGGGATGGTATCATAGACAGACTCTCTCCTCCAATAGATATCATGTAGCAGCTGTACTCTGAATCTGATCCTAGGTGCTCTCTCTGGACCAAGAAAAATATGACGCCCTATGGACAACTGCAAGAGAAACATGTCAACACATAGTGGCCCACTCCTCAGCGGAACATTTGGAAATCTCCATGGAACAGATGCAAAGAGATATAAAGGCAAGATCATGGATATCGAAACATGCCGGTGATGCGAAACCTTCTCAATAGTCAAAACACCTCAATCATTTGAAGAGACTCACTCTCTTGCTCACCCCGAATAGTGCTTGTTGTAAGGGGCACCTACGATTGGATCTCTAAAGAGTCCAAAGGTTGATGAACTGGCCTATCCTGGGCACCTCAGGTTGGTTCTGAGTTGCCTTCAATTGCTAGTCCTCATGCTCTATCTGTCTCTCCAGCTACTTTGAAGCCTCCTCTTGATCCTGATTTGGTAACCCCTCCCCTCAAGAGGTCTACCCAGGGGCTCCTCTGCCTCATCCAACCTTTATCTCACTACCTGTGTGTAAACAAGAATAGGTTGTGTATGTCCCTTTCTACCTACTAGTCTTTATCTCTGTCTCTGTGTCTAGTCATCACTATGTTGCTATTGAAGACTCTGCTGCTACTAACTCTGACCCCTTTCATCTCTATCATGTTGTCGTGTGGGGTCCTGCTGGTGTACAGAATTGTGTTAGGTCTCGTGTGGCTGTGAGAGCCAACCCCTCTTGCGACCATTCTGTCTCTATGGTTGCCCTCTAGGTCAATCCCTCAACAAATGCCTCATCTTATGGCATCTAAGGCACTAGTTCGGTCTGCTTGTAACCACAATTCTCTATGAGTGTAGCACCCATTTCCACTCAAAAGTGATGAATTCTTGAAACTCTATGGCAGAGGTGGTAACCACCTTAATAGATGGCACCGATGCTTGGGTCTATACTGAGCACATAAATGGTATTCCAAAAATAGAACCCATCTGCCTCAACACGTCTAGCACCCAAAACTATGCAAGGAGTTTTGGAGAAGCAACTCCTTTAGGGTACTTTGGGACCTAAAATTTGTCCTCTAAAGCAGCTAATGTAGAATCCTCATACCACGGATATAGAAAGATCAATGTCCCCATAACTAAGAGGAGTGCAATGAATGACCCTAGAGGCAAGCTCCTATGATGAGATAATAGTAATCAAGGTTCCTTTGCCTAGCAAGATGATATCCTCGAGTGTGCCTTCATCCACAACGAATAAACAGGATGTAAGCCACTCTTGGATTTTTATCCAAGCGTAGGAATTGTTAAATCTCAAGCATCTCTCTGGATTCATCCAATCGGTCCCAGCATCTCCCAGGGACAGGTGTTAGGGAGTGGAGGTTGTTTTGTGGTTGTGTCCATCCAGTGTGAGGTTGTTTTCTCATGTCGGGTTGTGTTTAGGCATGTTTAGCTTAAGGTTTTGGTTTTGTTTCATGGCCAACAAGCTCCTGCAGGGTGGGGTATTTTTCCTAGCCTTGTCGGTATTTTTCCTCTAGCCCTTGACGGCTTTTGATGCATATTTCCTGCTTTTTCCATTTATGAGGTCGTGGGGGCTAGTGGACAGCTGGCCAACCAGCACCTTGGGGGTATTTATGCAGGACAGGGGCACTAAAGGGAGAGTGTGTATCCAAACACCTTTGAATGCAGGGTGCCCCTAGGGGTTAACCCTAGGAGGGGCGGTGGGCAGGGGTTGTAGATCAGCCTAGCGCTTTTGCTTTAGATCAGCCCTAGCATTTTCCCATTCATCCCTAGCGTGTTTCATCCCCAGCACTAGGTCCGCACCACCGGTAGTGATGTGTTTCTCTCCTTGTTTCCTCGTCAAGGCAGCCCGTCCCATGGGCATTCAGTACAGAGGTAGAGTACCTAGTTCTTGGTGCAGGCATAGGAGTGCAGAGATCTACACGTCCTCTAGATGGCATCCATGCTTGTAGCCTTGAGGCATCTAACTCTCTTTCTCCATTTCTCTCTTGATGTCAGGAGGAGGATCACTCTAGGAGTGATAGCCCATGTAGAGACCATGATAGAGGTCTCATGTGCAGGAGCAATTGGCAGTGTCAATGGCAGTCGAAGTTGTGTATACCTCGGTTCATGACAAATTTATGCCGATGGACGGACCACCCTTGGTCACTCGTTTGAGTAGCTTGATGGAGAGCCTCTCTCTCTCTCTCTCTCTCACACACACACACACACACACACACAAATGTGTTGTCTCTTTCTACCTCAATGATCTCTCTTCTCCACAGGTGCCTTGTTCATGAATGTGGCATTGCACGTGTTCTAGTTCGGAGTCAAGGTGTCCACCGGATCACGAGCCAGATCTTGTCTTCATTGCATCTTCTGCTTCCTCCTTTGGCATGGTATCAGAGCCCTCGGTGACACGACCATCTTGGATGCTCGGATTTGGCTGATCCGGTGCCGTTTTGGACTTGATTGAGAGGAAGAAGCTTGCTCCTGGCATCATCTGTGTGAGAGCCGCATGAGACGATGTGGTCAGCTTTTGCGTGGGCGATATGAGACATTTTGGTCAGCTGCATTTGGAGTTGGTGGTATCCAGGGAGGGGTATGTATGACTATTGCGGACTCTTGGCAGTAGGCCATTGTGGACAGAGGTATTATTGTGCCTGACAGGGCTCAGTGGATTACTATGCAGGTTCAGGGTTGCCTCTTGGGCTTCGTGAACATCTATGCGCCCAGGCCTCAATGTGGTGAGTGGACGTGCAAATTTTTGGTCTCACGTTGTAGAGTCTCTGTCTGCAATGGTGCATTGGGGGTTACTTCAACATGCTGGAGGATCCCTATGACAGGATTGGAGGTAGCCATGTTACTATGCATGGAGCTGAGTTGGCAGCTTGGGAGAGGCTAGGTTTCAGATGTTTGGAAACACTATGGCTTTGTGAGGCCCCCCAACAACCTGGCCTTCTCTCGTTCGGACAGCAGAGTGGGAGGAGTGAATCTAGCTCGAATAGATCGCTTCTACGCTAGTGACCACATTTGTGACTTGGGTGGGACTGTTCTAGCTGGGACATCTTTTTCGGACCATGCACCAGTGATCCTCACATAGACAGATAGACAGAAGAGTGGGAGCACGATGCTATGCATCCCTTAGAGGATCTTGCTGAACTCTGAGCTCAGAGAGTAAGTGGTGGCTCTTTGGACAGAGGGCTTGGACATGCAGGACTCTCCTGCTGACAGAGTGGCCTCTGGACTTTCTCAGCTTAGTCTGCTCTTTCTCAAGGAGTCTACGGCCCGCCTGGTTGCAGCAAGAGAGGAGGAGTAGCGTCTCCGACGAGGCGTTGCTTCCTTGCAAAGGATGCAGGAGCAGCACCCAGACAGTCCCTGGTTGGAGGAGTAGCTGTAGCAGGCTCGCCAGGAGCTTACCAGCACAAAGGAGAGGCGTCATGAGTTTGCTTTTTATCAATAGGCATCTCAGTGGACCCAGGTGGGTGACAGAGTGACGGGGGCATTCTTTGAGACAGTGGGACCCCGGCATGCACACGCCAGTGTTAGCCAGTTGAGGAGGCCTGGCGGGTCAGTTGATTCAAAGCAAGAGGACATGTGTGCAGTTTCTACTGACTTTTACATTGACCTGTTGTCAGTAGAGCCTCGGTCAGAGCGTCAGGATGCATGCAGAGAGCAGGTTTGGTCACAGATGCCTTGTCTTATGACTGAGGAGATGGGCCAGAGGCTTGAGCTGCCTCTTCAGCTAGAGGAGCTCCATGCGGCCCTCATAGCACTTCCCCATGGTAGCTCTCACGATGAGGATGGTTTGACTCCCAATTTTTTCTTAAGAGTATTGGGGACTCAAACCTATGCAGCGCTTTTCAGTACATCTTACACACAAGAGAGATGCCTGACAGCATGAGTGAGGGCTTGATCTACCTCATTCTCAAGGAGGGTGGCTTTGTGGATGAGATTCGGCAGTGGCGGCCCATCACCATCCTCAACTCAGCCTACAAAATTCTTGCCAAGGCTCTGAGTTTGCGGATTCAACTACTTCTAGAGAGCATTATACATGGGACCCAGACAGGTTTTTTCAAGGAATGCAGTATCCTTGACAACATCTTTACTTTTTGGGAGGCATCTGCCCTCGCGTGCCTTCGTGGTGAGGATCTGGTGGTACTTCTTCTCGATTTTGAGAAGGCCTACGATAGAGTTGATCGGGACTTTTTGGAGGGCACTCTACGCAAGATAGGCTTTTCTGATGCTTGGATCAGAGGTGCGTCATCTCTCTACAAACGTGCACACAGTTAGGTGCTTTTGGCAGGAGGTAGAGGAGATCGTTTCATGCTCATACGTTCAGTCAGACAAGTATGCCCTCTTGCCCCCTTCCTCTTTCTGTTCTATGCTGAGGTGATGAGCACATCTTTGATTTCAAGGCAGGTTGGTCTACGTGGCTTAGCGCTCCCTATTCGGGGCGATGAGCTATTAGATGCCGAGTTTGCAGACAACTTAGCTTTGTACTTAGAGGGCCACGAGGCCAACCTACAGAGGTGTGAGCAGGCTCTTGAGACGTTATGTTGTGCATCACGCGCACCGATCAACTGGAGGAAGACAGTGGCTTTCTCGGTTGGCAGTGCTCCTACGCCCGATTGGCTGCCAGGCGAGGGTTTTAGATGGATCCGCCCAAGGACTGTAGTTCGATATTTGGGCTGTCAGGTTGGCTTGGACTTGTCTCCTGAGCAATGGATTGCTCCCCTCCTCTTGTCCATCAGGAGGAAGCTGCTACATTGGAGCTCGGCACGACTTTCTTTGGCAAGTAGAGTTATAGTGGCCAACCAGGTGTTGTTGGCTACTATGTGGTACATTACATCTTGTTGGATCTTTTCGAGCTCTTACATTAGCCAGGTAGAGAGGCTGATCAGGAATTTCCTTTGGTCAAGGCGCGACACTCAAATAGCCCGGGCCAAAGTGGCCTGGCAGGTCATCACTCTACCTTGTTCTCAGGGGGGGTTGGGGATCATACACCCATCACAGCAGAGCAGAGCCCTTCTTGTGAAGTTTATTGTCAGAGGACTGCTTCCAGGTGAGGAGCCCTGGAAGGAGTTTTTGCTTCAGCGGCTTAGAGCTAGAGTGTCTCAGACAGGAGGCCCTTGGAGACCTTCCATTGGATGGATTTTCACAGAGATGGCCTCAGTAGGAGACTGGAGGATCGTTTTGCTGTGAGCCTGCTTCGCTCCTAGGACCAGCCGCGGAGAGGCCTGGAGCAACACGAGGCCACTTGCACGGAGGAGCACCTGAGACAGCCCCTTGTTTGGAACCCCATGGTCAGCACTCAAAGAGGCCACTTGCTTGGTAGTAGGCCTCATGCTTCTTGGGGTCCCATGGAAGAGGGTCCAGCACGCACTTTAGGTGACTGGCTACAGTTCTCAGGTTTGTCAGAGGAGCTTCATAGCATCCAGCTACAGGGCATGAGAGGGGTGCAAAGCATGTGTTAGGACATCACAGAGACAATATCAACTGAGTGGCTTACACCTTTGGATTCAGTAGCGCCCAAATGAATGGGGACCTTCACGCGACTGGAGGTCAGAGACTGTACCCTCCATGTTTTTCAAGCTACAGGGCGAGCGTCGATTACACAGAGTCTCAGTAGAGGCCCCACAGGTTGCAGAGTGTTGTTTTCAGAGGATCCGAGTTGTGGTCATCTGTGCGAGGACTTGTGTCATAGGTCCTGACCCAGTAGCTCTTGAGACAGGCCATTGGAGGCTATGAGCTTGAGAGAGCTGTCCATTGGCACGAGTGCAGTGATATCCTAGAGAGTGGTTTTGGAGGGACTCTTTCTCCTCAACCGACCATCCAAGGGTCCCTTTCTTTCAATACACTGTTAGACTGGGACGTCACATACTCGCAGCACGAAGAGAGGCTCATCCTCCTGCAGCACCTCATTGGCAAGAGGAGGGTCTCACAGCTAAGTTCTTGTCAGCTTTTTGGGCGAGGTTGTGGGATGCCAGAAGCCGCGGTGAGTCACTTTGTTATAGTGGCTGGTTGCACATAGAGCTACAGCAGTGGGGAGCTGGCTAGTACATAGTGGCCTTCCGGCAGCATGTGCAGCTTGTGACCATCCTTTGGAGAGTCAGCGTCACTATCTTTGGAGCTGCCCTATGGCACAATAGGTTTGGCTTCGGGTCCTTCGGCTGATGCCAGCTCTTTCCACAGCACGGCAGTACACTTGGGGGGCAGTTGCTTGGTCCACTCTCACGGGCCCTACATTACAGTTTGAGCTATCCTCGACCAGCAGGATGATAGTGATACAGTAGGGTCGACCTACACTCCAGGAGAAAAAAAAAGAAGCTTGCTCTTGGGTGTGAGGAGGCTATGGAGCCTCATCTACTACTTCCCTATCTTTACCCTTGTTTACCCCGACCTCCATGGAGGTTTCAGGATGTGTAGAAGTGCTGGATTGCTTTAGTTTTCCCAGATGGAGTCATGTTGCCATGCCTTCTTGTAAGGGGAGCAAGCATGCCGTGAGGGAGCTCTTCATTTCACCCTTCTTCTTCAGAGAGAAGTGTGGACAACATTAGGATCTTCTTCAACAATTCTGGAGTAGGTTTCTATGGCTGTGTTTTTTCTTTGAGGAAATGGATTGCCATATTTGTTGTGCCTTTTGCAAATGCAAGTCTTTCTTGAACTTGAGACGGAGCTACCTATTTGATGGGTAGCATGTTGATGATTCAGTTTCACTTTTGTACCACGTTGTGGATTATGGATGACAGAGGGGGATTTCTTTCCTTCTTAAAGCAAAGAATGCTCTTTGATTTTCCTTGTCCATCTAAGGATGGAAGTTACAGTTTCGGCTTCAGTTGACTCTTGTTCATCCGGTATGCAGCACTTCAAGTGCATGTATTGGAGTTGGATTTGAGTGGCAGAGGGTGATACTTCTATCTCCAGAATCACTTCTTGTTTGATCATCTGACTTCTTTGGATGTGGTTTAGAGGTGGAGCATGTGGTTCCAGATGCTTATCCAACAATGACAATAGTTCAAGGAGGTTTTGTTGGAGTGTGGACTTCTATCTCCATGCTCTCTCCTTCCTCGATGGTAGTGTGGCCCTACAAATTTGATCATTCCTTTGCCCTTTTGTGAGCTTGTTAGTACCAGTTGTAGGACAAGTTTGCAACCTTCTATGGGCCGGTTTCTTGATGTTTGATAGCAAATTTGTAGAGATCCTTTGGATGACAGGTTTGCACTTAGTGTCAAACATTAGTGGGGACATCTCGTTACTACTCCCGCAGTCAGCAACATTTGGATGCTTCTTCCATACATCCCTTTGGAGAGCTCCAACCTTGGGGGTGGTCCTTTGGGTTCAGATCTGTCCACGACTGGCAAGTATAGTAGGTTCTGTTTCTCCTTGCAGTTTTTTGCCCAGTTTTCAGGCATGTTACAAATCAGCCCCAGCGTTCTTAATGGGCTTGTTGCAGTTCCCCGAGCCGGTTCCTTTACTCTTCCTTTGAGTATTGGTGTCATGTTGAATATTGGATATTGATTGCACAATTCAGTGGTGGGTATATTCCCTTCGGCACAAGTGGAAAGGATAGTTTTGATAAGGATTTTGAGGAAGTGAGTTACAACAAAGAAAGTATATATGCTCTTTCGAGTCTATATGCAGTTTGGCATATTGTATTGGATTGTACCTATAGGGTTGATCTAGGCAAATACAAAGGACTGGCGGACATTTGGTTTGATCTCAGGGAGTTTACTTGAGTAGCTAGGTTCTTTTTGGACCCTGACAGCTTCTTCGGCAAGCATGATCCTCAGGTGATGACCTTTTAGGTCTTCTATTCTTAGTAGTCCGAGTTTACTGATGGTGTGATTCTCTGTGAGTCTCGAGTTCTATGAGATTCAGGTTTGTTATTCTATTACGGAGGAAGCAGTTTTACTCTAGGTTGTCTCAGATTTCTTTCTAGTGGTACTTATTGGATTGAGCGGGAAGGGGGCTTTCTATCTTGAGGGGAGCTCTTCGCTTTAGCTCTGGAGCTTTCAATGACAATCTTTGCTCTGTTCGGACGTGGGGTTGAGTCACTTGTTACCTCAGGGCATACTTTTGAGGATACTACTCTGTCAGAGGGGGCTTCAAGGTTATTATCTTCAATCGACTATTGGTGCTCCATTCAATGGAGTATCATGCACGGTGTCTTCTAGTCCTTGGCTTCCTTGCCCATTTCTTGTAGCTTTGGATGGTGTGCTTTAGACCACAGTGCAGTTAGTATGAGACACTTGGGTGGTTGCTTTATCTTTCAGATTTGTGGTGTGACGGTTGCTCTTCCTAGTGCATCCAGGCAGTAGTTCCTATGTTTTGTCTTCCAAATTGATCCCTAGAGATTGTACCATTCAGGACACACGTAGTTCCCTTATCCTTAGGCTAGCATGTTGTTTCGTACAGGTGGATAGTGGTCCTTCTTGGACTAGGAACCAGTTATAGTTAGCCGGAATTCTTCATAGTAGAGAGATAGTCTTCTTGAATCTCCAAATTTGGTTTCATGTTCCACATGTATCTTTCTTTTTAAATTCACCTACCTATGGTGATCCAATTACACAGGTATAGATTGGCAGAGAGTTATGAAATTTATCCATGGTTCAAGGCAACGGACAAGATTGACAAACTATTTGGTGACTTTCTACAACACCTTGTTCTTCTCTTGGGGAGCTTGGTTGCACGGTCTCTTGAACTTGCCATATTAGCTGCAGTCTCAATATTGATGTATTTCTTTCTGTTAGATGTTTGTTCCCGATTCGCTCTAATATTCTCTTGGGCGGTGTTCCAGAAAAATGAAGATTAGTAGCAGTTTTCTCTCTCAGTTCTGATTAAGTTTCTTCAAATAGAGTTCGCAATTCATGATGGTTGGTAAACGCAGGTCTTTCCTCGGGGCCGCGTGATGATATCCCTGTAGCCTTCGCCATCGCCCCATCCCCACTTGCTCCCTTGCCTCATCCTTCTAGCTCGCCCCCCCCTACCTTGACCCTCCCTACCTGCTCGCCTACCCTGCCTGCTGCCCTCGCCATATCTACAGACCCTCGCCATACCTGCTGCCCCCTACCTACCTGCTCGCCTGCCCTGCCTGCTGCCCTCGCCATACCCCCCCCCCCCCCCCCCCCCCCCCCCTCCCCTCCCCCGCATCCCTCCTCGTCCCCCCTATCTGCTCGCCTCCTTACCCTTGCCCTCCCCTCCTAGTCGCCTATCCTCCCCCCCCCCCCCTAACAGCTACACAAGGATTGATATGGAGAGTTATGTCGGCAAGGAGATGGATGCTGCAGGGGCGGACGTTCCTCTTCGAGGAACCTTTTCAGGAGACCCTTATGAGGCCCTCCGACCCCCCCCTTCCGCTTCTGCAATAGGTATTCATCTTTCTTCTGACACCTTGTGCGCCATTCACGAATCTACCGTGAGCTTGGAGTCCTGTTCTTTGGCCTGTAAAGTGGTGGGAAGTCTATGCTCAGCAAGGCTATTGAAGGACTACTTTCAAGCTTCGCTTCTTTACGTAAATTTTAAGATTGTGAATGTCTCCCCTCTTGGGAGAGGCTTCTTCAGGGTGCAGTTCGAGTTTGAAAGTCAAGCCATGGAGGTCTTAGCATAGGGCCCTGTGGCATTTTTCCATAGGCTTTCTTGCCAGATGGACACAGGGAATGGATCTAAATGGACTTGTAGGTGGAACTGCAGTTACAGCTAGATTCCCAGGACTTCTTCCAGAATTTGCTCCGCATGTTAATGAAATTGGGAGATGTATGGGTTTTGTGGTTGGAGATGCTGTGATTCTTGATGATGAGGATTGCACAATCTCCATAAGGATGGTGCTCTTCCATCCTTGGCGAAGAACCCTCTGCAATTTATTTCGCTCCGACCATTCATGGGGGAGAAATTTTATAGAGGGTTTTCTTCAGTAGTCTTCCTGGGCACTGCTCACTTTGTGGCAGAAAAGGCCATGTTGCTGCAGATTGTACTCGACGCAGGATTTCTCCTAATCAAAGGCAGCAAGCTTCAAAACAAGAGGCACTTCGTGCGAATGGGGGATTGGAAGATCATTTGGTAAGGAGAAGAAGTGAAGCAGAGAAAGCTAGGAGGAAGGAAGGGAAGAAAAGAAGACGACGAGCTAGGAGGACAGAGGCTACAAAGCTTGTGTATAGAAGAAGAGAAAATGTTTCTCCTCTCTCCTCGGATACTACTTCTTCACCAGCTCTTCATGATCCGCCAATTGATTCTCAGGGTAGTGATTTGGATATCAGCAGGAGTTCTGAAGGCATAAATTCAGCTTAAGAGCGGCATTTTCCTTCTTTGGTAGAAAGTGCTAACTAGTTTGCTTAGTCTTTGAAGACGCCTAGGAGGTTTTCAAGACTTAACCCCCATATCTAGCCTTGATTTGAGGCAATCTTGTATCTTAGATTGCCCTAGGATTTTATCTTTTGGTGATACCATTTATGGTGTTCTCTCTGTATTATTCTGATGTAATTCTACCTTGGGGTCTGTGCCCTTGAGGTGATTTTAATAGAAATATTTTCTCTTTTGGAAAAAAAAATTCATCATGGCTGGTGCAGTTTGTTGGTTCTACCAGGCAGGGTACGGCTCGAGGTTCAGGAGGGGTGGTCATACTGTTAGACAGGGACTACATAGATGGATACAGGTGATGGGCAGAGATGAGGAGGCGTGCTACATGTGGGTACGATTGGAGCTCACCCACGAGAGATGGTTATACATTGCCATACGTTATTTTTCTCCACATGGATCACGATATGCAATACAGGATCCATACTCCCGATTGTCGGAGGACATATCTCACTATACAGCACTCGGAGAAGTTCTCCTCATGGGGGACTTCAACGGGAGGACACAGAGCCGACAGTGTGAGATATATGACATGGAGCAGCCAGACATTATGAGGACACTAGATGCTATGGAGATGGGGGTCAGCAGGCAGTCAGCGGATGAGGGACAGGACAATACTGGATATGGCCGCCATCTCCTGGAGCTTGGTAGCAGACACCATCTCGTTATTTACAACGGGATGGCAAAATGGCCGGACTTTGGGGGATTTACATGTTTTCCTCATGGGGGAGGGGAGAGCATAGTAGACTATCTATTGGGTTCCATTCCTACAGCAGATATCATATACACCTTTAGCATTGCACACCGACCCTTAGGGGCCGACCACACTTATCTTACTTTCTCCCTTTTAGCCACCCCCTACTCTGATCCGCCTACTCACAGCCACACTTTTACCACTATCTCTTTCACTCATGAGCTTACACCTGTGTATGTACAAAATTTACATGAGCACCTTCTACATCTTGATCCCATGGCACCTCTTGACACACTTACTTCACAGATCACGTCTATTCTACACGAATCAGCCATCCGTAGTTTCCCGCATCATACACACACACACCCCCCACGCACTGGTACTATGCCCCAAAACAGATGGTATGATGACGAGTGCCAAGATCTTCACAAGCAGTTGCGTGTACTAGAGGCTCGTGGAGAGATTACACATCGGCAGGCTCAACGTAGGATGCAGACCCTTACCCATCGTAAAAAACGGGAATGGGAGGAGCACCAGTATTGGGATCTCTATCATCTACTCATGAGCCAGGACAGTGCGGAAGCATGGCGTCGCCTCAGAACTCCTAGACCATCCACACCCATTCAGGACCCGGTGACATGGCACAAATACGCAGAGAGCTTGTACCAGATTCCAGATCAGCCACCTATACCCACACCACAGACAGCACGTCCCATATCATCCACCTTCTTCACCTCTCTCATGGTGAAGAAAGCCATCTCTCACTTACAGCATGGTAGGGCCAGAGATCAGTCAGGATTATAGGCAGAGCATATTATATATGGTCGGGACACACTAGCACCACTCATTGCCCACCTCTTCAACCGAGCGCTAGCTGAGGGATTTCCAGAGTCGTGGACAGAGCACACTATCGTGCCTATCCACAAGTTTGGAGATACTATGGACCCAGGTACTTATCGCACCATTATGATTGGGCCGATACTGGCCAAGCTATATGGTGCAGTGCTGGAGGCAGAGCTCAGTTCTTTAGCCGAGGGAGAGGGCATGCGGACACCAGGACAGACTGGATTTCACCGAGCTTTCTCCACCATTGATCACATCTTCACTCTACGCTGTCTGATTGACCAGACACGAGTGAAGAAGAGGAGACTATATTGCTGCTTTGTGGATTTCCACAAAGCATTCGACACAGTACCCAGAGAGAGGCTCTTTCGACGCCTAGCTGCCTTGGGGATAGAGACCGAGATGATATGGGGGATTTATGCATTGTATGAGCATGTATCTGGCAGAGTGAGATGCCCTGGGGGACTATCTGACACCCTTGTGAGCACCATTGGTGTGAAACAAGGTTGTCCCCTATCACCTACACTCTTTGGTTTATATATCGACGAGATTGTGGACTTCATTTTACACAGAGGAGGAGAGGGAGTGGAGATAGGAGGGACTACAATACATATCCTTTTATATGCAGATGATATCATACTGGTGTCAGAGACGGCCGAGGGCCTACAGCAGCATTTACAGGCTCTAGATGACTTTTGTTTACAGAGAGGATTGACAGTGAACCTTGGCAAGACCAAGGTTCTCATCTTTCACACATCAGCTTCTATCCGTCGACAGAGCAGATTTACAGTAGCAGGAGGAGATATAGAGGTGACAGGCTCATATGTTTATCTGGGGGTGACATTTACAGCAGCTTCTGGAGCATTCTCGATGGCACAGGCAGCCAGAGATAGACTCACCAGAGGATATGCATCACTAGCTCTGATGGAGAGACAGTGCTACCAGGCCCACTTCCAGGAGCCCCGGACGAAGGGGTGGCTTTTTGATACATTGGTCACCCCTGCACTTATGTACGGATCATCTATTTGGGGACCGGGATTGGCAGACTCAGTATGGACACAGATAGAGAGACCCCAAGTTCTTATGATCTCCAGGATGATCCGCAGCAAGTCATCGGTTCCACATGATATTATCCAAGCCGAGCTTGCTGCCCCACCGATGCTGATAGAGGCATTATTTCAGACAGTCTGTCTTCTACATAGATTCAGAGACATGGGGACGGACAGGATATTTTACAGAGCATTTACAGCATCCAAAGAGATGGATCTAGATGGGGCCACTGGTTCATGGTATGCCCAGACATGAGACTGGTTATCCCGACATGGCATTGATATTGACAGACTACCACCACTCCATTATGATACTCAGGCTCCGACCTACTCTCTCTCACGTTCTGAGAGAAATCGGGTCATCACACAAGAGATATGGCATACCTACATTCAGCGGACATGGCGTCAGCATACAGACCTCCTGCCCCGCCGAAAATGCTCTACTATTATGAGCATTTTCTGAGGCTTACTGATCAGGGATTCATTGAGACCCCACGATACATGCAGGAGTATATGCCACACCGCTCACGAGTGAGCATCGGCCAGCTTCGAGTCTCATCACACCAGCTGGAGATTGAGAGAGGTAGAGCCAGAGATATACCACGGGAGGAGCGTATATGCAAGATATGCCATACAGAGGTAGAGAGTGAGGAGCATTTTGTGATCAGATGCCCAGCTTACACAGAGCTGAGGGAGAGATATGACATTGGGGACTCCTTATAGCAGTGTATGACAGACTATGAGCAGAGGAGATTTGGCCAGTTCTTAGTAGCAGCTTCAGAGATCAGAGAGCAGTTACTACAGCCACCACAGAGAGGGGATAGTAGGGTCCAGACCACTATCACACAGTATTTTCATAGAGCAGCACCAGATCCTATTACACCCCATACCCGGGGGGAGGGGGGGGGGGGCTTACCCTTTAGCAGGCAGAGGCCCAACGGGCACGACGCAGACCACGACTCCCAGGATACAGGACACCTCGATATCATCGGAGAGAGATTCTGAGTATACTATCTCTACACCAGTAGCATCTAGAGCAGAGATACTCATCAGCATCTTGGGAGACTACACTCAAGAGCTGCTTCAGGCCACCGCCACCGATGTACCACATACTGTCCCCTACTTCTGCTACATGTTGTTAGTATCCTCCATTTCATGATTGTACTATCCTGCTGTATATGGAGGTTCTGGATACACATATGAGCACGTCCTACTTTAGGGCCGCCTATTGTATATTGCGCATTACACATACTACACATTCCATCATACCACACCACAGGGAGTAGCTTTACACTTCATGTTCTTAGTTTGTACCATTTTATTTTTCTCGATGCCTGACGCATCAACACATGTATAGGATGTTGTCTCATAGGTCGAGTTCGGCCTTTTGAAGACGTTAATAAAGCTCTCTCTCTCTCTCTCTCTCTCTCTCTCTCTCTCTCTCTCTCTCTCTCTCGCAAAAGTGGGGTTTTACCATTAATTGCATTACATAATATTAGACCATAGGTCAATGTGAAAGAAATATAGAAAACACCCATACAACCACAAGATATATGAATGATAGGATACAATCATGAGGATATATAGAAGCTCAAACCTAGCTTTGTCCACCTCTGGCACTATAGCGAAACTCTCTAGTCCAACGCTAGTAACCAAAATGATATTAAGTATCTACTATCAAAAGCCTCCCATAGCAGCTCATACAAGCCATGGGACTCGAAAGCCCCTATGTTGTGCCTCCACAATCATCTGCATCCACTCCAACGTCTCTTTATGTGGTACCCCAAGATAGGATGCACATCTTTTGGACAATTTCCTCCGTCCAAGAGAAATCATGAAGCATCTGCATTCTAAAGCTAATCGTATGATCTCTCTTAGGACCAAGAAAAGAGAGCTTCGTCCTACATAAAGCTGTAAACTAAAATTATTAACAAATAGTGGCCCACCCCTCAAGGGTGTATCTAGGAATCTTCACGCACCACGAGCAGAAAAATGAGTTGGAAAGCACATGAATAATGGAACATCTGATAAGGAAACAAAACCTATTGAATAATCAAACTCCTCCGCTAAACTCGAAATATCCTACTCTTCCCACTAGTGCCTATTGTAAGAGTCACTTGTGACTGAATCTCCAAGGATTTGACAGGCTGCTAAATAGGCCTCTTCTGGGGCACCTCGAGTTGATCCCAAAATGCCTCCGAATGCCGATCCTCCTGATCTATCCACATGTCTGATGGTATCAAAGAGCAAGTTGTGAAACTCTCTCTACACTTTGCACTAGCCGTTTCATGCACACTTCATTTTTTTGTCACGTGCACATTGCACTTGAGTTACATGGACAAGCTACTGCTACAATTTAGCATCAGTCTTAGTTAGCTTAGGATCTAGCCTGGAAACTTTATAAGCCTCTAGAAGGATGTGCATGATTAGGCATGTCGTAGTTGCATACCCACACTTGCACAGTACAATCACTTAAGCATATAGGCATATGAACAATCACTAAAGTCATTTATTAATAAGTAACTTTGACATGACATTTATAAAAAGTAAGCAGGGCAAATGCAACAAAAAAAAGAAAAAAGTCACTTGGCCTTTAGTTTTTAGGACATCAGAACCCAATACCCACAGGGGCATCCAAATGCCCATAGCACCTTAGCACCTAGCGTTTCCATCGGCACCACCCCATCATCATCAGCGTTTTTGCATTAGTTCAACCCAGCTTTTTAACCATATCAGCCCAGGGTTTGCACCAGATCAGTCGGTGTTTTTGCATCAATTCAGCCCCGCATTTCTACATCAGTTCAGCCCAACGTTTTGCACCAGATCAGTCCTAGAATTTTTGCATTTCATCATCATCAGCATCAAGCATTCAGCATTTCAGCATTGTATCAACATTTGGGCAAGTAATCTAAAGCAAGGGGGCCCTTGAGGGTGGTTGGGATTCAACATGCGATGTTGTCTCTCTTTTCTCTCTCTCTGCCTCTCTCTTTCATTGTGTTCACTTTCTCAAGTGAAGTAAAGTAGAAAAGGAAGAGCAGAAAAGGAAGAATCGGGCTCTGCATGTGCGGGTCACATGAGTCAAAGACAAAGAGAATGTAGATGAAGAAGTGAGGGAATTGCTACAACGCATGGGCATCACAGAGCCTACTCACACAAGTGCATGGAGAGTGGGCAAGAAAGGAATCGACGAGAAGGGAAACGTAAAGGATAGGGCACTTATTCTCCGCTTCCCGAATATAGAAATAAGGAAATAATTTCTAAAAAAGAGGCCAACTCTTAAGAAAACCGGTATTTTCCTGGGAGATGACCTTACATTGGCACAAGTGGCACACATGCAAGAGTTGATGCCAGAGATCAGGGCAGCAAGAGAAAAGGGGAAAATCGCCTTTTATAGAGGAGGGAAAGTAGTGGTTCTGGAAAAGCGCTCATCATGACGGTGCGAGACCTATGGGGTGACGCTCCGGATAGCGGCGTGGAATTGTAATGGATCATATAGGCTAGATGTAGGTGCCTTTGAAGACAGCTTTAGGGACAGAGACATAGTTTTCTACTCAGAGACACACCAGATACCGGGACAGCTTATGCCACATGTGAAGGGGTATTTATGGGAAACAGCTAGTCGACCAGACAAGAGATCTCTACGAGGTAGCCGGGGTTCAGGAGGAGTAGCAATCTTATTTAAAGAGGAGCTGAAACCACTACTACAGATTATCAGGAAAGATGAACAAGCAAGGTATATGTGGGTGAGAATGAGAGCCGAGACAGGTAGATTTCTATATATCGCTATATGCTACTTCCCTCCAAGTACATCAGTCTACTCCTCACCTAAAGGACAGTCCCCTTTCTCCATATTGAATAATGACATATGGGAGTTCTCTAGAGATGGAGACATCGTTCTCTTAGGAGACTTTAATGCCAGAACGGCCAACTCTCAAGCAGTATTCTATGATACTTCTGAGGAAATGCTCAGAGAAGCGGATTTATCACAGGAGGGGCTTACTAGAAACTCACAGGATAAAGAACACACTGAATATGGGAGACATCTCATGGAAATGGCAACTACACGTGGTTTGGCCATACTGCCAGAGATCAGGGCAGCAAGAGAAAAGGGGAAAATCGCCTTTTATAGAGGAGGGAAAGTAGTGGTTCTGGAAAAGCGCTCATCATGACGGTGCGAGACCTATGGGGTGATTCTCCGGATAGCGGCGTGGAATTGTAATGGATCATATAGGCTAGATGTAGGTGCCTTTGAAGACAGCTTTAGGGACAGAGACATAGTTTTCTACTCAGAGACACACCAGATACCGGGACAGCTTATGCCACATGTGAAGGGGTATTTATGGGAAACAGCTGGTCGACCAGACAAGAGATCTCTACGAGGTAGCCGGGGTTCAGGAGGAGTAGCAATCTTATTTAAAGAGGAGCTGAAACCACTACTACAGATTATCAGGAAAGATGAACAAGCAAGGTATATGTGGGTGAGAATGAGAGCCGAGACAGGTAGATTTCTATATATCGCTATATGCTACTTCCCTCCAAGTACATCAGTCTACTCCTCACCTAAAGGACAGTCCCCTTTCTCCATATTGAATAATGACATATGGGAGTTCTCTAGAGATGGAGACATCGTTCTCTTAGGAGACTTTAATGCTAGAACGGCCAACTCTCAAGCAGTATTCTATGATACTTCTGAGGAAATGCTCAGAGAAGTGGATTTATCACAGGAGGGGCTTACTAGAAACTCACATGATAAAGAACACATTGAATATGGGAGACATCTCATGGAAATGGCAACTACACATGGTTTGGCCATACTTAATGGTCTAGAGAATTTCCCTTTATCTGGGGGATTCACATGCTTCCCGCACAGGCATGGGGCCAGTACAGTGGATTATGTTATGACTTCACCAAGCTTTATTTCTAGTATCGAGGACTTTAAGGTGGGACCCAGACCTGTTGGGATTGTAGTGGATCATGCTCTCTTGACATTATCAATCTCCTTCCAATACAATGCCTCTAAAGTACAAAGAAAGAAGACACACACAAGATATACTTTCACGCCAGAGACTGATTCAGTCTATGTGGAAAGGAACATGCCTCAAAACAATTGGTACAACGAGGAATGCAAAGAGACGAGAACCCAGGTCGAAAAAGAGCTTCACTTGGGATCATCACATATAAGCAGTCTCGGATTGCTCTTCGGCGTATAGTACGTCGCAAGAAAAGGGCATTTTTAGCCAAACTGGAGAAGGATTTATATCCGCTCTTCTTGAGTCAGGACTCACATGAGGCCTGGCGTTTATTTTATGAGCACTCATTGCCTCCGAAAATTACTTCTACTGAGATTTGAGGTCAATATGTAACATCATTATATACGGTATCTAGACAGCCTCCATTACCAAACCCGCTAGAGCCATGCCCTGCTACTAGTACTTTCTTTACTACTGAAATGGTGGAAAAAACCATTGATAAGATGAAGACAAGAAGAGCATATGATCATGAGGGTTTAGTAGCAGAACATCTGATCCATGCAAGGGATCTACTTTCACAAGTCCTTGCTCGTCTGTTTAATCGGGTCATGTGTGAAGGATTACCTGAATCTTGGAAATTATCCACTATCGTACCTATTTTCAAGTCAGGGGATCCTATGATACTCGGGAACTACCGTACCATTATGGTGGGTCACACATTGACCCAACTGTACGCATCCATTCTGGAACAAAAATTGAGTAGATGGGCAGAGAACGAGGGCATAAGGGCAACAGGACAAGCTGGATTCAGGAGGGGTTATTCCACTTTAGATCATATTCTTAAGCTCAGAGCCATTATTGAGGAAGGAAGAGCAAGCGGGAGGAGGATGTATTGTTGCTTTGTGGATTTTCGGAAAGCTTTTGATACAGTATTAAGGGCCAGATTGATGCGCAGAATGCAAGAGTTAGGGTCCCCAAAGAGATTATCTGGGGGATCATGGCCTACGGGTTAGTAACTGGTTGTGTACGTACTCCAGAAGGGGATTCCAACATTGTTCATTCCACCGTTGGAGTAAAGCAGGGATGCCCACTGTCCCCTACTTTATTTGGTATGTATATAGATGAGGTATCAGATTACATTGATAGAGAGGGTGACACAGGTGCTCAACTTGCAGGGTCATGGATCCCTCTGTTGTTGTATGTAGATGATATTGTATTGATAGCAGAATCACCAGATGGAATGCAGAGGCAGTTAGATGCATTACATAAATTCGCGGAGGACAGCGGACTGTCGGTAAATTTGGGTAAAACCAAAGTTATGGTGTTTAACACCACACTGCAGTGGGTTAGGAGATCGGCACCTACATTTGCATATTGCCAGAATACAGTAGAGTACACACATGCATACACATACCTTGGTGTGGTATTTACAGGACCGAAGTTTACTCTTAAGAAAGCAGCGGATGCTAGATTGTCCAGAGCCAATACGGCCTTGGGAGGGTTGGAGAGGATGTGTTCACAAGTGCAGTTTCACGAACCACGAACAAAACTTTAGCTCTTTGATACTGTGGTGGCTTCGGCTATGCTTTATGGGGTCCAGATTTGGGGACCATCTATGGATCAGGATAATTGGAAGTCAATGGAGAGACCTTTGGTATCTATGATTTCCCGAATGATTAGAGCCAAGGCCTCCATACCACACGCGATTACCCGAGCGGAACTAGCTGCCCCTCCGATAGAAATTGAAGCTCTTACCAGATCAGTGTCCTTTATACATGGTTTATGGGATACAAATAATTGCCGATATAGTAGATTGGCCCTCGAATCCTCTCGACATTAGCAATGAAAGGAGATATATCATGCTGGTATGCGCAACTGTCCTCGTGGTTTCAGAGACACGGGTTTAGTATGGAAAGAATACCCCCCTTCCAATACTCTCTTGAGGTTCCATCACTGGCAATCACACGAACGGAGATTAATAAAATCATCCGCTAGGATCTTATACAGTTGGACACTAAGAGGACATGGGTAGACCCTACACAAGAATTGGGCACGAAGATGGCTGACTACAAAGAAAACTTCCTACAACTATCTGAAGATGGTTTTGTGATTCGCCCGAGCTACATGGATACCCACCTGTCTCATGGTTTGAGATGTGCTATTGGTCAGATTCGTACATCCTCACACCTGACAGAATTACACTACATATGCCATTGCACCGTATACTATGAGATACGTGGGCGTTTCCATTGCCTATTTAAAGAAGGCTTTGGACCTCTATATAGAGTCATGCAATACCAAGATCAAAGGTGCTTAGGCCTGTACCTACTGGAACTAGATCGGCACAGGGATAATCTAATGAGAAGACAAAGAGCACTACAGCCTCAGAGGCAGATCACAGATTTCTTCGTATCGAGAGAAGCAGGAACGGAAGGAGAAGCAAGAGGCCAGCAGCGAGCACAAAAGAGTACCCACATTCATACCAAAGGCACCCTCATTGACAGGGCGATTGAGCTTAGGAAATCGAGACGACCATGACCGAGATGCAGAAGCACACTTCACCGGAGGAGACTACAACAAAGGATTAGAAGCATTCTAGCCAGACACCCAGAATGCTCCTAAGAAGTTTATCGAATACTTTGTATTTAGTTTTTCGCATTTATTTTCACACTTTCACACTTTTCAGACATTGTAACATATTCACCACTTTTGTATCAGTTTGGTCTCATAGGTCACTCTGGCCCTTTGAAGACGTTAATATAACATTTCATTTCATTTCATTTCTCTCTCTCTCTCTCTCTCTCTCTCTCTCTCTCTCTCTCTCTCTCTCTCTCTCTCCAACGTTAAAATACTCTTCTTCTTCTTCTTCTCTCTCTGTGTCAAACATGAGAAACCCGTTTGGCTACATCCGTTTCACACTGGCCATGCAATGTCTGCTTGCACCTTTTCAAGGGTTCCGGGGGAAAACAAGCAAAAATAAAATAAATAAAAATATTCAATAAGTATTTAGAGAAGGAAATAAGAAAAATACACCTCGTGGTGACATACCCCCACCCTTGAAATACTACAAGCGACCTTGCTTGCATGCCAATACTACATGCTGATATCTCCGAATATCACATATAATCTATGATAGGAATCAATGATATACATGCTTCCAGAAATGTAGCGTTGGACAATTCACAAGCCCACCAACCTTGCTACCACACATATACCAAATATAGAAGTCTTATGGTGTACTCTCACAAGTACATTTTTTTGCACTCAAATTCTGTATGAAACAAATAGATAACAATTGCTTAACTAATCCTTTGAGCATCATGAACCATGCTCTCACATTGTCCCATAGAGCCACATCAAGTCACCATGGGTTTCATTTCAAAGGCTTCAAGATATAGTTGCAATAATTGATGTTGATTATGGATTCCAGATTCTCCTCGATCAGTGCATTCGAGGGCCGCACAACCTTATGATTGACCACTTCTAACATGTCTATGCAAGTGCTATAGTGGATGCAAGATGTCTTTCTCTGTAGGCTTTAGAGGTCAAGCTCGCTAGGGACAGGTCTTTGAATTTTAAAGATGGCAATCAGGCAAGATAATTGTTGGTCAATAGTCTAGTGAGTGGCAAAGTTGGTGATGCCCCGATCAGGGGCTATCATCTCATCGACGAAATCAAAGCTCAAAGGTTAGGAGGAGCAACTAAGGTGTTGATCAATTATAGCAACCTTTTGATGGGAGCGAGTCAAGGATTTCAAGTGGCTCTTCAAAACGAGGGAACCACAATCAACTTTGAGCTTGAAGTCATAGAGGAAAGGAGTCAAATATGGTTTGCAGAAGGAGGCCAGTGTCGAAGTTTCAACTTCAAAGTGTCACAGCTCTTCTTGGTAGGAATTGTCTCTAATTTAAAAGTATTAGTTTTAAAAATGAAAAGCTTTTCGATTGAATACAATCATGGCAAGCATGGGCTTTCACGTGGAGCCGTGGCCAAGGGAAAGCAGTGCCAGATAGGTGCAAAAGAAGGGGGCAAGCATGGGCTGCCGGGCTCTCAAAGCCACCAGCATGCAATGAAGAGAGACAAGGAGCGGGCTGCAGAAGCCGAGGGGAGAGCAAAGGGGTCTGCAAGGATCAGGAGAGGCGGCCGACTCCATGTAAAGTGATGCACTACAGGAAGGTGACATCCTGAGGAGATGGACATGCTCGTCATGTAGAGTATGTTGTGAGCCGTAGCCTGCAGGTTGGTGGGTTGCGCCATCAAGGGGGAGCTGAAGAGCTTCAAAGGGTTCGAGCGCAGTTGGCAGCTTGTAGCGGAGATAATGTGTCGTGCCCTCTATAGTGGGTGCTCCTCAGTGCAATGTGTGTGATATCTCACTCCACAGAATGCAAACACAGAAGACAATGAACAAGAACAACAACAGTACGACTCAGCAAAACCTAAACATGAACATCGACAAACTCAAAGAAACCGATACAGACTCTGGCATGGCAGCACACTCAGCTCTAGCCCAGATCTCATAGATACAGTGGGGGTGTCGAGGCTCACCCGTGCAGGGATGGTACAGACGTGCTGTGTACAACTCCAGAAGGTAGACTCTAGGCGACTGACCACACAAAAGTAGATGATATGATAAACCCAAACAGCTACGGATATATACAACCATAAAGAGCCACCAACCGCTCACCAATATCTAATCCAGCTAAGACTATCTTTAAACTGTGGTCGTGGTGGTCTGGCCCCGCAACTGCTAGACCACCACCCATATGCCTGCCACGTGTCAGTCCCCAGGCAAAAGTCCTTAGTGTGGACTCAGCCCAAGTGCCACTAATTGTCTGTTCAGTGCCTGCAACACTGTAGCCCTGCTACAGGTTGTCCGCCACAAAACCACTCACCGTCTCCGTGAGAGTAACACTATGCTGAAAAGAGACGAAAAGTCACTATGTGTACAAAAGAAAACTGAGTAGAGCAGTGCGGTCCTGTCAACAGAGACAAAGAGTCGTCGCCACTGCTGCACCTGAAGTATCCACCTGACAAAATATGAGATATATTGTGCAATTGAAGGAAGGTGGAGCATTTTTTAACCCAAACAACATTCTAGTGTAGATGAAAATACCCCAGGGAGTCACAAAATCCGTTTTGATCTGATCACCTGGATGGATGTGCAACTGATTGTATCCATTGAACCCATCCATGAAACTATACAATACATGCCCTGCTACATCTTCTAGCACACACTCAATGAAAGGTGTGGAAAAACCGTCTGGGATAGTTACCTAGTTCAAAGCGCGGTAATCTACGCGCACACGGATTTTATTGGACTGCTTCTTAGGTGCTATCACCATGGGTGATAACCACTCAGAGTGCTCCACAGGTACAATGGTCCCTGCCTCTTGCATTTTTTCTAGCTTTGACTTGACAGCTTCTGCATACTTTGGGTTGAGCTTGTAAGCTTGGTCTCTGACAGGCTTAGCCCCTTCAGCCAGAGGGATAGTATGGACACCCAATTCTGGTGGGATCGCTTCCAAATCCTTGTAGGTCCAAGCAAAAACATCTTTAAAAGAGTGCATGAAAGAGACTACCTGATCGAGTAGCGCGGGATGCTCCCATAACCAAGCGGCTAAGAGGATATTCTGAGGGTTGTCGGGGTTGCCCAGGTTGACTTCTTTGACCGGGACAAGAGGTGAAGCTGGAGAGGGCGCCTCAGAAGATGAAGAGTGAGCTGCCTCTTGGAGCTTCGAGCTGGTGTTTGATCGAATGGAAACTCCGCATACTCCTCTTGCAACCATCCTGGTGGAAGCTCCTCGAAGGGTAAGTCTTCAGACACAACATAGTGCTTTGGAGTGGGCGGGGCATCAGACCCAGGGGGTGTTGAGGGAGGAGGTGGAACGTTGGCGAACTCATGCAGAGGAGATTTCTTTCCCCTTCTATGATGTGTTATAGGTTCACCAAGGCCGACGACTTCCATCAGGGGAACACTTGAAGCATGCTCATCAGGGACTAACACACTTGCTTCCGGGATTAACACACTTCTTCTGGATGACTTGGGTCACTGGTTTCAGCCTGAGGATCCGGGAAAGAGGGTGTATCCACAGGCAAGGCTTGAATAGAGACCACATAGCACGACATTGATGAGGTAGCTTCCAACCACTACAGTAGATCTTGGTCAGACACGTCAGGTGGAGTAGGCTACTCGAGGTCAGGGTACTAACAAAGAGCTGTGATGAACAACTGGATCCATGCCTCCTTCGAGTCGAATTGGTTGCATGGGGGAACCAGGAGTATGTATCCACATGGCGCCGCTCTCCCAATCATGAAGTGCCTTAGTGTGCCTCAACCATGGTCTACCAATAAGCAATGGAAATCCTTCCTCAACCTGGGGAAGACTGACCACCACAAAATCCAAGCTAAAGGTGAAGTCTTGTACCTTCAGAGGCACCTTGTCTACTATGCCCACTGGATAGACTGTCCTTTGGTCGGCCAATGTAATAGTGAATGGAGCAGGGCGGGTAGGCTGCAGACCTAAAGCCAACATAGTGAACTCTGGCATCAAATTGATCCCAGATCCACCATCCACTATGACGCCAGAGAATTGATGCCCAAGAATAGATACAGTGAGACGAGGACTTTTGTAATCGGTGAGAGGAGCTGCTGGATAGGAAATCATGAAAGACTCTGAGGGCTGTACGGGGAGGTACCCGCCACTAGGCCCTGCACCTAAGTACAGAGATTGAATGACTGAGAGGGTGTCACTTCTGAGGGTTGCATCAAGCTGAAGCCTATCGTAAAGGGATACTTGCTGAAAGGTGTTCTTCAAGATTGCTTCCGCAGTGGGCTTAGCTCCTTCAATCTGGGCTTCCTCTGGAACTTTGACCTGTTCCAGGTCAGCCACTGCTTCTAAGAAGGCTCCATTAATGTCAGATAGCATAGAGACTGGCTTGCTCTTAGCACCAATGAAGAGCTCGTCAGTTGGTTCAGGTTGTGGAAGTGGAGATAGACGAGATGGACTTGTTGGCAGGTTGAGGCCAAGAGGCTACTCTTTGCGCCCGAGTGAGGACGCCAGCGGGCTCCCCCACTTGTTGTGTCCTAACCGCATGAGTAGCATGTGATGACTGAGAGATGTTGTTCAATGCGATCAGATTGATCTTCGGGAATGTGAATTCTTGTTGGTTCTGAGTTGGGCATGAAGATGAGGATGCCCTCTGCCTGGGACAATCCTTACTGTAGTGGTCCTTAGACTCCAAACAATGATGGCAAGGAGGAGACCTTTCAAGTAAAGGACACTTGCTTTGGTAATGCCCATATTCTCCACATCTATAGCATAAGATGGGCCGATTTGATGGACGAAACGGGGGACGAGGTGGTCTCTGCTCTTGTTGCTGCATGGAGTTGGAGGCTGAGGTGTAGAATCTCTAAGGGGCAGAGGGAGCATGAGTATAAAAATTTTGAGACGGAAAAGTACTTGACATACCTTGGACCGTAGGAGTATTGAGCAAAGGTGGCATGTAATTTGGATGGCCATAGGGGAAACCATATTGGATGTTGGTGCTAGCCCTTGTCGGAGAGAAGGACCTAGACTTTGTTGTATTTGCCGCAATCCCTTGATATAGTAGCAATCCTTGTTTTCATGTCCAGACTTTTCGCAGAAGTGGCAATAAGTATGAAGGGGACAGTCCTATGGAGGATGTCCTGGAGAGCGACATGAGCTACACCATACCATAGCCTTAGTCTCTTGCTGAGACCTAAGCTCTTCTAGCTCTCTCTTGATTTGATCCAAAGCCTCGTGATGTGGGGGCTTCTCCTGTCTAAGAAAGATTGATTTCTCCTCTTGAAGAGCGCGTTGTAGTTTTAGGGCTTCAAGTTCCCTACATAAAGAAGTCAAAGGGTCAGATGGACTCTCCAAGAGTACAGAGGTAGTCTCTACCTAAGGAGAGTCGGTAAACAACTTCCTTGCCCCCTCTATCCTAGTAGCAGCCGCAACAAACTCCTCCAAGGTGGCATCAGGTCGGAGATTCTCTCTGAGTTTTTGCTGAGAAGTCTTTGGAAGAGCCTTCTCTACCCATTTCTTGACCATGAACTCACCTGGTGGCTGAGGAAGCTTGGCGACCAGAGACTTTGTTCGGGTCATGAGTTCTCCAAAAGCCTCTTTGGGCTGAAGCAGGAGGTTGACCAACTTATCTAGAACCTTTTCTTGGAAATCGCCTGGTTTGAAAGTTTCACAAAATTATTGTCTTAATGTAGCCCAAGTAGTAAAGTGGTTCTTTGCAAACTGACTGTACCACTTGTCTGCTAATCCATCCAAGGTAGATGGGAATAGTACTAAGTAGGCATCTTCTCTGTTGAGGCCACGTCCTCTGCAGAAAGAAACAAACCTCCGGGCATGGTCGTCAGCATCCTTTGTGGAGAGACCTTTGAAAGTCGGAAACTTAATATTCACCCTAGCTAGAACACTTGTGAGCTCTTTCATGGCTGTCTATGCAGGAGCTTGTTGCACCGGAGCTTGCTGTAACACAGTGGGTGAGAAGTTTATTGATGGGAGTGACTGGGGAGGTGTAGAACTGGTTGAGGGAGAAGGTAGGGGTAATGGGGCTGGTGGACTTTTGCTTGGTACGAAGGGTTGACGCTCCCTTTGGTAGTACTTTAAGGGACTTAGTAGTGGGCTTTGTTGCTCTTTTGACTGCCTTGTATGTGTCATGCAGTCACCAAAAACCCACGCAAGCTTTGAGCACTGAACACGAAGACCTTTACCTGACACTGGTCCAGACTCCACTAGACCAGGGCGATTGACTAGACCTCCTGGCTAGACCTAGGCGAGAGAGGACTAGACCAAGCCTACTCTTGGCTAGACCTGGACGAGAGAGGACTAGACCCAGCCTAGAGAATACTAGACTAGGACAAGAGACCTAAATTAGACCAAGACGAACCAGGACGAGAGACTAGACTAGCTGGTCTAGTATTGAGCTGTACAAACCAAGCTGGACTACTCTAGTCCAGACCAACACAGGCTAGAGCTTAAAAGAGCTAGCTCCTAGACCTGTAACACAGTGGAGTGAAACTTCAGTTGAGGTCCCACTAGGCGTGCCAAAAATGAGAGCACCTGTAGCGGAGATAATGTGTCGTGCCCTCTATAGTGGGTGCTCTTCATTGCAATGTGCGTGATATCTCACTCCACAGAATGCAAACACAGAAGACAATAAACAAGAACAACAATAGTACGACCCAGCAGAACCTAAACATGAACATCGACAAACTCAAAGAAACCGATACAGACTCTGGCATGGCAGCACACTCAGCTCCACCCTAGATCTCATAGGTACAGTGGGGGTGTCGAGGCTCAACTGTGTAGGGATGGTGCAGACGTGCTGTGTACAACTCCAGAAGGTAGACTCTAGATGACTCACCACACAAAAGTAGATGATGTGATAAACCCAAACAACTACGGATATATACGACCATAAAGAGCCACCAACCGCTCACCAATATCTAATCCAGCTAAGACTATCTCAAAACTGTGGTCGTGGTGGTCTGTCCCTGCGACTGCTAGACCACTCGTATGCCTGCCACTTGTCATTGCCCAGGCAAAAGTCCGTAGTGTGGACTCAACCCAACTGCCACTAAGTGTCTGTCTAGTTCCTGCGACACTGTAGCCTTGCTACACAGCTTGTGAGAAGAACAGAGTTGAGGCATTACCAGCAGGGGGAATATATAAGCTCTAAGAGCGCTGCAAGAGAGGGGCTGCCATGCATTCAAAAGCAGCAGTGGGTGGAGCTCAAGGAGAGCAGCTCATATGAGGCGACGAGAGAAGTAGAGGTCTCCCGAGGCCAGGCGGGGCTGCATAGAGGAGCAGGAGAGGATTATTGTAGAGCAAACCGAAGGGTAGCACTACCAAGTGGAGATAGAAGTTGAGGGCAACCTGCAGAAAGAGGCAGCCAGAGAGGCTAAGAGAGCTCAAGAGCAATCGGTCGAGAGAAGCCACCATGCAAAGGAAGGAGCTCAGCTTGCCTTGGGCGTGAGAAGGGTGGGCTCTGGGGGCGCTGCAAGACAAGGTGCAGAGAGAAAGTGGGGGCCACTAGAGATAGGATATGGGCCCGAGCTTACAAGGAGCAGAGAAGCCATGGGGTTTGAGGCCTTGAGCAAAACCTAAGCTGGGAAGGCAAAGTGCAGCACGGCCGAGTGCAAAAATAGGAGACAATGCTGCAGAGCAGCCAGCTTGAAGAGAAGGGAGGCAACCCTTTCGGGAGGCAGTCTCGGCAGAGCTTAAAGAGAGAGCTCGTCTCGATGAAACAAGCACACACGGTGCAGGGTTTCCATGCTCAAGCTGGGCATCGAGAGGCCATAGTCAAAGAATGACAGAAAGCTCACCATAGGCCGCCAAGTCAGGAGCGAGACCATGTGAAGTAGAGGTCAAGAGCTTAGGGAGCTCGTATTCAAAGGAGACACTATCATGAGTAAGGAAAGGGCATCATAGCTTTGGAGCTTGTCGTCAATGAAGGCTCCTCTCAATGCATGAGATAAGCTCGCCATAGGAGAAGGGCACTTTCATTTCGCATGTCTATGTAAATAACTTCCTTTCGGGGATGATCTTTTTTAAAAGTAGGCCTTTGAGGTTTTCTTAAGTGAACTCGCTCAGGGCTGAACAAGGCTGATGATTCAACCATGTGGGTGTGGTGAGAGAGAGAGAGAGAGAGAGAGAGAGAGAGAGAGAGAGAGACCCCACCTATATGTGCTCAAGCGTGTGAGTTCTTTTTGCGGAAGGGTTTCTTCTTAAGAGCCAGCCAGTGTGTGCATTTGAGCTACGGGAAAGAGTGTGAGGGTTGTGCCTGGGTGTGTTTGCCCGAACCCCATCAACGTGAATCAACCAATTCAGATTCTTCCATTCATGTGACATCCAACGATGGATAGTTCTTGAACGTCATTGTGGTTCCATTTGGAAGGCTTCAAGAAATAGTTGCAATAACTAAGTAAATCAACCAATTCAGATTCTTCCATCCATTTGGCATCCAATGATGGATAATTCTTGAACGTCACCAAGTAGTGTCTTGTCAGGTGCAGCGGAAGTGTTGAAGGATTTAGCGTGCTAGGAACATGGTCAGGCTTTAAACGTCTTTTGCTTCATTATGGCTGACTACAAAATTTCAAGCTGATATCCTCAAGATTTGGAATCATCTTAAACTGAAGAGAAGAGATTCACTAGTCCAGTACAATCAAAGATACTGGGAGGCGTACTATCCAATGGCATGTTTTAGACAAGTTCCGCTTGTAGATTAGATTGAAAAGTATTGATGTCGATTTCCCATGAAGCTTAATCACAACTGCTTGAAGCATAAAAGTGGAAGCATTCAAGAGATGATGCGACATCCAGCATATGACTTTCTCTCATGTAGAAATTTCTGGGAAATTAAAAAGAGCTTCTCCAAAGGGGAACTACAAAAGAAAATTTAACCAAACTTTCCCTACCTTTGAGGCCTTGTACACCCTTTTTGTTTAATTAAATTATTGTTTACCTCAAAAAGAACAAAAACTAACTAACTTGACTTCCAAAGAAAGCAATAGAGAAAAGAGGGAAGGTGCTTCAAATGTGGTGCTCAAGGACATATGGTAGTAAATTGCCCTGACAAAACAAATGACGACAAAAATTTGAAGAAAGGAAAGACAGCTGCCGTTTGGGTGGCAGATATGATGGAAGTGTAGGTAGAAGATAAGTCCTCTGAGCTTTGCAAACCTTGGGGAGTCAAAAGGTCCTTATCTTATTCAACAACGGATCCAAGGCTAACTTCATTTCAATGGAGTTGGCAGTTAGATTGGGGGTGAAGCCTGAGGAGAGGGGTCCCCAGATGGATGCTTTGATGGCAACACTTGACAACGAAGTGGCAGTTACGTAGGTTAGTGTAACAAGACACATTTGAATTTCTCCTGTAAACGCTGCTTGCTACTGCTGCGCATCTCCGGCCCCATAGCTCCCCCTTGTGCTGCCGCTGCTCCCTCCCAACGGGTTGCCCTGTCCCACCCCCCCCCCCGCCCATAGTTACATGGGACGGCAGGTCGGGGTCGGGAACGGGGACGGGGACGAGACGGCAAAAGTCAGGAAACGGGGACGGGGGTCGGGACGGCAAAAAAAAATTTAGAGTTTTTTTGGCATTTTTTGACCTATACACATGCCACACACATAGAGCATCACTTTGACCACAAATTTATACTAAATAGACCAAAGAACATGAGTCATATAGACGCAAATGTGCTAATAAAACATCGAGAAATGAGGACCCAAAGGGTGGCTTTTATAGCCATTGGGGTGCTTCAAAGTTCAAACATATGTCTATTAGAGAGAAACTAGCCTCTAGAAATGATCAGGTTTTCAAATTTTTAAAGAAGTCCCCTCCCATCCCCTGCCGTCCCCTCCGTCCCCTGCCGTTCCTTGCCGTCCCCTCCCGTCCCCTGCCGTCCCCGGGACATTTTGCCTGCGTTCCCACTTGGCAGCCATTTTTCCCTGCTGTCCCCACCCGTCCCCGTCCCGGAAATGGGCGTCCCCCGTCCCTAGGGTCCGTCCCCTCCGTCCCCTGTAACTATGCCCCCGCCACTCCCTTCGTGCTGCACACACACACCACCTCGCCCACTTGCTGCCGCCTCTACTCTGCCCACCCCGTCCCTGGCCAGCACGCAACTCTCCCCCCCCCCCCCCCCACCACGTTGCCCCCCTCCTACCGCTCCTCTGCCCGTATTCTTCATTGCCGCCGGTGCCCTCCTCCCTACGAGACTATGTTGTGGTTTGGCTCAACAGTGATGTCTCATTGACATTGCTCACCGGTGTTCTCCCATAGGGTTTGTCTTCATTCGACTCTCTTCTTCACAGCAGCAGACACAAATGGAGGCTCATGCTCTTCCCCGGGGGGGCTCTCAGGAAGTCCCCCTCACCCGACCCTGCAAAGCCCACCATCTGACTTGCTCTCTCACTGACAAAGGAAGTGTCGCAGCAGAGGTGGAGCGCTTCCAGGCAACCTCCATCATCTGCAAGATCATCGACACCCGACCTAGCAAAGGGGAGGTGCATGATCTACTCCAGGCCCGCCTTTTAGCAGAGGTTGGAAAGATCATCGAGGCTCAGTTTCTCGGGCGCTGCTACTGTCAGATAGAGTTTGAGACATCCGAGATGGCGTCCAAGGTCATTGCGATGAGCCCCTTAGCCATCCAAGCAGTCGAGCACATTTTCGACAGTGGCGCCATGGCTTTGACCCGAGTACGGATGCTCTTGTCGAGGAGGTAGACCTATCCATTTCAGTCTGCTTCCCCGGCCTGAGGAGAGAGTACCTCCCTTTACTTTCCAAGATAGGCTCCGAGATTGGGATTGTCTTGGAGACACCTCGCGCGGAAGCTTCTATCGTTGCCAAGGCAGCAGGCATACCTACAGTACGCGTTCTGGTTCGAGACACCCACACCCTCCTGAAGGTCGTTTTACTACCTCCGGTGAGTGGTGGTTGGCTCTGTCAGACTGTGGAGTAGTCCGGCCTCCCGAATCAATGCTTCATTTGTCGACAGATGGACCATCTTGCCGTCTGTCCACGGAGGAGACCTCAACCCGTGGCATAGACCCAGAGCCAGCCTCATAAGGCTAGCCACGCCCAGCAGGCAGAGACATAGGGAGCTCAAGCAAGTTCTTCCTCCAAGCCTGTTGCTCAGATAGAGGAAGGCTGGCAGCAGCTCCGTGGTCGACGCAGCCAGGGACCACCACGTCAGTTTGGCGCCCCTGGTAGTAAATCTGCACCACGCCAGCAGCAGTGGGTTCCCAGAGGGAACTGTTTCGACCCCTTACAGCAGGACGAGCCTACCAATACCCCTTTCACCTCAGCTTTGCCTTCAACGGTCCCTTCTCCAGCTCCACCCATCGCCCCTAAGCCCCCCCCCCCCCCCCCCCCCCCCCCCCCCCGCGCCTCTAGCACCATCATCACCTCCACCCATCCCCCCCATTACCGTCCCCTCCCCTCTCATTCCACCCACTAGCCCCCCTGCTACATCTTCCACTCAGTAGCTCAGGAGACAGGACCTCTATCGACAGCTAGGAGATCTTTTGGCAGCGCTTTTGCCACGAGCCGTCTAGCGAGAGAGGAGTGGAGATTCCTACGGGCGCCCTTGTTGGTGCACACATCACCTTTTGCATCAGTCCCTCGGAGACTAACTAGATTCGACATCTGTAGTCGGTGGGACTTCCTCGGTTGCGACTTCAAACGCTTCCTCGACGATTCCTCTTCCGACTTTGAGGCGGCCTGCTGCAGAGTACACGTGCTGTTTCTAGCATCTAGAGGGGCAAAATCCCTAGACACAGCGGTTGGCTTCTCTTCTCCTTCCCACTGTGTGGCAGGGACCAGACTGAGTGGACTTTGGACTCAGTGATGGACTGGCTTCAGATTCAGGCTCTTGAGTTCTCCCATCACATGGGAGACTTGGGAGTGAGAGATCTGATACAAATTGTGTGGCCATTGGCCAAGTTCTCTGTGACATCAATAGATATAGCAGGATGTAGGCACATTGTGGTACACTCCTTTGCTGACACGCAGAGTACACTCTGCTATGTATATGTAAATGAGGACTCCTGAACAGAGGATGTAGCCCGGCAGATGGCACACTCTTCCGGGGCTTGGGTTGGACAGACTTTACAGTCACGACTATCTCAAGGTCGTTCGGATGCGAAATTGGCTGTTGTGGCAACATCTTTTTTCTCATTGACTCCATGAGGATCATCTCATGGAATGTGCAGGGATTAGGAGGACCCTAGTTTCAACATCAGAGGGAACGCTTGCGTCAAGAACTTCGGCGATGCCTTGTGAGTGGTACATTTGGCATTCTTATGCTTCAAGAGCATCATCTGTGTGAGAACGCATTCGGCAATGTGGTCAAATTTTGTGTGGTATGTATGACTATTGCGGGGACAAAGGTATTATTGTGCCAGGCACGGCCCAGTGGATTACTATGCAGGTTCATGGTTGCCTCATGGGCTTCCTGAACATTTATGCGCCCAATGTGGCAAGTGCACGAGCTGAGTTTTGGTAACATATTGTATAGCCCTTGCCGCATGCAGAGCAGTGGTGTGTCAAGGGAGACTTCAACATGTTGGAGGACCCCTCAGATAGGTTTGGAGACAGCCATGCTACTGTGCACGGGGCAGAGTTGGCAGCATGGGAGCGTTTATGTATGACCTTGAGGATTGCAGATGTTTGACAGCATGCAGGCTTTGTGAGGCCCCCAGAAAACTTGTCTTTCTCTCGCTCTAACCGTAAAGTAGGAGGAGGGAATCTATCTCGGATAGATCACTTCTACGCCAGTGACCACATCTGTGACATGGGAGGATGTGTTTGCATTCTGGGAGAAGCTACATTTCATATCATGCACAAGTAATTCTTACCGTGACAGACAAACAAAGGAATGGGAGCATGATGCTGCGCATCCCTGAGAGGATCTTGCTGGATGCAAAGCTCAAAGAGCGGGTAGAGACACTTTGGGCAGAGAGTTTGGGCACTCAGGGCACCCCTACTGGTAGAGTGGCCTTTGGACTTGCTGAGCTTAGTGGCTTCTTCCTCTAGGAGTCTGCAGCTCGCTTGGTTGCAGCCAAAGAGGAGGAGAAGCATCTCCAACAGGGCATTGCTTCCTTACAGCCGATGGAGGAGCATCACCCAGACTGTCCTTGGTTGAAGGAGCAGATGCAGCAGGCTCGTCAGAAGCTGACTAGCATTGAGGATCATGAGTTTTCCTTTCATTGGCAGGCATCTCAATGGACCCAGGTGGGCGACAGAGTTCTTTGAGACTGTGGGGCCCCGCCATGCGGACACCCAGTGTCAGCTTGTTGAGAAGAGTCGACAAGTCAATTGCTTCAGAGCCTGAGGATATGCGTGCAGTTGCTATTGACTTTTACCGTGAGTTACTGTGGGGAGTTCTTTGAGACTGTGGGGCCCCGCCATGCACACACAATGTCAGCCAGTAGAGGAGACCCAACAAGTTAGTTGCTTCAGAGCCTGAGGATATGCGTGCAGTTGCTACTGACCTTTACCGTGATTTGCTGTCAGCTGAGCCACAGTCAGAGCGATAGGATGCATGTAGAAAGCAGTTTTGGGCATAGATGCCTTGCTAAGTTACTGAAGAGATGCGTCAGAGACTGGAGCTGCCTCTCCAGCTAGAGGAGCTCCATGAGGCCCTCAGGGCATTTTCCCACGGTAGCTGTCCAGGGGAGGATGGTTTGACTCCAAGTTTCTTCTTGGAGTACTAGGACATGCTTGGTTCGGATCTCTGTAGCGCCTACCAGTACATTTTGCACACTAGAGAGACGCCTGACAGCATGAGTGAGGGCTTGATATACCTTATTCCCAAGGAGGGGGCTCCTTGGATGCGATTTGGCAGTGGTGATCCATCACCATTCTCAACTCAGCCTACAAAACCTTAGCCAAGGCTCTGAGTTTGAGGATTCAGCCGCTACTTGAGAGCATTATACATGGGACACAAACAGGCTTTGTCACGGAGCGTAGTATCCTTGACAACATCTTCACCTTCACATCTTCGACGAGATCATCTTGTGATACTCCTCGATTTTGAGAAGGCTTACAACAGAATTGATTGGAATTTCTTGAAGGGCACTCTAGGAGGATGGGGTTCTCAGATGCTTGGATCAAGGGTTTGTTAGCCCTCTATAGATGTGCGCACAGTCAAGTGCGCTTGGCAGAGGGAAGAGGGGAACGTTTCATGCTCACGCATTCCGTTAGACAGGGTTGCCCCCTTCCTATTTCTCTTCTATGCTGAGGCGATGAGGAGATTTTTTACTTCACAGGAGCTTGGCTTGCATTGTTTAGCACTCCCTATTAGGGGAGAAGAGCTACTTGACGTTGAGTTTTCTGGCGACTCAGACTTGTACTTGGAGGGCCATGAGGCCAACTTGCACAAGTGTGAGCAGGCTCTTGAGGGGTTTTGTTGTGCATCAGGAGCACTGATTGACTGGAGGAAGAGAGTGTCTTTCTGGGTTGGCAGTACTTGTACACTTGATTGGTCGCCGAGTGAGAGCTTCAGGTAGATTCCCCCAGGGACTTCTGTATGCTATCTAGGTTGTCAAGGTTGGCTTGGACTTATCCCCGGAGCAGCAGACTACTCTGCTCCTTTTGTCCATTAGGAGGAAACTGCGTCATAGGAGTTTTGCACAGCTCTCTTTGGCAGGCACAGTTGTAGTGGCCAATTTGATGTTGTTGGTTACTATGTGGTACATCACGTCCTGTTGGATCTTCTCGAGCTCCGGCATCAGCCAGCTAGAGAGGCTGATCAAGAATTTTCTGTAGTTAGGGCACGACACTCAGTTAGCCCGGGCCAAAGTGGCCTGGCAGGTCATCACCCTGCCTTGTTCTCAGGGGGGGCTGGGGATCATCGACCCAGCATAACAGAGCAAAGCCTCCTTGGGAAGCTTGTGGTCAGAGGACTGCTTCCTAGGAGCCATGGAAGGAGCTGTTGCTTCACCGGATTCGAGCTCGAGTCCCCCATGTAGGCGGGGGCCTTGGATCCCGTCCACCAAGTGGATTTTTACACGGATACGCAGAGTTGGTCTGAGCAAGAGATTGGGGGATCGATTTGCTGCGAGCCTGCTTAGGTGTTGGGATGGCAGCTGAGGAGTTGCATGGAGCAGCATCAGCCCATTTGCACGGAGGAGCGCTTGAGGCAGACTCTTGTTTGGAGCACCATGGTTAGCACACACAGAGGCCACCTGGTTGGTAGCAGGCCTCATGTCTCTTGGGGTCCCATGGCAGAGGGTCCATCCCGCACTCTAGGCAACTGGCTTCAGTTTTCAAGCTTGCCCGAGGAGGTTCAGAGCATACAGTACGAGGCATGAGGGAGGTGCAGAGAATATGTCAAGATATTACAGAGGCTATACCAGTTGAGTGGCTAACCCCCCTAGAGGCAGCAACTCCCAGATGGATGGGAGCCTTCACACAGCTAGAGGTCCTCATTGCAATTCAAGCATGCTCCGAGTCAGTACCCCACATGTTCTTGAGGTTCAGGGAGAGGCTCGCCTTCACAGAGTCTCGGTAGAGGCTCCACAGGTTGTAGAGTGCTATTTTCAGAGGATCGGAGTTATGGGCATCTGTGGGAGGACTTGTATCATAGATCCTGACCCAGGGACATGACATTGGCGTCTTTGGGCTTGGGAGAGCCACCCTCTGGCACGAGTGCAGTGGGACTAGGGAGAGTGGTTCTGGCGCGATCCTTTCTCTTCACCCGATCACCCAAGGACTCCCTTTTTCTAATACATAACTTGCTTGGGGCCTCACATACTGGCAGTACGGAGAGGCTCGTCCTGCTACTGCACTTCACTGCTGGCAGGAGAAGGGTCTCACAACCGAGTTCTTGTCAAGTTTTTGGGAGCGGTTGTGGGATAGCAGGCAGCCAAGGAGAGTTACTATGTTCCAGTGGCTAGTTGTACACAAAGCTACAACAGATGGGAGTTGGTTAGTATACAGTGGTTTCTCGGCAGCATGTGCAGCTTGTGGCCATTCTCTGGAGAGTCAGCATCACTGTTTGTGGGACTGCCGCATGGGCTCAGCAGGTTTGCCTTCGGGTTCTTCGGCTGATGCCAGATCTTTCCACAAATGGACAATACACTTGGGGCGTTCCAGCCTGGTCCACTCTCACGGGCCCTACGCTCCATTTTGAATTGGCTTCCACCAGCAGGATAATATTGATTCAAGGGGATCGACCTACACTCCAACTTGCTATAGAGCTCACCCCCCAGGAGTGGTGCTGTGATAGACAGTGATGTTGGGAGCTCGTCTGTGGCCTGACACTCTGGTTCATCTGGCGAACCTGCTGCTTCTGCCCTATCCCACAGGCATAGACAGTTTGTGACTTCTTGTTGGAGCTAATTCATACACTCAGGGGTCAGTTTGAGAGACTTCAGGGAAGCTCCGACCGCATGCGGGAGCGTCGAGAGGCTTTCTTCCGACTTTGGCGCCCAGGGCCTTTCTTCACCATGGTCTTGGGCGTGCCTAGATGGCACTACCGGCCACCAGTGTGGTTATTCCCTCCTCCCATCTCGTGGTTTAGCCCATTGTACATACTTTGTTTCCTCACTAGGAGAGTCTCCCCATGTTTCTGATGTAACCCTCTCTAGTAGAGGTGATTTGTAGCCCAATGGGCAGATTTATTAACTAATGGAAAGATCTTTTTCTCGGAAAATTAAAAAAAAGAAGTGGCACTTACTACTTTGATAGGCAAGCTTCGGTTGCACATTCAAGGGTATGTTGGACAAGAAGATTTTTCATTATGCCCTTGTGGGATGTGATCTCCTATTGGGAATGCCATCGCACTACAAGAGTAGTGCAATGATTGATACCAAGGCAAAGAAGATTTTTTTTTTCCCCCAAGAAAAAGATCCTTCTATTAGTTAACGAAACTGCCCATGGGGCTACAACCACCTCTGCCAGAGAGGGCAACAACAATCATGATGGGGAGACTCTCCCAATGAAAAAACAGCATATGTACAATGAGGCTAAATCAAGAAATGGGAGGAGGGAAGAGCCACACAAGTGGACGGTAGTGCCATCGGAGCACACCCTGGACCGTGGTGAAGAAAGGCCCAGGACGCCAAACTCGAAGGAAAGCCTCTCGGCGCTCCCGTATGCGGTCAGAACTGCCCTGAAATCTCTCGAACTGTCCTCTGAGAGTATGGATCAGCTCTAGCCAAAGATCCCGAACAGTCTCTGCTGGTGGTACAGGGTGAGCCTCAAAGATGCGGAAGCAGCGGGCCCGCCAAATGAACCAGAGTGTCAGGCCACTAATGAGCTCCGAACACTCCTCTCTCTCATTGCACCGCTCCTGTGGAGTAAGCTCTGTAGTCGGCTGGAGTGTAGGTCGACCCCCCTCCATCACTATCATCCTGCTGGGGGAGGATAGCTCAAACAGAAGTGCCAGGCCAGTGAGAGTAGACCAAGCAGCTGCCCCCCAAGTGTACTGCCTAGCTGTGGAAAGAGCCGGCATGAGTCGAAGAACACGAAGCCACACCTGCTGTGCCAAAGAATAGTCCCAAAGAGAGTGACGCTGACTCTCCACAAGATGGTCACAAGCTGCACATGCGGCCGAGAGACCACTGTGTACAAGCCAACTCCCAACTACTGTAGCTCGGTGTGCAGCCAGCCACTGGAACAAAGTGACTCGCCTCGGTTGTCTAGAGTCCCACAACCTCTCCCAAAAGGCTGCCAAGAACTCTGATGTGAGACCCTCCTCCTGCCAATGAGGTGCTGCAGCAGGACGAGCCTCTCTTTGTGCTGCCAGTATGTGACGTCCCAGTCGAACGGTGTATTGAAAGAATGGGACACCTGGATGGTCGGCTAAGGAGAAAGGGTCCCTCCAAAGCCACTCTCTAGGATCCCACTGTACTCGTGCCAGTGGGCAGCTCTCCCAAACCCACAGTCTCCAGTGGCCAGTCGCAAGAGCTGCTTGGTCGGGATCTATGACACAAGTCCTCCCACAGATGCCCACCACTCGGATCCTCTGAAAACAGCACGCTGCCACCTATGGAGCCTCAACTGCCACACTGTGTAAATGTCCCTCACCTTGTAGCTCGAAAAACAGGGAGGGTATAGTCTCTGAGCAAGCCCGAAATGAGATGAGAACCTCCAGTCGCGTGAAGGCTCCCATCCATCTGGGCGCTGCTGACTCGAGAGGTGTGAGCCACTCAACTCGTACTACCTCTGAGATGTCCTGACACATGCTCTGCACCCCTCTCATGCCCTGTAGTAAAGCCTTGAAGCTCCTCTGACAAGCGTGAAAACTGTAACCAGTCACCTAAAGAGCGTGCTGGACTCTCTGCCATGGGACCCCAGGAAACATGAGGCCGACTACCAACCAAGTGGCCTCTCTGAGTGCTAACCATGGGGTTCCAAACAAGGGGCTGTCTCAGGCGCTCCTCCGTGCAAGTAGGCTGACGCTGCTCCAGGCCTCGCCGTAGTTGCTCCCAAGATCGGAGCAGACTCACATCGAAACGATCCTCTAGTCTCCTGCTCAAGCAAACTCTGCGCATCTCTGTGAAAATCCATCTAGTCGAAGGTCGCCAGGGGCCTCTAGCCTGAGGCACCCTAGCACGAAGCCGCTGAAGCAAGAACACCTTCCAAGTCTCCTCACCTGGAAGAAGTCCTCTGACGATGAACTTCCCAAGAAGGGCTCTGCTCTGATGTGCAGGTCAATGATCCCCAACCCTCCCTGAGAACAAGAAAGAGTGATGACTTGCCATGCCACTTTGGCCCGGGCTATCTGAGTGTCACGCCTTGACGAAAGGAAGTTCCTGATCAGTCTCTCTACCTGGCTGATACAAGAACTCGAGAAGATCCAACAGAAGTGATGTACCACATAGTAGCCAACAACACCTGGTTGGCCACTACAACTTTGCCTACCAAAAAAAGTCGTGCGGAGCTCCAACGTAACAACTTCCTCCTAATAGACAGGAGAAGGGGAGCAATCTGCTGCTCGGGAGACAAGTCCAAACCAACCTGACAGCCCAAGTACCGAACTGCAATCCCTGGGGGAATCCACCTGAAACCCTTACCTGGCATCTAGTCGAGCATAGGAGAACTACCAACCGAGAAAGCCACTATCTTTTTCCAATTGATCAGTGCGCCAGATGCACAACAAAAAGTCTCAAGAGCCTGCTCACACCAGTGAAGGTTGGCCTCTTGGCCATCCAAGTACAAGGCTGAGTCGTCTGCAAACTCAGTGTCCAGTAGCTCATCTCCCCAAATAGGGAACAATAAGCCACGTAAACCAACCTGCTCTGAAACCAAAAACCTGCTCATCGCCTCAACATAGAATAGAAGGAGGAAGGGGGCAAGAGGGCAGCCCTGCCTGACCGAACGTGTGAGCATGAAACGATCACCTATACCTCCTGACAAAAGTACCTGACTGTGTGCTTGTCTGTACAAAGCTGACACCCCTTTGATCCAAGCATCTGAGAAGCCCATCCTGCATAGAGTGCCCTCCAGAAAGTCCCAGTCAACTCTGTCGTAGGCCTTCTCAAAATCAAGAAGAAGAATTACCAGATCCTCACCACGGAGCCGTGCAAGGGCAGAAGCCTCCCAAAAGATAAAGATGTTGTCAAGTATACTACGCTCCTTGACAAAACCTGTCTGAGTCCCATGTATAATGCACTCTAGAAGTGGCTGAATCCTCAAACTCAGAGCCTTGGCAAGAATTTTGTAGGCTGAGTTCAGGATGGTGATGGGACGCCACTGTCGAATCTCATCCAAGGAGCCACCCTCCTTGGGAATGAGGTAAATCAGGCCCTCACTCATGCTGACAGGCATCTCTCTTGTGTGTAGGATGTACTGAAAAGCACTGCAGAGATCTCAGCCAAGCGAGTCCTAGTACTCCAAGAAAACGCTGGGAGTCAAGCCATCCTCACCTGGATAGCTACCACGGGGGAGTGCGCTAAGAGCCGTGTAGCTCCTCTAGCTGTAGAGGCAGCTCAAGCCTCTGGCGCATCTCCTCAGTCACAAGACAAGGCATCTGTGCCCACACCTGCTCTCTGTATGCATCCTGACGCTCTGCAAACAGTAGATCACGGTAGAAATCAGTGGCAACTGCACGCATGTCCTCTGGTTCTGAAGCAACTGACCCGTAGGGCCTCCTCAACTGACTGACCTTGGCTTGCGTATGCCGAGGTCCCACTGCCTCAAAGAAAGCGCCTGTCACTCTGTCACCCACCTGGGTCCACTAAGATGCCCGTCGATGGAAAACAAACTCATGGCGCCTCGCCTGTGTGTTGACGAGCTCCTCGCGAGCCTGCTATAACTGCTCCTCCAACCAAGGACTATCTGGATGTTGCGCATGCATTCTCTGCAAGGAAGCAACGCCTCCTTCCTTGCAACGCCTCGTCGGAGACGCTGCTCCTCCTCTCTAGCTGCAACCAACAGGCGAGCCGAAGACTCCTGAAGAAAGAGTCAACTAAGCTGAGCGAGTCCTGAGGCCACTCTGTCAGCAGGAGAATCCTGCATGTCTAAGCTCTCTGAAAAAAGAGCCTCCACTCGCTCTCTAAGCGCCGAGTCTAGCAAGACCCGCTCTAGGATGCGAAGCATCGTGCTCCCCCTCCTCTGTCTATCCGTCACTGTAAGGATCACTGGAGCATGGTCCGAAAAAGGAGTGATCTATCCGAGATAGATTCACGCCTCCCACTCTGCGGTCCGCCGAACGAGAGAAGGCCAGGCTGTCTGGGGGAGTGTTGCCACACATCTGTAACCTGCAGAGTCATAAAAAACCTCTCCCAAGCTGTTAGCTCAACTCCATGCACCGCAGTATGGCTACCACCAATCCTGTCAGAGGGTTCCTCCAACATGTTGAAGTCACCCCCTATGCACCATTGCTCTGCCTGCGGCAGAGACTCAACAATCTGAGACCAAAACTCTGCACGTGCACTCGCCACATTGGGCGGATAGATGTTCAGGAAGCCCACGAGACAACCCTGAACCTGCATAGTGATCCACTGAGCCCTGCCTGGCACAATAATCCCTCTGCCCAGAATGGCCTACTGCAAAGAATCCGCATGAGTCATACATGCCCCGCCTTGGATGCCTCCAGGTCCAAATACAACTGACTAAAAAGTCTCATACCGTCCACACAGAAGCTGACCACAACGTCTAATGCGGCTCACTTAGATGATGCTCCTGTAACATAAGAAGGTCAATCTCTCCTCCCACGAGGCATCGCTGAAGCTCTTGATGCAGGCCGCCCCTCTGGCACTGAAACTGGGGCACACCTAGTCCCTGTACGTTCCATGAGACGATCCTCATGGGGAGCGAGAGAGAACTGATGCTGCCGCAGCAGCTAACCGTGCTATCTTCGAGGCAGGCTTGGATGGGGAGTAATCGGCATCCGAGCGTCCTCAAGATAGGCGTGACTGCAAAGAGTGTCTAGCCCAAGCCCAAGTAGACCGAGCGGTGCGTAAAGAAACCTCCTCTGTCCAGGAGTCCTCATGTATGTGTACATAGCATGGACGGCTCTGCGTGTCAGCAAAGAAGTGAACCACAATGTGTCTACATCCTGCTGTGTTTGTCTGGAGGTGTCACAACAAACTTGGCCAATGGCCAAAGAGTCTGAAGCAAGTCTGTAACTCCTAGGTCTCCCATGTGATGAGAGAACTCTAGGGCCTGTGTCTACAACCACTCCAACACTGAGTCTAAAGTCCACTCATCCTGGTCCCCGCCGCAAAGGAGAAAAGAGAAGCCAACCGCCGAGTCCAAGGCCTCTATCCCCCTAGCTGCAAGGAACAGTACATGTACTCTGAAGCAAGCTGCCTCAAGGTCCGGTGAGGGGTTGCCGAGAAACTGTGTAAAGTCATAGGTAAAGAAATCCCAATGACGGCAAATGTCGAAGCTCGTCAGACCACGAGGAACTGTTGCAAAAGGAGACGTCTGCACCTGCGGAGGAGGTTGCAAGAAAGGTTGTCCCTCTCTCGCCAAACGACTCGAGGCAAAGGCGTTGCCAAGAGATCTCCTAGAAGCAGAAGAAGACCCTACCCCCTGGGACGGCTGTGGGACTGGAGCGGAAGGAGGTGACGGAGCAAGGGGAGAGGGGGGGCGGCATAGGAAGGAGGGCGAGGAGGAGAGGCAGAGGGATAAGAGGGGGGGGGGGGGGGGGGGGGGGGGGGGGGTCGGAGGGAGATGGGTTTGTTGAGGGTGAGGCTTAGGTGGAAGCTAGAGCAGGGACCTCGTCCTGCTAAAGAGGGTCAAATCGGTTCCCCGTGGGAAGCCACTGCTGCAGGAGCCTAAGGACCACTTTGAGTGCCAGGCTGGCACGGAGGCCCCTCCCAACGTCGACTACGAACCTGCTGCCAGACCTCCTCTGCTTGAGCCCCATGCTGGGAGGGTGGTTCTGCCTGTGTACTCTGTGACTGCCTACTGTTGCTGGCCAGCCCTTGAGGGCTGGGGCTGGGCCTGTGGTGTAGGTCGGGGTCTCCTCCGTGGATAGGTCTTCGCGAGATGGCCCATCTGTCGACAAATGAAACACTTATTTGGGAGGCCCGAATCTCCACGCTCTGTCGAAACCAACCTCCACTCACCCGAGGAAGTGGGATGACCTTCGGGAGAGTGTGGGTGTCTCTAACCAAAACACGTACCGAGGGAATGCCGGCCGCCTTGGCAGCTACTGAGGCTGTCGTGCGAGGTGTCTCCAGGACAGTCCCAATCGCTGAGCCTATCCTGGACAAAAGTGGTAGGTACTCCCTCCTCAAATTAGGAAAGCAGACGGAGATGGGAAGGTCTGCCTCCTCTACCAGAACATCTGAAGCTGAGTCAAAACCATGTCTCCATTGTCGAAAGTGGGCTCGAACTGCTCGGATGGTCAAGGGGCTCATCACAATGACCTTGGACGCCATCTCGAAGGTCTCAAACACTATCTAATAGTAGCCTCGTCCGAGAAACTGAACGTCCAAGATCTTGCCCACCTCTGCGAGAAGGGGAACATAGAGAAGATCACGCAGCTCTCCTCTGCTAGGTCTGGTGCCGAGAATCTTGCAGATGACGAAGGTCGCCTGCAGACGTTCCACCTCTGCCGCTAGGCTCGCTTGCTCTGTCGGTGAGAAAGCAAGTCGAATGGTGGGCTCAGCGGGGTCGGGGGAGGGGACTTCATTGGAGTCCCTCTGTGGTGAAGCTTGAGCCTCCATCCGTCTGCTACTGTGAAGAGAGGGCGAAGAATCGTTGACGAGTGGTGGCCTTCTGCGCCCAAGTACGTCGAAGGAGATGACGATCTCAGTCGAGCAAAAACCAGGGGAGGATGGGAGAGAGGCGATGTGGATAGAGTGAATAGAGCGGGATTGCGAGGCGGGGCTAGCGGGCTGAGGCGGGCTGGACAGGCTGCACGCTGGACAGGACCTGTGCGCTGGTGATGAAAGCGGGTAGCGGGCAAGGGTCAAAGCGCGAACCAGCTGGGAGGGGGGGGGGAAGGCGATGGCGTGAGGGAAGGGAACAGCAATGCTCGCAATGGCGAGCAGGGAGCAACGTGCGCAGGAAGGGGGGGAGGGAGGCCTCAGGCGATGGCGAGCGAAGCAGTAGCAGCGAGCCTCGTTACGTGGGCTTCAGCTCGATCTTTACTTCTTGGTGAATTCAGGCAAAGAAGATTTTACCTCACATAAAGGAAACAATCCCACTCTGTATGTAAAACTCAAGGGTGAGTCTATCCCAGTTGTGTCTGCTGCGGCAGTTTCTAAGTTAATGAAATCTCATATTTTTGCTTGCTTGATTTTTGTTCGAAACAGGTCTCAACATGAAGGTAATTTCAATTTATCTTCTTTGGAGACAAAGAAACTTGATTTGTTGAAATAATAATAGGATTGTTTCTCAAAGATCCTGCCAAAAAAGTTGCCCTCTAAGCATCATGAGGATCATATCATTGATCTGATTCCAAGGAGCTCCCTCTAAACCGGCCTTCGTCCTCTTCAACAAAGCTCAGAGCCTTGGTTGTCTTCACAAATGCTCAAAGAGAGAGAGACCGCCCAAGAATTGATGATCAATTTTTTCTCCTTACGTGCCCTCAAAGGAGTCTTTAAATAAGCCTTTTGGGTGTCCCTAACCCTTGGCTTTTCAATTGTTCGACCTTTTACTTTTCATTTGTCCGACCTTTGGCTTTTCAATTGTCCAACCTTTGGCTTTTCAATTATTCAATCCTTTGGCTTATAAAAAGAAAGGCGCTCCGCTTTAAGGGCTGATTTGCATTAAGCCCTCACTTTAAGGGCTGATTTGTGACGTACCCTCCCCCGGTTGAGGAAATAGTAATCGTCCTCGATTACATCTTCAAAGTAGGACAACGGTAACATTATTATACTTATCGATTAATCAATCAATCATATACATGCATTAATGGTACAAACCACATGGCATGTATCACATGTATCTGTCTTGAACAAGTCTTGCTTTATATGCACTAGAATCAATCAGACTAGTAATCACATCCAATTCAATCTTTAACTCCACGGATGTCTCTGATTCACTAAAATCAATCAAATTTCTATCTAGCCATTTCATCCTCATTAGAACTTTTGATATCTTGGAGTAGCAATATTAGCCATCACATCCAGACCTGGCCGATCTCTGACGGATGTCTTGATGCACTAACACCACATACCCAATTTATCTCATCCAAATTGGAACTTTTGATATACTAGATTTATCCATACTAATCATCACATCCAACAAACTCCATTAATGTCTCTAATGAATCAGTACATCATCAAGATAGAATGCTACACTTATTCCATCCAATCTTACTGTATCAACCAAATGGTAACATATTAGTCAAAATGAGAGAGTAAATCATTCTTGTTACAACTTTCATCAAAATACATAGTGATGGCATGGCAGAGTGCCTTCAGCTTAGCACCCCTAAAAGGATAACAATCAGTGAGTAAAAAACACTATCAATCATTTGTGTTGATCTGTGATAAGAGAGTGGAGTACCTCTCCTCTATGCAGTAGGTCCTGCACTAGACTCAACCATTGAATTATCATGAACCCTTGGTGGCATTGTAGGAGTCAATCCAAAAGCCTCAAGGTAAAGCTCTGATGATAATTGAGGAGTATCTAGTAGTCCTCCTCCGTCCATTTGCCCAAATAATTTCAGATTAGCTTTCCTTTCATCTTTCTTTTCTCGTGTGCCAATATCTATTCGGGTTGAAGGATTTCCTCTCCTCTATCTTTTGAACTTCAACTTGCTCGTCAGCAATCATATTCATTGGTACTTGTCCTTTAAAAGGACGCAAAAGACTCACATGAAAAGAATTGTGAAACTTTAATGACCTAGTAGCTTCACTCTAAAAGCAACATCTTGATTTGCTCACTAATGTGGAAAGGACCCGCATACTCAGCTTTGGATAAAGCCTCTCTTTTCCCTTTTTCTTTCTGAGACATGCTTTCTCAAACTTGAGTAGCAACCAATCATTCTCCTTAAGTTGTATGTCTTTGCAATGATCAGCTGCCTATTTTCCTTGAGACTTCTACAGAGCCTCCTTCATCTAGGAAAATGAGGTATCAAGATCCTCCACAAAGCGATCTGCCTCAAAAATCTTATCTTTGGTGCACAACAAAAACGGGAAATTTCTTGTCATCTTAAAAATCTCAAATGGGTTCTACCCTATAGATAGTGTTATTATAGATAAACTCAATGGCAGATATCTGACCATACGAATTTACAAATCCAAGTCACTCGAATTCCTAATATCTAGCAAAAGAATCACTTGCTTAGTCTTCAAGATTTCCATAATAGCATCATAGAAACCTCGTCCTTCTTGAGATGAACACAAATCATCAATTGCTTCAAGAAAAACACATTGTCTCCCCATAAATTTGTCTGATTGTATGTTGTGTCGGGCCTTGAGCACTTGTGACAACAATTTATATTGGCCATCTTTTGCAACATAAAAGAAATACCCTCTAGGGACGCTCGTCTTGAGGACCATCGCTTCTAGGGAAGGAACTCAGCCTTCCCATCTCAAGGCAACGCTTCTAGGGAAGAAACTCCGCCTTCCCGTCTCTCGTGTTTGCTCTCTCTCTCTCTCTCTCTCTCTCTCTCTCTCTCTCTCTCTCTGTGAAAATCCACATTCACTCCTACAAGTAAGACAAAAGACTTGTGCCAGTTGATGAGAGCACCACTGGCCAAGTAAAAGGTAGCAAGAGCATCCCACAGACTGTCCATTTGTCATGTGCGCACTGCAATTGCACCACGTGGACATACTTCTGCTACAGTCTAGCGTCAATCTTAGCTTAGGACCTAGCCTGGCACCCTTGTGAGACTTGAGCCTCTAGCAGGACGTGCATGATCAGGCACGTCATAGTTGCATACTCTCACTTGCACAGTAAGTCACTTAAGCATATAGGCATATGAAGTCACTTAAGTCATTTATTGATAAGTAACTTTGACATGACATTTATTAAAAGTAGGTAGGGAAAATGGCTAAAAGACCTATAAAAGAAGCCCTTTGGGCGCTAGAGAAGGCAGCAGAGACAGAAGACGAAGTAGTATCGACAGCACCCTCTTCTCAGCAATACCCAACAGCCATCAGCATTTTCAACCAGCCTTGGCGTTTTCCCTCGGTCTCTCCCACCAGCGTCTTTTAGCCCTAAGCACCCTAAATTCAGCGGTCAGCTGCAAATCAGCAGCGCTTTCAGATCAGCCAACAGGACCTACGTTTTCAGCTTTTCAGCCATTGCCGTCCTTGATGATAGCATATCAGTCCACAGCCTCGTCGTCGTTGCAGTACCAAGCATCTCCAGCAGTACCCATTAACACCTCAACACAAGTACCCGTCGTCGTCGTCGTCATCGACACAAGACCCCAACATCTAGCACCCCTAACGTTTGGCTTCGCTCCTGCCTAGCTCAGCGTACGTATCATGAGGACCGCCGTGTCCTTAGCACCCAAGTATTCGCGGTACCAAGCAGCAGCAATACCCCACACTACCTACACTACCAAGTACCTGTAGTATTAAGTACCTGTAGTATCCAGCACTTAGTCTCTAAAGTACCAAGCATCCACTGCAATACCCCCCGAGGGAAGCCGAGGCGTGCGTTCCTTTGCCGTATCTACCGCAGTTACTAGTATCAGTAGCATCAAGTACCCATTAGCATCTCAGCATCTAGATCATTGTATCAGCATTTTGTGCAAGTAATAAAGCAAGTACTTGCTTTGGCAACAGAGCAAGGGGGCACTTGAGGGTGGTTGGGACCCGAGATACCGTGTTGTCTCTCTTTTCTCTCTGTCTTGGTCTCTCTCGTTCATTGTCATCAGTTCAGTTTCTTCTTTCAAGTGAGGTTGTAGCAGGCTACAGTGTCACTTTCACAGGACAGTTAGTACAGTTAGTCTTTGGTCTGGTCTGGTTCACACTGGACGGACTCACCGGGCAGTGACACGTGGCAGGGATACGTGGTCTAGTGGACATTGTGGCCAGGTCACCACCACCACTCAGTGAAGATAGACTTAGATGCGGACATTTATGAACCGTTCATGGCTCTTTATGGTTGTACATATGAGTAGTAGCAGTTGGGTCATGATTATCTTCTTCACGTAGTCGTCTAGAGTAGCCAGTCTAGTCACACAACACGTCTGCACATCCCTGCACATCAGAGCCTTGACAACCCCATTGTACCTGTGAGTCCTGGGCTGGAGCTGAGTGTGCTGCCACGCCAGAGTCTGTATCGGTTCTTTGAGATAGTCGAGTCCTAAGTTCTGTTCTGCTGTTGTGTCTCTGTGTGATCAGTTGTTATCTAGTGTTTCTCTGTTTTCAGTCTGTTTGAGTGAGATGTCACTCACATTGCACTGAGGAGCACCCACTGTAGAGAGCACGACACACTATCCACGCTACAGATGCTCTCATTTTTGGCGATCACGGTGGGACCTCAACTGAAGTCTCACTCTTTGTTGAGGTGCAAATCGAGAAGCTAGTTGGGTTTCCACCTGATAGCTTACTCTACTCGCCCTTTGGTCTGGTCCTCTCTCACCTTCGTCCAACCAAGTCCTCGTCCCTGCCTGTTCTAGCCTTCCTGGTCCGTGGTCCTCTCTCACCTTCGTCCAACCAAGTCCTCGTCCCTGGTCTAGCCTTCCTCGTCCCTGGTCTAGCTCGGTGGTCTAGTCACTTGTCATGGTCCTCGACCAGGTGGTCAAGTCACTTGTACTGGTCTAGACATGTGTTCATTCAGCCACAGTTATAGGTCTTCTTGCTCGAAGTTTGGTTGGGTTCGTGGTCATGCATGACACATACAAGGCGGTCCTTTGAACGTCAAAGCGCACTACTAAGTCCTCTGAAGTACTACAACAGAAGGCGCCAACCCTTGGTACCTGGTAGAAGTCCACCAACCTCATCACCCATACCTCTACATACAGCCTCATCCATTCCTCCATCCGGTTCTACATCTTCAAGATCACCTTCCCTACTGAAGCTCTCCCCCATTTTGTTACAGAAAGCTATTGAGCAACAGACTCGTGAGCAAGAGGTCATGGAGGTGTTGACTAGTGTGTTGGCCAAGGTAAACATCAAGTTTCCCACCTTCAAGGGACTCTCCTCAAAAGATGCAAACGACCATGCAAGGAGGTTTGTATCTCTCTGTAGAGGTCGTGGTCTTGACAGGGAAGATGCTTATTTGGTACTGTTTCCATCAACCTTAGATGGTTTAGCAGACAAGTGGTACAGTCAGTTTGTAGAGAACCATTTTGCAACTTGGGCAGCTTTAAGACAAGTTATGTGCAGCATTCAGGCCAGGCGACTACCAGGAAAAGGTTTTGAATGAGTTGGCCAACATGGTGCTCCAGCCAGAGGAGACTTTTGCAGAACTCATGACTAAAACCAAGTCTCTGGTTGCAAAGCTTCCTCAGCACAACAGGGAGAATTTATGGTTAAGAAGTGGGTGGAGAAGGCTCTTCCCAAAACTTCTCAGCAAAACCTTCGAGAGAGTCTCCGACCTGATGCCACTCTGGAGGAGTTTGTCGCGGCTGCTACTAGGATAGAGGGAGCGAGGAAGCTATTCACCGACTCCCCGCAGGTAGAGACCCCCTCAGTGTTTTCGGAAAGTCCTTCTTATCCATTGACTTCTTTACGTAGGGAACTTGAAGCCCTAAAACTACAACGCGCTCTTCAAGAGGAGAAATTAATCTCTTTTAGACAAGAGAAGTCCCCACATCACGAGGCTTTGGATCAAATCAAGAGAGAGCTAGAAGAGCTTCGGTCTCAGCAGGAGACTAAAGCTATGGTATTTGCAAGCTCGTGTCGCTCTCCAGGACACCCTCCACAGGATTGTTCCCTTCGGGCTTCTTGCCACTTCTGCAAAAAGTCAGGGCATGAAGACAAGGATTGCTACTATATCAAGGGACTGCGGAAAATACAACAAAGTCTAGGTCCTTCTCTCCAATAAGGGCTAGCACCAACATCTAATATGGTCTCCCCCTATGGCCATCAAAATTACATGCCACCTTTGCTCAATACCCCTACTGTCCAAGGTATGTCAAGTATGTTTCCACCTCAAAAATTTTATACCCAGGTTGCTTCAGCTCCTCAGAGCTTCTACACCTCAGCCTCCAAGTCCATGCAGCAACAAGAGCAGCGACCACCTCGTCCCCCGTTTCGTCCGTCTAATCAGCCCATCTTATGCTACAGATGTGGTGAATATGGGCATTACCAAAGTAAGTGTCCTTTACCTGAAGGGTCTCCTCCTTGTAGACATTGTCCGGAGTCTAAGGACCATTACAGTATGGATTGTCCTAAGCAAAGGGCATCCTTATCTTCAGGCCCAACTCAGAACCAACAAGAATTCACATTCTGAAGATCAATCTAATCACAGTGAAAACCACCCCTCAGCCATCACCTGCTACTCATACAATTCGGCCACAACAAGTGGCAGAGCCCGCTGGCGTACTCACTCAGGCACAAAGAGCAGCTCTGGGTCTCAGCTTGCCAACAGATCCTTCTCGTCCATTACTTCCGCAACCTAACCAAAATGACGAACCTTAATTGGTGAAAGGAGTAGGCCAGTCTCTATGCTTTCGGACTTTGATGGAGCCTTCCTGGAAGCAGTGGCTGACTTGCAACACGTCAAAGTTCTCGAGGAATCCCAGAGTGTAGGAGCTAAGCCCACGGCGGAAGCAATCTTGAAGAACACCTTTCAACAAGTGTCCCTTTATGAGATGCTCCGGCTAGATGCAACCCTCAGAAGTGACACCCTCTCAGTCATTCAGTCTCTGTACCCGGGCGCGGGGCCTAGTGGCGGGCATCTCCTGGTACAGCCTTCAGAGTCTTACATGATTTCTTATCCAGCTGCTCCCCTCACCAACTACAAAAGTCCTGGTCTCACTGTGTCTATTCTTGGGCATCAATTCTCACGCGTCATAGTGGATGGTGGATCTGGGATAAATCTGATGCCAGAGTTTACTATGTTGGCTTTAGGTCTGCAGCCTACCCGCTCTCTCCATTCATTGTTACATTGGCGGACCAGAGGACAGTTTATCCAGTGGGCATAGTAGATCAGGTGCCTTTGAAGGTACAACACTTCACATTTAGCTTGGATTTTGTGGTGGTCAGTCTTCCCCAGGTGGAGGGAGGATTTCCTTGCTTATTGGTAGACCATGGTTGCGGCATACTAAGGCATTTCATGATTGGGGAAACGACGCCATGTGGATACATACGCCTGGCTCCCCCATGCAACCAATTCGACTCGAAGGCGGTATGGATCGAGTGGTTCATCACAGCTCATTGTCAGTACAGTCCAACCCCGACCGAGCAGCCCATCCCACCTGACGGGTTTGACGAAGACCTGCTGCAGTGGTTGGAAGCTACCACATCGACGCCGTGCTATGTGGTCTCTATTCAAGCCTCACCTGTGTCTGTAACACTCTCTCTCCCAGCTACTCAAGCCGACACCAGTGTCCCAAGCCCTACAGCAGAAAGTGTGCCAGTCAAAGAAGCAAGTGTGCTTGTCCCTGATGACCATGTTGGAAGTGTTCCTCTCATGGAAGCCGTCGGCCTTGGTTCAAGTGTTCCTCTCATGGAAGCTGTCGGCCTTGGTGAACCTATAACACATCACCGAAGGGAGAAAAAATCTCCTCTGCATGAGCTCGCAAATGTTCCACCTCTTTCTCTAACATCTCCCGGGTCTGACGCCCCGCCCACTCAAAAACACTCACTCTGCTATGTCTGTGTTTGAAGACTTACCCTTCGAGGAGCTTTCACCAGGATGGCTACAAGAGGAATATGCAAAGTTTCCAATCGATCAAACACCAACCCATGATGTCTCGAAGCTCCAAGAGGCAGCTCACTTTTCATCTTACGAAGCACCCTCTCCAGCTACACCTCCTGACCCGGTCAAAGAAGTCAACCTGGGAGACCCTGACAACCCTCAGTACGTACTCTTAGCAGCTTGGTTATGGGAGCATCCCGCGTTACTCAATCAGGTAGTCTCTTTTATACACTCTTAAAGATGTTTTTGCTTGGTCCTACAAGGATTTGGAAGGGATCCCACTAGAATTAGGTGTCCACACTATCCCTCTAGTTGAAGGGGCTAAGCCTATCAGAGGCCGAGCTTACAAGCTCAACCCAAAGTATGCTCAGGCTGTAAAGTCAGAGTTAGAAAAAATGCAAGAGACAGGGATCATTGTACCTGCGGAGCACTCTGAGTGGTTATCACCCATGGTGATAGCACCTAAGAAGCAGTCCAATAAAATCCGTGTGTGCATGAATTACTGCGCTTTGAACAAGGTAACTATCCCAAATGGTTTTCCCACACCTTTCACTGAGCGTGTGCTAGAAGATGTAGCAGGGCATATCTTGTACAGTTTCATGGATGGGTTCAGTGGATACAATCAATTGGGCATCCATCCAGGTGATCAGATAAAAACGGCTTTCGTGACTCCCTGGGGTATTTTTATCTACACTAGAATGTCGTTTGGGTTGAAAAACGCTCCACCTTCCTTCAATCGGGCAGCATATCTCATCTTTTGTCCTTTACTTACGGATTATCTTCGCATCTTCATGGACGTTTTTCGACCTTCTCAGGTGCTCAATGTTCAACCCTAGTGAAAAATCTAGAGGAACACCTCGCTCAGCTCTCTGCTGTCTTTTGCAAGTGCAGAGAGGCACGCCTAAAGCTCAATCCTAACAAATGTCATTTTTTTGTCACTTAGTGCACACTTCTAGGCCATGTGGTGTCTGCTAAAGGTTTAGCGCCTGACCCAGAGAAGATCGTGGCAATCTTGAAGTTACCACCTCCCATCAACACAAAAATTGTGCAGAGCTTTGTAGGCCGCAGGTTTATACGCATGTATGCACAGGTGGCCCGACTCACCAGTGCTACTGTGCCCTTTCAATGGTCCAATGCAGAGGCTGAAGCTTTTGCCTACCTCAAAAAACGCCTCACTGAAGGCCTATTCTAGTGGCTCTCGATTGGTCTCTTCCTTTTCATGTGCATACTGATGCCAGTCAATTGACTGTGGGTGTTGTGCTGACTCAACCTAGTAAGGAGTACAACTTGGATCGCCCTGTTCACTATGCAAGTCGCCTACTCACCAAGGCAGAACGCAACTATAGCACCACACAAAGGGAAGGTTTGGCTATTAAGTATGCTCTACAAAAATTTCTCCATTATTTATTAGGGGTCCACTTCACAGTTATTACTGATCACCATGCCCTGCGCTATTTGCTTAATAAGCCGCAAGTTGCAGGTTGAGTATGGCGATGGCTACTCTTATTTCAAGAGTTTGATTTCGAAGAGGTACTCAGGCCCGGCAAACATCATGTCCCCGCCGACCACCTCTCTCGCATTCACACAAGTGAAGAGGCAACAGGGGTTGCAAACGACTTTCCAAATAGTAGTCTCTTTAAGGTGGATACCACTCCAGAATGGTACTGCTTGTACTACCCAGAGAACACGTCTCCACTGCAGAAGAGACGACTGTTGTTGAAATCTAGGCCATTCACTCTGATTGGAGGTCAGCTCTACAAGTCAGGACCCGATGGCGTTCTAAGGCGGTGTGTCTCTCCTCATGAAGTTGAGTTTATTTTCAAGGATGCCCACAGCGGTCTCACTGGTGGCCATAACCCTGGTCATATCACCGCCCAGAAGATTCTCCAGAGTGGTCTACGGTGGCCCTATGTTTTTCAGGATGCAATTGCCTATGCGAAAGTATGTGATGTGTGTGAGCGCTGTGGACCTGAACCAAGCAAGCAGTCCAACCATCCTCTGCAGGTCTCTATGGCATGGCAGCCCTTTGAGAGATGGGGCATTTATTTTGTGGGTCCAATTACTCCCCCCATCCAACCAGGTAATCGGAAGTATCTACTAGTGGCTACAGATTATGCAACCAAGTGGGCAGAGGTATTGGCAACAACTGATTGCACTGGCAATACTGTAGCCAAGTTTCTATACGAAAATATTTTGTGCAGTTTTGGATGTCCCCTGGAGATCACCAGTGATAGGGGCAGTCACTTTGTGAATGAAATGGTTTCAAACTTGCTCGCCAACTACAAGATTTTTCACCAAAAGTCTTGTTCCTATTACCCAAGAGCAAATGGGTAGGCCGAGAGCACCAATAAGGTTCTGATAGCACTTCTGCGGAAAGCATGTCATCTCCATCCTGCGACTTGGGCTCAAGCTATCCGCGACACCCTTTGGGCATACCGAACTTCTTTCAAAACCACAACCAATCACACCCCATTTAAATTAGCTTTCGGTTTGGAAGTGATAGCACCATTCGAATTCAACTCAGGATCTCCGCGAGTCGGCAGTCTGCGTGCCAATGGAGAATTTGGGTCGGCATCTGTCTCTCGTCTTTACCTTTTGGATGAAAGCCGAAGTTTGGCTAGTAGAGCAACTTCGTCGCAAAGCATGGCATGATCGCCATCTCCGAAAGCCGAAAATAACACAAGGAGCACTGGTGCTACTTTATCAAGCTAAATATCTGAAAAAAGCAAAGAAGTTGGTTCCAGTTTGGCAAGGACCATTCAAGGTGCAGGAGATTCTACCCCAAGGGGCAGTCCAATTATGCACCCTAGAAGGAGTTCCGCTACTTTTAGTCAATGGGTCTAGGATCAAATGCTATCATACTTAAATTGACGACGGTCTAAAATCAAGTGTTGATCTTCGCCAACTCCTCAACCCCTCCTCGACCCTTAACTGATCGTAATGTTCATCACTATCTCATACAACCTCTCCTTCTCCTTCTGCCTCTTCTGTTGTTTCTGCTGCTTTCATGGGCATCATTCTAGAATTTGGGAAACTTTCTCCTTCACTCTGTGTTAGTATCTCATGTAACCTCTCTTTCGCTGCTCTAATGAGTATGGTTCTAGATTTTGGAGGACTCTTTCTTCTTTGATCCTATTACAGTTGATCCTTGGTTTAGCCTACCCACTATCGTAGCCCGACCAATGCCTTATTAAAACTTTTGTTGGCCTCTAGCGCCTCATGTGGCACTAAGTTCTTCTTGCTATGCATATAAGTCTTTATGCTCTTCAGTTGGGTATCTTGTGGGTGTGCCATGTTCATTAGCAATTAACTTCGCATTTTTATCTACCACAAATTCTTTCAACGAGTTAGATTACCTCATTCTTATTCTCTGCATTCCTGATTAATCTCCCCATGCTATTGATGTTGTTGCTAGTCCCTTTGCCTGCTTGATGCTGGTGTACTCACACATGCGGGCCTCGCCTCGCACCTGAATGGCCTCGCCCTTGCAGTGCTGGGCTCGCCCTCACTACCGACCTCGCCCTTGCCCTCTGGGCTCGACCTCCCCTGGCCACGCCCTTGCAGTGCTGGACTCACCTCACTACCGACCTTGCCCTTGCCCTCTGGCCTCGACCTCACCTCGTCATCCCTGCTGGCCTCGACCTCCCCTCGCCCTGCTGACCTTTGGTCTCGCCCTTGCCCTGGGGCATCGCCTTCGCCCATGCTGGCCCTCGCCCTCAGTGTTGCCCTCGCCTTCGCCCATGCTGCCCCTCGCCCTCGCCCTCACCCTCGCCCTCAACTGTCTCCACGTAAGTTACAAAAAAAAATTTAAAAGCAAAGACTGACCTGGCATTATTTTCCAACTCAGCCAAAATCAGCCTCAGCGTATCAAGTTAAAAAACAGCCCACAACCACAGTTAGAAATCCTCTGCAAAGCGTTTCAGCCCACACAACCTACTTCGCCACCACCAGGACTCTCTCTCTCCATCGACAGGCTTTCCTCTCTCCCTGCTCTTTGGCCCAGCGCTGGATAGTACTTGAAGATGGCAGCTTTTGAACAGAGTTAAATTCAAGCGTGTCCTATCTGGCACCTGTGCGATGTATTTGGGTGTGATTGAGAATATGTATCTCAGTGTGGTTTAGAGAATTGGCTCTACTCATTGCGGAAAATAGTGGTATATGTATCAGGTGAGGATTAAGCAGCACAGGTTTTGAAGGATTATCAATTGCAGACTTGAGTACAAATAAAGTCTCTGGTACATTTCATCAATATGGTTCGTATTCAAAATCGAGAGCAGCACCTCCAGTCGGAGAAAGAGTCCTCTGTCTCCTCTGGGGATGGCAGTGACAGTAAATCAGACTATGCCCCTAGTTCAGAGCAACTGTCCGGAGAATCTTCCGAGGAAGATTCACCCCCATCAGTCACTGTTGGCAAGGTCACCACTCTCCAAGTGCCCCACCCTTCTGGTGCCATCTCGAAAGGTACCCTTACTAATGATCTATCATTTACAGGCGCCAAACCCAGCACTCAAAGATGTGTTCTCTCAGCAACAGATACTAGGTCTCCAAGATCTCGCTCAGGCCGATTTGTCCTGTACAATTTCCAGTGCCAAGCTGAGTGCCCTCTTACTTACTTTTCCAAAACTAAATGGAATTACTCTTACAGTGGAGGATATTGGACATGCGATGGGGATATTGAATGTGCTGGCACCTTTGCCCACCACAAAAACATTCTCCAATCTCTCCCCTGAAGACACTACAAATGCGTGCCAAGAACTGTTGATGCACTCACATGGGAACTATCAGAAGAATCATCAGTTGTACTCAATTTTACAGTATTATTTTTTACTGCACGCACCGGAAAGAGCAGTGGTTTCATCCTCTCCAAGAATATGCGATGCATTTTTTTGTCTCTACCACTGTCTGCCGTATCCGTTTCACCATCTGCTCTTTAAGGCGCTACAGGACAGGGCAAAGCGATTTCAGACTCAACGGAAAGGAAAAGCGGAGAGGTTCAATTGCTATGCAGCCCCTATTATGTATTAGGTAGTGCAAATTATGCAACACAAAGCAGATGCAACTGTTGTTCTCACTCTGCAAGATGATGCTAAAGATGATGCCAAAGAACAAGGCCGTTCCAAAAAGGCCAAAGGGAAAAACACTTTACGCAAGAGGGCTAAAGTACAAAAGGATTTGACGGAAGAGCTAGCTGTACTACCCTTCTCTGAATCACAGGTTAAAATCTCTGACGTCAATATCGCAAATCCAAGAGTGAGCATGACTACTTCTGTGACCACCTCTTGTGAGTAGTGTTGCAGGCACCCAAACACACTCTCCAGTGGTGTCGGCAGTACCACCTACTACACCACTAGTGCAGGGGCACATAGGGATACTGCAGGGGCATCTAGCTCAGGGACACCTAGCTCTGGGCAACCTGACATGTTTGCCAATTTTGCGCCTCGGGCCGACAGACTTCTAGATACGGACAGAAGAGCAATTTCAACGATTATAGATGCAGCCATCTCATTGCAAGGTACTAACGGTCTGCATCGTGCTGTCTATGACAGTATGCAAAGGGAAGTGTGCAGCCACCTTCAACGATCGATGGATAGGGATATGTTAATTGCTCAGGCTCAAGATCACATAAAGATTCTCACTCAACAGGTACAGGACCTCAAACATATAGTCCACACTCAACAAATACAGTTAAAAGAGGCAAATGATATGGTCGCAGTTTAGGAACTTTTTCCTGTGGTAAATTCAGTGTGTCCCTCATGTGCCAAATATCAATCTATAGACATTTCACAAACAGCTACAGCTCCAAGTTCTACGCAAGTTCCTGCTATGGCACTACAGATAGACGTTTCCAAAGCTCATTGAGGGGATTCTCAAGCAGCTGAGAAAACACATCCTACTATGGAGTCTAAGCCAGCAGGATCGGCTTCCTCACAGTTTCATGGACCCTCAATGGCCTCCCCCTCCCAGTCCACCTCTTTCCCTCCTCCCTTCTACAACAGCTTCCCTGGGTTCCCACCAACTGTCCCACCTTCTCAGCCTACTCGGCCTTTTCTTGGGTTTTCACCTGTTCCACCTACTCACCCTACTCAGTCTGCTGCTCATGGGTAGCCACTCCATATCCAATGTACCCTCCTCATGGTCACTACCCTCCACCATACACCTGGCCTCCATCTCCTTACCCACCTTTCTACCAGCCTCCCCCTCCATCATCCGACCACCAGTAGATATCACCTTTTGGAGTTTTCACCAGTAGTAGACCTGGTTACAGATCTTTCAGTTTTTCAGTTTTCCACTCTCCGGGACGGGGAGCGGTCTTGTGGCGGACAACCTGTAGCAGGCTACAGTGTCACTTTCACAAGACAGTTAGTACAGTTGGTCTTGGTCTGGTCTGGTTCACACTAGGCGGACTCGTTCGGCAGTGACACGTGGCAGGGATACGTGGTCTAGTGGACATCGTGGCCAGGTCACCACCACCACTCAATGGAGATAGACTTAGATGCGGACATTTATGAGCCGTTGGTGGCGCCTTATGGTTGTACATATGAGTAGTAGCGGTTGGATCATGATTATCTTCTTCACGTTGTCGTCTAGAGTAGCCAATCTAGTCACACAGCACGTCTGCACATCCCTGCACATCAAAGCCTCGACAACCCCATTGTACCTGTGAGTCCTGGGCTGGAGCTGAGTGTGCTGCCACGCCAGAGTCTGTATCGGTTCTTTGAGATAGTCTAGTCCTATGTTCTGGTCTGTTGTTGTGTCTCTGCTGTTGTGTCTCTGTGTGATCAGTTGTTATCTATTGTTCCTCTGTTTTCAGTCTGTTTGAGTGAGATGTCACGCACATTGCACTAAGGAGCACCCACTGTAGAGAGCACGACACACTATCCACGCTACAGAGGTAAAGTAACCTTGTGTTTGTGCGGAGTACTAGATCCGAGCTAAATCCTTAAACACTTCCGTTGCACCTGACAATGGTATTAGAGCTCTATGCGTGCTTCGGCTTCACGAACTCAAGGGAAGAACCACCAAGAATCAAGAACCCAAGAAGAACCACCAAGAACCCAAGCAGAAACAAGAACCTCTCTCAGTTTTTTTCCTGAAAGAATCTTCGAGTTCCGATCTCGGACTTATTAGCTCCCATCTTCATTGCCATGTCTTTGAAGGAAGATCGACATCGGATACACGAAAATCTAGATCTTAAGTACCAGGATCTACTTGCCTCTTATGCGGATATGGAAGGAGTTGGAGATAGGATCCCTAACCCTCTTCTGCATTCGCATTCGCATGTAGCATGCATCCACTTCCGTCGACAAGCAACCCTTGAAAATACCTCAGAGCACCCTTACCTTTCATCTTCACCCGCAATGTTTTCACGACACGACTATTCGAGTGGTCAATACTTGCTCGCAAGGCAGAGTCAACATCAAGGCTGGTATTCTGCGAAAGTAATAAGGCTACCTAGTATCTCGGTTGGTCAGTGTGTACATCGCAGCAATACCTATATCCGCACTATCCACCAGTTTCAAGGAGTTTTCATCGGTTTATGCATCCACAAGGATCAGAAGCATTCATCATCAGAAGTATAGGTAGAAGTTTGGCAGTTGTGCCTCACCTTTAATAGGGGGAATGTCACGTGCGCACTGCAATTGCACCACGTGGACATGCTTCTGCTACAATCTAGCATTAGTCTTAGCTTAGGACCTAGTCTCGCACCCTTGTGAGCCTCTAGTAGGACATGCATGATCAGGCAGGTCATAGTTGCATACCCTCACTTGCACAATTAAGTCACTTAAGCATATAGACATATGAACAGTCACTTAAGTCATTTATTAGTAAGTGACTTTGACATGACATTTATTAAAAGTAGGTAGGGCAAATGGCTAAAAGACCTCTAAAAGAAGCCCTTTGGGCACTAGAGAAGACAGAAGACGAAGTAGTATCGACAACACCCTCTTCTCGGCAATAACCAACAACCATCAACGTTTTCAACCAGCCTTGACGTTTTCCCTCGGTCTCTCCCACCAACGTTTTTTAGCCAAAAGCACCCTGAATTCAGCGGTCAGCCCTTGCAGATCGACAGCGTTTTCAGACTAGCCAGCAGGACCAGCGTTTTCAGCTTTTCAACCATTGTCGTCCTTGGCGATAGCAGATCAGTCCACAGCCTCGTCATCGTTGCAATACCAAGCATCTCCAATAGTACTCATTAACATCTCAGCACAAGTACCCCTCATCGTTTTCGTCGTCGATGCAATACCCCAGCATTTAACGCCCCTTGCGTTTGGCTTGGCTCCTGCCTAGCTCAACGTAGGAATCATCAGGACCGTCGTGTCCGTAGCACCCAAGTACCTTCAGTACCCAAGTGCCCACAGTATCCAACACTTAGCCTCTCAAGTACCAAGCATCCACCGCAATACCCCTCCGCATCTACCGCAATAACCAGTATCAATAGCATCAAGTACCCAATAGCATCTCAGCATCTAGATCATTGTATCAGCATTTTGTGCAAGTAATAAAGCAAGTACTTGCTCTGGCAACAGAGCAAGGGGGCCCTTGAGGGTGGTTGGGACCAGACATACCATGTCGTCTCTCTCTTCTCTCTTTCTATGTCTCTCTCGTTCATTCTCTACAGTTCAGTTTGTTCTTTCAAGTGAAGTAAAGTAACCTTGTGTTTGTGCGGAGTACTAGATCCGAGCTAAATCCTTAAACCCTTCTGTTGCACCTGACACCAAGGTGATGGGTGTGTCACTCTCTCTCTCTCTCTCTCTCTCTCTCTCTCTCTCTCTCTCTCTCAATCATCCCGACAGCTAGCGCTACAGGGGGATACAACATTCTCGTATGGGGGGGAAGTCATCATGGTTTCAGTATGGATAGATTGTCTCCGTTCCAATACTCCTTGGATGCACCCTCCCTTCTCTCACACAGACAAGATCACTAGAATCATACGTCAAGATCTGATTTAACTTGATACGAGGAGCACTTGGATACAGCCGACACAGGACTTGGGCACAAGATGGCTTTCTATAGAGAGCATCTTCTCCAACAACAGAGGATGGATATGTGATCAGACTAGCCTATATGGACACTCATTTATCCAATAAGATACGATGTGCTATTGGTCAGATGTGCACATCATCGCATCAATTAGAGATTGAGACTGGCAAATTTATGAGAGTACCAACAGAGACCAAGATTTGTCAGTTGTGTCATATAGAGTCAGAGACAAAGTTACATCACATTTGTCATTGCCCAGTATACTATGAGATACGAGACTGCTTTCATTGTCTATTCAAAGGGGTTTGGACCGTTGGCTAGAGTCATGAGATATCAAGATGTCATATAGAGTCAAAGACAAAGTTACATCACATTTGTCATTGCCCGGTATACTATGACATACGAGACTGCTTTCATTGTCTATTCAAAGGGGTTTGGACCATTGGCTAGAGTCATGAGATATCAAGATCAGAGATACCTAGGGTTGTTTTTGCTAGAGTTGCGCAGACACATGGAGAGTCTCTTGAGGAGATCAGGCAATGGGAGACGTTCACAGAGGAGATCACTGACTTCTTTAGAGCAGGGACTCCTCAGTTAGAGGAGCAAGGTTCACGGCAGACTTTAGAGCAGGGAGACTCCTCAGTTAGAGGAGCAAGCTTCACAGCAGACTTTAGAGCCCACCTATACCAAAGGTATATTAGTTGACACAGTCATTGAGCTCGGGAGAGCTAGATGCCCACGTCTACAAAGAGCAACCACGACATCGACGGAGGCTCCATCATAGGATTAGGACTATTCTTGCACGACATGGGAGACGTCCAATACGACTATTTACTGTAACCGGCCCGTAGGGCGATAGGCGTTGGCTTTCACCCGAAATTCTTTACTTTATACACACACACAGAGCACTTTGCAAAAAGAACCTGTAATGGGAATTAACACTTAATCACACACACAGCTCGGAAGCTAGAATGCTCCGAGCAGACGCCGACAACCTGTAGACCCCAAAATTGGCGCCCCTTTCGGTATTTCTTTATTCTTTAGGAGGGTAAATTACAAGGTAAGGTCCTGGGAATCCTTCACGTGTATCCACCTAGATACCATTTGATTTGGCCAAATTTCGGCAACATAACAGCCCCAAAACTTGCGCGAAACCAATTCCCCTGCTGGAACTCGCTTGTACTGTCGTATACCCTCTGATTCCTGTCCAAAAACAGTAAATTCAGCACGCTGTATTTACTGGTTTTTGCCCTGTTTTCAGCCCCAAACAGTCCCCTAAATGTCCTTTGCCAGTGGGGCACGATTCCCAATGATCCTGGCGTCCGTATGGCTGAAAAACAGTGAATTTACAGCGCATACACAGCGCTGATTTTGCACCTGTACGGTGAGGTTATGACCCTCACCGGTGCCTGCTTTGGAGCAGCAGTTAGCTACCCCTGTTCCTGCTCAAGGAGGCTCTTGCCTCAGCACAAAAGCATGAACCCACACAACTGTACATCAGTCAAATGAGTAGCCCTCTTGTGGGGCATCACATAACTGCACGTAGGGGAGAGAGAGAGCAGTGTGTAGTGTGCAGGGCATCACTCCTAGCACCACACTGTACATGAGAGGGAAAGAAAGCACTCCATAGCTCTTAACCTGTGACAGGTTGCAAATGAGGCTTCTCCCAGCTTAAAAATCAGCGCCCATTTTTCTGCAAGAGGAAAGTTCACCAAAATGTGACACTTGGCGCATTTTCAAGCATTTTCCCGTTTCGGGTTTGCCGCTTAAAAATATCCCGACCGGTTGCCCAGTTGACTTCGCGGCAGAGTTATAAAATGTTCCCCTAGTCATACCGGAAGTAATGACGCGAACACATTTCACGGCCCAAAATAGCAGTTCCCTAAATTTTAGGAGATGCTTTCGTTGGGCTCCCACTGGTCTTCTGACCATCTATCCTCATTGGGACCGCATCCAAAAGTGCAATGTGGCCCAACTGTCGGATACTTTTTGTTGGAAGTCCCACCTTGACTTTACACCTTAATTGAGTTCACTTCCTAGCATCCACCAACTTGCTAAGTGCGACGGGGGGACCTATATGATCTTGCTCTGAGCCTAGACATCCTCTTACCATACGAATTCCAGTGCCGACCACTTCCCGTCTGCGGGTGAATCTACCGTTCACATTGGCCATACAATGTCCGACCGTTTGCTACTTCAAAAAGAGGGTCTCAAAACAAATAAAATAAACCCCATTGGAAAGAAACCAACAACCAAGGTTAGCAATTGCCACATCTCTGTGACATGGTTAATAACTGCCACGTCCTCGTGATATACCCCCCTCTTGAAATCGCAAACGTCCTCGATTGCATACCATAAATACACGCCACTGATGATCTTGTGCTATTAACACTCTTTTATCATCGCATGTATCCGCAAGAAAGGTCGTAACATACATAGATACAAATGACTTAATGAGGCCTTCATACTTTTGCCATTTCCATCTATGGCACTGAATTTATATGTACATTTGATGTACTAGCTCTATCATTACCCCTCCTTTGCACACGTTGGGTTGGGGCATAAGTAGGCTGTAACCCAAAGGCTTCAAGGTAAAGCTGCAATATATTTGGTGACTCTGACAGTTCATGCTCTTCCATCCACTTTGCATCCATAGGCGGATAGTTCTTGAACTTCACCAAATAGCGTCTTGCAACTTGTCCCTTAACTTTTCTGTCCTTATGTGCCAAAACTTGCTCAGGTACGAGGATCTCATCAAGTTCCTCAACTTCTGGCTGATCCTCAACTGGCATATCTTCTGGCACATCACCCACGAAGGGTCTTAGAAGACTCACGTGAAACGCATTATGAATCTTCCACGCATCAGGCAATTTCAGCCTGTAAGCCACATCGCTGATCTTGTCAAGCACTTGAAAAGGCCCATAGTAACGCATGCTGAGCTTAGGAAACAACCGTTCCTTGCCCTTCATCTTCTTTAATCTTGCCTTTTCGAACCTTAAGAGAACCCAATCACCAGGTGATAGTAACAATTCACGACGGTGACGATCAGCAGCCTTTTTCTGTTTTGCCTGAGTTTTCTCCAAGGCAACTTTAATCTTCTTATACATCTCATCCATATTCTCAACATATCGATCTGCCTCAAAGATCCTGTCCTTGGTGTGCAAAATGGGAGGAACCTTTTTGCCGCCTTCAACAATCTCAAAAGGTGCTTTGCCAGTAGATGAATGCACCGTATTATTGTACGCATACTCAAGCATAGGCAAATACTGTTCCCACTTGCCCTTATTATCTGACACATAGCATTTCAGCAGATCTAAGACAGTAGAATTGGCCTCTTCTGACTGTCCATCAGTTTGTGGATGAAACGAAGACGAGAACTTGAGCGTAGTACCCATGTTCTCAAACAATCCTCTCCAGAACAAACTGGTCATGCGAGGATCACGATCACTGATAATCGATTGTGGCATACCATGGTACTTAAACACATTGTACATGAACAAGCGTGCCATCTGATCAGATTTTATCTTCTTCCTGATAGGGATAAAATGGGACTGCTTGCTGAACCTGCAGATAATGGTCCATATACCATCATTCCCTGTTGGCGTCCTTGGAAGATCAAAGATAAAGTCCATAGCAATGCTTTCCCATGGCTTATCCGGAATCGGCAGTGGTTGTAACAACCTTGGTGCCTTTTGCCTGTCAAACTTGACCTTTTGGCAAACTATGCATGCTCGCACAAAGGCATCCACATCTCTCCTCAAGGTAGGCCAATAGAAGAACGTCTCTACCGCTTTAACTGTTGCATCAATGCCACGATGCCCTGCATACGGTGGGACATGACTCTCTTCCATGACCTTATGTCGCAGTGGCCTAGTGACACAAAGTCTGCCATGCATCATCATAAAACCATCTCTGAGGAGGTAGTGCTCGTGATGTTGCCCCTCTTGTAATTGTTCAAAGATCCTTGCAAAATCTTCATCAGCAGTATACTGTTCCTTCATGTCATCTAACTCATGATGATAAGGAATTGACACAGCTGAAATTTGTGGCTTTCTTGATAACGCATCAGCCACAACATTCTTCTTGCCTTCCACATGCATAATCTGGAAGTGGAACATGGAAAGAATGTTTGCCCATCGCATATGCTTTTCGGATAACTTTGACTGTGTCAAGAAGTATCGCAAGGTCTGATGATCTGTTTGGACAACAAAATCAGCACCTAAGAGGTAGTGCTTCCAGCTAGAAAGTGCATGAATCACAGCCTAAAGCTCTTTCTCATAGACTTGCATAGTCCTCTCTGGCCCTTGCAAAATTCGGCTTTCATAGGCTACTACCCGTCTATCTTGCATTAGCACTGCTCCGATGCTACTGCCACACGCGTCACACTGGACCACAAATGACTTCCTGAGATCTGGCAAAACAATAACTGGATCTGAAGTCAACTTTTCCTTTAAGAGACTAAAAGCTGAAATCTCTTTTTGGGTCCATCTGAAAGTGACCTCTTTCTTTTGCAATGCGTGAAGAGGCGATGCTATCTCTGCAAAATTTCTGATAAACCTTCTATAGTAGGAACACAATCCCAAGAAGCTTCTGACATCGTGCACAGTCTTCAAGTCTGGCCATGTCTTGATAGCTTCGACCTTTGCGGGATCCATTCTAACACCATCCTTTGAGACTATGTGGCCCAGAAAGTGGATCTCTTCGAGGAAGAACTCACTTTTCTTAGGATTGACAAGTAACCTGTGACTACGCAGCTCTTCGAACACAATGGTCAAGTGACGCCTATGCTCCTCTTCATTCTTCGAATACACAATCATGTCATCGAAGAATGTTCCAACAAACTGTTGATGCGAGCGGAAAATCCGGTCCATCATTCTGTTGAACGTGGCTGGAGCATTTGTTAGCCCAAACGACATCACTAGAAACTCATAAAGACCAAATGTCGTTCTAAACGCAGTCTTGTGCACATCCTCGGGGCTTATACGAATCTGATGGTACCCACTCTTCAGGTCTATCCTGCTGAAAATTGCAGCACCCTCTAAACGATCGAGAATATCATCAATGCGAGGAATAGGAAACCTATTCTTGATGGTATTCTTATTCAACGCACGGTAATCAATACACATGCGCCATGAGCCATCCTTCTTCTGCACTAGGAGCACTGGGGAGCAAAAGGGTGAAGAACTAGGTTGAATCAGCCCCTTCTCTAATAACTCCTCAACCTGGCCCATAATCTCTTTCTGCTGTGCCGCACTAACCCTGTAGGGAGGTCTATTTGGTGAGCTACACCCTGGCACCAAATCTATCCGATGGTCCTCAGGTCTCTCTGGCGGCAATTGCGACGGTAATGAATCAGAAAAACAGTCACTAAACTTTTGCAAAAATGCTGACCTTTCTTTATCTAACACAGATAAATTTGACTGATCACTATCTGAGACATCACGTGCAAAAATCAAGTACACAGAAAGATGATTCTTTATTACAGAAGTGATAGCAGAAGCAGATACAATAGGGACTGACTCTCCTTTAAGCTTTACATCCAAGATGTGAGTTTTGCCCCTATGCTGTATAGTGATCTTTTTGTTGTAGGCATCCAAGACTCCATGCACTCGGAACATCCACGGGATCCCCAACAAGGCGTCACAACCTTCCAGCGGCATGATGTAAAACTCTTCAGTATCCACATACGACTGAATATGCAGACGCAGTTTTCCAATGAAGGGAGTAAACACTCTGAGTGGCCAGGACATGCCAACCCTGCCTCTGCTGTGTACCCCATTCCTTCAGCTTTGATGCCGAGCTTCATAGCTAACTCTGGTGAGATAAAGTTGGCTTTGGCACCTGGATCAAAGAAGATGAGTGCCGTCTGATCTCTAACTTTACCCCATGCCCTGCATAACTCACTGGCATCTGTGCTGGGCCTGTCACCCACCATGTCTGGCACTAAACCTGCCGTGGGTTTAGGCTTCTTGCCTTTCTGGTCTTCTTTATCCTCTAAGTCAGCTGGCCTTTTCCTTTGTGGACATTTGATAGAAATATGACCAGGCTGCTCGCATATAAAGCATTTGTTCTCAGCCATTAGGACCTTCTTTTCCTCGAGCGACTTGCGCACAAAAGGCTTCCTTTTCTGTTTCTTTGCCTGCGCTCCAGAAGTCCCAGCTGAATCCTTATCTTTGGTGGCCTGTTCTGACCCCTGTGACGCATCAGGAGCCGTTTTCACAAAGGGCTTCTTCGCTGAATTTTTCTTTTGCTGCCCTCCTTTATCACTGCTCGGAAATCCACTGTTCTCTCCTTTCAACAAGGCAAGACCAGTGTTCGCAACTTCCATAAGCTGAGTAAGGGTAGCCACTCTATTCTTTGTACAGTAATCGCGAAGCCCTTTAGGCAGCCCACAACAATACTTCTCTATCTGCTGTGTCAATGGCACAAATCTGTAGGAGGTCACTGAGAGTAATGCTTTACAAAACCTCCTATTGTACTCCAGCAAGCTCTTGCACGAAGCTGCCGTAAGCTGGTGCCAATCTGTCAGGACATCGGCTTCAAATTCATTTGATAGCCAAGCAGATGCAAACATTTGCTTGAAGTAAACCCAAGTGGCGGGTGCCTGTCCTTGCATTAACAATGTCGTCCACCATGTAAGCGCATTGTCCTTTAAGAAAGTGGCAGCTTTCTTGACCTTCGAGGCCTCTGTAAAATTCCCTCCCGCATAAGCTATATCAAACTGCTGGAGGAAAGTGAGTGCCTTGGTCTTGTCCTCGAAACCACTGAAGGTACTGAACTTTACCGCTGCACCACCTTCTTTGTAAGCCTTCGGCTTCTCTAGTGCCCCCAAGTTGTCATACGGAATGGTCTGCAACATGGGCACTGTACTAGGCATGATCGGCACGCCTTGGCCATTCACATTTTGCGTAAGAGGTGCGATATCTGGCTGCTGTCCAGAAAAACCAGCCATGCCAAAATGACCCTGTGGCACCCCAAACTGGCCCTGGTTGCCGTGGAAACCTTGCTGCATGCCGATAGTACCATACATGGGGTTTGGCATGATGCCTTGCATACCCACGAACACTGTTCCTGGCATGTACAGCTGACTTCCAGACGCATAACCAGCCATACTTTGGAACACTGATCCACCCCCGAAATACCCAGGATGTACCGTGGGTGGTGGAAAAACTGAGTGCATAGCCTGGTATCCAGCTCCCTGTCCATTCAAGACAGCATGCTGGCTCTGAAAGGTGGCGGGCTGAACTGGCATAACCTGTGGAATAGGCGTTCTAGCCACCTGTTCAAGCACGGGAGGAACCTGCTTTGGAGCCCCCGACTCCGCAACATGCGAGTGTTCCCTTTCCTCCTGCGCCTCATGAAGTACCTGGGCTTGAGCTTCAACAAGCTCTGTACGCGGCGTAGGTTGCCTATTTTGATGTTGCACTGGTGGCGCTTGCAAGAATTCCATAAACCTCGGATTCTGCACCAGCTGCGAAAAGACATTCACCGCGGCAACTAACTGAGTCTTAAACGCATCATCCTCAAGTTGCCCTGTCATAAAGCCCTGTACTACTGGAGGGACATTCACGTTGACAGGAGGTACAGACTGACGTGGCCGTGAGCTCTCGCCAATCTCAAAAACCATAGGAATCTCCTGCCTGTCCTTTGGAGAGGAACCCTCTTCCATAATTCCCTTCCCCTTGTCGGCCATAGTGTAATCCCCGCGTTCTTGCACTGTGTGTCTTTACCCTGAACATCCAGGCTCACTCTTTGAGGAAAAAGTGATTGATATCCCGGCAATGGAACCATGTAACCGGCCCGTAGGGCGGTAGGCGTTGGCTTTCACCCGAAATTCTTTACTTTATATACACACACAGAGCACTTTGCAAAAAGAACCTGTAATGGGAATTAACACTTAATCACACACACAGCTCGGAAGCTAGAATGCTCCGAGCAGACGCCGACAACCTGTAGGCCCCAAAATTGGCGCCCCTTTCGGTATTTCTTTATTCTTTAGGAGGGTAAATTACAAGGTAAGGTCTTGGGAATCCTTCACGTGTATCCACCTAGATACCATTTGATTTGGCCAAATTTCGGCAGCATAACAGCCCCAAAACTTGCGCGAAACCAATTCCCCTGCTGGAACTCGCTTGTACTGTCGTATACCCTCTGATTCCTGTCCAAAAACAGTAAATTCAGCACGCTGTATTTACTGGTTTTTGCCCTGTTTTCAGCCCCAAACAGTCCCCTAAATGTCCTTTGCCAGTGGGGCACGATTCCCAATGATCCTGGCGTCCGTATGGCTGAAAAACAGTGAATTTACAGCGCATACACAGCGCTGATTTTGCACCTGTACGGTGAGGTTATGACCCTCACCGGTGCCTGCTTTGGAGCAGCAGTTAGCTACCCCTGTTCCTGCTCAAGGAGGCTCTTGCCTCAGCACAAAAGCATGAACCCACACAACTGTACATCAGTCAAATGAGTAGCCCTCTTGTGGGGCATCACATAACTGCACGTAGGGGAGAGAGAGAGCAGTGTGTAGTGTGCAGGGCATCACTCCTAGCACCACACTGTACATGAGAGGGAAAGAAAGCACTCCATAGCTCTTAACCTGTGACAGGTTGCAAATGAGGCTTCTCCCAGCTTAAAAATCAGTGCCCATTTTTCTGCAAGAGGAAAGTTCACCAAAATGTGACACTTGGCGCATTTTCAAGCATTTTCCCGTTTCGGGTTTGCCGCTTAAAAATATCCCGACCGGTTGCCCAGTTGACTTCGCGGCAGAGTTATAAAATGTTCCCCTAGTCATACCGGAAGTAATGACGCGAACACATTTCACGGCCCAAAATAGCAGTTCCCTAAATTTTAGGAGATGCTTTCGTTGGGCTCCCACTGGTCTTCTGACCATCTATCCTCATTGGGACCGCATCCAAAAGTGCAATGTGGCCCAACTGTCGGATACTTTTTGTTGGAAGTCCCACCTTGACTTTACACCTTAATTGAGTTCACTTCCTAGCATCCACCAACTTGCTAAGTGCGACGGGGGGACCTATATGATCTTGCTCTGAGCCTAGACATCCTCTTACCATACGAATTCCAGTGCCGACCACTTCCCGTCTGCGGGTGAATCTACCGTTCACATTGGCCATACAATGTCCGACCGTTTGCTACTTCAAAAAGAGGGTCTCAAAACAAATAAAATAAACCCCATTGGAAAGAAACCAACAACCAAGGTTAGCAATTGCCACATCTCTGTGACATGGTTAATAACTGCCACGTCCTCGTGACAATTTACAAAGGCGGACATTGACAATGCTCTTCAGCCACCGATGCAATACTTTCTCGAACAACACCCAACGTCGGGCATCCTCGGGCATTATTGATGATGATGATTTTAGTTTTTCTTTACTTCATTTTTATTTTGTATCAGACATTGTATTAACTCCACCAAGATTGTATCAATTTGGTCTCATAGGTCATTTTGACCTTTTGAAAACGTTTAATATAACATTTCATTTCATTTCTCTCTCTCTCTCTCTCTCTCTCTCTCTCTCTCTCTCTCTCTCTCTCTCTCTCTCTCTCTCTCTGGAAAAGAGGTTGTATACTATGTACAAAAGAGACCTCTGGAGATACTCAATGGCCTACCTCTCAGAGAAAGTACAAAAGTGGGATAACACTGTGAGGGATATGTGGATATCAAGGTGGCGTGTATGAGCAATGCGAAAAGAACTACTACGGAGGTGCATGATGCCATGTCATACAACCTTGAAGAGAACTGAAGATCTCGCCCATATGTAAAGGAAGGAGCATCTAGGTTGCTCCGCTTCCCTAGAGGAGTCTGCTCAAGTATCCCACTAATTGCAAAGAGTATGCTACACCTCAGTCCAAATGGCTACCAAAGTGGTGGATGTTGTCACCAGCGTGTGACTACTATCTATCCTTTTTGTTGATTTCTTTCTTATTATCTATTTACTTTCACTTTTTGGAAACACCCCTCGGGAAATCTAACTGCCCTGCATTGCATAGCTAGTGTGGAACTGTCCAGAGGGAGTCCAGGCCTGAGAGCAAGAGAGCACTAAGGTTGGACAAGGACTATGGTTAGCCAAGTGGGGTCATTGACTAGCCAAAGTGGAATCCTTTGCTACAGAGGTTACATTTCAGTTTTGGATGTGGCCGCAGTGTACAAAGAGGGTCGGATGACCTAGAAAGATACAATGGCAGCATCTCCTAAAATTTAGGGAACTGCTATTTTGGGACTGAAAATGTGTTGGCGTCATTACTTCCGGAATGACAAGGGGAACATTTTCTTACTCTGCCGTGAAGTCAACTGGGCAACCGGTTGGGATATTTTTAGGCGGCAACCCCGAAACGGGAAAATGCTTGTAAATGTGCCAAGTGGCACATTCTGGTGCACTTGCCTCATGCAACAAGAAGTGGCGCTGAATTTGAAGAGGGAAGAGCCTCATTTTCAGATTTGTCACAGGTTAAGAGCTATGGAGTGCTTGCTTTCCCTCTTATGCACAGTGCGGTGCCAGGAGTGATGCCCTGCACGCTACGCACTGCCCTCTCTCTCCCCTTTGGCAGTATGTTATGCCCCTCTAGTGGGCTCTTCATTTGACCAATGTATAGTTGTGTGGGTTCATGCGCGATTGCCGAGGCAAGAGCCTCTTGCACAGGTACTGGATTAGCTAGCGGCTAATCCCCCCGCAGGTACAGGTGAATTCGGAGAGGTTTCACGCCAGAAATCTCGTCGGATTCAAAGGGCAAGTAGCCCTACAGGTGCGGGAGCTCGAGGACTTGCTACGGATGCGACCGTCACGCGAAACGGAGCCCGAAACAGTAAATTACAGCCTGCTGTGTATTTTTGCAGGTTTAGGGTTTTGGCCCTAAACGGACCCTAATACCCCCAGGAGGTTCGGGGACGCAAGGGGACCGCTGTACAGGTGATCTGGCGCATTTTCAGGGCTGAAAACAGAGAATTCAGCGTGCTGCAGATTCTCGCCAGGTTTTGCAAAGTGCCCGTATGCGTCGGGAAAGTCGGCCAATGCGTGGGAATACTGACTGTGAGGGGTCCTAGTACAGTTATGCTACCGAAATCGGGCCGAAATAGTTGAAATTCAGCCGAGTTTGTGCGGGGCAGCTTGTAGGGAACCACAACGTTTATTCCCTCTTTTGAACAATAAAGAAATACCGAAAGGGGCGCCTAAGTTAGGGGCCAATCTGGTGTCCGTCTACTCATACAGGTGCAATCTAGCAGCCTGTATCCCTCTCCCCTTTGTTGTGTCTTGAAAGTACAGGTAAAATAGACGACTAATAATGGGTGAAAGCTAAATCAAGGTTTAAAGTAAAGTCTACCGCCCTTTTTGGATTGAACAGGCCGGTTTCATGGTTCCATCGACGAGATAAAATCACTTTTTCCCATAGAAGTGAGCCTTGGTCAGTTTTGGGCTTGAAGACACAGGGGATCATAGACCAGACACAGGGAATTGCAATTATGGCTGACAGACCAGTTGATGTGAATGAAGAGGTTTCCTCTTCACAGGGTCAACAAACACATGAAGTGGGTGAGTCCTCAAGACCACCACAGACATATGACGATATATTCAGGACCCAGTTGGCTACTGCTGTGGCTATGTTCACACAAGTAATGCAGAATCCGAGGTTTTTAGCCTTTCTGCAACCTCCTGTTCCGTCTCAGCAAGTTGGGTCACTGGATCATATTCAAAAGCTTGTTAAGGCTCGAGCACAGGTGATTCACACCGCACAGTCAATGGAAACACCTGTACACTTGACGGAGAACATGCAGTCTCCACAACCTATGCCTAAGGTGCAAGAACAGGTGGCTGAGATGCCAATCTTTCAAGCTGTACCAGTTCAACCCGCCACCTTTCAGCAGCCTATAGCTGGTTCTAATGGGCAGGGAAGCAACCTACAGGCTATGCAACAGGTCTTCCCACCACCTTCAGTACACCCTGGCTATTTTGGAGGTGGATCCGTATTCCAAAGCATGGCTGGTCATGCACCTGGAAATCAGTTTTATACGCCAGGAACAGTGTTTGGGGGTGCTCAAACGATGATGCCTAACCCTATGTACAGTGTCATGGGTATGCAACCAGGGTTTCAGAGCACTCAGGGCCAATTTGGGATGCCACAAGCAAATTTTGGTATGGCTGGAATTACAAATCAGCAGCCAAATATGGCATTTCCAGGTCAAGTTAATAGCGGCCAAGGAACACAGATGAACCCTAATAGTGTTCCCATGTTTCAGTCACTTCCATATAACAATTTAACACCGCTGGAGAGGCCAACTCCGTACAAAGAAGGTGGCAAAGGTGTGTCACTCACGACCTTTATAGGGTTTGATGACAGGAAGAAGGCTCTTTCATTCCTCCAACAGTTTGACAAGGCCTATGCAGGGGGAAACTTTATAGAGGCTTCAAAGGTCCGCAAGGCAGCCACTTTCTTGACAGGGAATGCGGGACAATGGTGGACAACTTTATTGCTTCAAGGGCAAGCTCCGTCCACATGGATTTACTTCAAGCAGATTTTTGCAGCAGCATGGTTATCTGATGACTTTGAAGCAGATGTCATGACAGAATGGCACCAGCTTAATGCTGCCACTTGCAGAAATCTGGATGATTACAATCGGAAGTTTTGGAAAGCTCTACTTTCAGTAACTTCCTATAGGTTTGTGCCATTGACAGAACAGATTGAAAAATGCTGTTGTGGCCTACCCAAAGGATTGAGAAAGTACTGTACGAAGACAAAAGTCACTACTTTGACGCAGCTCATCGAGGTAGCAAACACTGGCAATGGTTTGCTCAAGGGAGAAGATTGTGAATTTAACACTGGCGTCAAGGCAGGATCAGACAAGAAAAATTCAGCCAAGAAGCACGTTCCCAATGAGGCTCCTAAAGGGACTCAGGAGTCAGTCAATGCAGGGAAAGATAAAGCTACGGCTGAATCAGAAAAAGGACCAGCAAAGAAATGGAAAAGACGTTTTCCTCGCAAGTCAGAAGAGCAAAAGAAGGTCCTGAGGACAGAGAACAAATGCTTTATATGTGAGCAACCTGGCCACATTGCTTACAATTGTCCTAAAAAGAAAAGGCCAGCTGATTTTGATGACAAGGAAGACAAGAAAGGAAAGAAGCCCATGGCTGGTCTAGTGCCAGATATGGTGGGCGACAAGCCAAATTCAGATGCAAGTGAGCTTTGCAGAGCATGGGGAAAGGTCAGGGATCAAACAGTGCTTATCTTCTTTGATCCAGGTGCCAAAGCCAACTTTATTTCCCCAGAATTGGCTTCAAAGTTGGGAATCAGACCTGAAGAGATGGGGTATACAGCAGAGGCAGGTTTGGCATGTCCTGGCCATACAGAGGCTGTGACACCCATCATTGGAAAGTTGCGTCTACATATCCAGTCCTATGTAGATGCTGAAGAATTTTACATCATGCCACTGGACTGTAATGAAAAAGCATCTTTCTGCGTACTTGGTTTTTGCACGTGAAGTGTCAGATTGTGATGAATCAAATTTATCTGTGCTAGATAAAGAAAGGTCAATGTTTTTACAACAGTATAGTGACTGTTTTTCTGATTCATTACCGTCTCAATTACCGCCAGAGAGACCCGAGGACCATGCGATAGATTTGGTGCCAGGCAGTAGCCCACCAAATAAGCCTCCGTACAGGGTTAGTGCGGCTCAGCAGAAAGAGATAATGGGCCAAGTACAGGAGTTGTTAGAAAAGGGGCTGATTCAGCCCAGTTCATCTCCATTCTGTTCTCCAGTGTTGTTGGTGCAGAAAAAGGATGGCTCATGGCGTATGTGCATCAACTACCGTGCACTGAACAAGAATACCATCAAGAATAGGTTCCCTATACCTAGAATTGATGATATTATGGACAAATTAGAAGGAGCAGCTATGTTTAGCAGGATAGATATAAAGAGTGGGTACCATCAGATCCGCATTAGATCAGAGGATGTGCACAAGACTGCTTTTAGAACGACGTTTGGCCTTTACGAATTTTTAGTGATGCCCTTTGGTCTCACAAATGCTCCTACTACGTTCAATAGGATGATGGACAGAATTTTCCGTCCACACCAGCAGTTTGTTGGTACATTCTTTGATGACATGATAGTCTACTCAAAGAATGAAGAGGAGCATAGGCATCGCTTGGCCATTGTGTTCAAAGAGCTACGCAGTCATAGGTTGCTCATCAATGCAAAGAAAAGTGAGTTTTTTCTAGAAGAGATTCACTTTCTGGGACACATTGTCTCAAAGGATGGTGTCAGAATGGATCCTGCAAAAGTTGAAGCGATAAAGTCATGGCCAAATTTGAAGACGGTGCATGATGTCCGAAGCTTTTTGGGACTATGCTCCTATTACAGAAGGTTTATCCGAAATTTCGCTGAGATTGCTTCACCTTTACATGCTCTTCAAAAGAAGACAGTCACCTTCAGATGGACACAGAAAGAGATTTCAGCTTTTAATCTCTTAAAGGAAAAGATGACTTCAGATCCAGTCATTGTGTTGCCAGATCTTAGGAAGTCATTTGTGGTCCAGTGTGACGCCTGCGGTAGTAGCATTGGTGCAGTGCTAATGCAAGATGGCAGGGTAGTAGCCTATGAGAGCAGAATTTTGCAAGGGCCAGAGATGACCATGCAGGTCTATGAGAAAGAGTTACTGGCTGTGATTCATGCGCTCTTAAGTTGGAAACACTACCTGCTAGGTGCAGATTTCATTGTCCAAACGGACCATCAGACCTTGCGATACTTTTTGACACAAACAAAGTTATCTGAGAAGCATATGCGATGGGCAAATATCTTGTCCATGTTCCATTTTCAGATTGTGCATGTGGAAGGCAAGAAGAACGTTGTGGCTGATGCCTTGTCAAGGAAGCCACAAATTTCAGCTGTGTCGATTCCTTATCATCATGAACTTGATGATATGAGAGAACAGTATGCAAATGATGAAGATTTTGCAAGGGTCTTCGAGCAACTAATGGATGGACAACGTCATGAACACTATCTTCTTAAAGACGGGTTCATGATGATGCATGGCAGATTGTGTGTCACAAAGCCATTGCGACGCAAAGTGATGGAAGAGAGTCATGTCCCACCGTATGCAGGGCATCGTGGTATCGATGCTACAGTTAAAGCGGTTGAGACATTCTTCTATTGGCCTACATTGAGAAGGGATGTGGATGCCTTTGTGCGAGAATGCCTAATATGCCAAAAGGTCAAGTTTGACAGGCAAAAGGCACCAGGGTTATTGCAACCACTACCTATTCCAGATAAACCATGGGAAAGTATTGCTATGGATTTTATCTTTGATCTTCCGAGAACGCAGACAGGAAACGATGGTATTTGGACCATTATTTGCAGATTCAGCAAACAGGCTCATTTTATTCCTGTCAGGAAGAAGATAAAGCCAGATCAGATGGCACGCTTGTTTATGAGCAATATTTTCAAGTATCATGGCATGCCACAGTCGATTGTTAGCGACCGTGATCCACGCATGACAAGTTTGTTCTGGAGAGGTTTGTTTGAGAATATGGGCACAACGCTCAAATTCTCTTCGTCATTTCATCCTCAAACAGATGGGCAGTCAGAAGAGGCAAATTCTACTGTCCTAGATCTGCTGAAGTGCTATGTGTCAGAGCATAAAGGAAAGTGGGAGCAGTATTTTCCATTGGTGGAGTATGCATACAATAATACAGTGCATTCATCAACTGGCAAGGCACCCTTTGAGATAGTTGAAGGTGGCAAGAAACTTCCTCCCATACTGCATACAAAGGACAAGATATTTGAAGCAGATAAGTATGTTCAGGACATGGATGAAATGTACAAGAAGGTCAAAGTGGCCTTAGAAAGGACTCAGGCAAAACAAAAGAAAGCAGCTGATCGTCACCGTCGTGAAGTGGTATATTCACTTGGTGATTGGGTGCTTTTACGCTTTGAAAAGGCAAGGTTAAAGAAGATGAAGGGCAAGGAAAGACTGTTTCCAAAGCTCAGCATGCGTTACTATGGGCCTTTTCAAGTATGCGACATAATCAGTGATGTTGCACATAGGCTGAAATTGCCTGACAGTTGGAAGATTCACAATGCATTTCATGTGAGTCTTCTCAGACCCTATGTGGGTGATGTGCCAGAAGATATGCCAGCTGAAGATCAGCCGGAAGTCGAGGAACTTGACGAGATCTTGGTCCCTGAACAGATTTTGGCACACAAAGAAAGGAAAGTGAAAGGCAAGGTTGCTAGGCGTTACTTAGTAAAGTTCAGAAACTATCCACCAATGGATGCTAAGTGGATGGAAGAAGGTGAACTTGCAGAGTCACCAACTGTGTTATCACTTTACTTGGAAGCCTTCGATTTGCAACCTACCTTGACCCCTTGAGTTTCAAAGCTACATGGATTGTCAGTGTGACAATGGCTTCTGAAACAAATGATGTACATGGTATTTAAAGTGAGCTCAAATCAAATACCTGTTACATGAATGTTAGAGCTGTACAGATTGTCAGTTTGGCAATTGCTCTTATGGAATGTCCAAAAGTTGGTTAGTGCTATAGAAGTGAGTATTTCTTGTCAGTTTGTCAAGGATACAGTGATTGCTTCTATTGAAGAGTACATGTGTAACTGCATTCTTAAACTGTCGGTTTGGGTATGCTCGAAAGTGTTACGGGATCCAACGTGTACTATAAGACAGTGGCAAAATGTGCAGCTACCATTTTGTCATTGGAAAGTTAGTGACTCAAAGCAATGGCAGAGTGCGCAGCTACCACTATGTCATTGGGACAGGGTTCACACGCAGGCAATACATGAGTCGACGAGGTGTTGAATACACCAGGGTTGACAATGAGCATGTATGTGTCGTATATGTGTCGACAGGTGTTGAATACATCAGTGTTGACAGTAAGCATGTACGACATAGATGCAAACGAGGACGTTTGAGATTTCAAGAGGGGGGTATGTCACCAGCGTGTGACTACTATCTATCCTTTTTGTTGATTTCTTTCTTATTATCTATTTACTTTCACTTTTTGGAAACACCCCTCGGGAAATCTAACTGCCCTGCATTGCATAGCTAGTGTGGAACTGTCCAGAGGGAGTCCAGGCCTGAGAGCAAGAGAGCACTAAGGTTGGACAAGGACTATGGTTAGCCAAGTGGGGTCATTGACTAGCCAAAGTGGAATCCTTTGCTACAGAGGTTACATTTCAGTTTTGGATGTGGCCGCAATGTACAAAGAGGGTCGGATGACCTAGAAAGATACAATGGCAACATCTCCTAAAATTTAGGGAACTGCTATTTTGGGACTGAAAATGTGTTGGCGTCATTACTTCCGGAATGACAAGGGGAACATTTTCTTACTCTGCCGTGAAGTCAACTGGGCAACCGGTTGGGATATTTTTAGGCGGCAACCCCGAAACGGGAAAATGCTTGTAAATGTGCCAAGTGGCACATTCTGGTGCACTTGCCTCATGCAACAAGAAGTGGCGCTGAATTTGAAGAGGGAAGAGCCTCATTTTCAGATTTGTCACAGGTTAAGAGCTATGGAGTGCTTGCTTTCCCTCTTATGCACAGTGCGGTGCCAGGAGTGATGCCCTGCACGCTACGCACTGCCCTCTCTCTCCCCTTTGGCAGTATGTTATGCCCCTCTAGTGGGCTCTTCATTTGACCAATGTACAGTTGTGTGGCTTCATGCGCGATTGCCGAGGCAAGAGCCTCTTGCACAGGTACTGGATTAGCTAGCGGCTAATCCCCCCGCAGGTACAGGTGAATTCGGAGAGGTTTCACGCCAGAAATCTCGTCCGATTCAAAGGGCAAGTAGCCCTACAGGTGCGGGAGCTCGAGGACTTGCTACGGATGCGACCGGCACGTGAAACGGAGCCCGAAACAGTAAATTACAGCCTGCTGTGTATTTTTGCAGGTTTAGGGTTTTGGCCCTAAACGGACCCTAATACCCCAGGAGGTTCGGGGACGCAAGGGGACCGCTGTACAGGTGATCTGGCGCATTTTCAGGGCTGAAAACAGAGAATTCAGCGTGCTGCAGATTCTCGCCAGGTTTTGCAAAGTGCCCGTATGCGTCGGGAAAGTCGGCCAATGCGTGGGAATACTGACTGTGAGGGGTCCTAGTACAGTTATGCTGCCAAAATCGGGCCGAAACAGTTGAAATTCAGCCGAGTTTGTGCGGGGCAGCTTGTAGGGAACCACAGCGTTTATTCCCTCTTTTGAACAATAAAGAAATACCGAAAGGGGCGCCTAAGTTAGGGGCCAATCTGGTGTCCGTCTACTCATACAGGTGCAATCTAGCAGCCTGTATCCCTCTCCCCTTTGTTGTGTCTTGAAAGTACAGGTAAAATAGACGACTAATAATGGGTGAAAGCTAAATCAAGGTTTAAAGTAAAGTCTACCGCCCTTTTTGGATTGAACAGGCCGGTTTCAGATGTGGGAGAAGACCGTGAGCCCAGAATGTGAGCACGACGAGCCTTCCACATGGTCTAAAGAGTGATGCTACAGATCCTAGTAAAAATTGTGTCCCGTTGATATAAGTCAAACTAATGACCTGCATCTAGAATCCTCTGTAGAGTGCTTGATTTATGTCACGAGGCTATGGCAACCACTAACCTTAGTTATTGGTTTCTTTCCCTTGATTTTTCTTTAATTTTTGGGACCCTCTTTTTGAAACCACAAATGGCCGACATTGTGTGGCAAGTGTGAAACTGCCAACCGCCGAGAGTTTTACACATAGTCGGGAAGGACAAATTGCCACGAGATGGTTGGGCCAGTCGACACTAAAATCTGAGCAGTAAAAGGGTATCTAGGCTCATTTGAAAGTCATTTAGGCCCCTCGCGACACTTATAAGTTAGTGGGTCAAAAGAGGCATGAGGGACACATGGCCGCTCCAAACAGAATTGTCAGTTGCATCCCAACTAAGGGTGCCCAAAAATGAGGGAGGGGTCCCCCCTGCTCCTCCTCCTTCTGCCGCTCCATCTCGCCCTCCTACCTTTGTCGATCCCCCTCGCCCCCCTGCTCCCCCCCTTGCTACCTCACCTCCTCCCGCTCCAGTCCTGCAGCCATCTCAGGGGGCAGGGCCTACCTCGGCTACTGCTAGGCGATCTCTTGGCAGCACCTTTGCCACGAGTCGATTAGCGAGAGAGGGACAGCCTTTCTTGCGGCCCCCTCTTTTGGTGCAGACGTCTCCCTTTGCAGCAGTTCCTGGTGGTCTGACGAGTTTCGACATTCGTCGCCGTTGGGATTTCTTTGCCTACGACTTTACACGTTTTCTCGGCGACCCCTCACCAGACCTTGAGGCAGCCTACTTCAGAGTTCATCTGTTGTTCCTTGTAGCTAGGGGGATAGAGGCCTTGGACTCGGCGGTTGGTTTCTTGTTTCCCCTATGCGGCAGGGATCAGGCAGAGTGGACCATGGACTCAGTGTTGGAGTGGCTACAGACACAAGCCCTAGAGTTGTCTCACCACATGGGAGACCTAGGTGTTACAAACTTGCTTCAAACTCTTTCGCCATTGGCCAAGTTTGTTGTGACATCTCCAGACGCAGCAGGATGTAGACACATTGTGGTCCACATTTTTGCTGACACTCAGTGCTCGCCATGCCATGTACACATACAGGAGGACTCCTGGATAGAGGAGGTTGCATGGTCTACTTGGGCTTGGTCTAGGCACTCTTTAAAGTTTACAGTCGCGTCTATCTCGAGGACGCTCGGATGCAGATTACTCCCCATCCAAGCCAGCCTCGAAGATAGCACGGTTAGCTGTTGCGACAGCATCAGTTCTCTCTCGCTCCCTATGAGGATCGTCTCATGGAATGTGCAGAGATTAGGTGGGCCCTAGTTTCAGTGTCAGAGGGGCCGACTCCTTCAGGAGCTTCAGCGATGCCTTGTGGGAGGAGAGATTGACCTTCTTATGCTACAGGAGCATCATCTGTGTGAGAGCCACATAAGACGTTATGGTCACCTTTTGCGTAGACAATACGAGACTTTTTGGTCAGCTGCATTTGGAACTGGAGGCATCCAGGGTAGGGTATGTATGACTATTGCGGATTCATTGCAGCAGGCCATTGTGGGCAGAGGGATTATTGTGCCAGGTAGGGCTCAGCGGATCACTATGCAGGTTCAGGGTTGTCTCGTGGGCTTCCTGAACACGTATGCGCCCAATGCGGCGAGTGCACGTGCTGAGTTTTGGTCTCAGATTGTTGAGTCTCTGCCGAAGGCAGAGCAATGGTGCATAGGGATTGACTTCAATATGTTGGAGGAACCCTCTGACAGGATTGGTGGTAGCCAAACTACTGTGCATGGAGTTGAGCTGGCAGCTTGGGAGAGGTTTTGTATGACTGGGTTTCAGATGTGTGGCAGCATTCCAGCTTTGTGAGGCACCCGTGGGGTTGAAACCCGTGGTGTGGTTTCCCGGGACCGCGGGGCTCATGGGCGCCGTGGGGTTCATGCCTGGCCGTGGGGTTCAGGTGCCTTGGACCCCCAGACAGCCTGGCCTTCTCTCGTTCGGACCGCAGAGTGGGAGGCATGAATCTATCTCGGATAGATCGCTTCTACACTAATGACCACTTCTGTGACTTGGGTGGGACAGTTGGCATTCTGGCAGGGACCTCCGTTTCGGACCATGCTCTAGTGATTCTTACAGTGATTGATAGGCAAAGGAGAGGGAGCACGATGCTTCACATCCCAGAGAGGGTCATGCTGGACTCAATGCTTAGAGAGCGAGTGGAGGCTCTTTGGACAGAGAGCTTAGACATGTAGGAGTCTCCTGCTAACAGAGTGGCCTCAGGACTTGCTCAGCGTAACCGACTCTTTCTTCAGGCGTCTTTAGCTCGCCTGGCTGCAGCGAGAGAGGAGTAGCGCCTCCGATGGGGCGTTGCTTCCTTGCAGAGAATGCAGGAGCAGCATCCAGACAGTCCTTGGTTGGAGGAGCAGTTACAGCAGGCTCGCCAGGAGCTCGTCAGCAAAGAGGAGAGGCACCATGAGTTTGCTTTCCATCGACAGGCATCTCAGTGGACCGAGGTGGGTGACAGAGTGACAGGCACTTTCTTTGAGGCAGTGGGACCTTGGCATATGCATGCCAAGGTCAATCAATTGAGGAGGCCCAACAAAAACGGGTCAGTTGCTTCAGAGCAAAGGACATACGTGCAGTTGCTACTGACTTTTACCGTGATTTACTGTATGCAGAGCCCCAGTCAGAGCGTCAGGATGCATGTAGAGAGCAGGTCTAGGCACAGATGCCTTGTCTTGTGATTGAGGAGATGCGTCAGAGGCTTGAGCTGCCTCTATAGCTAGAGGAGCTGCACACGGCTCTTAATGCACTCCCCCGTGGTAGTTGTCCAGGTGAGGATGGCTTGACTCCCAGCTTTTTCTTGGAGTACTGGGACTTGCTTGGCTCAGATCTCTGTAGTGCTTTTCAGTACATCTTGCACACAGGTGAGATGCCTGACATGTGCGTGACACTCTGTGTGTGTGTGTGTGTGTGTGTGTGTGTGTGTGTGTGAGTGAGAGAGAGAGAGAGAGAGAGAGATTACTTGGAGAAGTTCCAGGGATCAGATTGTCGACAAACAGAGAGTCGAGACCTCTGGGAGGCAAAGTTATCGGCAGTGCACTAGATAGGAAGGGACTGCGTTAGCATGCAAGCTCGCTACAGGATGGCAAATTTGATTCGAGAAAAAAATTAACATTTATTGTGCAGTGTTTCTTACCACTTTAAAGTGTATCCCTTCACGGCCACGGCTCCCTCCGGAGTCCTCCTCAACGCGAAGTCAGCGAGACCAAGAGGTACTTTATTGTTAATTAACTTGCCCATCAAGCTATAGACAATGGCAGTGCCGCGTGCGCAATGCCCCAAGTATTTGTGTAGAGACTTGGTCACGCGAAGCATAGTTATCACTACGATGTTACCCATGCAACTATGCCAAAATCATCATAGTTCTGAAAGGCCTTGCATAGTTGCATATAAGACAAATAATTGGGGCACGTGTGATCGTGCATGAAACACAATTATTTCAAAAAAGGAGCTAATTAATATGCATCGTGTTGAAAACACAAGAAAAAAATTATGACGTTGTCAACTTGCCATTTGGCACCACTCTACAAGCTTTATCCAACAATTCACAATTGCTCTCAAGAGCTAAATGATTTACTACATCCTTATATAGGCCCAAAGAGGCCATCAAGTCTAGGTATCAAACTCAAGCTCTTCCTAGTTGGGCCAAAACAATGTAGAGATTGTCATCGGTTCAACAATTAATTTTTTTAAAGCACCACCATAACTTGATAATGTAGAGCTTGAGCATACATTAGAGTAGCTAAATTAAATCATGATAAAGATGACTACTACATAAACCTCAAAAAATAACTAATATGCTTTGTTTTGCAACCATCTCTAGACTCGTGTGATTTGACCTCTAACAATGGTTATGAGGATAAAAGTGACTATTCAGAGGGGTTGCAGAGTGATGTGCAGTCTCCAAGTGCTATGGCCTCAAAGTTGGCCATGCTTTGGGCAAGGAAAGTAGCTTGTGCTATAGGAATGTTTTCTAATTCTTTCCAACCCAACGCTTGAAAGTGCTTGTAATGGAAATTGATATATTGTTATTTTCTATAGCTGCAAGGTGGAAAAAGCACGAGCGAGCTATGGGATATGTGAAAGTACATCACATTCATGTATATCTTATTATTCAAGCGCTATTTATGAGCTATGGCCATTTATGTCAGGTCTATCATTGTGTATTAATTTTGAGCATTCAAAAAATCTATAAATAAATACGTGCAAGAGGAAAATGCTCACTTTTTCACGAGGGGAGATTGCACCCAGTGCATGTGTCTATTCTTCTTTCTTCTTCTCTCTTCTCTCTCGCGGTGCCGGTGTAGCACTCCGCTCTAGGAGGTGCATCTACACGTGCTCTCTTACTCTCTCCGACTCTCTATCTCTCTCGCTCTTTCTCTGTATCTCACTCTCACTCCCCACTTCTCGCTATAGCGACACCATGCATACTCAGGAACCACTGTTCCTGAGCACTGCTCACTTGGAGTGCCGCTTGGCACACAATAGGTGCTCACGATTTGGCCCAACCATAACAATAACAATGCATTTTAATAATAATGATACTAATATTAATAATAATAATAGAAGTAATGACGTTCGCATCTTTATTTTATTTAATGTTTCATCCTTGGGGCGCAAACCATAGGTACTGTTGTGCAAACCTCTCTCTATATATCTCTCCCCACAATCACCATGGGCATCACACACACCCAAATCCCCCCAAACCATCCCTTGTAACTGGCAATATTCTTGTAATTGATGATTATCTTGCTTATGTATTTCTATTTTTGATCTTCTTACATCCTATTGGGATCAAATGGTAACTCTCGTCAGATTCTTGACTCTCACCAGGCATTACTCACAGTTAAGGTCGTTCTCTTTCTATTTTATCCTTGACAAACATTGTTCCTAAACCTGCTAAACAAGACTGGCACCTAGATATAGACAGATCAACATCTAAGTTATATGTATTTTAGACCAAAATTCATTAGTGGCATAAGAGCCTTCAGCAATACTTCAAAATTAAACACTCTTAATGTATATTGAGAATGGAAAATAATTGTGATTGTTTTAAACAAGTAAATAATACGTTATTAGAGAATCTTTTACTTTCTTTTGCAACTTTGTCTATCTTGACTGACATTAACCAAATGATTGATTTTGTTGCTGATCTTTATTTTTAAGAACTTGTTTAGCATTTGACAATTTGATTACTAACTATTTCTTTACACCACCCCCAGGTACATAATTTCTCAATGTTATCTAAAGAATTTTAATTCTCTTTAATGAGTCAGTTCCTAAATGTATCGATTGCTATCATTTGCTTTAAGATCTTGTCATTATGATTCATATCTCATATGATTATACGGTAATACATTGGTTTAATAAACTACTATGATAATACTTACCCTCTTCACTTCCTTGTAAGTTGTTTTCTTGGTACATATATTTAAGGGCACAAAGTCAAGCAGTTTGCAACAAGGATAATACCATTTACATGTGAAACTAACCATCCTAACGTTGTGGCTTGTGCTTATACTGAATGTAATTTCTGTTGAGAAGATTTTTCATCAAGTTGTTATACGATTACACACAAGAGCTAAGATGCTTTTGGATAATGAAAAGAAGTCTGTAAGTATTTTGGCACCAAAGCATACTCCAATTCTGTATCAACAGGTATGAAATGTTTTTTGTTTTATGCCTTGTCTAGTCCATTGGTCACTTGCACACAGATTCGTTGATTTAGGTAGTGTGTAAATATTCATCCTGGTGTAGATTTGTCGATTTAGTCAACACCAGTGTATATGCATATTTTTTGGTTTAGGCAGCACGAGTGCAAATTTGCCGATTTAGGTAGCACACCAATAAAATACAGATTTTATTATTGTAAACAATATAAAGTGCAGATTCACCGATTTTGGCAGCACAAGTGCAGATTCATCGATTTAGGTAGCACAAAACTACATGTAGATTTTCCGGTTTAGACAACACTAGTGCATAATTGTCAACTTAGGCAATATGTCTCATTGGTGTAGTTTTGACGATTGAGGCAACACTGATCACAAAATCATGCTGCAATGACTGGCCACCACTGTCCTTAGTATGATTTTGTTACCCGGGTATATAAAATGAAAGATATTTTGGATTTGAATTTGGATTTGGATTTGAATTTATATTTTTATTTGGAATATGATGATTTCCTATTGCGACAGTGTTTATGAAATTGAACTTGAGATTTATGAAGATTGATTTATTGAACGATGAGTGTGACCAATGATGTCCTGATTTGTCAGGGTATGACATATACTACTTATTCTAGTGGTATGGGACACTAAAATATGTATTATGTGGATGACAGTAGGCATAAAAAATGATGTTTAATTCTACAATTCTTTTTAAATATTTGATATTCTAACACAGAATACTAAACATTGTTTTTGACAAGTATGGTTTGCACATTCTTATCTTTGCAATTGAGAACATTTGCTTTCTAACAAAGAAGTATGTAATGGAAATTGATATATTGTTATTTTCTATAATTGCAAGGTGGAAAAAGTAGGAGCGAGCTATGGGCTATGTGAAAGGCATCACATTCTTGTATATCTTATTATTCAAGTGTTCTTTATGAGCTATGGCCATTTATGTCTGGTCAGTCAATGTGTATTCATTTTGAGCATTCAAGAAATCTATAAATAAATACGTTTAAGAGGAAAATGCTCACTCTTGCACGCGAGGAGATTGCACCCGGTGCCTGTGTCTATTCTTCTTTCTTCTTTTCTCTTCTCTTCTCTTCTCTTCTCTCTCGATGTGCCGGTGTAGCACTCCGCTCTAGGAGGTGCAGCTACATGTGCTCTCTTGCTCTCTCCCGCTCTCTATCTCTCTCTGATTGCATGCAGTCTTGATTATGTGCTAGGATTGGCCAAGTATGCAAATTTGTCGGTTTAATGGATTGCAATATGTTTTTTTTGGTATTTTACAGGGCTCTCTATGCTTTCAGTTGTAGCAGTGCTAGCTTTCAATGCTTGCCCAGATGGCATTCAGATTTATAGTCGCTTCTTCCTCTTGCTTGATGAAAACATGATGCCACAAGCACCATGAGAAACCTCCTTTGAATCACTTGCATTATGTATTTGTCTATCTCTTGAGGATTCACCTTTGATGCATTTGAGCCAGGTGTTTGGCTTCAACAAGGTCTCCTACAAGAGTACATGGTAGTCTTATATCATGAGTAAGCACAATCTTAGTAATAGCATCACATATCTTGATATCATGGGGCCCATCAACGAGAATCTAGAGCCCAGTTCTTAGAGAGATCTCCCTTTAAGGAGAAGGAGGAGAGATCAAAGATAGAGACGGTGAGAGCTAAAGAAAGATATGGGAGTTATCCTCTATGGCAAGATGACATGCGAATTGGTGGCTATAGAAGGAACACGTGGAAAGGATTTGGAACACTGTTGCAAGCTATCATAACTCTCAGCTATAGCAAGATCCAAACACAAACTTTGATCTATCAAGAATACTTGACGTCATTTCAACTTTCCATAATGTGAATAATTTTTGCAACAAAATGAAATACTTTGCAAGATTACAGAACAAAATCAATTTAACTTGATGCATAAATTGAAATCAATCTAGCTTGATGCATGAACCAAATATATTTTGACAATTTCTAGTCATAAAAAATGTTACAAAATATTATGGTCTCTTGGCCTTGTCCGAAGTCTCTTCGAACAATGGGTCTCGTCATTTGCATCTATCGCAAGCACTTTGAGGTCGAGCAATTGAGTCTCCTCATATGCCTCATCATGTGGGGCCTCTTCTATAACTCAAAGGAATTGATGTTTATGAACGAGCAAATCGTGTATTTTGTAGTGTGGAAATTGATGTGGGTTCATGACTCCACAAACTAGACCATATGAAGCATGTGACAAAAAGTAGCAACTCTGTAGGCCATAGATGTTGGGGCCAACACCAAACATTAAAACCGCGGCTTGCTTTTCTAGCAGCATGACCTTGTCTATGTTCTATCTGATAGCGACGTCTCCTATATATCGTGAATATGTCTTCAATGCAAAAGAGGAACTCAAACTTGTCTTGGTGACATTGGAATGGAAGTAGAGAAAATTTGGATGGCTCAATCTCTCCAAGTATTGTTTTCCTAGGTCTCCCTTGCCTTGTCCACGGGGACAAGGAATGAACTTATTGTTGTAGATAACGAGCTATGAGAAATTAAAGCCAAGTGTTGGTACATACACATGAAATTCTTCATATATGCACTACCAACATAAAAAGAAAAGAATTGTCTACATAGAATTATACCTTTTGATTTTCATATTCTTTAACTAATGTTGTGTTCCATAGGTCAAGAGAGCTCTCTGTTTGCAGAAGATGAGGAGGGCGCTAGTGATGATGATGGTGGACTTCTCCCCAACTTAGTGATCCCAAGATTTCCTACACCACTCTAAATTTTGTGTTGGGAGCCTAGCGGCACATGCAACTACATTCTTGTATACCATTGTTAATGAATCTGCTTGTTTAAAAAACTCACCCGCTTCTACATGGGCATCCATGACAAAATACTTGTCATTAGTAGGGTTGATTATAGTATCATCTTCTTGTAGATTTTGGGCAACTATAGCAAGACAACAATTTTTCTCAAATCAAACAGATCTATGATGTCATTAACCATTACATAATGATGATCACTAATTGGGAGGGTAGGAAGGACATTTGTTGGCAAAGCTCCCCCTGGAAGTTGTACACCCTCCGATACATATAAAGAGCCACTTGGTTTCAACAACAGCTCATCACTTGTGGCTGAAGGTTGCTTACTACTCTTTACCTCCTTCGTTGTGTCCCAGCGGTCATCTAGATTTACATCCAAAAACACTATGAACCTGGCTTAGTATTCTGCCACATGACATTCGATTATGTACAAGACATTTGACGTCATTCCTACACAAATGCACTTCTTGTAGAAAATACCATGGTCCAGACTAATGTCCTTAAGATGGACATATTGAAGATCCTCAAACTCAAATGTTCCATTGATCACCTATTCCTGGTAGGTGTGAACAAAATCTACAAGAAAATGTCCTGCTGAAGCCACCCACTCTTGGAATGAGAAGACATGGTTAATTGACTTGAAATCATACTCTCATTGTTGAAGGCCTATTTGGTAAAGAAAATGGAAGAGCTTGTCCTTGGGTGCCACATTAGAGCAAGGTAGCTCCTCCTCTATCTCAATCTAGAAGAGATCCATTTATAACAGGAGGTAAGGAAACCTACAACGGAAGGGGCATTGAATAGGTATGATTTGGCTATGACTGGAGAGTATGAGGAGGTGAAAGAAGAATATCATATTTATAGACATCTAAAAATTCCATCATGTCATGTCAACCATCCTAATGATTGCATTAATATTGATGCATTGAATGTGGCACACTGAACGAGGCAAGCTCAACCATACCATATGACACATGCTCGGTTGGTGTGACTTATGTAGCCAAATAGCATCTTATAAATGACTCGACCTCCATCACGCATATAAATTACCCTAGGTGCACAACCTTGGCCTTGCCAAAATCTATACACATAAAATAGGAATGGAGGACAAGAAGAAGGAGAAAGTGAAGCTTTCTGAGAAGATGATGGTAGTCTTGAGGGAGGTTTAGAAAATTCTCTTTGAAGGAGAAACAATGGAGAAGGAGCTGATGTCAGTTGCTCAGCTAACAAGAGCTAGAGAGAGAGCATCAAAAGGGATGCCACTCATTTTTGAAGCCAAATGATTGTATTAAACCCCTCTGTATTAATGAGGAATCCCACAAAGTCCAAAGCCATTGTAATATTATTGATTGCCAACAAGTCTAAAGGGGCTGAGGTCCTCCAAGTTTGCAATCTTATGCAATTTTTAAGTCTTGTATTGAGTCCAAATATCTAAGAATCCATTCTTTGAACCTTGGCTAAGGTATAAAAGACAACTTTTGTAATTATATCCTCAAGTTTTGAATAATGAAAGTAAGCATTTGCTGCATAAGTTGAACGTGAGTCTACTATTTCTTCAATTCCTCGTGTCTCTCTCGTGCGATGTTGCATTGCTATTCAGAGCATACCAACGCGTTTGCAAGTGAAATCTCTTTCAATTAATGTAAGTTTCTTGCTATGAAAGTGTGTTTTTCAAGTCTTGCCTGTCGACGAGCTATCTTTGCTTCCTACACACGCACCAAAATTGGTTTTGACCTTAGGAATAGATAGAGCATGTATAGAGGAAGCCATAGAGCGCTTCGGATGCCAAAACTAACTGACTCAAAATAGGTTGTTTATCTTATGTGCAAATTTTTTAGAGTGTCAAAAATGACATTTGAGTACATGAGAGTGTTAAGGATACTCTACTCATGCTAGGCATTAAGTTTCGCTGCATTGGAATCTCATAGCTAAACAAATTCATTAGATCAAGCTAGCGATAAGAAAAATAGCTTTTGATGTCTGACGTTAGGTAGGAGCGGCTTAGACTTGGGTTTTCCGAGAGATTAGTTATCTCTTGTAGCCTCCATGCACTAGTTGGGTCAGCTACGTCCCACGGATTGACAATTTTTATGTTTGTGGTTCTTGCTTTGCTAGCATCGATATGGTGAGGCTTGGCAGCTGACCGACATTTTGACGCCGTTGTCGACGACAAGGCAACCTAGACTAGAGAAAAACCCAAGCATTCACTTGAATTTCCATTACTTCCTCTAGTTTTGGCTAGAGTAACACATTTTTTGACTTTGTTGCGATTGAGAGTAGAGATACTCAATAAGGACCTTAAGAGCATAGGACGGACTAGCTGAAAGATCCTTGAGACTAGCTAGTGGTCAATAGGTGTCACCTAAGTAGAAAGTAGAGATTTGAGACTAAAAGTTAAATTTTCCACTTTCTGCACTCTTTTTTCATGTTTAGTAGGAGTAGGGTAAGTAGAAAACCATCAGGATTGTAGCTGATCTAAGGTGCATTGAAGAAAACCAAAAAATTATCAAATCTATCTTAGGCGCGTCGAAGATAGACAAGGGGTTTCTTAGACCGATATTGGAAAAATTGACTTACAAGGTGGTAGACCAACTTGACTAGATTACTCCCTTTGATTTTGGAAACATTTGGATCACTAAAACACTTGGTCAAGCCCAAAACTGGGAAAAACCGCCAACTTTAGAGACAATTAACAAAAGGAAAGTCAATTTTGGCTAAAACTTGAAACCAGGGTGTGGATAAATCCTAAAACTTGTGGGAAAACCAATCTGTGAAGGAAATGGTGAAAAAGGTCAAAATCTGGCAAATTTTTACCCTAGGTGCGCCAAAGATAAAAATATTTCCAGAGAGGGAATTCTACCAGATTTTCAACTCATGGGGTCTATTTGGATCATAATACAGCTCCTAGGAAAGTTTCATCAAACTTGGAGCTGTGCAAGGATCAAAACACCAGGAAAACTGGAAAACCAGACTACAAGATCAAAAAGAATGATAAAATTGTTGGGATCCTCGTGAGAGGGAGCTTTTTCGCGTGCGCCGTTGGTCCCTCCTTGCCCCTAGCGCCCCCACATGGGCTGTCCCTCATGCGGCCCGGCGGTCCACGTTCCCGTTTCTAACCTAACTCCCGCTAACCTAACTTCCCTCCGTGGACGGCACTTGAGGGGGACCGAAGTGAGAGCCCCGCTTGGGCCGTGGCCGGGTCCCCGGGGGTCCCGTGGTCCAAAACGGCCCGGGACGCACCCGCGGGGCCGTTTCGGCATTTTGATCAGTTTTTAGAACCGCGGCTCCTTGACGGGACCGACGGTGATGACTTGAGAGGGATTTCTACCTCAAGGCCATGGGGCTTGGGTGGTATGCCTGAGCGCCCCGAATTAAAGGACTTATATGGGAGTAGTACTCCACTCTTGGTGAACCGTGCGCATCCTGCCGGGTAGCTAAGAGGGGGCCGGTTGTTCAACCGGAGCCGGGGTGGCAGTCCTCACGTCCATAAAACCATCTACCCATTCTAGGTTGGAGTAAGGTAACCCAGTCTTCAGAGGCGCTGGAGAGGCCTCCGTCCCTTTTGTAATCAACTTTTTGAATCAATACAAAGTGCCCGTCACGGGCTTGTTTCTACAAATCTTGTCTCGCGCGTCCCTTTGAAATACTTGCTCAACTTGTTGTGAAGTCGGCTAACTTGTGTTCAGGTGAAGGATCGGCGAACGCGCGCGGCCCCTAAGTCCCATTTACGGGCCGCTCTCCAGGGTCCCATAACACTTGGTATCAGAGCTAGAAAATTCAAAGCTGGTCTATGCCTAACAGAGGGGGACAAAGACCCGCCGAAAGTGACTCCAGCAACACTCCCCTACCCGCTGCAAGATTAGAAGAAATCGCAGCGGACGGTGTAATTGACTCTTGGGAGTATTCCAGGTGGATACGTTCGCAAGGGAGACTACAACGCCTAGACCCTATCAGCGAAGCCGGGCCAGAGTTTGAGTCCGCGCCTTCGTCACCCAACACGATGAGTCACGCAAACGGAGACTCATTTCATGGGGAGAGGAACGACCCTCCCGGCGATGACAGAATGGACAGGTGGGAGGCTATACTAGAGTCTCAAGCCGCGCTGGTTCAACAGCTCGTACAGGTAAGTCTGCTGAATGCTCAGAATGCCACAGCAGACAAAGGAAAAGGACCGGCAAGCACGTCGGGAGCTCCCGCGACTGGGAGTGATGGAATGGGGAGTTTCAAGCCTATCAAGCCCACTCCCTACTCGGGCCAACGGGATTCAATGATACTGGAGAAATGGATCCGCGACACAGAGAGTTTCTACCGCACAAGCAAAATGGAAGAACACTTATGGACATCCGTGGTGTCTCATTTCTTAGCAGAGGATGCTTACAGTTGGTTCCTCCTAGAAGAGAGGAAAAACCCCTACATGTCATGGACCCGCCTCAAGGCTGAGATGCGGGACTACTTCGTTCCGAAGAATCAAGACTTCAGACACTTAGATGAATGGAGGGCCATCACCCAAGGCGAAAGCAAGCTGCAGGAGTATGTGTCCAAATACAGGCAGTCCATGCTGAAAGTGGAACAGATGACTTGGGAGAGAGTGAGACTCCATGGTTTCCTCTATGGGCGCAAAGACTGGGCCCGTAGGGAGATCGAAAAGCAGAATCCGGTCGATTACATGGCGGCATTGGCCATGGCAGAAAGGCTAGTGGACTCCGACTTGCGTCGAAAGGGGGCCACCAGCACGAAGTCCGGGGGAAGTGGGAATACCCCTTCCAACTCGAACAAAAATCAGCCTTCAGCTGGGCCTCAAAGAAGTGAGCCCGCAGGCAGCTTGTCAAACCAGCCCCGACTATACGGGAACTTTCGCAATAATGCGCCAAGCAGCTACAGCGGCTCGTCGAGTAGTAGGAACTTCTCGGTGAACCAGCCTGGAGGGGCTCCTCAACGGACGCTGCCTTGGAGGGCGAATCCTTCCCGCCCATGCCGTAACTGTGGGGGTCCTCACTGGGATAATGATTGTCACAAAGCTAGCTCTCAGTCTCGGGCTCACTCCGCTTGGGCCAATGAGACCAACGCTGAGAGGACAGGATCGTCACAAGTACAGATCACTGAAATCACGGAGCAAGAGTCTGAAAGTGGAAACAAAGAGTCTACCGAAGGAACGGTCCGTGTAGGAGCCATCAAAGCTTCCCTACACTGCCTGGCAGCTCGTATCAAACCGATCCCAAATATGTATGTCAAGACGGTGATCAACGGGCAATCACAATTGGCGATGCTCGACTCGGGAGCGAGTCACAACTTCATCTCACCTTCATGTGCCAAACGCTTGGGAGTAAAGACCTGCAAGCCCGGAGGAGGACGAAGCATCTCAGTGGGCTTCGTACAAGGCGAAGACTCGAACACCGCGATGGCTTACGATGTGGCGGTCCAAGTAGGTGAATGGCGAGCCAGAGTTGACTTCATCGTCGTACCCATGGATTCCTACGACATGATGTTTGGCCTGGCCTGGTATGACTCCTATGTGATGGGGTTGTATGCCAAGGGCATGAATCAACTGATGCTGGATATGAATGGTAAGGGGGTGATTGTCCCGATCATCCGACCTATGGACACGCCTCCTGCCCGCAAGACCACTCAAGAAAAAGCTCCGCCTAAGCCACAACCTTACGTACCACCTCAAGCCCGAGGGCAGGTAAACGCAGCTCATACTAAGACACCGACGCCGACGAAAGCGGAAAAAGGGAAGACTCGAATTAGCTGGGATGACCTAGTCCCAGACTCAATGTGGATCTCGCCTAAGCAAGCAGAGAAGGCTCTCAAACAAGGGGCCCAGGTTCACTGCTGTGTGATGAAAGTAACACTAGCAGATTCAGACGAAGAGTGCACCATCGGGGATAGTTGCATCATCAAGGTGATTGAAGAATTCAAGGACGTGGTACCACCGCAGCTTCCAGCTGGGCTCCCACCTAAGCGAGCAGTGGACCACAAGATTGACCTAGTGCCTGGCCATTCGCCGCCAGCCCGTCCACCCTACCGAATGGATGCCACACAACTACAAGAACTAAAGAAGCAACTAGGAGAACTACTTGAAGCAGGTTTTATCAGGCCCAGCAAGTCCCCTTACGGGGTCCCGGTGCTTTTTGTCACAAAGAAGGACGGCTCATCCAGGCTCTGCGTCGACTACAGAGCCCTGAATAAAATAACCATCCGGAACAGGTACCCTCTGCCGCACATGGATGATCTAACAGACAGGTTGGCAGGGGCAAAATACTTCACTAAGGTCGACCTACGATCAAGATACCACCAGATTCGGATCGTGGACGAAGATGTGCAGAAGACATCTTTAAGGTCACAATATGGAGCTCACGAATGGCTAGTGCTTCCTTTTGGCCTCACCAATGGAGTGGCTACCTTCTCAGCTGGAATGGATACAGATTTCGGCGACATGCTGGATGAATTCCTCATTGTGTACCTAGATGACCTGCTAATCTACAGCAAAACTTTTGAAGAGCACGTAGAGCATGTGCGCCAGGTGCTCCGCAGACTCAGAGAATGCAAGTGGTATGCAAAATTGGAAAAATGCGTCTTCGCAGTACAGGAAGTGGAATTCTTGGGCTTCTTAGTCACTGCAGAGGGAATTCGCGTGGATCCTAAAAAGATTGAGGCCGTGGTGAACTGGCCCGCCCCCCGAACAGTTACACAGGTACGCGAGTTCGTGGGTTTCACTCAGTATTGCCGAAAGTCCATCAAAGATTTTTCGAAGATCATGGCTCCCATAACAGACACCACCAAGGGTTCGCTAGCATTCAAGTGGATAGATGAAGCCCAACGAGCTTTTGAGCACATCAAACAAGTAATGTGTTCCCTACCGGTACTTAAGCTCTCAGAATTCGACAAGCCATTCGAAATTCACACCGATGCCTCACGCCTCGCGCTGGGAGGGGTACTAATGCAAGCTGAAAGACCAGTAGCCTACATTTCGAAGAAGTTTACAGACCCACAGAAGAGATGGGCTACACACGAGCAGGAGATGTATGCAGTGGTATACTGTCTAGACCAATGGCGTCATTACGTATTGGACAAGCACACTAAAGTATACACAGATAATGTTTCCCTGAAGTATTTCCAAACACAACCTAAGCTCTCTCACAAACAGAGTCGGTGGCAAGATCAGTTAGCAGAATATGACATAGAAATCATCCACAAGCCGGGGAAACAGAATGCGATGCCAGATGCTCTCAGTCGCATGCCCGAGGTTAATGCAGTTAGCGTAATAAGCAGTGACGAAGTACTGGATCAGATTCGCGAGGCCAGTAAGACAGACCCCGCAGTATTACAGATGATGCAGAGTTGGCGACAAGGCAAGACCTCCGTGGGGCTGTTCGACTTGCGGGATGGGCTATGGTATGCTCATAACCGCGTGTATGTACCAGACGATCCTACACTCAAGGCAAAACTACTCTGGGAAACCCACAACTGCAAAGTTGCAGGACACGGTGGGCAAAAGAGATCCTTTGACAGGTTAAGCCGCTATTTTTTCTGGCCAAAGATGCAGGAAGATGTGGTGGAATATGTAAGAACTTGCCCAACATGTCAGCTAGTCAAGGCACAGCGAGTAAAGCCGGCAGGGCTTTTGATGTCTATGCCTACACCCTCTCGACCCTGGGATGTGATAAGCATGGACTTCATTGTCGACTTACCCGAAAGCCACGGATTCACTACCATCTTCGTGATCGTGGACTACTTTTCAAAGCAGGCGCACTTCATTCCCGCAAAGCCGCCCCTTACAGCCTACCAAACGGCGCGGTTTTTCTTCAAGCATGTCTTCAAGAATCACGGACTTCCACTGGCCATTGTTTCGGATCGCGATGGGCGATTCTTAAGGGACATGTGGCGGGAGTTATTCAAGCTCCTAGGCACACAGCTCAGGTTCTCTTCGGCCTATCACCCCCAAACAGATGGGCAGACCGAGCGAATCAATCAAGGCATCGAAGATTACATCCGTTGCTATGTCCAAGCAGATCAAAAGGATTGGGCAGACTTTCTGGAAGTCCTCGAGTTTCAGTACAATAGCAGTGTGCACTCGGGGACAGGTTACACTCCATTTGAACTAGCTACAGGAAAAGAGGTGATTACGCCCATGGCACTTGCTTCGGGCACTATGCATGCAGAAGATCAGGACGCTGAGCAGTTTCTGACGGCTTGGCATAAACGTTTGGATGTAGCTAGAAAGCACTTGATGAAGTACAAAGATAAGTATGTAGCTAGACATAACGAAAAAGCACGAACAGAGTTCTTTCAGAAGGGTGACTTGGTACTGGTGAGTGCCCAGAACATCAACCTTCCCGAGAACTTAACACCCAAATTCAACCACCGCTTCTACGGTCCATACCGGGTACTGCAAGATTTCAACAACGTCTCCTACAAGCTGGAGCTACCTTCCAATGTCAAGATCCATAATGTTTTTCACATCAGCCTACTCAAACGTTTTCAGGTTGATGGGAAATACGGCCGCCATGTGCCTCTACTAGACAAAGGAGTAAACCCCTTTGAGCCAGAAATTATCATCAAACACCGCTTCAGGCGCAACAACCTTGAGTTCTATGTCAAGTGGAGAGGGCGGCCAATGTCAGATTGCACTTGGGTGCCAGAAGATAGAGTCATTGCAATGGATAAGCAGTTGTTGCTCCGGTACTACAGGATTCCGGACCTCAAACACATGCCTAGGGCATAGAAGACAACAACCATGTACAGCAGTAGTAAAGGATGCATTAGTTCAGCACAGCTATGCTCAGTTTTTCAGCAGAATAAAGATGCGTTATGCGACAATTATGCGATGTATGCACTATGTGGTCAGATGATTTACAGTCTTGACGAGGACGTCAAGTTCCTTGAGGGGGGGGAGAATGTTGGGATCCTCGTGAGAGGGAGCTTTTTCGCGTGCGCCGTTGGTCCCTCCTTGCCCCTAGCGCCCCCACATGGGCTGTCCCTCATGCGGCCCGGCGGTCCACGTTCCCGTTTCTAACCTAACTCCCGCTAACCTAACTTCCCTCCGTGGACGGCACTTGAGGGGGACCGAGGCCCCGTTTGGTGAATTGCCCCTCTCCGCGGCCATGCTCCCCGCGGGCCAAAATGACGACTCGTGGACCCGTCGCTCCCGTGGGCAAAACACGACTCCGGGAGCCCCCGAAAGACTTTATGCAAGTGAGAGCCCCGCTTGGGCCGTGGCCGGGTCCCCGGGAGTCCCGTGGTCCAAAACGGCCCGGGACGCACCCGCGGGGCCGTTTCAAAATATCTTAGGCGCGCCTAAGATATCCTGAGCAAAATTTCACATTTTTTGCATATAAGGTCTATCGGGTACTACAAAAAGGAATTTTGTATATTTTGTGACTTAGGATTGACAAATTGTGGAATCCCATCCGGATTTCAATGTGGATGTGTAGGGAATGGCAACTTTGTGAAGGACAAGAGAGCAAAAAGCAAAAGCATTGCATTTGAAATCAAAGGCAACTTTCCAGGTTTGAAGTATCAGTTCAATTAAGTTGTGTGAGTCCATATATGAATTTCAGATCTGGTAGAGTTTTGGGAAACTCGACTGTCTTAGGAGAGAATAGGCGAAGAGCATCCACAGAGGAGAGCGTAAATCAAGGGAGACCATTAGAAACTATTGCGAAAGAAGTGTCATACACTTATTCCGACTCAAGCTCAGATATGTCTTCTTTTTCAACTCAGTCAGGAACAGGGACCTCTCTCAAATTCAAGCATATCTTGACTTTCGTCAAGACCAACAACTATGAAGCCCAAATTTACTTGGACCCAAATGAGGAGTTTGCAGTGAGGCCCTGACAACCATACCATCGATTTTGAAGAGCAGGTCAAGGCAAACAAACAAGATGACTTTTATATGGACCAAAATGGAATACAATATCGCAAGATACAAGACCCTAATTCTATGGATAAATGGGGATTAGAGGTTGATACTCTAATACCAAATAAGGTTGTAAAGGAGGGACCTTCGTTGCTAGAATTAGAAGGGCATGAGTTGATAGATGCTAAACCATTGAAACGCATCCCCACTGATAATTCAAGACTTGGTTTTATTGTTGGGAAGAAAACAATATTATGGATTTGATACAAACTACCCATGCGAGATTAGGACAATTGACACCCTTGAAAATTGTGTACATTTTCAAGATCAAGGAAAAAAGATTAGAAGAACTTCTCGCTCATCTCTTTAGGGATTGTTACAACAAAACTTTTGTTATAATGACTCCAAAAGAAATTGAAAAATCTAAGTACCAGGGACACTCAATCTAAGTACCAGGAACACTCAATCCGTGAAGTGATTATAAGAACCGTACAGGAACTCGATCGAAATGTGCATCCAAATGCTAGAACTTACGATAGCATGGTAAATCAAAGAGGAATTGCAACAAGGAGTAGCCACCTCAATGATGCCAGCAGGGAAAGAAAGCAAAAAAAAAACCTTTAATAGGGGAGGAATGAGTGACTTGAGGATGAGAAGAGGTCTACATGAGTCACACTTACCAAACAACTGGTTCTAGGGATTAATGGGAGAAACACCGGCTAGAACGGAGAGAGTGAGTGTTGAACACAATCATAGAGTCATACCAACAGATTTCCAGAAGTGGGTCAAAAAATATAGCGGGTCAGGGATCCATATGACCATTTAGCCAACTTCAGACAGGTTTTGAGAGCTGAGCGCATAACCAATTTCCATACACAGTTTGAGGGATTTGGGATGACCTTGGAGGGCAAAGTTTTGACTTGGTTGCAGACCATACCTCCTAGATTGATAACCGACTTACCGACTTTGGCAATGAGATTTGTTGCTCCTTGTTCTAAAATGGGAATAAAGCATAGTACGGTGGCACAAATCTATAGTTTCAAGCAAAAACAAGCAAAAATTGTCAGAGATAGAGTGAGTCAAATGAGGCAATACATAGACAGATGCCCAGAGTTAAAGATTCCAACCGAGGAAAGACTTGTCTCATTGTTTCTAGAGGGGCTATTAAACAAAGATTTGCATGCTATTTTGTATAGCAAAAAACACATGACTTGGAAAGAGTGCAATCTAGATGCGATCGACTTGAGTGATAATTGTGAGATCTTCAATGAGGAAAGCAAAGCTAAAGATACACAGAGTGAGAGGACCACACCCATTATGCCAACACAAGTAGGATCAATTGTTGCAGCTCCTACTAGTACTATAGAGAACATGCTTAAATGCATGAACGATATGATGATCAACATGAAAAGGATGCCGATGAGAGGCCCAATGTAGGGACCAAATCAGGGACAACCTATAAAACAACAAAGGAAATTAAAATGGTGCAACATTGAAGATAAATGGACAAATCATGAGACAAATGAGTGATACTACAAGCCTAAATATGATGGAAATGTCTAGTATGTGCCAATGAGGCCAGAAGGGCAACACGTGTATAGATACCCACCAAATGTGGCACCCATGCAAAGATCACCCATGAATATGGAGAGACCACAGCCAATATTAGCTCAACACTGCCACTCCCAGGGAATAAATCTATACTGATCAAGTATATTGTGTCCGAGGAACAAGCGAATGAAGAGGCGCTCATACCCGTTACTCCATACCTGAAACGAGTTTGATAACAATGGGGATAGAAGAAGAGTAGTATTATCAACCTACTCCATTCCCTATGGATCTAATGTGTCAAGCACCTACTAATACAATACTTGTTTTTGCAAACAAGGGAGCGAGACCACCTATGGCCAAGCCAATGCCCAAACCAAAAAATAAAAATTGTCATAATTGTGGAGTGGATGATCATTGGAAAAATGATTTTCCTAAAACAGATAAGAATGCGAGACCCATAGAAGCATATTGTGGAGTGTGTGGATGCAAAGGTGGACACTTTCTTGAAGACTACCCTAGGAATCCAACAAACAAAGGGAAACTAATCATAAATATAGTTCAGGTTGTGCCAAGTAGTTCATCAGAAGGGGAACCGATAATTTTTTTTCTAGTGATGACTAGAGCACAAACCAAGGGGAACAAACAAAAAAATGCAAATGGATTTGATAAATCCACAATTCCTCCAAAAACTCTAGGAAGGAAAGATGCAAAACATACAAACTCAAGAGGCAAAAACAGCGAAAGGAGATCGAAGGGAAGATACAAAAGAAAATAGAAGAAAAAATGTAGACTCTTTCAACCGATTTCAAGGAACCCATACTAAAATCGGTTGGATAGGTACTGTTTGATAAAATCTACACACCAATCAACACAGCTTTCCAAGCTGGGTTAAAAGGCGGTCAAACGTATGCAAACCTTGATCGAAGAATAGAATCCTCAGAGGAAAGTCATAGGAAAACTAGCAGAAGTTGAGACCAAAACCATGAGAGAAAAAGATCAAGAAAAGAGTGGGTCAAAAACCTAGGGAAACGATGGTACACAACCACCTAAACTAGAAGCTCTTGATAGTGAAAAAGGATGGGATGAGTTGCCAATAGTTGAAGACAATTGGCCAAACTATCTGTGGGAAGGAGTTAGGGAAGTGAAAGATCGAAGCTTGACTATGAAATCAACACCAATTGAAGAGGTTCGATTTGAAAGACCTCCCATGAAACTAGATGAACAATCATTGTATGGAGATTGGGGATCAGAGCAGGTAGACTCTACAAAAGCAGGAACCTTGCGGACACTACCTTCTTACCTAGGAGAGAATGAAGAGGAATTGATGGCATGCAAAACAACAATGCTAGAAAGGCCAAAACAAACTTTGGATGTGGCTAGTCTGTAATCCATTATGTCAACACCAATTTAGTGCACAATCACTTTTAGTGAGCTACTGAAGTTGAGACCGCATCTATGGGGAGATATACACCACCATGGAAAAGATGGGATTAAAAGGATCTCTCAAATGAACCTCAAAGATTTTCAAAACGAGGAGATACAGACTACACTTGTCAAGTCTGTACCGATGAACAAGGTCAGGGAGTATTGTGAAGAAAATGAGGGAAACACAACCCTTCCAGTACAATACAATAGTGGAGCAGACATTGCCATAACAACCAAAGCTATCTGGGAAGCTTGGGAAAAGCCAACAATTAGGCAAACAAGAATGGAACTGCAATTGGCAGATGGACACATAGAGAAACCAATGGGCATACTAGAGAATGTAATAGTCAACCCCTGTGGATTGACTACCATCACACTTTTGCCATTGTAGACTTTGGGAAGAAATTCAACTATGAAATCATCTTGGGAAGACCGTTCATGAGACAAATATAATCAATCCAAGATTGGGGCAATGATTATCTCTACCTAAAACAAGAAGGGACAATTACTCGAGTGAACTTGAAGGACCATTTTTACAAGGATGTCTTGAGGACACCAATACAAGAATTGGGGGAATGATTATCTCTACCTGAAACAAGTAAGGACAATTACTCGAGTGAACTTGAAGGACCATTTTTACAAGGATGTCTTGAGGACACCAATACAAGAATTGGACTCAGAGACCTGTGCAGAGACTAAACTGCCATCATGTAAACATAAAAGCACTCCAATTTGGATGTGTGGGGCTTCTCAATTGGGTAGTTTACAAAGGGAAGACTGCGTTTTAAACAAAGAAGCAAATGATGCAGATTATATATCAGAACCATTCCCTGAACATTTGTTTGAACCCTTTGAATGGACTCAAGTCCTGACCACAATGGATGTATGTGTTAATGAATCTACACCTACATACTTTTGTGACAAAGAGGGCCATCATATAGTCCCAATCCAAATGGTATTTATTGAGATGATCGAGGAGCAATAGGTCTTCTCTGATCTCTATTATGATGCTACAAATGAGTTGGAAGAAGAACCAATTACAACAGAGAAATTAGACTCTGAAAAAGAGCAAGTAAGAGCCAAACTTCTACTCAAAGGAGGGAAAGAAAGATCGAGTTCCCAAACCAACACCAAAAACGCCAACAAAGATACTGAGGAAATGAGACAATAACTTAAGAAAGAAAACTACAAAAAATCCACTGGACACCAAAACTCAATTCTTAATGAAAGTGAATGCAGCAGGCTGCATAAAAGACAAGATAAATAGAAGGTATCCAAATGTAGAGCATTCAAAGAGATAAAATCAAACGAAACCAAAGTTGATCACCAAGCCTGATAAAATCAAAGGTAAAGAATCAGTGATAACAAAAACAGAGCGTAAAGCAAAATACAAAGAACTAAAATGGACTTTGGAAGAAGTGTGGACCACAAAAATGGAATTGGATAGTGACAAACCGGGGAAAATTATTGTTTCAACTCATTAGAAAATACACTTTGAAAGATTGCAAGATCATTATAGAGCAACCCTTGCAACAATCAACAGAACCGGGAAAATCCTATGAAGGGCCGGAGAATGCCAAGAAAATTGACCTTGCAGAGCCTAGAGAAGAGCCAAAACTTGCATACATAGCTATGGATCTATCACAAGAAGAAGAAGAGACTCTCATAAGAACGTTACAAGAATATAGGGATGTTTTTGCATGGTCATACAAAGATCTCAAAGGGGTGGATCCTACCCCCAGGGGATTCACCATGGAAAACTTACCACACCACGAAAGTGCTAAGGAGGGGGGTCTTTTTACAAGTTACATAAGCGTATAAGTTAGGGACAGACCCCCAATAAATTATCTCCTAAGCTTAAAAATAAGGGAGGGGAGTATTATATTTATGGTGGGGGGGGACTTGACCCGAGTTGACTACTTGTAACAATTGGTCACCAATGTGCCCTAGAACTCAGATGAATTTAGAGGAAGTTTTTCTCAGGTCACACATAAAATTTTGTATCAAGCCGGTCATAGATAAGGACTGATTTGGAGCACGTGAAGGTTTGATTTACACCAGCTTAGGATGTGTCAGAATTGGATGAGTAGCCAGAGTTCAGGCTGATCGGGCACATAGATTGAAAGTCAAACTAAGACACATTGATGGTACATCAAGAAGTTCCTTAGTATGTTGTCAGTCACTATGCTACACACTCTTTAACTAATTTTACTCAGTTAGATCATGTGAGACCTAAATTTTATATGTAAGAGGGGTATGATAGTTTTCTTCATTGATTGTTGTATAAGCCTAGAAAGGGGGGTCATATTCCCTAGTATAAGTCGTCTATAAGGGTGTTATTAAAGTTGTCCACTCGTAGGTGGCTTCGCGTTTTGTATATAGAGTGAATCCCCCAGGATCCTGCCATATGCCAGCACACTATGCCTATGAGCGATGATGTTGAGCCAAGAAGACAAAGATCATACACATATAATGAGACCTTTGTCAAAAAAATCAAGGAAGAGATAGAGAAACTCAAGAAGGCTGAGTTTATCTATGAAATAGAACACACTGATTGGGTATCACCAATTGTCATGGTGTTTAAAAAGAAATGAAAACTTAGAGTGTGTGTAAATCTCGAAAAGGTAAACTCCACCACTATACGAGATAACTATTTTCTTCCCATCACATATCATGTGCTAGAACGAGCAACGGGCAAGGAAGCTTATAGCTTTCTGGATGGCTTCTTTGGGTACAACCAATTGACTATAGATCCCAAAGACCAACATAAAACGGCCTTCGCAAATGAATGTGAAACTTTTGCTTATCGAGTAAAGACTTTTGGTTTGACCAATGCAACGACAACATTCCAAAGGCGAATGAGTCATGTCTTTAAAGAATATCTATGGAATTTTTTGGAAGTATACATGGACGATATTTGTATGCACTCCACAAAATGAGAAAGTCACTTCGAACATTTACGCTGTGTCTTTGAGAAATGTCATCTATATAGGATTTGCTTAAATCCAAAAAAATGTGTTTTTATGGTTAGACGATGCAAAATTCTTAGATATATTGTGTCAAATAATGGTATAGCCACAGACATGGAGAAGGTGGTGAGAAGAGGAGGCACAAAACAGACCTGGTGGACTCTACACCGAGACTATGCACGATGGCCTGGTCATGGAGGTACACAATTTGGGCACCACCTAGCTTGGGATGCGGCTAGGACGCATGGTAACACAAGGAAAATGTGAGAGAAGGAGAGAGAGGAAGAGATCATTAGAGCTTCATAAATGTAAGCTTCATAAACACCATACAAACATTTACGAGGGGAATTGCACATAATCAATATCTCACAAACTCATGTGTGCATGGTAGCTCAAATCTCTTAGCCATTAAGAAACCAAAACGAATAACCATAGCCAATACTATGCCATAGTAGAACTATTTGTGTGTAGAGGTGCATACACAAGGATGTACATATGAGAGCATGAGTGCTAGAGCTTGATTGTGTGTCCATTTACAAAAGAGGAGGTCTCTTTTTATAGGCCAAGAGAGTGATTAGGGGAGAGATTATGAGCAAGAGGGTTTATTACAAAGTAACCTCAATTAGGGGCATTCCCCAATGAGAGAGCCCCATGTACCCTGCTTATTGACCAATTTTCTCGTAATCGCCTTCATCATGGTGAGATTTGTCTCCATGCCACCTTCCATGGCTTGAGTCTAAGAGCTTCCTTATAATATTTGAGAGAATCTTGATAAAATAAGAGAAAATCCAGCAAAAATGAAGAGAAACCTATAAGAAATTATGTGTGTGGAGTTGGATAACCATGACTCTTTCCCCATGTGGACATATAGGCTCCACCATTTTGACCATATCTCCCAAACCGTAGCTCCAAAAGTTATTTTAAAAAATAGGGACAGAAGGATCAGCTCAATGCCTACAACTTTGCTGTTGAATTTTTTTAAAATTTCGAATGGAAAAATAGAGAAAAATCCCACAAAAATATGTGTCTGTCTTCTCCCTTCCAAAAGTCTTCCAGGTGGTCCCGTCCCGACTCCATGCGCAAGCCTTGTATCCAAAAGTGAATTATGCTTGTATTTGATAATATTTTGTTGACTCCAACTTTATAATGCATAAGATTCTCCTTCCTTTCACTATTGACTCTTATTCTTCACCTATAGTGACTGCCAGGTAGAATCAGCATCCGGTGACTTTTTTTTCAAAGGGTTTGTTTCTACCTCTTCTTATTTTTGAGATCAAAATGTGTCAAAACCATAGCTATGTACAAAATATATACGTAGATTTTATGTGATTTTTATGCATCAGGTCTCTCCTCCTCTTCACTATGCCCTGAAGCCTTGCCATCAAGTACATACCAAGAGAGAGGTGGTCCAAAATTCGAAAAGCAGCCCTCAGTGGTAGTGATTGTTGAAATGGCTAGGCCAACAACATTCAAAGAAGTGCAAGAATATATGGGACATTGTGGTTATGCCATGCCCGGGGACCACCGACTTTACCATCTCTAAATGGATACACCGTGATCTCCGACATCCCTCCCGCTTGAGACCAATACCAAGACAGGACTCCTCTTGCTCTTTGATGCCAAATCAAGGGGGTGATAACATTCACTTCCTTTCATATGGATCCCTTAGCCCCGAAGAACCTTTGCTTACCAGCCAAACTTACCAATCAAAGTCATCAGCTAACTTTGAACTCAACCTTCCAGGGTCAACTGGTGGGAGTTCTCTAATTCATCCTTGGTTCAAGGTCATTGATGCTTTTTTCCCGGTTATGACCGGGCACAGCCGTCAATGCGTTCCCCTAATGTGAGTGTTTTATAATCCACCTATCGTAGATTTATCTACATGTATGTAGTAATTGTTAAGCCCATATATAGCCTTATCACTCACTTTGAAAGGACCGATGAATGTGAGGAATCCTTTCAAAAGATTAAGCAAGCCTTGACATCAACACCAATACTAAAAGCTCCAGCCTAGAACAAAGTGTTCCATGTACATGTCGATGCTTCAAGTTATGCCATTGGCTGCATCTTAGCCTAGCCAAGAGAGGGAACCATGGATTTTTCTATCTCCTATGCTGGTCGAAAATTAAACCTGGCGAAAAAGAAATATACCACGGAATACAAGGTCTTGGTATGGTGTATTTAGTCAAGAAATTTTGACACTACTTGTTAGCCAACAAGTTCTTCTTTTTCGTAGACTGTCAAGCCTTACTCTATTTGGTGAATAAACCATGTAGTACATGTAGGATAGTAATATGGTTTATCATCCTACTTGAATTTGACTTCACACTTGTAGTTCAAAAAGGCACTACTCACTAGCGGATAGATCATCTGTCAAGACTCACCACTGGGAAAGCACCTAAAGGGGTAGACAATGCCTTACCCAATTCATATTTGTTCTATGTAGAAATGATTCCAAGATGGTCAGAAGATCTTGTTTCCCTAATGACTATAGCACAAGTGGATTCTTAAATACTAGTTCTTATTACACCATGATTGATTGAGCAATCCACCCTATATCAATTGCTGGCTGGAAGATTGTATCACAAAAACAAGGATGGAATCTTGCTCTTGTACATTAATCCTGAGGAACAAGAAGCCTATTTGAGTCAAGCTCATACCACAATCGTAGGTCTACATTTTGCACAAGATCAAACCTTACAAAGATTAACTTGGTGGGGTGTTTTATGGCCTACCATGAAGAGAGACGCTCATCATTACGCGAATGATTTCTCTCAATGTAAAGAAAAAAGCCATACCCCATGCCACGTTATTCCACATTTCAGTGACACCAGAGTGGAGTAGATACTTGGTAGAATATTTGACTAACAGAATATTCCCACAAGACATATGTAAAAGAAGAAGAAGAGCAATAAAAGCTGAGGCAACCAACTATACAATGATTGGTAACCAGCTCTATTGATGAGGGAAGGACCAATAGCTCAGTTTGTGTGCCAATGAAGAAGAGTATCTTCCTATTTTGGAACAAGTATAGGCATGTCTAGCAGGGGGTCACTTCTCTCATGAAACCACAACCAAAGCTATATTGATAGTAGGAATTTGGTGGCCAACTTTGTTTGCCGATGCGAAATAATTTGTTCGACGATGCGATGCATGTCAACGAGAAAAAATATCAACGAGAATGGATAATATGCATTGCGACCTATGATGGGAGCACACGCATTTGCTAAATGGGGTATAGACCTTGTGGGTTTAATACAACCACCAGCTTACAAAACTTAGGCACAATATATTATTGTGGCCACAGATTACTTAACCAAGTGGGCTGAGGCACGAGCCACAGGAAGAATGATCCTAGAACCATTGTTGTATTCTTGTACGAATACATATTTACTAGATACGGACTTCCTATTGAGCTTGTGAGTGATTGCGGGTCTCATTTCCTCAATGAGGTGATAGAATATCTACTAGATGAATTCATGGTAATCCATAACAAATTTGCACCCTATCATCCTCAAGCAAATGGTCAAGCAGAACATACAAACAAAATTTTGAGCTCTGTAAAAACCAAAATTGTTAGTTCACGCAGAACTAACTGGGAAATGCATCTTTCATTCTACTTTGTAGGCTTATCGAGTTTTCTTCAAAACAACCTTGAGCATGACTCCTTTTAATTTGGTCTATGGTGTGGATGCAACATTGCCAATCAAATTCTTACTACCCACTCTTAGAGTTGCAAATGAGTTGGAATTGAAAGGGTATGAGTTGTCAGAATGACTTGAGGACTTAGAATGCCTATATGAACAATGTTTAGCAGCCATTTCCCACATATATGCACAAAAACAGTTCTTTGACTCACATTTTCCAACTAAAGTTTTTAAACCAAGGGATTTAGTCTTAGTATACTTGGTGAAACAACATATACCCAAGTTCAAGAAAAAAGGACATGGTTCTTTTGTCATTGAAGATGTTTCACCAAGTGGGGCCATCAAGTTAGCCATCTTAGATGGGGAAATCATGAAAATTGGATTAGTGGATGTCGACTCCACAAATACAACCTTCCCTTTACTATTGAACTTCTAAAGAGAATGCATGCGTCCAAGGAAAGGAAGCGCGCATTTGAGTTTTAAAACAAAAGTTTCAAAACAAACTGTTCCCCAAGCTGTACCACTCAGTATTCTCCAAATTCAACCCTTAGCAGAGGATGAGGTCAAGAATTATGATGAGTGGATAGATGGCCTTGATATGTGAATCACCGTGAATGTGAATGAGGATTACAAAGTCAAGGCTTCAGCAGATACAGAAGCCCAAGTCAATACGGTCAGCTATTCTACTTATACAAAGCAGCTACTCAACCACTTGAGTATTTTCAAGCCATTGTCAAGGGTTGCAACAAGAGAGTCACTCCAACTCTAGGGAAAATCAACTTGAATATTATGGTCCATGGATTCTCTTGCCCGCATACTTTCATATGTATAGCGGATGAACTTATGAATGATACCATTTACATATGTATAGCTCTTGGTGATTTCCAATCAAAGAAGTATGAGTCATCATCCACAATTACAACTACTGCTCCACTAAGGACTTCTTCCACTCAACTTATGCACAGAACCAAGCAAGTTTGGATACACATAGGTCAACTTGTCGATCGACCTCAACAAATCTGGGTGCCCAAAAAGTTGCTGCACACCGCCAACGACCCTAAGGTAAAGCCATCGCATCCACCTTCTCAACAGAAACCAAGTTACTAAAGATGAGATGGATATGGCAACCAAAGAAGAAATATACAGCTAAGAGTATAAGACCAACTGCCCAAAGTGGACAAGTCAAACTATGGGTATCAACGACCCCACCGCAACTTAAGCCATCCTCAATCATGTATAAGTGGGTACCTAAGGTCAAACCACCCACCGCAATTGTGACCATTGTTTTCAATCATCACACATTGTACAATGCATATCACACCATAAAAGAACGAGCTCAATTTCTATAGGAATTCCTCTTCAAGAGATTTCAATCACAACATACCTTGCCATCGAAAACCCTTGAGTGCAATACTCAAGACCCACCTCTTGGACAACATAGTGTGTTTAATTGCATTGACATCAATATCATTATAGGGCCAATCAGGGCCTTGCATAGACATGACTTTATAACCTATGCACTGCACAATCACGGTACTCAGTTGTCCCAGAGGATTGAAGCAAGGAGGGGGGGGAGACAATCTAATTATGGACAGAAGCATACGAATCCAGAAGAGAGAAGGGCAATGTTTCGAACTAATTGTGTGTTAATGTATGATCTTTCTTGAACAAATTAGGCAATTGCCCTAATAACAAGATGAATGCGGAATGCAATATGATAACTTCTAGGTGTGTGTATATATTATACATATCTGTCGAAAGCCATAAAATAGTGCAAATCTACTTGTATGGTATGTATTTAGGCCAAAATTATGATGAATCCACAAAAATATGGCCAAATAATAACATTAGAAGTGTTTTAGTATTTTTGAGTATAGAATGAATTTTTTTTAGCAGCCTGGTTAATTTTCCTTTAATTTTTTCTAATAAAATCTCATACAAGCCAAAATAATAGATAATAATAAGAAAAATATCACATGATTTATTTGGCCAACTTTCAAAGGAAGTGCTCCATGGATTCTATGCTAGGGTGATGTTTTTACTATCCTACTATTTGCAAACATTTGAATAAGCATTCTATACGGGCTTCTTCACTTACATATCCAAGATCTTTGGCTCCGTCATCACCAACCTGCGAGCAAGATTTGTCAGCTACTCCACAGTTGAGCAAAGAAACACAATCACCATGTAGTTTATGTCAACTGAAGACAACGAACTGTGCCTCAGGTACCAACAAGGTCTCGAGCAACATGCAAAAGGACTGCAACAAGGAAGCCCAATCACTACTTAGCACCCTAATTGGCTCTGTCACGGATGACATAGGCAAGTCTTATCATGTATACCAATGCCCATACTGATGCCTTTGAATTTTAAACCATTTTTATTTGCATCGGTATATACGTCCATTTTTATGCAATGTGTTGTAGTGAGGAGTATCCTATGCTAAACTTGAGGCATTTACACAACCTGACTAAATGCATGGGCAATGTGCAAGTAACAATGGCCACTAGTGAGAAGCTACATGCACAACAAAAACAAATAATGCACACCTTCTAATGTTTCTCATAAGCAAATATTTGATAAGCTCATTAGTTTCTAGAACCTAGAGTGTACACATGGCCATACTCACAAGCTTCAAAAGTACTAAATTGTGCTACTTATACTCAATAATAAATGAGCTACCTTTTAACATCCTCATCAAGATCAATTTCAATTGGAGAGCATGTGGGTATGGTGAAGCCTTTATCTGATACATCCTCCTTAATAATATGAAGCCTCTGAAGAAATCCTGACAAGCCACCTTGGAAATTCAAGCAAGAAAAACAGACCAAGCACCAAGTAGATTAGAAAGGGAATGAATAGGAATCCTAGCATCATGCACCAACTAGGATTGTTAGACAAGTGTCATGAGCGTGTAACTCTTGCCTTTCCTTAGGCCATCATGAAGTAGCTAAATCCTTTCGTAGTTACTGATCAATAGCTATTTTCTCCCATAAAATATTTTTTACATATGTGGAAAGTGGCATTTGTGGTAGTTTCACCAGACTCCTGCAAAAGGCAAAACCAACAAAACAGGGAGATGTTAATGCTCAACTATAGATAGGAAAATTTGTCTCATTATTCGTCTTCAATGTATATATACAGAGAAAGAATGTGTGACGACTTGAGAGAAATCAACTAAAATCAAGGCATTGGGCTTTTTAATACAACTAGGATCCCATTGTACTTACCCACCACAAGCATGGGAGTTGTGAGGCCAAGCATCTCCAGCACATTGATTGCTGCTTGTTGAAATCTTTCCTTAGTCTGCTCTAGGCCTGCTCTACAATCCATAGCGAGTGTCACTTTTGGTTTATCTAGTCTATTATGTCCAAACATTGCTATCTATCCCGTTGGCCCCAAAGGTGGAATGAGAGCTCTTCTCAGCCATTGAAAGCATGACCTTTGCAAAAGAAGTTAAATGATGTATGACTTTGTAGAGAAATCCAACTCACTTGATCATTGGTAGCAACTCCTCCATGGCTACCTCAGCCTGCCTTAAGATTCCTCTCACAAAACATGCACATGTGTTCAATGGAGAGAAAGCCTAATTGCTTTGACATATGTTTCTGACTGGACATGAAAGAGCTACGCATATAATCTAATTTACTAAAACTATCAATATAAGAATTCATCAATACTAAATAAATACTAGTGAGATTCTGTATGACATGCTGTAACCTATCAGTTTCCAAAACCTATGCTTTGCCTCAGTTGTTTTTACAAATTTGTTTGAGAAATCTATTTTCATGAATCCCCAATTTAGATGGTGGTTTTCCAAACTTTATCCATAATACCTTTGATGACACTAGTTGCTTTTTAAATCTTCTACAAGCAATAAAACTACCTTCCAAATGAAGGGTCACATTTTGAGATAACCTCAGGTCTCACTTGTCTTTTGTGATCTCCTTCAAAATAGGCCTTTGGCTATGTATTGAAAGGCTTAGAGAACCTTCTAGATGGTTGTTTGGATAAACAATTTTGGGCTATAGTGTCTACAGAAATATGAGTCCTTTGTAGACAATGGAATACAGCAACAATCTTACATGGTCATAGAATTTTCATGAGCATGTAATTCCTATCCTTTCCTTAGCCCATTACATGCGGAGAAACAACTACACATAAAAAAATCTCAAAAAAGTGAAGAAAAGTTATCTCTTTGTATGGGTTTCAAAAGGGCACCAATGTATATTGAAATGTTTGAGCAAATTTTATGGATGAAAAATATCCATTATGACGCACCACTGGAAACTAAATGAGAAGCTTTGAAGAAAGTTATTTGTTCTTGTGTTGAAGAATGCTTTTCCATAAAGCATGTTGACAATATCAATGAAGGTAGATCACACAAAAGGTGGTTTGAGTGTCAAGATGCTCAAAATTCCTCGTTGATAACGCTAGAGGCAAGTACAGACAAAGGTAACTATCAAAGTCACTTGCATTCATACAAGGAATTGATTCAAAAGAAGAGAAGAGCATGGGAAGTCAAGCGTCAATTTTTTCAAGTGGATATGTACACACATTGTAGGCAACTATATGAGCAACCAAATGTCACAAAGATATTGTTTTATGGTTCACTCCCATGTATGATGTTTCTTTTAGTATTCACGATGTGGGTGGGGGGCTTGAAAAGTTGGCCATTTGCAAAGCGAGAGATCTTCAAGGTATCAAGCTAGAAATAAATAAATGGATTAAAGATTTATCACATCATTGGATGTGTGATATGTTCAACCTTGCACTTCAACATGGTATGCCTTGTGATTGGAGCACCAATCAAGTCAAGCCTTTGCATAAAGGAGGGAATGTAAAGAATGTAAATAACTACCTCACTATAATGATTTGATGTCTTATGGAAAATTTGTTTGGGTGCATAATGGAGATAAAATTGAGTGATTGGGTTGAACAAGATGGCAATCATGCAAAAGGACAAGTAGGTTCCCGTCAACACCATAGCACAATTCACCACCTTGTTACTCTTCTTGTTCTCTTGGAGGAAAGTTGATTGAAAGAAAAGTGATTGAATTGTTTTTTTGTTGGCTTCAAGAAATCCTTTGACATGATTCCATGTAACAATTTGTGGAGAAGGATGGAAGAACTCTAAGCACCAAGTGAGTTTATGCTTGTGGTTTCTTGAATCTATGAGAAATTTCTCTATCAATTGTGCATGGGAAGAGGAATTTCAAAATTTTTTGCAAGCAATTTTGGGATTAAAAAAGGATGTTGACTACCACTAAGTTCAATTGGAACAAATGGTACTTGACTTAAAGAGATTACTATTTGTAATTATGATTTTTTTGTATGCAAAAGATGTAGTGCTTCTATCACACACTTTAGAGGATGCACAAAAGCTTATCGTTGTCCTTGAGAATTTTTTCTTGCATAGTGGGCTGATTGTGAATGAATCCAAAACAAAGGTTATATTTGTGAAAACCAACCATAAGGAGAAGGCATTCATTGTGTACAACAATGAGACACTTGAAGTTGTTAAGAGCTTTAAGTACCTTGGCCTTGAGGTTCCAACCAATCACAAGTGGCATGAAGGTGATATCCATCATTTGGAAGTTGGAAAGAAAGAGTAATTTGCATTTGAGAACATGTGTATTATGAGGGATGTGAAAATTTGGGTTCTGGTGAAGTATCTTTTGGACACATTGGTGACATTGATTCTTCTTTATGGAGTTAAAGTATGGGATGGGAGCATCTCTAAGTCTACTTGGAAAAAGGTAGAGAATATCCAAAAGCATTTTCCTGCAAGCTTTCTCCAAGTTAAGACACAAACAACATATAGGCTCCTACTTCTTGAGTTGGCAATTGACTTTATGGACATGGAAAGTATTTGAAGTATATGATAAAGATGTGTCAAAGTCCCTCCCATTGACTTCCTACAATTGCATGGGAAGCAATCAAACAAGTTCAAAAGATGTATAAAAGAAAGATCTTGAGCATGGGATGGATGTAAGATATAAAGAAGTGATTTGGGAGATGGGATGCATTACACGTGCTACATGATGCCGCAATAATAGACTCCCAAGTGAATGAAGCCATTCTTTCTACAATGCCAATGTATTACAGGTTGGGAAGTATCTGGTGGGTTGCACTTCATACATTACACCACCCATATTGCCCTTAACTACACAACAATGTTCTTTGCCAAGTAAAAACGGCACTAACCCTAAGCTTGAGTCTATCCCTTGTTGGTGATGCACACTATTGTAGCTATTTGGCTTAGCTCCCACTCCCTTTGATGTGAGACAAGGAGTTAGGTCAATGGACAAGAGTCAAATTGACTCTGCACATTATGCTCACTACAAGTTTGAGATTCTAAGTGCCACACACTACTAGAGTGCTTAGGTTTTGCACACATCGAAACTTGCTTTCCTCACATTTTTAGGTGATTTTGTGTGGGCACATTTTCTAGCTTATTGTGCACTATCTCCACTAAATTTAGTAGTCCCTAAATGGAACTTTTCTGCAGGGATTTACTGGGGTTGGCCTTTACTTTAGTGATGGGCTACCTTCTACCACACTGCACTATAGTTGCAACACTTTGCATGGAGCATCTGGGAATATCAATCTGTCTTTGTCAAGCATTGTGATTAGAGTTTTTGCATCCTTATTTCTGTATGTGCAATGATAGAAAGTCATGTTTTCACTGGCAATGCCAATGCTAAGGGTTTTGAGGTAGAAGAGGATATAATCAAGGACTCCGAACCTTTTTCTCACACAACGTACAACATACATACTGTAGGAAATCCAATTTGTTTCATGGTTAAACATAATGAGACTTTGCAAGATATTTTGTTTACCATAACCACTTACTAGAGGACACAAAATTGTTAAGTTTTCTCTATGCTATGTTGTGACACATATTTTGTGGATAAATATGAAGGTGGATGCCTGGCACTTTCACCCAAGAGGGAGTTGTAGTACTTGATTGTTTTACTGAGATAGGTATTGTGGTGAGTGCATATAAAACTCTCAATTGGCATTGCATTCGCATAGAGACGGAAGAGAGGTGCTTCCAAAAATGCATTGCTCCCATAATACACTACCCTAGTTTGGGAAAGCAATCTCATATCAGCAAGGTTTTGCTTTTTGTATTAGAGCATCCACTATTGGGTTCTACATCTACACCCATCCATCAATGTTTCCTACTAACCATCCTTTCATGAGTCCCACACACTCCACATCCACATGCCCACCAGCATCCCATTGGATACTATAATTGCATCTCAGTATTACATGGCTGGACGTTTATTCATGTCTTTATCAACGGATGCAGCGCCCCCCCCCCCCCCCCCCCCCCCCCCCCCTGGCTCCATTTTTGGATGGATATGGAGAGGTTTTGTCCCCTACCAATGACCATATGTCATTCTATTGCAATGTTGCCAACATTTCTTTTCCCCCATCCACCTCCCATTAAGACCATTGTATACATGCTTTTGAATGGAATGCTAATCTTATTATACTCATTATTTGTCTCTCTTTATGGTCAAATGCGGATTTCTTTGTTGGAGAGGAGATAGAGCTAGAGGGAGAGAGTATTGTCATACTCTAACTAATAGTTATTTTTATTCCTTCTTAGCCACATTACTTGATATTATTTGATACTTCAACATTGGCTATATTTGTATTCCTTGCTAGACACATTTGTTATGATATTGTTTGATACGCCAACATCGACTATATGGAAGATATCAACTAAAATATTAGTCCACAATTAGTGTTGTACATAATTGTTTTGTATCAAGACGTTGATATGGTAATGTTGGTGTTTGTTGCAATGTAGTGTTCCATTAAATTTTTCTAAGACTATATATAAGAAAAAGAGTGAGATAGAGAAAGTGAGGGAGGAAGATAGCTTGCATTAAGGGCAAAGAGGAAGGAGAAATGGGGAGAGAGAGAGAGAGAGAGAGAGAGAGAGAGAGAGAGAGAGAGAGAGGAGATGTAGCATTGGCATAAGAAAGAAAGAGAGAATTTTAATTCTATTAATATCTCACCATCATTGATAGAGAGAGAGAACATGGAACTTGGAATGGCATAAGAAAGAAAGAGAATGTCTCAATTTTGTTAATTTCTCACCATCATTTTGTGTGTGTGTATGTGTGTGTGTGTGTTAGAGAGAGAGAGAGAGAGAGAGAGAGAGAGAGAGAGAGAGGCTAATATTTTTTCTTGGGCAATGATGGTGCCAAGGGAATGAGAGAGGAAGAGAGAGAGAGAGGGATACATGGAGTAAGAAATATAATTTGCATAAGCAATGTTAAAGGCACCCAACATAAGTGACAAAAGAGAATATTTTAAAAACTTGCTTGCCTGATCCTCCAAAAGAACTTGTCAAAAAGTGCTTTCAAAAAAAAAAAACACATCCCATATTCGTAGGAATTAAGGTTGATAAATGAATGAAGCTGGAAATTACCAACTAGGAGTTAAAAAGGAATCTCGAGAGGTGATAGGGATAGCCCATTGCAAAACATAGATTTAACTAGGAGTTTTGAAGATTGTTTGGATATGACCAAAAACCAAGATGGTTCTTCTTGGGGTCAATTTGATTGAAAGGCCGGCCCATTGAGAGGATTCTCTTGGGGAACTTCTTGGAGATTGGCCCTTTTCGGCTAGGGCAGTGTAATCGGCAAGTTGTTATACCTAGGTCATTCATCCCTGAGGAATAAGGGATGAATGGGTTTGTTTTATTTTTGCACGACCGGGTCAAGTACCCGCGGTATCTTATTGAAAATCGGCCATAATCCGGGTATGGCCTGATGCCAATGGTTGGATGAGAAGGTTATACTCAGGGAGGATGATGTGAATTTAACTAAGAAAATCTGTTCGACATGGTTGCATAAAAAGGAACTGGAAAGGCTAGGAATATAGGGGCTATCTTGTGCATCTATCACCAGATGGTGCTATACCTCTCGAATTAAAATGCTTAGGAAGGAATGATGAAATTACTTGATGAACCTTTTCCAAACACTTAATTCTGGGAAATATTGTGAAGGTGCTGCCATTTTGATGGCTTGTAACCAATTATCTTGGCCTCAATGGGGAGGTAAGATGAATTGGCTGAAACTAAATGTGTTGCATGATTAGTTAGTAAACTAGCTACAAGTTAATTATAGCAGATAAAGCAAAGGAAATGAATTAAAAAGTTTCTAAATAAATATCTGGTGGGAACAACCAGATGAGTTTTCCTGAACGATGGTATGCAATAGATTGCATGCTGCTTGTTGTTTGATGATGTCTGATAGACTACTGTCTTCTTTATTTTGTATTAGTTAAGTACTACCTCGGGAAGGGATTTTCATGAAATGGTTCGGTGGGTGGGCGGATCCGGAGGGTCAGATGGCCGGATGTTGATTTAAAAAATTTATGTTAAACGTTAGGACTACGTGGGATAAAAATGGGTAATCGGAGACGAGCTAGACCAGGTAGGATTGCAAGATCCCTCTTCTTAGGGGGAAGTGATAACTACCGTGCCTGCTTGTCAGGAAAAAGGGGTATTGCCATGAACCAAGGGAGAACAAGAAAGCAAGAGAAGATCCTCAAGTTAAAGATCAAGAGAATCAAGACTAAGGACCACAATTTTGGGTGCGAAAAGCTGTCAAGGACAGATTGATTATGAGAATCGGATAGAATCATTGAATGAAGGGATGTACCCCCTTGGGTTGGCATTCGAGATAGGCCTGTCTGAGTGTCGATCCCAAGTGGGAGGGATACCTGCAGATAGATCTACGTCATTCCCTGGGACGGTCTGGAGGACAGAGGGAGGTGAGTAGGGTCGAGTCTGGGTATGGGCGCTCACAAGTGGTATCAGAGCCTAATTTTGAATCTTGGACCTTGGAATTTTGGATTTAAGATTAGTGCATGAGAGAAAAACAACTCTGTCTAGCACCCAAATTTCAATTATATTACAAAATGAAGTCTTGATGTTTCCAATAATTATTCAAAAAAATTTCAAGTTGGCTTGGGATCTGCCAGAAGAAATTCAGCGGATTATCTATGAGAGGATGGAAGTAGCTACGCTAGAGTGAAAGCTCGCTATGCTGGAACATTTTAGGGAACTCTTACTTCCAGAAACCTATACTTGTCCCTGGGATTTAAGCAAGTGAGAAGTGTGAGTAAAGCTAGAAATGAACGATATAGAAATTTGTGAAAGAATAGGTAATGCACTTGTGCGAAGACGCATGGAAGTGGCATAAATGAATGAAGACGCATGCACTTGTGTGAAGACACATGAAAGTGGCATGGATAAAACTTTTACTGAACTTTACTTGTCATTCTGCCTTAAGCTTAGTAATAAGGAGCAAGATTAGGTAAAGTAGCTGCCACATGAAGAATTAATTTTTGAGACATTTTTTGAAGATAATGAAGAAATCCAAGAAGGTCTGGTGATTAGCCACAGATAAAGCTATAAGTATATATAGCAAGACTCGTTTTGAAATTACTGATGGCTTGGAATATTCAAGAAGAAGAAGTTTATAGAATAGTCCTAAAAGAATGGGGATAGCCGAACCAGAGAACATGTTAGTCATGTTGAGACACCTTATCAAACTTTTCTCTCCTAAGGAAAGTGCCATTTCTACTAAGAAATGGAGAACATGTGGATCGAATTGAGTTACACGTTTAACCCTATGGGGACACGTACAAGTATTGAATAATTTACAGATTCGAATGATGAGAGAAAGTTGGGATTGGAACCAAAGAGGTATAGTATGGTCCAATCTTATTTCCATATTTTGAAAGTAAAACTTCTACTTATAGCATCTAAATTGCCTCATGAAAAGATGTTTATTTATCCAAGCTAGAATTCTGTCTCAAAATTGTGCTAGTCTCTCTTGCTAAATAAAGAATATGACATTGCAGATAGTAACCATGCCACCCTGTCGAAAGATGAGAGAACGAGTTGCTCCTACTGTTGTGCCGATAAAAAGACTTGAAAACCTTTCAGAGAAAGTTTCACTTGAAGTTCCAGTAACCTTTATACCTAAAACCACCACTGTTGATGCTACTCTGTACCTAGCCTCAACTTATTCCAAGATAGATCTCAGGTCATGTTACTACCATGTTAGAATCAAGAAGGGAGACATTCCCAAGATCTCCTTCAACACCAAGTTTGGGCATTACAATTTTACAGTTAGGCCTTTTGGCGTAACTAACACCCCTGCTACCTTTAATCGCGTGGGAACAGATCTCTTCTCAAAGAAGTTAGAGGTATTTGTTTTGGTCTTCGCGGATGACATTTGGTTTATTCATAAGCCAAGAAGATCGTAGAAAATATCTATGACAATGTCTTAGAAAGCCATTGAACCTGTTTTGAAGCTTCCAAAATTTGGATAAGGTTTTTGAATTTCCAGTAGCGGATGTCATGTCCCCTATAAATAGGAGGGATTCTACAGCAAGAAGTTTACCCCGTAGCCTATGAATCTTGAGGGTTTAGGATCCTATCCAACGCATGTTGTAACCACTCCTCTTTTAGCATTACTATCCCTTTGCGATATGTAAGCTCGTGATAAATCCAACCTTCTACTTTCAAGTTCTGGAAACTAAAGAGAAGCAACTGCGGCATAGGACGATTCAAGAAGTACTAATCAAGTGGAAGGGCTATCCTGTTGAAGATGCTTCCTGGGAGGACTGGGACCAGCTAATTATCCAATTTCCAAGTTTTGGAGGATGAGCCCATGTAATTCATCTTTTGGAATCAACTCAATATCTCCCTTTTGTCCAAACCCTTGATCATATTTTGGTTGGTTCTTCGGAACAACTTAGAATTATTCTTCAAGATATAGATGACACTTTTGATGTAATTTTTATGTGGATGAAATCAATCGTCATTATGGAATTCAAGTATCTCTAGTCAGTCAATTCTTTTGAAATTCAAATTGTCTATGGTGTTTTACAAGTTTAATTGTTATGATACGTGAAATATCTGATTACCAAGTGAAAGATGAGACAGTAAGCTATAGACAAAAGAGAAAAAAAGGATGGAGGAAATAAAATACGATACACACTGGAGGAGATATTGTAAGATTTAATTGAAAGATCACTATGAAATCCTTTAATTGTCAAGGACATGGTATCAGCTGGATGATATTAATAGTGAAATGAGTCAATGCTCAAAATGGAAAAAGTTAAAGTCTAGGTAAGAATGGTAAGATTTTTACAAAGCATATTGAGACTACATAGAGAGCGAAGTGAAGAAATGATCTTCAAATCTCACAAGAGAAACACAATCCGATCACACCAAAGGAAAAATACCTAGTTGAGTAAGATCACACTCAGTAATTTAAGTAACCCCGAGTCATTAAGTCTTCTTTATGACTCAGACTTTTGAGTCAGCACTAAAAATGGAAGAAAAAGTGTATTATTCAAGGTCCATACCAGTTTCACTGCCCTTTAATATAAATATCCTAAAGTTATTGAATATCTTCAATCATAAGTTGACCAAAGATTGACTCTGTCTACTCTCTAAAGCATGTCCCGAGCTGAGGACATCTCTTTTTTTTTGGTGGGGAGTTTGTAAGGTCCCTCCCTAAACCCTAGAGCGATTCAAAACTTTTTTCAGCGTAGAAAATAATTTAGAAAAAAGCAAGACCGACAAAGAAGTGATGCGGACAACGAGACTTTACTCCAGAATGAAAAGACAAGGATATTTTGGATAAGAATTACGTCATCCCTATATTTTTCCAAAAAGATTAAGATCGTTTTTATAGCTCTTAGTGAAGATCCGCATGGGAACAAATCTAGATCGAGAACTGGGAGAAAAGGGACTAACTTTATTGAAAGATAAAGTTAAGAGATAAGAACTAAGAAGAAAATTGGGGTCCAATAGGAATTAAGAAGAGAATTGGGGTCCAATAGCATTTGAGAAGAGAAATAGGGTCCAATAGCATTTGAAAAGAGAATTTGGGGTCCAATAGGAATTGAGAAGAGAATTGGGGTCCAATAAGAATTGAGAAGAGAATTCCACCCACCATTTCCTATATAAACATCCCCTCTCCTTTGTATTTTTACACATATATTGCTAAGCTACTTGCATACTTGCCATGCTCAAGACTATGCTTAAGTAAACCAAGGTTTCCATTAAACCTTGCTCTTGCTCTCTCCCTCTCTTGAAGGCTAACCCTTGAGGGTTTTGTGAAGAAGCTCCTCTCTTCTTCCTCTTCATCCTAACTCCCTTTCCTTCCTCCTTGAGCCTCACATCTCTTCAAGAAGGACTTCAACCCCACTTCCCTCTTTCTTAGAGGAGGTAATCTTCATTTCTAGTAAAATTATTAATCCATTTGTTTTAATACTAGGAAGGTTTATGTGCATCATTTTTAGGTTTTAAGCTTTAACGAAAACCTTGCAATTAGGGTTAAGTGATAAGAGTATCTACGTATCATAAAGTTAAGCTTCAAAGGAAGATTTCCTCTCGTAAGCTAAGCTTTAATGGTAACTTTGCACTTAGATGTAAGCTTTAGTGATTACCTTGCATTTTTAGGTTTTAAGCTTTAATGGAAACCTTGCAATTAGGGTTAAGTGATAAGAATATCTATGCATCATAAAGTTAAGCTTCAAAGGTAGATTTGCACTCATAAGCTAAGCTTTAATGGTAACTTTGCACTTAGATGTAAGCTTTAGTGATTACCTTGCATTTTTAGGTTTTAAGCTTTAATGGAAACCTTGCAATCAGGGTTAAGTGATAAGAGTATCTACGCATCATAAAGTTAAGCTTCAAAAGTAGATTTGCTCTCGTAAGCTAAGCTTTAATGGTAATTTTGCACTTAAATGTAAACTTTAGTGACTACTTTGTATTTGAGGTTTAAGCTTTAATGGAGACCTCAAAAACTTTCATAAATTATAGGATGACCTTCTAGCTTCCTAAAAATGGAAAGTTAGGTACTATAAGAAAAGAGTAGTTGTCTAAGCTCGATAGAAGTAGTTCAATTTTTAGTATTGAAGAGTATTTCTAAAGTTTTCAATTTCAAGTTTGTTTGCAAATACGGGATGGGAGAGATAGGGGATAACTTCGCGGAATTGATCTCCGTGTTGTTTGAACCGAAAACTCTACAAGCTTCCATGGAGATGCCCCATGGATGGCAAAGGATTGTAAAAACCTGGGAATCGACAAAACGGGGATTGAACTTAAAAAGTTGGCATTTCCGAAGAGACATTAACCATCACATGCCTATGGCAAAAACTCGCTTGTATTTTTTAAATAAACTTGGCTGGTAGATAATAAATGAAAGTAGGAATTAAGGTTGATAAATGAATGAACCTGGAAATTACCAACTAGGAGTTAAAAAGGAATCTCGAGAGGTGATAGGGATAGCCCATTGCAAAACATAGATTTAACTAGGAGTTTTGAAGATTGTCTGGAAATGACCGGGAACCAAGACGGATCTTCTTGGGGTCAACTTGATTGCAAAGCCGGCCCATTGAGAGGATTCTCTTGGGGAACTTCTTGGAGATTGGCCCTTTTCGGCTAGGGCAGTGTAACCGGCAAGTTGTTATACCTAGGTCATTCATGCCCGAGGGATAAGGGATGAATGGGTTTGTTTTATTTTTGCCCGGCCGGGTGAAGTACCCGCGGTATCTTATTGGAAATCGGCGATAATCCGGGTATGGCATGATGCCAATGGTTGGATGAGAAGGTTATACTCAGGGAGGATGATGTGAATTTAACTAAGGAAATCTGTTCGACATGGTTGCTTAAAAAGGAACTGAAAAGGGTAGGAATGTGAGGTCCCCACCCCGTCGTATCAAACAACGGATCTGATGGTAAACCTGGTGGCCACTAGATCTATAGCGGAAGCAAAAAAAATGGTTCAGGGTTCGACTAGCGGACGATCTCTCATCACAAAGTGAGTCGAGTTCGAGCCTACTAGAAAGGAGATCTAGCTCCACCTCGCACGGGAAGCGTACTTAAACTATCTAGCGATCCATGACCCACCTTCCAAGAGGAGAGAAGCCTCGAGTGCCTTTTTCCCCGTGTTTCAGAGGCACGTACTCTCGAGAATTCCCCACTCTAGGGGCAATGAGCATTACTAATATCGAGTAAGCACTATGGGGACAGAGAGTTCCCGACCAATCGAGACCACCCATCTCGTAGGCATTGGCAACCTGAGCCAAGCCCCCACTTTCCACCCCCACACTCACACTTCCTCGTGTGACCTAATTACTACCACAAAGGTTGTTTAACATAAATATTCCTTGTTTAATTCCGAATCACATGGTTCGTTAAAACAGCTCTTCAACCAGTATTGCAAACAACACCAAGACAGAATTCTAGTAAAAATTCTACTCAAACTTATTCATAAAAATTCCAATGTCCTGGAGGTACAACATCCCCCCTCCAGCGAGAGTTCACTCCTCCCGTTGTCGCCTAGCTGCCCATACAACTAGGTATGTCCACCACATAGAAAGCACGTCATGGACACTCCCACCGCATAGAAAGCAAGACGTGGGTTCCCACCGCATAGAAAGCAAGTCGTGGGTATCCACCGCATAAAAAGCAAGTCGTGGATTCAAGAGCCCTAAGGAGGAACTCTGCCCCCTGTGATCAGTAGGGGGGTCAGGACTGATTCAACATTGGAAATAAAATGAACATGTCGAGCTAAATTTTCCCTAGCAAACATTCTTTCCTCTTGCAAACAGCATACCCATCAATCATTTCTTTCCTACTTTATACTTAAATGTACTATGCATTCAATGCCGAGGTTTCTGTCGGATTTCTCCATCATGTTCGGGGATATGTTCATTCCTAACTAATCGTATGCAATGTTAATTAAACAACTTGAATAGAAATTGGGACCTACCTCTTCCATTTCCTCGTCAATAGCCCGTGAGATGGCCGGTATTTGCTCGTCCATGGGAGCCTTCCCCTTCCCGTTGACATTGCTCGTTCCTGCTTCGTGATCATGGGCACCACCGAAGCGCGTCCTCTTAACCGGGGCCATTTCTCACTACTTTAAATGATTAGCTTGGAGAAAGAGCTAAGGTTCACAAGCATCATAACAGTCCAATGGGTAGATTAGTGACATCAATTAATCCCTCCTATATGAGAGTCTAGATTTCTTTCATAAAGCAATCATTAAGGATGGCACATAATCCTATGGGAACCGGCTCTAAGATAATTATTCGGCTTACATGATCAAGAATAATTAGGATTTCACTATTGGAATTACCAGAGAATTGGATTAAGTATGATTAAACTATTTCCTAGCAATTAGATGATGCAGATTTACCCTATGCATATGTGTGAGGAAAAACCAATTCTTAGAGACTTATTGACGGATTAATTTCTCCTTAATTACGACTTAATGCATAAGAGAAATGAATTCAATTAAGCTACAATGTTAATGAGTGATTACAATAGTGATTCTCTTCAATCTGCAAAAATACTAGCTTACCGATTAATTACTATGCTATCTAGAGAGAGAAGATTTTGATAATTATGCTCTAATCATTAATCGAGAGTGAAGAATGGCTGATAATTCAGCTATGGAATGATGATACATAATAGAGTACGAATAAGGAGAATTTAGAGAGTAGTCATAGAGATTTTTGACTAGGAATAAGCATAATAGACAAGGGATTTAGATGGTAGAGAAAAAGATTCACAGATAGCATTAATTAAACTATCGTTACCGTGATTAAGAGCTGGTAATCTTCTCGATTTTCTGATCTAATCGAGCCTCTTGAGATGAAAATTCGGCAGCACCTCCCTCCTAGCTTCTTCTTCAATAGGTGTGTGATTCGGCAGCACCTCCCCAATGTATGTGGGTGTGTGTGTATGCAATGTGTGTGTGTGTGTGTGTGTGTGTGTGCAGGTCTTTAAATAGGCTCCTACAGGCTGAAACTCGATCTAGGTTGCTAAATGCATCTGGGAGCTTCTCCAGTTAAGCATGGCAAGTCCAGTTCTCTGCCCACCAAGTGTCAGGTTGGCTTGGTTAACTGGTTCTGAGACTGAGTTGCAGGCTTGGCAGCTTTCCCAAGACTCCCACAAAGCAAGAGGGCGCCCCCTAGCTGCTAAAGCTGATCTGGAGTGGCCTGGGACCTGTTCCCACACAGTCCCGGGCCCCCGGTGCCTCCCCGGACAATTTTTAGGAAATTTGGTTCTAGGCTAAAACGGGTCATACGAATCGGATTTTGATGCCGTAAATTGCCATACGAAGCTCTAACTAAGGCGTACTGGCCCGAGTACCTGCATATTTAGCAGCCCCCAGGGTCCGAAAATGCATTTTTTTCAAATTCGGGGTACGGGTGCAGATTTTCGAGACGGTCGAGACTGGACAGTTCGGGTGACCAAAAACTTACTATTTTTGGAAATTTTTCACAAAAATTATTTTAATTCACATTTTGAAGCTTTATAACATTCTAAACATCATGGCACTGACAGAATCTGGAAAACTGCTAAAAATAGTAACTTATTCCATTGTATTCATTTCGTGGTACAAGGGTGCTCTTGTGATCGGGTCAGAGACCTTACAACCTCCCCAACGTGAAAAATTTGAGATGTCCTCATCTCAAGAATGAGTTTGGGTAATCTTTTAAGAGCGTCGATTCGTCCTCCCAAGTTGCATCTTCTTCAGGGTAATCCTTCCATTTTACTAGATGCTCTGTGATAGTTCTGTTGCGTAACTTTCTTTCCCTTGTTTCAAGTACATAGTCAGGTTGGAGCTCGAGAACGCCTTGTGCTGGCATGACTATCTGATCTGAGTCCAAGAATTGATCAGGGTTGGGAATATAGGGTTTGAGTAAGCTGACATGGAATATATCATGAATCTTCAAGTTTGAAGGTAAGTTTAGCTTGTAGGCCTGGTCACTTATCACCTTAACGATCTCAAATGGTCCACAATATCTTGGGCTTAGCTTCTTGTATCTGCCTAGCGATAAATTGCTTTTCTTAGGTCGGACTCGGAGAAAAACCTTATCTCCTTCCTTGAAAGTTCTATCTGTGCGGTTCTTATATGCATAGTGCTTCCGCCTATCTTGAGCTGCCTGAATGTCGTGGTGAATGGCTCTAGTCTGTGCTTCCATATCTTCTAACATCTTTCTAGAGGCTTCTACTCTGATGGTTGGATCTGAAAAGTTCAGTGGTGCTAAACAGTCCTGTCCGTAAAGAGCTTTGAAAGGTGACATTCCAATGCTTCTGTGTTCGGAAGAGTTATAAGCATATTCTACCAAAGGTAGATATTGTAACCACTTCTTTGGTTCTTGCGAACAATAGGCTCTGAGAATGTCCTCGATGACTTGATTAACTCTTTCGGTTTGCCCGTCAGTCTGCGGATGATATGCTGTGCTGAAGGCTAATTGTGACCCAATAGATTGGAAAACAGAGGTCCAAAATTTTGATGTAAACTTGGCATCTCTATCGCTGACGATACGCTTGGATAGACCATGTAACCTAAAAATCTCCTTGATGAATACCCGACTAATATCTGAAGCAGTAAAGGTTGTCTTTACGGGTATTAGATGAGCCACTTTTGTGAGCATGTCAACAACCACGAAAACAGAATCATAACCTCCTGTAGAAGGTAACCCTGTAACAAAATCCATACTGATGCATTCCCACTTCATCTGGGGTATGTCAAGAGGTTGAAGTTGCCCTGGTAATTTGATCCTTTCGGCCTTTATCCGTTGACAAGAAAGACATTGTCTTTATCCATACTGATGCATTCCCACTTCATCTGGGGTATGTCAAGAGGTTGAAGTTGCCCTGGTAATTTGATCCTTTCGGCCTTTATCCGTTGACAAGAAAGACATTGTCTCACATAGCGAAGTATGTCTCCTTTCATTCCAGACCAGAAATAACTCCTTCTGACGGCGTGAAGAGTTTTAGCATAGCCTGGGTGTCCGGATGTAGGGCTATCGTGTGCTTCATATAGAATGGCCTTCTTTAAAACTGGGTCTCTGGGTACACAGAGTCTATGTCTGTAGTAAAGACATAGAGTCTATGTCTGTAGTAAAGACATCCTCCCATAAGAGAGTAATCTTTAGTTTCAGGCATCTTATTCTGCTGGACTAATGAAGCCATATGTTGGTACTCTGGATCTTCGAGGGATGCTTCTTTGATTCTATCCCAGATAGGGTTATTTGGAATAGAGATAGCCCCGAGAAACGATTTTCGGCGAAGACCATCTACAACTGCGTTTTCCTTCCTTGGTCTATACTTTATGTCAAGGTCATATTCCTGTAATAGCTCTATCCATCGCCGTTGTCGCATATTGAGAATGGGTTGGATAAAAATCCACTTTAAACTCTTGTGATCTGTAACCAACTGAAACTTGCGTCCAAGAAGATAATGTCTCCATAACTTCAGTGCATGAATAACTGCTAAAAGTTCCAGATCATGAGTAGGATAGTTCTTCTCATGATCTCTCAGCTTTCGCGAAGTATATGCCACCGGTCTTCCTTCTTGAGTAAGAACTCCACCTAGAGCGAATTTGCTAGCGTCTGTCACTACTTCAAATTCTTTACTGAAGTCTGGAAGCTTTAAAATAGGAGCTGAGACCAAGAACTCTTTTAGCTTAGCAAAGCTAGACTCGTGCTCGGTCTTCCAATCGATCCTCATTCCTTTCTTCAGGAGTCCCGTCAAAGGTGCAGCAATACGTGCATAATCCTTGACAAAAATGCTGTACCATCCCGTTATTCCAAGAAATCCCCTTACTTCGCTGACAGTGGATGGTTGAGGCCAATCAACGATGTCCTTGACTTTGTCTGGGTCCATTGAAATCCCTTCAGCCGAAATGACAAATCCAAGATAGTTGACCTTTGGTGAGCAAAAAGTGCACTTGCTCACTTTAGCGTAAAGTTGGTGTTTTTGGAGAAGATCAAGTACTTTGCGAACATGTTCTTCGTGATCTGCCTCGTCTTTGGAATAGATCAGAATGTCATCAAAGAAAACCAAGACAAAATCATCGAGGTAAGGTCTGAAAATATCCTGCATAAGTCGGTCGAAGCTTGCAGGAGCATTTGTTAGACCAAAAGACATTACTGTGAATTCGTAGTGCCCATACCTAGTATTGAAAGCTGTCTTCGGAATATCTGATTCCTTGATCCTGATTTGGTAATATCCTGACCTTAGATCTATCTTTTTAAATATTTTGGCGCCGTGGAGTCTGTCCAAAAGTTCGTCAATCCTTGGAATTGGATACTTGTTCTTGACAGTTACCTGGTTCAATCCACGATAGTCTATGCATAGCCTTAAGGTCCCATCCTTCTTCTTTTGGAAAAGAACTGGAGCACCCCAAGGAGAAGTACTGGGTCAAATGAATCCTTGCTCAATGAGTTGCCTAAGTTGTTCTTTGAGTTCGATGGCCTCCGGAAGTGACATTTTATAAGGTCTTTTTGAGATAGGTTCACATCCAGGGATAGTCTCAATCCCATGATCTACCTCTCTGTGTGGTGGAAGATTCGTAAGGTCTTTGGGGAATACGTCATCATACTCCCTCAGCCAGTCTGGTCGAAGTGAGGTATCTGATTGGTCCACCTTATTGAGTTTAACTGCATATATTTGTTGACCCTTCCTTAGTCCCTTCAAGAGTCTGCTGGCCTTAACTAGAATAGCCCTAGGTCTCCCATTTTCCCCCTGAATTAAGGCTTCATTACCCAAGTTATCTGTAAATGTAAAGTTTCCTTGTGCACAATGGATATGGGCCTTATTTTGCTTTAACCAGTCCATCCCTAGTATCCCATCAAAGAATCCTAAGGGTAGGGTTCGAAATTGGGCAGAAGTTGGGTGTCCCCCTAAATCAAAGTCAATTTTGCCTGCAGAGTGTTGAGATACTACCTCCTTGCCGTTTGCTAACTCGACAACTAGCTTGCTTGACGGATACTTATCTAGCTTAAGCTTTCTCATGCATCTGGGTGAAAGAAATGAAAGAGTACTTCCACAATCTATAAGGAAGTTAACTTGTTCACCTCTGAGAGATCCTGGCGTATGAATGACTGCGTATTGCTCGCAACCATTGGGATTATCAATTGCAGCATGTAGGGTTGCTCTCTCCACTGCTTCATCACCCACAGTTGGTTGTACTACTGCGGCATTCACTCTGGCGGTAGCTCCACGCCCTCGCCCTCTGTTCATTCTTCCGCGTCCTCCTCTTCCATTAGCTTGGCCACGCCCACGGGTATTCAAGGGTATGGCATTGGAGTTGGTTGCATGAATGTTCTTGGGGCAATTGGATCTGTAGTGTTCATGCTCGCCGCAACCATAGCATCGAACATCAGGGAACTCCATGGTTGTAGTGGTAGCCACAATAGGACACTGGTTATAGGTTTAGTTGGCTGGTCTGTTGTCCCAAGCAGTGTTCCTTGCCCTCTTTGCCCAATGATTCCTCCTATTCTGATTAGCCTTTTGTACTTCGAGAGCTAGAGGTTTAGCCCTCAACAAGGCATCCTGTAGTGTTGACGGCCTAAGAGCCTCCAGCCGAGTGTTCAAGGGATCGATTAGTCCTTGACAGAACCTTGCCACCTGTTGTTCCAAGGTCATCTTAGGAGCATATCTCCGAAGAGTGACAAACTTTACATAGTATTCTTCGACCGTTGAATTCAGCTGCCGAAGTGAAAAGAATTCATTCATTCTCAAGGTCCTATAGGCAGGTGGTAAATAACGTCCCATTATTGCAGCTTTGATGTCTTCCCAGGACTGGGAAGATCCCTTAATATCCATGTCCCTGCAATGTTGCTTCCACCATATCTTGGCATCGCCAGCTAGGCGGAACATCGCAAGCATGGTCTGATTTACGGGTTGGGTTCCCGCAGCTTCAAAGTAATCGTCCATGGCTTCCATCCATACTTCCGCATCTCTCTCCACATTTGCCCCCTCGCCCTTAAAGATCGGAGGTTGGGCTTGCTTAAGGAGGAGCTTCTTCTCTTGCGCTGCCGAGTACAGAGCAACAGGCGGTACCTACATGGGTTATACGAAATTCTTGATACCATTACTTGAATTTCAAGATAGACACGAGACTTTAAATAAAATTCAAGATTCTACTTTATCAGGAGACAGAGATTCAGAGACAAAAAGCACTTTATTGATGGAAATTTATTACAATTGAAACCCCTCAAGGTTTAGAATGACTGATGACCGCTTATTACATGGCTTTATGGATTGCGTATAACATACGCCTAGGAAATGGTATTGACATGATGCACTACTTCATTCGTGTAATAGTTCTTATACACATTCTTGAGGGGATAATAAACTAAGATATCGGGCCGGAGTTCCGCTTTCAGTAATCCAAAGGTTTTGACTCGGTTTGCTGGAATCACATTGGTGACCTTCTCCAAGAGCCAGTCGTTGATGGTTTGGTTGGAGTTGCCCGAAACAGTCTGGTCCAATCGTGTGGGCACCAAGTAGAATATCTCTATCACTCTCAACTCTTCTCCCCAACGTATCTTCTTCAAGTCGGTAGCCAGGCACCCTAGCTTCCGAGCATTGATGTAGTAAACCCCTCCTGGAAATGTCCAATCAAGTTCCCATCCTTTGTCAATGCGAGTGGAGTGTGGCGTATAAGCCTTCAACAGTATCTCCATGACATCTCGCCTGAACTGGTAAATAGGGGATCTTCGAGCTTGCTCATAAATAAGCTCAAACACTTGGAACTTCCGATATTCGAGCACGGGGTCTTCCTGCAACACCAATGCAAGGAATTCGGATCAACTACCTATATACTTTCAGTTCCTTTTAAATGTTCAAACAATACGACTTTATCCCAGCCTAACCTAGGCTCTGATACCAGGTGTGAGGTCCCCACCCTGTCGTATCAAACAACGGATCTGATGGTAAACCTGGTGGCCACTAGATCTATAGCGGAAGCAAACAAAATGGTTCAGGGTTCGACTAGCAGACGATCTCTCATCACAAAGTGAGTTGAGTTCGAGCCTACTAGCAAGGAGATCTAGCTCCACCTCACAGGGGAAGCGTACTTAAACTATCTAGCGATCCTATGACCCACCTTCCAAGAGGAGAGAAGCATCGAGTGCCTTTTTCCCCGTGTTTCAGAGGCACGTACTCTCGAGAATTCCCCACTCTAGGGGCAATGAGCATTACTAATATCGAGTAAGCACTATAGGGACAGAGAGTTCCCGACCAATCGGGACCACCCATCTCGTAGGCATTGGCAACCTGAGCCAAGCCCACACTTTCCACCCCCACACTCACACTTCCTCGTGTGACCTAATTACTACCACAAAGGTTGTTCAACATAAATATTCCTTGTTTAATTCTGAATCACATGGTTCGTTAAAACAGCCCTTCAACCAGTATTGCAAACAACACCAAGACAGAATTCTAGTAAAAATTCTACTCAAACTTATTCATAAAAATTCCAATGTCCTGGAGGTACAACATCCCCCCTCCAGCGAGAGTTCACTCCTCCCGTTATCGCCTAGCTGCCCATACAACTAGGTATGGCCACCGCATAGAAAGCACGTCATGGACACTCCCACCGCATAGAAAGCAAGACGTGGGTTCCCACCGCATAGAAAGCAAGTCGTGGGTATCCACCGCATAAAAAGCAAGTCGTGGATTCAAGAGCCCTAAGGAGGAACTCTGCCCCCTGTGATCAGTAGGGGGGTCAGGACTGATTCAACATTGGAAATAAAATGAACATGTCGAGCTAAATTTTCCCTAGCAAACATTCTTTCCTCTTGCAAACAGCATACCCATCAATCATTTCTTTCCTACTTTATACTTAAATGTACTATGCATTCAATGCCGAGGTTTCTGTCGGATTTCTCCATCATGTTCGGGGATATGTTCATTCCTAACTAATCGTATGCAATGTTAATTAAACAACTTGAATAGAAATTGGGACCTACCTCTTCCATTTCCTCGTCAATAGCCCGTGAGATGGCCGGTATTTGCTCGTCCATGGGAGCCTTCCCCTTCCCGTTGACATTGCTCGTTCCTGCTTCGTGATCATGGGCACCACCGAAGCGCGTCCTCTTAACCGGGGCCATTTCTCACTACTTTAAATGATTAGCTTGGAGAAAGAGCTAAGGTTCACAAGCATCATAACAGTCCAATGGGTAGATTAGTGACATCAATTAATCCCTCCTATATGAGAGTCTAGATTTCTTTCATAAAGCAATCATTAAGGATGGCACATAATCCTATGGGAACCGGCTCTAAGATAATTATTCGGCTTACATGATCAAGAATAATTAGGATTTCACTATTGGAATTACCAGAGAATTGGATTAAGTATGATTAAACTATTTCCTAGCAATTAGATGATGCAGATTTACCCTATGCATATGTGTGAGGTAAAACCAATTCTTAGAGACTTATTGACGGATTAATTTCTCCTTAATTACGACTTAATGCATAAGAGAAATGAATTCAATTAAGCTACAATGTTAATGAGTGATTACAATAGTGATTCTCTTCAATCTGCAAAAATACTAGCTTACCGATTAATTACTATGCTATCTAGAGAGAGAAGATTTTGATAATTATGCTCTAATCATTAATCGAGAGTGAAGAATGGCTGATAATTCAGCTATGGAATGATGATACATAATAGAGTACGAATAAGGAGAATTTAGAGAGTAGTCATAGAGATTTTTGACTAGGAATAAGCATAATAGACAAGGGATTTAGATGGTAGAGAAAAAGATTCACAGATAGCATTAATTAAACTGTCGTTACCGTGATTAAGAGCTTGTAATCTTCTCGATTTTCTGATCTAATCGAGCCTCTTGAGATGAAAATTCGGCAGCACCTCCCTCCTAGCTTCTTCTTCAATAGGTGTGTGATTCGGCAGCACCTCCCCAATGTATGTGGGTGTGTGTGTATGCACTGTGTGTGTGTGTGTGTGTGTGTGTGCAAGTCTTTAAATAGGCTCCTACAAGCTGAAACTCGATCTAGGTTGCTAAATGCATCTGGGAGCTTCTCCAGTTAAGCATGGCAAGTCCAGTTCTCTGCCCACCAAGTGTCAGGTTGGCTTGGTTAACTGGTTCTGAGACTGAGTTGCAGGCTTGGCAACTTTCCCAAGACTCCCACAAAGCAAGAGGGCGCCCCCTAGCTGCTAAAGCTGATCTGGAGTGGCCTAGGACCTGTTCCCACACAGTCCCGGGCCCCCGGTGCCTCCCCGGACAATTTTTAGGAAATTTGGTTCTAGGCTAAAACGGGTCATACGAATCGGATTTTGATGCCGTAAATTGCCATACGAATCTCTAACTAAGGCGTACTAGCCTGAGTACCTGCCATATTTAGCAGCCCCCGGGGTCCGAAAATGCATTTTTTTCAAATTCGGGATACGGGTGCAGATTTTCGAGACGGTCGAGACTGGACGGTTCGGGTGACCAAAAACTTACTATTTTTGGATTTTTTTCACAAAAATTATTTTAATTCACATTTTGAAGCTTTATAACATTCTAAACATCATGGCACTGACAGAATTTGGAAAACTGCTAAAAATATTAACTTATTCCATTGTATTCATTTCGTGGTACAAGGGTGCTCTTGTGATCGGGTCAGAGACCTTACAAGGAATATAGGGGCTATCCTGTGCATCTATCACCATATGGTGCTATACCTCTCGAAATAAAATGCTTAGGAAGGAATGATTAAATTACTTGATGAGCCTTTTCCAAACACTTAATTATGGGAAATATTGTGAAGGTGCTGCCATTTTGATGGCTTGTAACCGATTATCTTGGCCTTAATGGGGAGGTAAGATGAATTGGCTGAAACTAAATGTGTTGCATGATTAGTTAGTAAACTAGCTACAAGTTAATTATAGCAGATAAAGGAAAGGAAATGAATTAAAAAGTTTCTAAATAAAGATCTGGTAGGAACAACCAAATGAATTTCCCTGAATAAGGGTATGCAATAGATTGCATGCTGCTTGTTGTTTGATGATGTCTGATAGACTACTGTCTTCTTGATTTTGTAGTAGTTAAGTACTACCTTGGGAAGGGATTTTCATGAAATGGTTCGGTGGGTGGGCGGATCCGGAGGGTCAGATGGCCGGATGTTGATTTAAAAAATTTATGTTAAACGTTAGGACTACGTGGGATAAAAATGGGTAATCGAAGATGAGCGAGACCAGGTAGGATTGCAAGATCCCTCTTCTTAGGGGGAAGTGATAACTGTCGTGCTTGCTTGTCAGGAAAAAGGGGTTATTGCCAAGAACCAAGGGAGAATAAGAAAGCAAGAGAAGATCCTCAAGTTAAAGATCAAGATAATCAAGACTAAGGACCACGATTTTGGGTGCGAAAAGCTGTCAAGGACAGATTGATTATGAGAATCGAATAGAATCATTGAATGAAGGGATGTACCCCCTTGGGTTGGCATTCGAGATAGGCCGGAGTCCTGTCTGAGTGTCGATCCCAAGTGGGAGGGATACCTGCAGATAGATCTATGTCATTCCCTGGGACGGTCTGGAGGACTGAGGGAGGTGAGTAGGGTCGAGTCTGGGTATGGCCCTCACAAGATGGTGAAGAGAAATTTGAGAAGAGAATCTTGTTGGAGATTGGCCCTTTTCGGCTAGGGCAGCTTAACCGGCAAGTTGTCATACCTAAGTCATTCGTGCCCGAGGGATAAGGGATGAATGGGTTTGTTTTATTTTTGCCCGGCCGGGTGAAGTACCCGCGGTATCTTATTGGAAATCGGCCATAATCTGGGTATGGCCTGATGCCAATAGTTGGTTGAGAAGGTTATTCTTAGGGAGGATGATGTGAATTTAATTAAGGAAATTTGTTCGACTTGGTTGCTTAAAAAGGAACTGGAAAGGCTAGGAATATAGGGGCTATCATGTGCATCTGTCACCAGATGGTGCTATACCTCTCGAAATAAAATGCTTAGGAAGGAATGATTAAATTACTTGATGAGCCTTTCCCAAACACTTAATTTTGGGAATATTGTGAAGGTGTTGCCAATTGGATGGCTGTAACCGATTATCTTGGCCTGAATGGGGAGGCAAGATGAATTGGTTGAAACTAAATGTGTTGCATGATTAGTAATAAAACTAGTTACAAGCTAATTATAGCAAATAAAGGAAAGAAAATGAATTAAAAGTTTCTAAATAAAGATCTGGTGGGAACAACCAGATGAATTTCCCTAAACGAGGGTATGCAATAGATTGCATGCTGCTTGTTGTTTGATGATGTCTGATAGACTGTTGTCTTCCTGATTTCGTAGTAGTTAAGTACTACCTTGGGAAGGGTTTTTCATGAAATGGTTCGATGGGTGGGCAGATCCGGAGGGTCAGATGGCCGGATGTTGATTTAAAACTTTTATGTTAAACGCTAGGACTACGTGGGATAAAAATGGGTAATCGGGGACGAGCGAGACCTCTTCTCCTTCATCTTCACACATGCACAAAAAAAAAGCTCATCAGCCCAAAAACACCGTTTCTCTTTTCTACCCTCCTTCACTTGCTACACTTGCCCTTATTCAACCAAAACCTTTATAAAGACATAACTTGAAATAAGTGAAAAATTGAGGTAAATCAGCCAAACATGCATCCCAAAGTCAATCCAAAAACTACAGGCCCAGCCTTAAAAAATTATTGAAGTGCCCCCATCAGGACTCTGATCGGCAAGTCCTAAAGACAAGGATGGAGAGAAATTTAAGCACTACATAATTGAGCCATAAATTTTCACTTCAAAAACTTCCAAACACCATGGATTACATGCATCGAAGAATCACATCTGACAGACGTTCATATTAACATTTGCTTACTATGATGGCCCATCACTACACAAATAAGGGACACATTTTAAACATGCATAATCTACATCCTATAGGCCTTTTTCCAACAATGGAAGTGGAGCAACATGACATCCACCCCCTTTGGACCTACACATTCTCCAACATGTGCAAACAACATCAAAAACTACAAGCATAAAATTTACTTTCATCCAACCACCACCCTAGTGTAAACACACTATCATCAATCACCTAATCTATGGCTACATGAAAGCATAAACCCCTCCAAGACCATAGGGAATACTTAAAATTTTGTAGCCACTAGAGCATAAGTACTGTATACCCAATGATCCCCCTATGTTATGCCACATAGACGTAGATTTCCCAAGCCATACACAACATAATACCATCATGGATCAAATGAAAACTGCAAAAACTTGGTACGCCCATAGCAAAGACTACTATATATATGGGCAAGCTACCATATAATCTGCACATAGCAATAGTCCCTAGAACCAAACACCAGAGATCTCCACTACCATAGCTCATAACTTGCAACTACCAACACATCCTTGAGGATCATATGGCATGTAGATTAATTGCCCACATAAAATCCACATGACAATACATCACCATAAAATGATCACCATAAAATCCACATGAACATACATCACATGTCTCCACCAACATGAGCTAGGTGCAAACCTGTTAATCCAAATTCAAACAACAAGTAACCACAACATGCATGGAAAAATCACCCATCCATATTGAACCTACTTTTCAAGATCCTTAGAATCTCATGGATCAAATATTACGATAGAACATGTTACCATATACATGTGGTAGTGATGTGTGTGAACACACTAGGACCGCCGGGGCATTTTTTCCCTCTTTAGGAGGTTTTTTCCCCTGTGCATTGTATATACGCCCATCACTCTAGGGCTATCTATCTTTCCATTGCACACTAAGTAACACACTCTCTATTGTGTGCCTTGAGCTTCCTTCGTCTTCTCCAAGCTGTGTGTGTTTCTCTGCAACCCTAATTCCAACAATTGGTATCAGAGCAGGTCACGTCCTCCCGGGCTTAGTCGCCAGCTGCTCCAGCACACGCCTGCTCACTTTCTCCGATTTCAGTGAGCTTTGGCGAGCGTTCGCAGGTCGACAAATATTTTGGGCAGTACTGCACAGGCTATTTCGTCATTTTGTGCAGATTTTCTGTCAGTGCCGTTTTCTGCATAACAGGTACCTTATAGTCTTCTACGGTTTGTGCTATATAGCACAAGTTGTTCCCGCTCCATTTCTCCTATTTTCGGGCAGTTTTCACATCAGGTGCAGCATTTACCATGGCTGACAACAACAACACAGATGTGTTCAAGATGTTTGCTGCTGAGGACAGGTTGGATGGGGACAACTACCCTATGTGGGCTTATATGATGCAACATGTTCTTGTGTCAAAAGGTGTCTGGAACATTGTGCAGGGCATTGATGTACGTCCTGGTTCTGAAGATGTAGGCGATGTTGAGGATGTTGCAGGTCTTGCTGCAAGGATTGCAGCTGTTAGAGTTGTTTTGCCTACGGCAGAACAAGCTCGTTGGGATGTTAAGGATGCGCAGGCTCATGCATTGATTGCGTTGTCTGTGAAGCGCACCATTATTCCTCACATCCGCTCAACAAAATCTGCAAAACAGGCTTGGGATATTCTAGCAGGTCTTTATGCAAGCCGCAATGAGGCTAAAATTGCTTTGCTGCGTAAAGAGCTAGAGTCGAAGATTATGCATGAGGAAGATGATATGGAAACTTTCCTTGCTAGTGTCAAGGATATCAATGAGCAACTCATTTCTGCAGGTGAAGTCATTTCGGACAGTTCCCTTGTGCAGACTGTTCTTGATGCCTTACCAGATTCCTACCAGACTGTTGCTAGTACTTGGAGACTCATGACCCAAGGAAATCCTGAAGTTGTCAAGTTTCATGCATTATGCACATTGCTGTTGCAAGAGTCACTTTCTAGAAAAAACAGGACTAGGCAGCGTGCAGTTGAACAGGATTTTATTGCTTCTCAAAGAAAGGGTGGTAACAGTAATGCAGCCACTTCTTATGGTTCTGCTGCGAGTGGCAAAAATTCTGTTCCTAATGCTTCTGCTGGCAGCACTTCGTCTGGCAATTCTGGTGATAAGGGAAAAAAGAAGATGCGTTGCCATTATTGTAAAGCCAATGATCACTTGATCAAGTCGCGTCCTAAGTTGAAGGCCAAAGAGGCTAAGAAGAAAGAGGGTGGTTCCACTGCAAATGCTGGTTCCACTACAAATGCAGCCATTGTTGAGTCTTCTGTGAAAGGAGATTGTGATGCTGATGTTGATGCAGAATGGGCTTTTAGCGCAGAGTGCACTTACAATCCTGCTGTCCATGATGCATGCTTGTCAGTTGCTACAGATTCACATGTGTGGTATTTCGACAGTGGTGCTACAAACCACATTACCTCACATCGTGAATTGTTTACCTCTCTCAAGTCTGTCCCTCATGGGAATTCAGTCACTTGTGCCAACAACGCCTCTTATCCAGTTCAGGGAGTTGGAAAGATTGTGCTCACTGCTGCTAATGGCAGTTCCTTCACACTTGTTGATGCACTTTATGTACCTGGGATCAAGAAGAATCTCTTGTCTGTATCCGCACTTGCTAGACTTGGACTTGTAGTCAAATTTGTGGATGACAGATGTACAGTTCATGATCTCAGTTTTGGTGATGAAATTGTTGCATCTGGGCTTTTGTGCCGTGGGCTGTATAAGCTCACTTTGTATGACAAGTGTGGACAAAATTTTGCAAATGCTGTTGCAGATTCAAGGGCTATTTCAGATGCAAAACTTTGGCATGCACGTTTTGGTCATCTGAATTTTGCCAGTTTGCTGCGTTTGCAGAAATCTGATATGGTTGCTTCTTTGCCGCCTCTTGAAGCACCTGTCAAACATGTTTGTGAAGGCGGTATTCTAGGTAAAATGCAGCGTTCTAAGTTTCCAAAGGATGGTTCAGTTAGGGCCACATGCAGGTTGCAGCTTGTGCATAGTGATGTTTGTGGGCCCATGCAAACTCCGTCCTTGGGCAATTACCTGTACTTCGTGACTTTCATTGATGATTACTCCAGGCATGCATGGGTATTTCCGCTTAAAGCGAAGTCCGAAGTTTTTATGTGCTTCAAACAATTTTTGGCTATGGCTGAAAATGTCTCAAAATGTACTATGGGCACCCTCCGTTCCGATCGAGGGGGGGAGTATATGTCTCATGAATTTAATGCATTTCTGGCTAGTCGTGGGATAAAACACCAATGTACAGTGCCTTATACACCTCAGCAAAATGGTGTTGCTGAGAGGAAAAACAGGTCACTAACGGAAATGGCATGATGTATGGTCAAAAGTCAAGCTTTGCCGCATTCTTTTTGGCTTGAGGCCATCATGTGTGCCACTTATGTACTTAATAGGTGTCCTACGAAAGCTTTGCAGTCTATTACTCCATATGAAGCATGGCATGATAGAAAGCCTTCTATTGAGCACATGCGTGTTTCTGGCTGTTTGGCATATGCTTTGGTGCCACAAGGGCAGCGCAGAAAATTGGATGATAAGGCTGTCAAATGTATTTTTGTTGGTTATAGTGCTGAAAGCAAAGGTTAAAGGTTGTATCATCCGCAAACAAAACGTATTCTGGTTTCACGGGATGTAGTGTTTGTGGAAGATTCTGTTCAGCCCTTGCTGTCATGTACTAGAGACAGTAATGTAAGCTCACAGGACATTTATGACACTTTGTTGCCTCTTTTCAGTGGTGGAAATACGAATGTAAGTTCCAATGAGGCAAATGTACAGCCTATGGGGGTTTCTGAAAATGTTTTAGAACAGCCTATTACTGATGCAGATGTACATGATGTACTTGATGAGGAAAGGGATGAAAATGAGCAGGCTAGAGGTATGCCAAAATGGCTGGTGCACACTTTGCGTGACAGTAAATTGGATGCACCTTTATCTAGTCGTACTCGTTCAGGCTCTCGCCATGCATCTTATGCATCAGATTGTTATGCTTTGGCTGTGTCTAGTTTACATGATGTTGAGGAGCCTCTGTCTTTTGATGAAGCACAGAATTCAGAAAATTGGATTGCTGCCATGAAATCAGAATATGATGCACTTATAGAGAATGACACATGGACTTTATGTGATTTGCCTCCTGGCAAAAAGGCCATTGGTACGAAGTGGGTTTACAAGTTGAAACGCAAGCCGGATGGTGAGATCGATCGCCATAAGGCTCGACTTGTTGCAAAGGGTTATGCACAACAAAAAGGCATAGATTATGAAGAGACTTTTGCTCCCACTTGTCGTATGACTACTGTACGTTTTCTATGTGCATTGGCAGCTCATTTTGGTTGGGATGTACATCAATCAGACATTGTTACTGCTTTCTTGAATGGTGACATATTTGAGGAAGTTTATGTAACGCATCCTCGCGGTTTTGTCATAAAAGGACAAGAGGACAAAGTGTGCAAATGTAAGAAGGCTTTGTATGGGTTGAAGCAATCTCCTCGTGCTTGGTATGAGAAAGCTGACACTCATTTGGTTAAACGAGGCTTTCGTAACAGTCCAACAGAAAGCACATTGTATGTAAAGCGTGAGGATGATGTATTTCTCATTGTGGTTCTTTATGTTGATGATTTGCTGATCACTGGACCAAATGAGAGACATATTGCTGAATTTAAGGCTGATTTGAATGCTACTTTCAAGATGAAAGATTTGGGGCTGTTGCATCATTACTTGGGTATACAGTTTAAGCAGTGTGATGGTGGTATTGCCTTGTGTCAGAAAAGTTACATAGAGACATTGCTATGTAAGTTTGGACTTGAGGATTGCAAACCTATTGCCACTCCCATGGAAACAGGTTTGAAGTTGAGTCTACATGATGCTGGCGATCCTGCTGATGTCACTCTTTACCAAAGTGCTGTTAGCTGCCTCATTTATGTATGCAACACGAGGCCAGAAATTCAGTTTGCAGTCTCGCAGGTCAGCAGATTTATGCATAGCCCAGGGTCTAAGCATTGGCAGGCTGTCAAGAGGATTTTCTGCTACCTTAGTGGCACTTTACATCTTGGCTTGTTTTATCCCAAGTGGGGATCATTGCCGCCAGACTTACATGCTTTTTCGGACTCAGATTGGGCTGGTTGTTTTGACACGCGAGTGTCCACAAGTGGTTTTTGTTTCATGCTTGGCAGTTCATGTATATCATGGTTGAGCAAGAAGCAACCTACTGTGGCCACTTTGAGTTGTGAGGCTGAGTACAGGGCAGTCTTCACAGCTACGGTTGAGTGTGTATGGCTCAGACGCCTTATGGCTGACTTGGGTGTTGGACAGGACACTGCCAACACTATCTACACTAACAGTCAGAGCGCATTGGCAGTTGCGAGGAACCCAGTTTTTCATGCTCGCACAAAGCACATTGAGGTGCATTACCACTATGTCAGGGAGAGGCTCTGAGCAGGAGAGATCAGCTTGGCTTATGTGCCAACATAGGACAACCTTGCAGATCTTTTCACAAAGGCATTGTCTCGTGAGAAGCTTGAAGCTTTCCGCAAAGCTTTGGGCTTACTCCCCTTTGTGGACTGATCCTGTCCTCAGGGCCTGGCACTTCCCTTTACTCATGTGCCAGCTCTCGTTCACCGCATCACTCCAGGGGGGATTTGTTACCATATACATGTGGTAGTGATGTGTGTGAACACACTAGGACCGCCGGGGCATTTTTTCCCTCTTTAGGAGGTTTTTTCCCCCGTGCATTGTATATACGCCCATCACTCTAGGGCTATCTATCTTTCCATTGCACACTAAGTAACACACTCTCTATTGTGTGCCTTGAGCTTCCTTCGTCTTCTCCAAGCTATGTGTGTTTCTCTGCAACCCTAATTCCAACAGAACAGAGCATTAATGAGCCCCACAAGATACTAAAGCTTCCCCTTAATCCTAGTACAACATCCTCATCCCATAAAATTAGCATCTGGAGCTCGTTACAAGCAAGCATAAAAGAGTACTTTTACTAGAATCCATAATATCACTGACATAAACATTGATCGAAAGAGTATCCAAATCCAACCATAGCTAGGACACTATCCAAGAAAACTAAGGAAACTGTGCATCCCTTGCAATACCTAAGGCAGCTTAGTATCTTTACCCCTTCTAAATTCATAGCCATCACAAATCTTTAAACAATTTACCTCTTGATAGAGACATATTCACATGGGCTTCTAGCTTGATCATGAAAAACAACTTTAAGCTGTAAATTTTCATCCTCCTTTGGCTTAACCATACCCCATAACTCTCTCTTTATCTGTGGTTAGTTTCTTTGGCAAGCACTTAGTACCTTTGCTCCAAATCTCACCACATACCTGTGTCCTTCTTCGTCCAATTTCTGTAGGATTGGTGTCTACTATCACAATTACTAGCCTTTGACACTCATAGTCTACCTTTTTCAAAGTTGGTGCTGATTGGAGCAACCCCTTTAGCTTTTCCATGGCTTTTACATGTGCTTCTATCCATTTAAACTTTTGATTCTTTCTAAGTAATTGATAAAGAGAATCAGCTACATGTGCATAATGTGGAATCCAAATAACATAAAAGACAGATTCTCCCAGAAAGCTTCTAACCTCAGTGATGCTAGTGCATGTTTCTTTCATTGTTTGGATGGAATCTACCTTTGCTGGACAAGGTTTCCTACCATATGGCTTGCACATGTGCCCCACAATGAGCACTTCATTGACACCAAACATAGACTTTTTCCTTGACAAAGTAAGATTCACATCCTCCAACCTAGATAGAATTTTATCACAATCATTTATGTGATTTTTCACAAACCTGCGGCACCCTTTGATATCCAAAGCTTCATCTTTCTCACCTTCTTCACATCCTTTGATAGGCAAATCATCAATGAAAGGCATTGTGATTTGAGGAATGAAGTCACGTAAGACCTTATTCATCCCATTCATCATATGTGCAATCAAGTTGGTTGCTCCCTGCGGAAAGGTACACATCCTTACCAATCGTACCAAACCCAAAGGTTTCCTCATGGTTGTCAAGTCTCTGCTTTCAATTGCAAGATGAAATTGATCATACCCTGAGTAGACATCCCCCTCGAGTAGATTGCCCTCCCTACAAACATCTCTGCAAACTCATCCATAATTGGACCTGTACCTACATTTCTAATTGTCACCTTGTTCACTGGTTGCATATCTTGGATGAAGCGTAGAGCACCATTCTTCTTTTGAACTGTGAGCCACCTATTTGAGTATGGAGCACAAGAAGGCTCCAAAATTCCAATTTTGATCATTTCATTAAATAGCTCTACTAACTTTTGCAAATGAGCCTTTGGAACCGGAATAGGCCGTAGATTCCAAGGTACATGAGATATTGTAAAAATTACCATAGGAGCTACAATAGAAGGGTCAACACATCCTATCTCATGTGGCTCAAATGCAAAAGCCTTACGATGCTTTGAAAGCATTTCTTTAAAGCAATTTGTCTCCTCCTATGTTAGAAACTCCTTGCAACCAATTTGCAACTCTTGAAAAGACTTCTTTGTGAAGGTGTGCCCAATCTTTTTAGGATTCTTCAAACTTGGCTGCAAAGCAGCTCGCTCAATATTTTCCCTGTTTGCTGAGCGGTAAGGGTGAAGCTATTGGTTTCACCTTCTTTGCTACACTCTTGTATCTAGTTTCAACATGGACTTTTGGGCCAACTGTTTTCTTGAAACATTGGTTTTCTTTAAAGGCTTCTATGACTTGATACATTTCCATAGAGCATACTTCCACAACTTCATTTTCAAGATGCAAACTAGATTCCATCATAGCATCAAGCTCACCCATAGTATCTACAAAAGAAAGTTGCTCACACAAACCCAAAACATTTTCAGTAGGCTCTAGCAACCCACTCTCTTTCATATCTATTTGTACATTATGTACATATTGCCTCTCACATCTCTTCAAATCTTCAAGTTTTGTAAAACATATTGAACAATTCCTTGTTACCAAGGAGCCCGTTGAGAAAGTTTCACTTATTTTTGGATCAGGCGAGACCCTTTTGTTGGAATTAGGGTTGCAGAGAAACGCACATAGCTTGGAGAAGACGAAGGAAGCTCAAGGCACACAATAGAGAGTGTATTACTTAGTGTGCAATGGAAAGATTGATAGCCCTAGAGTGATGGGCGTATATACAATGCTCGAGGGAAAAAACCTCCTAAAGAGTGAAAAAATGCCCCAACGGTCCTAGTGTGTTCACACACATCACTACCACATGTATATGGTAACAAATCCCTCCTGGAGTGATGCGATGAACGAGAGCTGGCACATGAGTAAAGGGAAGTGCCATGCCTTGAGGACATGATTAGTCCACAAAGGGGAGTAAGCCCAAAGCTTTGCGGAAAGCTTCAAGCTTCTCAGGAGACAATGCCTTTGTGAAAAGATATGTAAGGTTGTCATGTGTTGGCACATAAAGCCAAGCTAATCTCTCCTGCTGAGAGCCTCTCCCTGACGTAGTGGTAATGCACTTCAATGTGCTTTGTGTGAGCATGAAAAACTGGGTTTCTTGCAACTGCCAATGCTCTTGGACTGTCAGTGTAGATAGTGTTGGTAGTGTCCTGTCCAACACCCAAATCATCCATAAGGCGTCTGAGCCATACACACTCAACCATAGCTGGAAGACTGCCCTGTACTCAGCCTCACAACTCGAAGTGGCCACAATAGGTTGCAACCTTCTTGCTCAACCATGATATACATGAACTACCAAGCATGAAACAAAAACCACTTGTGGACACTCGCGTGCCAAAACAACCATCCCAATCCGAGTCTGAAAAAGCATGTAAGGCTGGCGGCAATGATCGCCCCTTGGGATAAAACAAGCCAAGATGTAAAGTGCCACTAAGGTAGTGGAAAATCCTCTTGACAGCTTACCAATGCTTAGATCCTGGGCTATGCATAAATCTACTGACTTGTGAGACTCCAAACTGAATATCCGGCCTCGTGTTGCATACATAAATGAGGCAGCCAACAACAGTTTGATAAAGAGTGACATCGGCAGGATCGCCAACATCATGTAGACTCAACTTCAAACCTGTTTCCATGGGAGTGGCAATATGTTTACAATCCTCAAGTCCAAACTTACATAGCAATGTCTCTAAGTAACTTTTTTGACACAAGGCAATACCACCATTACACTGCTTAAACTGTATACCCAAGTAGTGATGCAACAGCCCCAAATCTTTCATCTTGAAAGTAGCATTCAAATCAGCCTTAAATTCAGCAATATGTCTCTCATTTGGTCCAATGATCAGCAAATGATCGACATAAAGAACCACAATGAGAAGTACATCACCCTCACACTTTACATACAATGTGCTTTCTATTGGACTGTTACGAAAGCCTCGTTTGACCAAATGAGTGTCAGCTTTCTCATACCAAGCACGAGGAGATTGCTTCAACCCATACAAAGCCTTCTTACATCTACACACTTTGTCCTCTTGTCCTTTTATGACAAAACCGCGAGGCTGTGTTACATAAATTTCCTCAAATATGCCACCATTCAAGAAAGCAGTAACAATGTCTGATTGATGTACATCCCAACCAAAATGAGCTGCCAATGTACATAGAAAACGCATAGTAGTCATACCACAAGTGGGAGCAAAAGTCTCTTCATAATCTATGCCTTTTTGCTGTGCATAACTCTTTGCAACAAGTCGAGCCTTATGGCGATCGATCTCACCATCCGGCTTGCGTTTCAACTTGTAAACCCACTTTGTACCAATGGCCTTTTTGCCAGGAGTCAAATCACATAAAGTCCATGTGTCGTTTTCTATCAGTGCATCATATTCTGATTGCATGGCAGCTATCCAATTTTTTGAATTCTGTGCTTCATCAAAAGATAGAGGCTCCTCAACATCATGTAAACTAGACACAGCCAAAGAATAACAATCAGATGCATAAGATGCATGGGGAGAGCCTGAACGAGTTCGACCAGACAAAGGTGCATCCAATTTACTGTCACGCAAAGTGTGCACCGGCCATTTTGAAATACCTCTAGCCTGCTCATTTTCATCCCTTTCCTCATCAAGTACATCATGTACATCTACATCAGTAATAGGCTGATCTGTAACATTTTCAGAAACCCCCATAGGCTATACATTTGCCTCATTGGAACTTACATTCGTATTTCCACCACTAAAAAGAGGCAACAAAGTGTCGTAAATGTCTTATGAGCTTACATTACTGTCTACATGACAGCAAGGGTTGAAAAAAATCTTCCACAAACACTACATCCCGTGAAACCAACATACGTTTTGTTTGCGGATGATACAACCTGTAACCTTCGCTTTCAGCACTATAACCAACAAAAATACATTTGACACCCTTATCATCCAATTTTTTGCGCTATGTTTGTGGCATCAAAGCATATGCCAAACAGCCAAAAACACGCATGTGCTCAATAGAAAGCTTTCTATCATGCCATGCTTCATATGGAGTAATAGACTGCAAAGCTTTTGTAGGACACCTTTTTAGTACATAAGTGGCACACATGATCGCCTCAAGCCAAAAAGAATGCGGCAAAGCTTGAATTTTGACCATACATCGTGCCATTTTCGTAAGTGACCTGTTTTTCCTCTCAGCAACACCATTTTGCCGAGGTGTATAAGGCACTGCACATTGGTGTTTTATCCCACGACTAGCCATAAATGCATTGAATTCATGAGACATATACTCCCCCCCTCAATTGGAACGGAGGGTGCCCATAGTACATTTCGAGACATTTTTAGCCATAGCCAGAAATTGTTTGAAGCACATAAAAACTTCAGACTTCGCTTTAAGCGGAAATACCCATGCATGCCTAGAGTAATCATCAATGAAAGTCACGAAGTATAGGTAATTGCCCAAGGATGGAGTTTGCATGGGCCCACAAACATCACTATGCACAAGCTGCAACCTGCATGTGGCCCTAGTTGAACCATCCTTTGGAAACTTAGAACGCTGCATTTTACACAGAATACAGCCTTCACAAACATGTTTGACAGGTGCTTCAAGAGGTGGCAAAGAAGCAACCATAACAGATTTCTACAAACGTAGCAAACTGGAAAAATTTCGATGACCAAAACGTGCATGCCAAAGTTTTGCATCTGAAATAGCCCTTGAATCTACAACAGCATTTGCAAAATTTTGTCCACACTTGTCACACAAAAGGCCAGATGCAACAATTTCATCACCAAAACTGAGATCATGAACTGTACATCTATCATCCACAAATTTGACTTAAAGTCCAAGTCTAGCAAGTGGGATACAAACAAAAGATTCTTCTTGATCCCAGGTACATAAAGTGCATCAACAAGTGTGAAAGAACTGCCATTAGCAGCAGTAAGCCTACAATCTTTCCAACTCCCTGAACCGGATAAGAGGCATTGTTGGCACAAGTGACTAAATTCCCATGAGGGACAGACTCGAGAGAGGTGAACAATTCACGATGTGAGGTAATGTGCTTTGTAGCACCACTGTCGAAATACCACACATGTGAATCTGCAGCAACTGACAAGCATGCATCATGGACAACAGGATTGTAAGTGTACTCTGTGCTAAAAGCCGATTCCACATCAACATCAACATTACAGTCTCCTTTTACAGAAGACTCAACAATGGCTACATTTCTAGTGGAACCACCCTCTTTCTTCTTAGCCTCTTTGGCCTTCAACTTAGGACACGACTTGATCAAGTGATCATTAGCTTTACAATAATGGCAATGCATTTTCTTTTTGCCCTTATCACCAGAATTTCCAGACGAATTGCTGCCAGCAGAAGCATTGGAACAGAAGTTTTGCCACTCGCTGCAGAACCATAAGAAGTGGCTGCATTACAGTTATCGCCCTGCCCTTTCTTTGAGAAGCAATAAAAGCCTGTTCAACTGCACGCTGTCTAGTCCTTTTTTCTGGAAAGTGACTCTTTCACTAGCAATGTGCATAATGCATCAAACTTGACAACTTCTGGATTTCCTTGGGTCATAAGTCTCCAAATACTAGCAAAAGTCTGGTAAGGCATCAAGAACAGCTTGCACAAGGCAACTGTTTGAAATGACTTCACCTGTAGAAATAAGTTGCTCATTGATATCCTTCACACCAACAAGAAAAGTGTCCATATCATCTTCCTCATGCATAATCTTTGACTCGAGCTCTTTATGTAGCAAAGTAATTTTAGCCTCGTTGCGGCTTGCATAAAGACCTGCTAGAATATCCCAAGCCTGTTTTGCAGATTTTGCTAAACGGACGTGAGGAACAATGGTGCGCTTCACAGACAACACAATCAATGTATGAGACTACACATCCTTTACATCCCAACGAGCTTGTTCTGTTGTAGGCAAAACAACTCTAATAGCAACAATCCTTGTAGCAAGACCTGCAACATCCTCAACATCGCCTGCATCCTCAGAACCAGGACGTAATCAATGCCTTGCACAATATTCTAGATGCCCTTTGACACAAGAACATGTTGCATCATGTAAGCCCACATAGGGTAATTGTCCCCATCCAACCTGTCCTCAGCAGCAAACATCTTGAACACATCTGTGTTGTTGTTAGCCATGGTAAATGCTGCACCTGATGTGAAAACTATCCAAAAATAGGAGAAATGGAGTGGGAACAACACGTGCTATATAGCACAAACCCTAGAAGACTGTAAGCCACTTGTTTGCAGAAATCGGCACTGACAAAATTATGCACAAAATGATGAAATTGCCTGTGCAAACCTGCGTGTAGTGGAAACAGAGGCCGAAATGAGTCCGAATTAAAAAAATTGAGCAGACTGAGCTCTACAAGCTCACCCAAAATATTTGTCGACCTATGAACGTTCGCCAAACCTCACTGTAATCGGAGAAAGTGAGCAGGCGTGTGCTGGAGCAGTTGACGACTAAGCCCGGCATAAGCTGAACCATCATCCATTACCTTTGTTTCCATTAGAATTCCCACAATGTAGGGTTGTCTACAATTGACCAAAAGTTATGTTAGCTTTTTGGACTTTTTACACATTGCTTACCAAGTCATATTTTGGGTAGCTACATCCTAGCTAGAAGTCTGCTTGCTTGATTTTACGATGCCTCCTCTTTTTGTTAGTTTTTGGCTGCTCCTTGCCTTCATACACTTTCTCTTTACCTTTGGGAGCTCTAGTCTCCCACTTGGTCTCTATTTCCCTCTCAGCCTTTCCCTTTTGTTGGCCAAAGCTTCAACATCATGTTTGTCTATCCCAATGATGTTTACCCTACAGACCTCACCACCATTCGGAGGAGATGGCTACACTTGATTCTCGATCACCTACTCTTTTGGGCCATTAAATTGTGCTTGGCCTCTTCCTCTGCCAAACAATGGGAAAATACCACCTTTTTCTCTCCATTTGGCATAATGGCTACACCTCGGTTCCCATGGTTCTCCTCATGAACAACATCCCTTAAACCCTGAGACTAGGAACCACCACTTTGTAGCCCGACATGCCTTGCTCAATCTTCTTTTTTATATTTCTACTCTTTGCCTTGAAAATGGCCATTGTATCATTGTAATTTTCTAGGCTTTCAAAATCCACTTTCTCCCTCACTTTAGGATGTAGGCACGCCATGAATTTATCCAATTTGAATTAGTCACCATTAGCCAATTGTATGGCCACCATTAATTCTACCCAACATACTTCAAAGTGATCCAAAAACAAACTGAATTCTTCACTAACATCATGTTTGAGCGCCTTCATTTTGGCATCCATCTCGATTGGGGACGCCTCTTTGTGTGGAAATTGTGTAGAAAAAGCACCTGTAGAGCGGTCCAAGCATGACTGAGCTCACCTTGCAAAGCTTCATACCACACCTTTGCTTTACTGTGTATCACCAATGGAAAAGTCTACATCTTGCTATCCTCGTTTGGGATACGCAATGAAAGCATATACAACTCAAAGTCTCCAATCCACTCACTGAGACTCTCTTCACCTATGACAATAGGCCCATTGCTTTGAGACACCATGCCAAACAGCACCAAAAGCTGCTTCTTTTTGTCTAGTTGGAATCAATTAGTAGTGTGCTCCTCAACGGGGGCACCAGAAGATGGAGAGGGAAATGGGAAACACACCCAAAACACACACAATTTCCTCACTATAAATCAGGGCATTCACAACACCCCTATCCTCTTAGAAACACCTTCAAAAGATATAATTCACACTCACAAGACACCACCAGCACACTTCTCAACACATGCATGCTAGCAAGACTACCATTTAACTCATGCAGACCGTCAATGCTCCTTTCAACACACCCAATGCACACCGTCAATGCTCATTTTAACACACCTGATGCATACCACCACTCAAATTTTCACTCCCTTTGCACCACATCAACGGGCCGCGAGCACACACTTATATTGGCATTGACACATGTGAGGAGAAAGAGAAAAGAGAGGGGAAGGCGAAAATGACACCAAAAACGAGGGAAAATGGATTATATTGCTTGACAAGAGCATACACCAGCTTCCATATGCCACAAATGGCGAGCTTTTACAAAGAAAATAGCCCCAAGGGCTCACACTTGACTTTTTGCACTTCACTGTTTAGAAATCGGGGGGGGGGGGGGGGGGGGGGGGGGGGGGGGGGGAACACTAAAATGATCAAAAGAAGGGGTTTATAGGGGAGCCCTACCCTTTTTAAGTAATTCAGGTCTTATTGGACCCCTTAGGCTTCAAATTAAGCATCTCTAATAAGGTTTGAAGCTCCTGGGAGCCCCACTTTTCTTCTCACTTCCTCTCATATACATGCTTGAGCTCGAGGAAGGGGGGTACTACCGCTAGGACTAGTGCTCCTCTCCACTTTTTCCTTCAAAAATTTGGAGCTCCACTAGAGCCGTGGAAACAAGCCCGTAGGTTGCTACTCTACCACATCAGTGTGTTGTGAACCGGGCCACCAATAGCGACCGTCGTCCAATTGTCCAACACCAGGATCACACACGCTGACTAGGTTTTTGTCGCGTGCCCAAAATTGTTCAGCAACAGCCCTACATAGCACCTCCACTAAGGCTACCATAGCTCATGACTGAGCTGATAAGGGGAGCTCCTCTCACTCCTTTGAGTTTCTTATGCATGCTACTCACCGCCGGATACATAGTGTGTTTCATTACCTATGGGTAGCACCCATGGGCTCCTTTGCCAACCACGTGGTAGTTCTAGGTGAACTCCTCTTCAAGGGCCTCCAAGGCCTATCCGAAAAACACTTGGAAAATTAAAAAAAAAAACTTCTTTTTTACTAGCTTCAACCACTTGCCAACCATGCTCAGTAGCCCAGTGCCCAAGCTGCCAACACCTCCTGAAAGCCTACATGTCGGACTTGGAATTTTTTGCAAGTCCCATCACTTGTGGGATTCATCTAGCCCGTTATCTGAGACCACAAAAGCTGTTGAAATCCATTTGCAACCACCTCAAGCAACTATCCCCAACTTCATCGGACCATAACTTGGCAACCATGGACCCGTTTGGCAAGCTGTCAAATCCCACTGGTTCCACATGGTGTGCACTATCTTTTGGAACCTTGTTGAGCCAAAAAAATCTCCTTTACCAGCTAGATTTTAAAATTCATTTTGGGGGGGAAAATTGGAATTCAAATAAATTAGTCGTTTTGCCTGTTTGAATTCAAAATCTATCCTTTGATTACTTTCTTAATACTGAAGGTTTGACTTCCTTAAAATACCAAATAAAGAATCCCTACTAGACCCATTTATCTTCCTAATGCATTCCAAGGTACCGTCTTGGCACTCTAGAAACTTTTCCCAATTTGTACTTTTTGGAGCCTACTTGGCCTAAAAAACCGCATATACCATACATTTCCACTATCCTTCTCTTTCCCAGGTCCTTTGTACCTAGTTAAGACCTTTTCCAGCATCTTTATGCATCCTTAGCACTGCCTGGCACACTTCCTAGATCGGACTAACTTTGGTTGCACCAACATGTGCAAGCAATTTTGTGTTGTTTTTGAAGGTGAAAACTAGTGGGTAGGGGTGTTGTGTTCGCCCTGGGCTATAGAGAGGTGCACATTGGGTGTTCTAGGTGTGTATCCCCTTCCCCATTTCCAATGTGATCACATATTTTAAAAAGTGATCACTCAGCTTTATTAACATATCCGTGTGTTTGTGATCATGTTAATGAACTCCCTATAGGAAACAATCCCAATCCAATAAAGCCTAAGGTCATTGACCCTTTCATCTAAGGCTAAGCAACGTAGGTGATCCTAGTCTTGTAGTGATACTGTCATAAGAAACATAACATATGAGTCCAATCGTAATAACACTTTGGATATGCACAAACAATCCTTTCCAAAGCAGTCAGATTGTATCAGGTCTGTACCCTTATATTCCTACCATAAACCATCAAAACCACTTCATTATCCAGTCCAAGATAGTAAACCATAATTGGATACCATCCCATGGGTGAGAACCCCACCCAACTCAGGGTGATGCACATCTAATATGAAAAACCACTTTAGTACATAACATGGCTGTAAAAAATCTGGTAGCATTTCAACAACAAAGTCATAACCAAAAAATGATCCAAGAGCCACACCGGCTTCCACAATCAAATCACAACCATAATTCATGAGGGATTGTAGTACTTTACCATAAACCATATTTCTTATTGAACCAACTCCCACACTTGGAGTTTTCACTATACACACTACAAGTAAACCGAGCCAACATACATGGCCCTTAAAGAATGATATTTTCATGCATAAAAGAGGTTCAATCAACGGATAAACATAACCTCAAAATCCCATTGTGACAATGTTTAACCATGCATAAATGATGTACTATGACCCAGTTCACCCTCCTTGCACATAGAGCTAGTTTTGACCTGGAAGGATGGAGAGCAGTACATGCATGCACATGAGACATCCAAATCAATCCATGACATTTTGTACATCATATGAAATCATCAGAGCAACCCAATCATGATGCAAAACAGCCCCACCACTTTGATAAAGCATATACTATAACTTCACACATATGCTAGAAACAACTTTTTCCTAATTTCGGTCACATGTATGACATGAAAAATCAATTATTTAATCTCAAACCAATGCATCAAGCGTAGACTCAGGACATAGACTAACACCTTATCACATCACTTCCCCCATATGAGACTTTTGCAAATAATCATGATACAAAAAGAAAGCCATTTTATCCATATTTGTCCGTACAATACGGCTTGACTAACCATATACCCACATATAAGTTTATGGACACCAAATACTTGAAATCAACTCCCCAAAACCAACCATAAAAATATATATATGAACCACTCATCAAACTCACAACTCCATATGGTACTCCCCTTGGTAGCATCTCTACACTCATATGTAACCCCATACAAGGGACAATTAATAACTCTCACTCACAAAGTGATATTGGTGATCTAAATATATTTATCAGCAATTTTATTCAAATTCCTATTTCATTAAGTGGTTTCCTTCATTCAATGAATCTATTTATTGGTTCTCCAAGAAGCCTGGGGGTCCAATATATTGACTGTGTAGAGCAGGGGAAGCTATATTTTGACCATAACTTTTTACTCGTGCGAAATTTTTACTGACACACCAAGAGAAAATATTCTAAATGATATTTTTAATATTTGTCTCAAAGTTTCTGACCTAATTCATAGCAGTTTAAGAGATATGATCAAAACAATGTCCCTACCATCTATGGGACGTGAAAGAAAAAGTGCTTTTTATGCACCTACGTGATCATAAACACACCATGTGCATATATCAACATGATAAACATAATGAAGAAAGTATGGAACATCCTCAAGTACACATCCAACAATCCCATACATGCCTACATATATGAAAAAGCAACCACCAAGTGGGTAGCAGAAATGAAATAGAGAGAGAAGGAGATGATGCTATGGAGTTTAGAGCTTCTTACCATGATTGAGAAGTGATTGCCGGTGGTTGAAAGGCTTCTTGATTCTCCATAAGAGAGCAGTGATGAGAGCTATATAGAGGTTTCCATCATCACACAGTTGATGTAGAGCACGTACACTGTAAAAGGAGAAGAGAATATAGTAAGCAAGCAGAGATAGAGTGTGTTTTTCTTCTTCTTCATGCGAACAAGAGAGAAGTTCTTATGAAGATGGTGACAGAGAGCTTGCACCACTCCGTATAATATGTACGTATAGTCTCGCATTAGTATATGCAATTGTCGAGATTGAAAACTGAGTAGAACTGCTCCTTACCAAGTTGGAGTATGTCCCAAGCAAGCAATTAGCACCCCCTCTCATCCTAGAATAGATCCCTACTTTTTGGAACTTTGCTAAAAATAACCCTTTGCTTTAGCAAGTCAACTCTTGCCAAAACCATTCAATTCTACCTATAAAATTTAATCCTGTAAATAGTATCTAGTAACTAACGAGACCGTGAAAGAAGTAAGTTCCACCATGATACTCTAGGGTAACTATGACTTTCCCATACTACTGGTGTATTTATGGTGCCCTTTGTAGAAATCCCATAAAAATATCTTCTCTTCAATGTATGACCTTTTTTAACCAAACGGTGACTAAAAATGATATTTTAAGATTTAGGACATTTTCAAAAGCACATTGCTTTTCAAAAACACCAGAAGGTATGAAGATCTAAAAGTAGTGTAAAAAGAATAAAAAGAATTTCTTTCTAAAATTGAAATACGACTTCCCCTTGTCCACTCAAACAAGGAAACATACTCACTTTTCACTGAAAAGCATGAAAAGTTAAAAATAACATAAAAAGAACTCGAGAAGCAAATTTCTTTTAATTTGAGCCATAGCATCCTCGGGACTTGTAGATTAAGAATCCAACCCTGCTTTTTACAAAAAGCACAAAAAGCAAGAAAGTATAATTTGTTTCAAAAGTGAATCAAACATTTGTGTGACCAACAGAACATGAAAACAATGTTGCTTTTCAGTTTAAAAACTCAACATTTTTCAACATGTATTCTAGACAAAAAATTTAAGAAGTGGGCATTGAAAACTATTTTCTGTTTTTAAAAGAGACCCAAAAATTGTGGATCTTATATCCTCCCACACTTGAAATATTAGGTGTCCTCACCTCGACATGAAATCTGGATAATCAAGTCTCAATACATCATCACGTTCCTAAGTAGCATCCTCCTCAAGATAAGTTGACTATTTAACAAGTTGTTGAATCATGGTCCGATTGCGAAGAGGTTTATTCCTACTTTGAAGAATATCTTTAGGGTGTATTTCAAATGTTCCATTATTGGAGGTAGATAAAAGAGCAAGAATGTGATTTAGATTAGGTACATACCTTTCAAGGAGATTACATGGAAAACATCATGTACCTTGATATGCAATGGTAACAATAGTTGGTAATCTTGGTCATTGATACTTTCTATGATGAAGAAAGGTCCACAATATCTCACACTAAGCTTCTTGCACTTAAGTACCCACTGATAAATAACTATCAAGGTTTCACTCTTAAAAAACAATATCTCCTTCTTTAAAGAGTCAAACAGATCATTTAGGGTTAGCATAACTTTTTTGTCTATCCTTGTTTGGGAATTGTGGGCTTTGTCCTACGATGGTGTGTATCTCCTCTATCCTATTGTGATGCATAGGTGGCACAAAACCATGTGCTAGCATGTGAAAAAATTACCTAAGGGTGTGGGTACCCATGGGGTTTACTGCTAAGGGGTGTTCACTCACCTAGATAGAGTTATGAGGGTCCTAACATGCCTTGAAAAATCACCCTCGAGTTTTCAGCTTCGGTTTGGCTGATTTTGGGTCGCTATGAGATGCCATGCATAATGTCAAATGAGCTACCTATGTTAGCTCTATATTATGAGGCCTTTGTACACAATTTTATTTGAATCAATCATTATAATTTTGTGCCTACACTCTACTCTATCTCCATTGCATATTCAAGTGTTGTAATAGCATGCCAATACAATGAATGGCTCTCTAATCTTCCCTCCCTAATTTCTCTACAATTGGTATAAAAGCCATACATGTGTGATTAGCACTTTTTAATTGCACTTGGTTTAGATCCAATGATAGATCTAATGTTTCCCTCTCTTTGCAAGAATTAGATCAAATCATACCTTCTTATGATAAATCAGTTTGATGATTATTGGTTATGACATTAACTTTGGATATGTCTGTATGGCCACTGTACTCACTAATGGAATACTCATTTAGAATCAAGGATTAGGATTGCTAAGTTTCCTCTGGTGTGTGTGATCCTCTACTCACTGGCAATAATTTGAAGGTATAGCTTTCTACTTTATTCCCTTTGTAGTAAGTTAATTACGCGTAATTCTTAAAGGATCAAAGGTTCTAATCACTGCTTATTTTTGGTTGTGCCCACAACACTTTTTTCCAATGGTGTGGTGGGAAAGATGCCTTTTTTAAAGGGTCAAAACCCCATTTTTGGGGTAAGGCCACGAGGGGGGACAGATGGCCAATGAGAAAGGGTCAGACGGTTAATTGGATTGAAGGGCCCACTTGGAGTCCACAGACGGCGGACCGCCTAGCTACTGGCGTGCATGCTCTCTTTTGCACTCTATCAACCGGCCCCATCACACATCAGGAGCTCATAGCCGACCCGACCTGTACGCACCCAACCACCCAGCTTCCATCTGGTGTTGAGGACCATGGACGTGTCTTTATGCCATCAAATCTGGCTCATAGAAGTTTTGGCTCCACTAAGCCCCCACTCCCACTTTGCATGGATTCAAACTTTAACATCCTGTTAGCAGCAAGCTAACTCGGATACCATTTTTTGGAGCTTTCATTGTAAAAACACTTATTATTTTGATAAATCGAGAATATTGTAGCTCCTATTTTCCGATTAAACCTTGTAATTGATGAGCTGGGGCTACAAGCTTCTAGATTGTATCAACCTATCATTACCCATCTTTAGTTAGAGCTCCCAGATTATTAGTTGTGACCACCAAAAACCTTGGCTAAGGAATAAAAGCCAAATTTTCTAAATTTAAAGTTTTTGGATAATGAAATACACAGTGTGAGCTAACGACGCTCACTTATCTCCTTATTCTGCTTCCTACTCCCTCCCCGATTGTCACATTGTAGTCATGTTTGTTGCTTTGCAACCGCAGGTAAGAGCTCTACGCATTGACGTAAGCATTTCACAGCATTTCGTAGCTTTTGGCATCGTCGACCCACGGCCTAATTTTATCATAAGTAGGAATTTATGCTTCAAAATAAAAAACTAAGCATAGGCAGGCTATTGGAGCATCATTGCTAAGCATTTAGGTGCATTTTTGGTCAAAAACGACTATGTCAAAAATCCACTGTTGTTAATAATCACGATTTTTGCACTTGACCTAAACTGGGATTTGAGACCATAAGCATTTGGGCTTAGGTTTTATAAACTTTTCCTAGAAGTTTTGTTATGTTTGGATGTCATTTGATGTTGTAACGGATGTGATTTGTTTGCAGATGAGCGATTGGGTTTTGGTGATTTTAGTCACTTGAGTGTAGCTTGAGTTAGTTGCGAGTTGTTTGTTGTTTTCTGAGAGATTGACAACCTCTTGTAGCCTCTATTCACTAGTCAAGTCAACTTCGTCCCATGGATTGACAATTTAATCGTGGTTCTCGCTAAATCTGCAATAAGATAGGAGTGAGGTTAGACACCCGTCCCACATTTGGCGCCATTGCCGGGGATCGAAGAGACCTAAATTAGGGAAAAACATGAGCGTTTTGTGAAGTTATTCTTTAACTTCCTTTAGGATCTCCTAGAGTAAAAACTTATTTTAGAAATCGCATAGCTTAAGATTGTCATCTTTTGCTGTGTCGAGGTAGCTTGGAGGTAAGTTGTACTTGCTGAGTGCCTTTAGGATTGTAGGATTGTAGAACTAGATTAGGATTTTGAGAATGATTGATAGACGAGATAAGTGATCAATGCTCAAAAAACCATAAAAAACAAGAAAACGAGTGTTTGTGGGCACTTTCCACAACCCCATTGCATGAGAACCTAGGAGTCGGGTAAGTAGGATCCAAGGTGGTTTCAGAACATTGCCTCTCCGAAAGAATCATTGCGAGTTGTTATTTGAAGTTGCAAAATTTTAGGTCTACGGCTAGAAATAGCACGAAAAGACTCCAAACCACTCAATCCGACTAGAGAGTATGATTAAAGTTGTATGAACCAGTTGGTAAGCTCAAGGACACATTGAGGTAAAAATTTCAAGAGTTTGCAAAAACTCATAATATTTTCTTTTTCTTGACATTTTGGGCCAAATTAAGTTTTGACTTTATTCATAGGCTTAAAATAACTCATGAAAAGACTATCCATTGAAAAAGTACAAAAACATGTTCATTTTAAGCTTGAAGTAAATAATCAAGATTATTTACTTTCAGCTCAAAATTACCCAAGCTTGATACCAATGATTCATTGCATGTGTACAAACAACTTTTGTAAAGGCACATAGGATTTGGATCACCAAATTGGTAAAAAACTGGGTAAAAAGTAAAGTTTGTACTGACTTTTGGAAACTTGAGTGTAAATTGGGGAAAAAATTGTTCCAACTCAATGAAACTTGATTCATAAGCTTATATTGGTGTGATAAACATGTGTACATAATCACTTGACCAAAAAGATCCAAAAAGTTGTCAGTTGTAAATAATCGCGATTATTTACATCTACCCCATTTTTTCAACTTTTTTTACCAAGTTAGCATACCACTAGTTTTTACATGTTGTAATAAGCCCACAAACCAAATTTGGTAAGATTTGGATCTTTGGATTGAAAATTGTGACCAAATTTGCAAAGTCACTCTACAGACACAAAACTGATGAGCATTTGAACAAACAATTGTCCAAACTTGTTGAAACGTGGCCAGAGACCTTAAGTTGAAGTGCTTAATAGATTTGTGTCAAGGTTAGGACAAAAAATTACAAAAAGTTAGCTAGAGTAAATAATCGTGATTATTTATCTCTACTTCAAAAATTGACAATCTTGCATATTTGAGTGTACCATAAGATCAAGCATATCAAGTAGACCACACAAATCAATTTTGGTGAAATTTGGATTGCAAAATTGAGACTTAAGCCAGATTCTTGAAATTAGAGTCTGCGGACACGAAACAATTGATAAACTTGAACAGATTTTGTCCAAACTTGTTGAAACTTGTCCAAGGACCTTAACAGGTTGTATACTTGGCAAACCAAACCAAAAAGTGCAAAAACCTGACAAAAGTAAATAATCGTGATTATTTACTACTACCACCAATTTTGACTTTTGAACTTGTATAGTGTTAGACCAACATAATACAAGGCCATCGGGCAATTTTGGGTTCAATCGGATCCAAATTGGTACATGTTCACTCAATTTCCAGGTTGCAGATTAATTCTTTGATTTTTGTCAAAGTCGAGTCTGAAAATTTCAATTCCTAACTCCCATAGCTCGAATTGAAGTGATACACATAGACCAATCACAATAGTTAGAAAAAATTACACAGTCCTTGTGAAAGAATAGTGAACTTGATCAAAATTGATATAGGAATCAGGTTGCAGACAAGGAATCGACAGCTTGACAGAAGTTGCAATCAAGTCAAGTAGACGCAATTGACAATAAGTCATTCCAAAGGTAAGTACTCTATGCAGAGCTTCACAAGTCTTTATGAACCTTAGATCTAGTCGTGTACTAGGAAATCAAGGTATACTTGGAGAAACCTCTAGTAGAGTATCCACTGAATAAAGTGTGAATCAAGGCAATTCCTTGCACACTATCCTTGAAGAAGTCTCACACACTTTCTCAGATTCAACATCTGAAATGTCTTCCTACTCGACTCACTCAGAAACCGGAATGACAGTGCGCTATAAGCATATATAGGACTAATCGCCATGGAGATCACGTTTACCTGGATCCTAACGAAGAGTATGCTATTTGCATTGATGACCATGGTATTGAGTTCAAAGAAGACATCAGGGCAAACAAACAAGGAAAAATGTACATAGATAGAAACGAAACTCATTATTTTTACAAGTTGAAAACCCTAACGTGATAGACAAATGGGTGTTAGAAGTAAACACCATCATTCCAGATATGGCAGCTAAAGAAGGACCACCAACCTTAGAGTTCAAGGGATATGATCAAGTTGATTTGAAGCCTTTAAAACGACTTAGTACGGATAATCCTAGGATCGGAGTCTATTGTTGGGAGGATAGAAATGTAAAATATCTTCTGTGGACTTCGTATGCCAGATCGAGACAACTAACACCCATGAAGATCATCTATATCTTCAAGATTAAGGATAAGGGATCAACAGATCTACCAACCTACCTATTTAGGGATTGTTATAACAACAACTTTGTTATGATGACTCTAAAGAGGTAGAACAAACCAAATATCAAGGGTATTCCATAAGGGATTGGATATTGGGCCAAGGACCAGAAACTATTCCAAGAGAAGAGCATTGTGAGAGATCTTCTGAGAGTAAACTTAAGAAACTAGAAACCACCTCATCACGAAGAAAACCGGGTGACACTAAAGCTAGTCCAGGGCTACATGAGTCACTATTTCCAACAGACTGGTTTGAAGGACTCGAAACAAGACCAACTGCCAGGAGACTAGGAGTTGAACCAAATAGATGTGTCAGACCAGCTGATTTTCAGAAATGGGTCAGAAAATATAGTGGATCGGAGGATCCATACCACCACTTAGCAAGCTTTAAGCAAGTGCTAAGAGCAGAACGAACACATATTTGATTTCCATACTCAATTCAAGGGGTTTGGAATGACACTAGAAGGAAAAGCATTAACATGATTCCAAAACATTCCACCAAGGTCAATCATGGACTTGAATACCTTAGCTCAAGGATTTGTAGCTGCTTGTTCCAAAACGGGGATCAAACACAATACGGTAGCTCAAATCTACAGCTTTAAACAGAAACAAGGTGAGTCTGTTAGAGATTGTGCAACTTGAATGAAATAATACTTTTCCAGATGCCCATGGCTAGAGATACCTGTAGAAGAACAACTGATATCATTGTTTCTAGAGAGACTGCTAAACAAAGAACTTCATGCTATATTATATAGCAAGAAGCATACAACCCTAGAAGAGTGTGTATGAGATGCTATTGACTTAGGAGACAATTTTGATATTTTCAATGAACAAGATGTCCTTGAGGATAACCAAAGTGAGAAAACAGCATCCACTAAACTAGCTCAAGTGGGAACGATTTCTGCATCACCACTTTCAGCCATAGAAGACATGCTCAAAAGGATGAATGACGTGATGAATAACATGCAAAAAGCACCTATGAGAGGAGCAAGACAAGGGATATCTCAACAAGGACAACCAATTAAGCTGCAAAAATGGTGTGGAATCGAGGATAAATAGACCAACCATGAGACCAATGAGTGCTATTACCCACCAAATTATGATGGGAATGTTCAGTACGTGCCTATGAGGCTACAAGGACAACCCATGTACATAGATTAGCCTAATATGGCCCCAGCTCAAAGACCACCGATGGGTATGGAAAGACCTCAACCCGTGTTGGGTTACAACCTCCATATCCACGACATAATGCAGTACCTGTAAAGTACATGCATCCAAAGGGAGTCATAGATGAACAAGCACTAGTGCATGTTACACCTTATGCCGAGCCTAGTCCATCTACAATAATGGTAGAAGGAGATTGGTATAATTCAAATCCACCACCAATGGAAGAACCTGTGACTTATACTCCACCAGAGCTTGCACCAATGTATTATGTAGCTAATCAAGGTGTTAAACCTCCTATGGTAAGACCCATGATTAAGCCAAGAATTAAAAACGGTCATAATTGTGGTGCAGATGATCATTGGAAAAATGAATGCCCAGAGCCTGATAAAAACCTCAAGCCAGATGAAGCTTATTGCATTCAATGTTGCAAAAAGGGAGGACACTTTACGGAAGATTGTCCTAGAAATCCTTTGAACAAGGGTAAAATAGTAGTAATCGTAGTCCAAGTGATACCTAGTAGCTCATCTGAGAGTGAATCGATTGTTCCAATCAAGGTAATCACTAGAGCTCAGGCTAAGAAAAAGAAACATAACTTCTTTGATGATTCAGAGAATACAAAAATTTCCTCTCAAAAGACCAAAAGAAGCAGAAGCAAAAGGTATGAGATGAGAAAACAAAAACAATGGGTTGAAAAAGAGAGAAAGCAAAACAACTATTCCAGGAAAAGGTGAAAGAAACTGGAAAGTGAAATCAAAGAAACCACCGTGAATGCGGGAGGATCAATTTTGGTTGATAAAATTTCTGAGCCTATTAATGCAGCCTTGGAAGCCTACCAAGCAAAACTTAAATCATGCCAAAACATGAAAAACGAAGGGAAAAACTACCCCTTCTCAAAACATGGAAGCAGGTAAGCTTGAAGCTTATGAAAATTTGGTAAGAATCACGCAAGAGATGTTGGAAAAACAAAAACTCAAGCTCGAAAGTATCAGAAAACCTGAGGAGCTTGTGCTAAGAGACAATCAAGAAAACTCCGAAGTGCTGATAAAACCCCACCTTGAAACAAAAGAGCCATAACTTATAGTGCCGGACAGTGAAGATGCCCTAGATGGAATTCCATTCGTTGAAGAAGACTGGCCAAGACACTTATGGGAAAAAGGTAGAGAGATCAATGATGGGAGCCTAACTTTAAAGTCAGCTCCTATAGAGGAAGTATGGTTAGACAACCTACCTCCTGATATGGACATGGATGTACAATCCTTGTATGGGGATTGTGGATCTGGAGCTTCAAGAATGTCTAAACCATTGACCTTGAAACCATTACCCTCTTACTTGGGAGATAACGAAGATGAATCCATAGTGTGTAAGACCACTCAAGTAAAAAGAGCGAAACAGATTCTGGAAGTAGACAACATTCATTTATGGAATGATTTACAGAAAACTCTAGAAAAAGTGGCGATAACGGGGCTAATTGCAAAAAAAATGAAAAAATTGAAACTCAAAATGGACAACAAAGAGATTCAATCTATTACAATGAACAAAGTTAGAGAATACTATGAAGGGGAAGAAGGAAACACCACCCTTCCAGTGAAATGTAATGACATAGAAACCATGGCAATACTGGATAGTGGGGCAGGTATAGCCATAGGCACAAAAGCAGTATGGGAATCCTAGGGACAACCAGCCATTAGACAAACTCAAATGAAATTGCAATTGGCTGATGGACACATTGAAAGACCCTTAAGATTGCTTGGAAAAGTGATAGTTAATTTGTGTGGGATTGAATATCAGCAACTGTTGCCATAGTAGACTTTGGGAAGAAACTCAGTTACGAAATCATATTGGGAAGGCCTTTCATGCGACAAGTACAACTCATCCAAGATTGGGGAAACAATTACCTGTACTTGAAGCAAGTGGGATCGATAACAAGGGTTAATCTAAAAGATCACACTTATAGAGATGTCATAAAAACGCCCATACAAGAGTTCGACTCAGTCTCTTCCACTCAAACTAAGCTTTCGTCTTGGTTGAACAAAGACACTCCTACTTGGATTTGCGGAGCTTCAGAAAATGGGAGCTTAAAAAGAGAAGAATGTATCTTAGAAAGGGATTTCACGGATGAAGCCTATGTACCTGAACCCTTTCAAGAGCATTTGTTTGAGCCATTTGAGTGGAATCAAATTTTAGCAACAATGGATGTATGTGTGAATATGTCTATGCCTACTCAATTTTGCAATGAGGACGACTATGACTTAATTACCATAAAAATGACCTCAACCCTTCACATTGAAGATGGAATTCAAAAAACCAAGGACTTGATGAAAGCTCACAAGTATTTTTAGACCTTTACTACGATGAAACAGATGAGTTAGAAGAACATTCAGCTACCTCAGATGATTCGGGGTCAGAAAAAGAACATGTGAGAGCTAAGCTACTCATGAAAGGAGGGGAGGAAAAGTTTTTTTGACTTTCCTAACCAGAAATCAAGAAGACAGGAATGGTATAGACAAAAAAGAGACACCAGAAACGTGAAAGCTAGACATATGCCATCAGTTTCTAGTAGACCACAATTCTTGATGCAGATAGATGCACATGATTGTGTCAAGGACAAGATCACTAGTAGATATCCTTTAAATGAAGAATGTGAAATGTCAAAAATATCAAGAAAAACGAGAAAGAAAATTTAAGATAACCCAATAAAACAAAACAAAGAGTCAACCATGACACGGGTTGAGCGGAACAAGGAGTATCAAGAGTTGAAAAAAGCTCTAAAGGAGATATATACGACTGAAATGGAAACCACAGAAGATGATGGTAAAGATGTAATGAGTGTTCCATCCCATTACAAGAAATATACTCTCCAAGATTAAAAATCATAGTTGAACAACCTATTAGAGGACTATAAAAAAAGGGCGAGTCCTACAAAGGGCCTGAAAACGCAAAGAAGATAGATCTAGCTGAACTAGGAGAAGAGCCTAGGCTTGCCTACATTGCAAATGACCTTACTGAAGAAAAGAAAGAGATTTTGTTAAGCTTACTGAAAGAATACCGAGATCTCTTTGCTTGGTCTTATAAGGATCTCAAAAGTGTTGATCCAGAAATCTGTCAACATACCATACCCATGAGAGATGATGCGAAACCAAGTAGACAAAGGCCATACACATATAATGAGACATTTGCCAAAAAGATCAAAGAAGAGATTGAAAAACTAAAGGAAGCCGAATTCATTAAGAAAATAAACACACAGATTGGGTATCTCCAATTGTGGTAGTACCCAAGAAGAATGGAAGATTACGAGTGTGTGTCAACCTCAAGAAAGTGAAAGCAGCTATCATTAGGGACAATTTTTCTCTTCCAATCACTGAGCATGTTTTAGAATGAGCTACAGGTAAAGAAGCTTACAGCTTCTTAGATGGCTGTTCGGGATACAATCAACTTTTGGTTGACCCAAAAGATCAGCATAAAACTGCTTTTGCAACGGAATGGGATATTTTTGCCTATCGGGTTATGCCTTTTGGGTTAACTAATGCTCCTGCCACCTTCCAAAGATTGATGAGGCATGATTTTAAAGAATATCTTAGGAAATTCTTGGAAATATATATGGATGATCTATGCGTACATTCATCAATCCGGGCTGATCATTTTGAACACCTCTAAAAGGTATTCGAAAAATGTAGACTTTATAGGATTTGATTAAATCCTAAAAAGTGCACATTCATGGGTAGACAAGTAAAAATTATTGGATATATAGTGTCTAAAAATGATATAGCTACTGATATGGATAAATTCATGTCATTGCTGATTTGCCTAGACCAACAACAGTCAAGGGGGTTCAAGCCTTCATGGGACATTGTGGGTATTACAGACATTTCATTTACATGTACGCTATAATTGCAAAACCCATGTATAGCTTGATTACACACTTTGAGTGGACCGCAGTATGTGAAGAATCCTGCATGAAGCTTAAGCAAGCTCTCACCTCAGCTCCAATATTGAAAGCACCAGATTGGAGTAAGATATTCCACATCCATGTAGATGCTTCCAATTTTGCCATCGGTTGTATACTAGCTCAATAGGAGACGGGAAAATTAATTTTCCTATTTTGTATGCTAGCCGACAGTTGAACATGGCGGAAAAGAATTATACCACCACAGAAAGGGAAGGATTAGGAATGATCTATGCCGTAAAAAAGTATAGACATTACCTATTAGCAAACAAATTTGTGTTCTTTGTGGACCACCAAGCTTTATTGTACTTGGTCAACAAGCCATGCAGCACCGGAAGAATAGTGAGATGGTTCATCATTCTTCTAGAATTTGATTTCACTATAGTTGTAAGAAAAGGCACTACTCATCAAAGAGCATATCATTTGTTTAGGATTGTTTCAGGGAAACCACCTAAGGGAGTTGACGATGATCTACCAGATGCATATGTGTTCTCCTTGGAAATGATACCTCGATGGTCGAAAAACATGGTATCATTGATGACCATAGCTCAAGTGGATTCACAAATACCACTTCCTATTACGATTGGATTAATTGAGCAATTGGCTATGTATCAATTACTAGCTGGTAGACTATACAAAACAAATCAAGATGGAATATTGATCTTATGCATTAATCCTAAAGAAAAAACCCAATACCTAAGTCAAGCACATATTATCATAGTAGGATTTCACTTTGCGGAAGATCAAACTATGCGCCAAATCTTGAGACTTGGAGTATTTTGGCCAACTATGAGGAGTGATGTTCGCTCTTTTGTAAAGGATTGTCCTCAATGTAGAAAAAAAACACCCATACCTCATGTCACATTGTTCCAAATGTCGCCTGTTCCTAAGTGGAGTAACTATCTAGCTACTTACTTATCGAGATGAACATTTCCTGAGGATATGAGTAAACGCTATCAAAGAGCAATTTTGAAATTGAATCAAGAGACTATGATCTTATTGGAAACCAATTGTATCGAAGAGTTAAGGATCAACATTTGCGTCTTTGTGCAAATGAAGACGAATATATTCCAATTATAGAACAAGCAAATGCTAGATTAGCTGGAGGTCACTTTTCTAGTGAGACCACCGCAAGAGCAATCTTAATGGCAGGCATATGGTGGCGAACACTTTTTGCAGATGCCAAAGAGTATGTTCAAGGGTGTGATGCTTATCAACGAGCAAAAATGTCAACACGTGTAGATAGCATGCCCTTAAGACCAATGATGGGGGCTAGAGCTTTCACAAATGGGGTATAGATTTTGTTAGGCCAATATAGCCACCTGCTTATAGAACCCAATCTCAATATATCATTGTAGCTACTATATCATTGTAGCTACGGACTATTTGACCAAGTGGGCCGAGGCTAAAGCAACCCAAAAGAATGATGCCAGAACCATTGCCGCATTCGTGTTCATGAGATATGGACTGCCAATAGAAATTGTCAGTGATCGGGAAACTCATTTCCTCAGTGAGATAATCGAGTATCTCCTTAATGAATTTATGGTCATCCAGAACAAATAAGCAAACGGACAAGCTGAGCATACAAATAAAATTCTAAGCTCGGTATTGACTAAAGTGGTTAGTACAGGAAGGACAGACTGGGAAATGAACCTCCATGCTGCTGGGCTTATCGAGTTTCATTCAAAACAGCTTTAAATGCTACACCCTTTAACCTTGTTTATGGTCTGGATGCCATATTGCCAATAGAATTTCTATTGCCGATACTAAGGGTAGCTAAGGATCTTGAGTGGACTGGACATGAATTTTCAGAGAGACTAGAAGATTTAGAGAAGCTAGATGAGCAAAGGCTAACTACTGTAGCTCACATCTATGCACAAAAGCGGAAAAAAAAAATAGTTTTTTGGTTCCCATCTAATTACAAAAATCTTCAGAAAAGGGGACTTAGTTTTAGTCTATTCTTTTAAGCAACACATTCCAAGGTTTAAGAAAAAGAGAAATGAGCCGTTTATAACTGAAGATGTATCTCCAAGTGGAGCAGCTAAGTTGTCCACCCTAGATGGTGAACCAATGGCTAATTGGATTAGTGGATGTCGTTTAAAGAAGTACAATCTGCCACTAACCAATGAATTGCTAGAAAGGATGCATGCAGCTAAGCAAAGGAAGATAAAACGACAGCACGTTATCGATGAATCCCAAGAAGAATCTCGGCTTTGGGTACTCAAAAGAAAAGTTGCTTTCAAGAATCAACAAATACCTATTCCCATCAACACCCTGGAAATAGATGACCAACAATGGGAATTGCCAAAAAATGCAGTGTCAACCACAGATGATGAATGGCTAGATGGAATGGACCTTCACATCAAAGTACAGCTCCACACTCATAGCACGAATGCATTGGTCAACACACGAGCTCGAGTAAATGCAGTCAGTTATTCCATGTACAAGAAAGAAACAAGTCAGTCTTTGATAGCAAGAATGGCGACTATTAAAGGATGCAACAAGAACCAAACACCAACATTGGGAGTAGTCAACTTAAATGTGATAGTACATGGATGTTCATGTTCTCATTAGTTTGTATGCTTACCAGATAAACACATGAATGAGACGATGATTTTTGGAATTCCATGGATGCGGACATACAAGGCAGTACCAGATTGGGATACCAACCAGCTCAAGCTATCACCTAAAGGTAGACAACTCATTGTTCCAATTGCAACAAGCAAGGAGGAATGGAAAGGAAGTAATCAGCAAAGAAAACAACGAAGCAATCAATCTTCTCCATCATATCAACATGCAAATGCTATAAGTATCATGCAAGGAGTCATGCAAATTTGGGTACCGAAAGCACAGCTTAAGGACAAGCCGATTCAAATCTGGGTGCCACTAACATCGTCGATAAAACCAAAGATAGTTCCAAAGATCAAAACACAGAGACGAGCACCTCCGAAGAAGGAACCTAACATGAAATGAATTTGGAAGAAAAAAGAGCACTTATCTTCTCCGCGAACTGTAAAACCAATCAAACAATGGAGAGTTAAGTCTCAGAAGACTCAACCACGATAGTCTGCACCAAGCAAACCAAAATATCAATGGCGGGTAAAAGCTCAACAACAGTCAAGACTGATACCAACAGCTCAAGAAATTAGCGTGCTAAAGAATCCTGATGGTACAATCAAGTAGAGAGCACACAAGATGCAAGATTTTCTGTTTAGAAGACATCATCGAAAGCCTCGACATCAGAAACCCTTGAGTTAAATACTCAAGACCCAACTCTTGCACAACATATTGGTTTGAACTGCATTGATCTTCAAAGCATGGTAGAGCCAACCAAGGCTATGCATAGACACGATTGTTCATCCCATGCACACAGTCGTCCTGGAGTATGCCATCTAGGAGGGGTGGAAAAGCACTAAGCAATTAAGGGCAATGTTTGAAGAGGGAGGAAAAAGTTTGATGTTAACGTGCGATTTTTTGCAAACTTACCTAATAATGCCCTTATAAATCATTAACAGGGGAATTTAACTGATGATATCTTCTCGATGAGTGTAAATACTGTATATACTATCAGAAAATCATCGAAAAATAGTCATTTTTGGTTATTTTTCATCATTTTTCTTGAGATTGAGACTTAAAAATGGAGAAATCCAACAAAAAACATAAAAGTTGTGTTTTTCAATGGATTTTCTTAATTATTGGATTTTCACTTTGTTTTTTTAGCGCATTTTGTTACTTTCTTTGATTTTTCTAATAAACATGTCAAAAATTAATAAAAAATAGCAAAGGAGCTCAGATGGAAAAACTGAAGACGGTGGTGATCAGAAAGACAAGACAGACAAGCACAAAAAAATTCAATCAAATCGGCAGATGGAGGCGGGAAGCCTAAATTAGGCAGCCATACCTACTTTTGCAGAATTCTTGCAGAATGCTACAGGAAACCGATTGGGAAAATTTTTGAGTCTAACATAGATTTCATGGCTTAGTAGGACTAACGGGGGAATTTGGGGAAAAATGGTTTGGGAAGTCCGGAAATAGATACCCAAGGTAGGCTAAAATCACCTCATTTCCACTTGTTGCCTTTGGAGAGAGAGCCTTTCGACCCTCTTTGCACGTATTTCCCGGAGTCCACAGTCACCTGTTTTCACCGTCGTCTCACATGAGGCATGAGGGGTAAGTTCTATACTTATCAATGATCCATTTTGTATGGCTGGTAGCTAGTCTAAAGCCCTGGAAAAAACCCTAGAATCCGAGCAGTGCATGAAGACCTACGACCAAAAATCGACCATAGCGGCCTGTCAGCTCAACCAAATCGGATGAGATTTGAACTGTAGCATGCCCCAACATAATAGGACACTTCTATATCAACAGTTGACCATTCAGCAAGGGTCGAGGGGGTCCCAAGTAGAAAAGCTAGGTTTTTGGCAGATGACAAAATTGGATTTTGACCCACAGGCAGCTTACATATGAGGTCTATACACACTGTATATGATTGATTTCATAAAATCAATCAAGCAAAGCCCTCAAAAAGAAAAAAAACGGCTCGAAGGCTACAAAGCATCAAATTTGATATATGAGGTCAAATTGACTCCAAATGGGCCAAAATTGGATGAGTTGTTTCACGACTATGTTGCAAACAAGTCCATAGCCTCAAAAGTGACTAACTAACTCTACACGCAATGTAGCCAGAAAAATCGGTGATTTTAGAGTCGACAAAGCACGAAGTGATGCCGGCAAGACCAAATTTTACCAAATTCAATCTAGGACTTGTTTTAGGTGCATAGAATGTGTTTAGGTCAAACTTTTCAAGTTTTGCAAGAAAAAGTTGACTGCTGTAAATAATCGTGATTATTTACTTTTGCAATATTTTGTCTTGAAAATTGTATCATTACCTCACCTATCACTTGTACACACCTATTACATACCAAATTTCAAGTATGAGCCGAAATGATCAGTTATAACTTGGGAAATTGCCAAAAAATGCAAAGAAGTCCTTGCAAGCCAAATTCTGAGTTATGAGTCACATTTTTTGATCCAAATCACCTCATATTACATACACAGGGTCTATACCATGCCTAGAACCAAGTTGTACCAAGAAATATTCATTTTGATGAAAAAGTTAATAATCGTGATTATTTACTTTTTGGCCAAAATGGGGGAAATTTGCAACTTTGCCATCATAGGACCAAAGTACATGATGTCCTAAGCCCACTAGCCAAGTTTAAACAAAATTGGAGCTCAAAATCTCAAAATTTCCTTACATCTACTATTTCAGAGACCTAAAGCCTAAATCTGGCACCATTTTCATTATGTGCACTCAAATGAGCCCATATTTCACTAGAGTATCTATTTGGTATATACTTCAAGCCTATAATGTCAAATTTACAAAAGGTTAAAAAATTACTCAGCTGTAAATAATCACGATTATTTACTTTTGTTGCAATTTTTTGTTTTGACTTCATAAATTTGACCTTTATATGTTTTTATGCATCTATGCAGGTTCAAAAATTAATTTGAAGCAAACTGGACTCAATTTGTCAGCAATTCAAACTGAAGGACATTTCAGAGAAGAATCTATCAAATTTGCTAATTTTGACACTCTATTCACTTAACAGGAGCCATGCAAGTTGCAGAGAAGGCCAAGAAAAGGGTCTCGCAAAAGGAGAAGCTGCAAGAGCTACCACGATATCAACTCGACCCCAGTTTAGTCAAAACTACAAAAGCGATATATCTGTTAAGAGAACAGTTGGACGAGAATAACACCACAGTGTTCACAGAGAGTTTTACGAACAAGAGCCGTGTGGAGTGGATTTTAAAAAAGCTTACGAGCTCTTGTCCACAATCAAAGAAGATGGGATAGCCCAGATCTCTGACCAGCAAGGGAATAAGGTAGAAGTGGTGATTACAAAAGAGATAGTCGCTGAAGCTCTCAAACTGCCAACAGAAGGAATGACAATGAGGGCAAGAGATAGAAAAATGGCAGGAACCTTCACCAAGGAAACCGCTGCTGCGACATTTGTCGATCTTATCCAGAAACAAGTGGAGGATCCAACAAGATTATACCACCAACACTTCCACTTCCTCGCCAAAAGACCGCCAAGGTACACGACACCAAATCATGCGGTTGTGACCACATTTACACAAGTCTAAAGTCGACAACCAGGCAACCAATCGACCACGCGTAGTATGTGTTGTCCACACTAAAAGGGACAAAGAAAGAGGGTAAAATAACATATATGGGAGCACTAGGGGTTCTCACAAGAATTGCCTACCATGCTTGCCACATGTCCCGGATCAGAACACTTGGATCGTGTCTGCACAACCTTCCCCTCAAGCCACAAGATCTACCAAGAGAACATACAATCTAATGACAAATCTGTCGAGAGCTCTCCAGAACGGCATAGCAGTGAAAGCTCCGACAATGAGGAAAGAAGAGCACGTATCAAGGAAATAAAAAGAAAAGAAAAGCAGTGGCAACACATCAAGAGGAGCCACAATAGAAACATGCAAGATTTGAGAGAGAAAAGCACTCCTATGAACGCAATCGCCAAGCTCAAGGAAAGGACCCTGCAAAGTGGGTACCCATTGAACTGAAAGGACCAAGAATAAAGCACCATGCTAGGAAAGAGGTTGAAGACCCCAGAGAGTTATTGGAAAAAATTTATCAGGAGGCAGAAGCATTGAAGCTGAAAGAAGCCCAAGAAGCAAAGCAAAAAGCTAAAGAGGCGGTGGAGCAACAAAAACAAGCAAAAGAAGCAACCGCACAAGGAGAAGCCCAACATGAACAAGGTGACATGTCTCCTCGACCTTCTTCACCTGCTACGGAACAACATGATCACCCCATGCCAAGCCCACCACCATCACCAGCAGATAGGACCACAAAAACTGAGTCCACAAAAGAAATAGAGCCAGAGAAGAAATAAGACACTACTCACGACCAAGCCAAAGCACAAGAACTAGAGTCGAAAAGGGCAGCAAGTCTTGCACCAGAGGAGACCACGAAGTTTGAGCAAACACAATAACATGTAACAGAGGAAACCCCTTCAAACCTCCATACAGCACGAAACGGGCGAGGCATCCACGAAGCCTCAGGATGACAAAGCATAAGAGACCCAACCACAGCCTCAAGGGCAAGAACAACCAGCCACCACGCCGCCGCCGAGAGAGTCACAAGAGACTGCCGAGATGTCTAGGCAGCTCACAAGAAATGAGGATTGGCAATCCAATGATGAGATAATCTTGCAAGTCAACGGATATGCAAGGAAAATGCAGGATATGACGGAAAGACTACGAACAACAGCACTTAGTCGCAGCACAAAGGCTAAAGAACTAGAGATGGTGATTGACGCTCTCCAAAGAGAGTTAGAAGAAAAATTAAATGTCATCACCGATCTACAAAAACAAGTGCAGGAATTGAAAGCTGAAGCTGAACAACACCAGCTAGCACGAGACAAACAACAAAAGGAGATGGAGGAGTTAGGTGAACTTCTTGAGAAGTTGATAGATGCTTGCCAAAGATGAAAAACTGACAGAGGTTACTAACAAACTTCTGACTACAACCCTGTCAGTTCAGAAGATTCAAGTGTAGTTAGATGTAGCGAACGTCTCACTACAATATTTAGAGCAGAGGATAAATGATCAGACAATTTTTTTGCGACAAATACGAAAAATCCCGCAGTAGCCTCGATCAAAGGAACATACAAAGTCTACAAAGCATTAGACAAAAAGAACAAAGACCTTGAGCTGGAGCTAAAACTAGAGCAATCTCAACACAAAGACCTGGCATTAATGCGGGTGCAACGAGAAGAAGATCTGCTAAAAGAAATAGCCGAGCTTAAAAGAGTCAACCAGCTGCTGACAGATGGACCGCAAGAAACGCATGAAGAAGCAGGAACTTTAGAATAGCCACATATAGATATTCCCTTAGTTTCTTTTGCTAAGATGGAAACACAATCAACAAAAGGGCTAGATGGCGAAGAGGATTTCAGAGTACCATTAACCGAAGCAGATGAAGTGTCAATGGTCCAACTGTCAAAAGCTGAGGAAGATGCACTCAAAGAAAATATTACATAAGAGACATATGATCAATGGAAAGCTATGATGGATTGGGAGTTAAGAGTTCTTCACTCTTTCAATGTTACTCAACTCACTCCCAATCATATAAATGCATAATGGCATCAACAATCCCTACCATATCCTTTGATAAAGGTGGAGTTGCTCCAAGTCAAAGAGAGGCTTTACAAAGACATGCAAGTCGAAGGCGTAGATGAACACCACCCCAAGTGGAGGCTGAGCTGGTTGAACAAGAATCTAAGATCCTGATTGTGTTCACAAGAGCACCTGTGACACTTCAAAAGGATCCCACTTTTTGTCCTGTACCAAGAGTAAGGACTTGGAAAGCACATGAGGCAATAACGAAGAAGCGGCCAACCTGGCTGAACTACCCAAGATTGCTAGACCCAGAAAAGGGACCCCCGACAGAAGACTACATGGTGAAAACCCTAACGGGTGCCATGTCATTCTTCAAAAGTCTACCTGATCTATCATATGCGATGATGTATAAAATATGCCGAATGCTGCTCATTTGCATTGAAGTCTTTCATGAGCCAGAGCAAGCAGGCGCCCCGTGGATGTCATTCCTCAAGGGCAAAGGTTTATGCTACGATCTCAGTGGTCAACCTTTCGAAGAAGTCCTCTATGGCTTCTACACCCAATGCATGTTCTTACCTTCTCATAATATGTTGACGTTTGAGGAAGCGTTCTACACAGGGTTCTTCACTTGGCGAATGAAGATTTTTGGGCCAGTGATCAACAACCTGACTTCAAGATTCATCGGCTACTCCGCAATCGAGTTGAAAAACAAAGTCACACTGCAGTCTTTGCAAGTGCCAGACAAAGAGAGAAAGATAAGATACGAAAAGGCTCTGCATGCACTTAAAGATCGGCTCGCTAGTCATCAACCCGAAGACTATTTCAGCCCATAAATTTGTATCAAGGATGACACAGTCAAGGAGGGGAGGGAGTGTTAGCAGCAAGCTAACTCGGATACCATTTTTTGGAGCTCTCATTGTAAAAACACTTATTATTTGATAAATCGAGAATATTGTAACTCCTAATTTTCGGATAAACCTTGTAATTGATGAGTTGGGGCTACAAGCTTCCATATTGTATCAGCCTGTCATTACCCATCTTTAGTTAGAGCTCCCAGATTATTAGTTTTGACCACCAAAAACCTTGGCTAAGGTATAAAAGCCAATTTTTGTAAGCTAATTTAAACTTTTTGGATATGTAATACACAGTGTGAGTTAACGGCGCTCACTTCTCTCCTTCTTGCGCTTCCTACTTCCTCCCCAGTTGTCAAATTGCAGTCGTGTTTGTTGCATTGCAATTGCAGCTAAGAGCTCTACACATTGACATAAGCATTTCACAGCATTTCATAGCTTTTGGCGTCGCCGATCTGCGGCCTAATTTCATCATAAGTAGGAATTTACACTTTAAAATCAAAAACTAAGCATAGGCGGGATATTGGAGCATCATTGCTAAGAATTTAGGTGCATTCTGGGTAAAAAACGACTAGGTCAAAAATCCACTGCTGTTAATAATAGTGATTTTTTCACTTGACCTAAAGTAAGATTTGAGACCATAAGCATGTCGGCATAGGTCTTATAAACTTGTCCTACAAGTTTCGTTACGTTTGGATGTCATTTGATGCTGTAACCGGATGTGATTTGTTTGCCGATGAGCGATTGATTTTTGGTGATTTCAGTCACTTGATGGGGACGCATGTCTAACCTCACCATCCTATCTTATTGCAGTATTAGCGAGAACCACGATTAATTTGTCAAACCATGGGACGAAGCTGACTCGACTAGTGCATAGAGGCTACAAGAGGTTGTCAAGCTCTTGGAAAACAACTAACAACTCGCATCTAACTCAAGCTACATTCAAGTGACTGAAATCACCAAAAGCCAATCGCTCATCGGCAAGCAAATCACATCCGTTACAGCATCAAATGACATCCAAACGTAACAAAATTTCTAGGACAAATTTAAAAGACCTAAGCACACATGCGTATTGCCTCAAACCCCACTTTAGGTCAAGTTCCAAAATTGCGATTATTAACAGCAGTGGATTTTTGACCTAGTCGTTTTCGACGCAGAATGCATCTAAATGCTTAGCAATGATGCCCCAATACCCCGCCTATGCTTAGTTTTTGATTTGAAAGTGTAAATTTTTAGTTATGATGAAATTAGGTTGCGGGTCGACGACGCCAAAAGCTACGAACACTGTGAATGGCTTACATCAATGCATAGAGAGAGCTCTTACCTGCGATTGCAATGCAACAAACGCATTCGCAATGTGACAACCGGAGAGGGAGTAGGAAGCGCAAGAAGGAGAGAAGTGAGCGCCATTAGCCCACGCTGTGTATTTCTTATCCAAAAAACTTACAAAAATTGGCTTTTATACCTTAGCCAAGGTTTTTGGGCGGTCAAAAGTGATAATCTGGAGTTCTACCAAAGCTGGGAATTGAATGGCTGATACAATCTGGAAGCTTGTAGCCCCGGCTCATTAATTACAAGGTTTATCAAGAAAACAGGAGTTACAATATTCCCGATTTATCAAAATAATAATTGTTTTTACAAGGAGAACTCCAAAAAATGGTGTCCATGTTAGGTTGCTACTAACATTCCCCCCTTTCTCGCCTTTGTCGTCCCTTGACACAGCTTTATGGGCTAAGGTAATCTTCGGGTTGACGGCGGGCGAGGCGGTCCTTCAGTGCTTCTAGTGCTTTTTCATATCGGATTTTGCGTTCTTTGTCTGGCACCTGCAAAAATTGGATGGTGACTTTGTTTTTGAGTTCTACTGCCGAGTAACCGACAAACCTGGCTGTGAGGTTACTTATCACCGATGCAAATATTTTCGTTCGCCAGGTGAAAAATCCAGTGTATAAGGCCTCCTCAAAAGCTAGAATATTGTGCGATGGAAGAAACATGCATCAGGCGTAAAAGCCATAAAGAACTTCCTCTGAGGGCTGCTAACTTAGATCATAGCATAGGCCTTTGTTTCCTTCCAAAAATGAGAGCCATGGGGCTCCTTTCTGCTCAGGATCATTGAAGACTTGTATGCAAGTAAGTAGCATCCTGCAGATTTTGTAAAGCATTGCGCAGGAGAGATCTGGCAGACTTTTGAAGAATGTCATGGCACCCGTTAGGGTTTTCACCATGTATTCTTCTGTCGCTTGACCTCTCTCAGGAGCTGGCAGCCTGGGAAAGTTCAGCCATGTTGGTCTCTTCTTCTGCAATGCTTCGTGTGCTTGCCATGTCCTTACTCGAGGTACATGACAAAATGTTGGATCTTTCTGTATGGCCGCAGGTGCTCTCGTGAACAGAATCAAGTATCTTGGATTCTTGTTCAACCAGCTTAGCTGCCACTTCGGGTGGTCTTGATCTGCGCCATCTTCTTGCATATCTCGGTATAATCTTGCCTTTACCTGCAAGAGTTCAACCTTGATGAGAGGGTATGGCAGGGATTGTTGGTGCCATTGGGCATTCATTTGATTGGGAGTGAGCTGTGTGACGTTGACAGAGTGTAAAAATCTCAACTCCCAACCCATAGCTGCTTTCCACTGCTCATCTACCTCCAAGGCAATCTTCTCCTTTAGTGCATCTTCTTCAGCCTTTGACAGCTGGACCATCGGCACTATGTCTTCCTCTGTGAGTGGGATTTGAAAATCTTCTTCCCCACCCGGCTCTACTGTAGATTGTGTCTCAAAGTCAGCAAAAGAGACCGAGGGAATTTCCACTTGGGGCGGCTTTGAAGTGCCTGCCTCCTCCAGTGTATCTGGCTTTCCATCTCTGAGGAGTTGGTTTACTCTTTTAAATTTTGCAATCTCTTTAAGGAGCTCCTCCTCTCTTTGGACCCGCATGAGCGCCAGGTCTCTGCGTTGTGACTGCTCTAGCTTCAACTCCAGCTCTAAATCTCTATTTTTCTTTTCAAGTGCTTTATACACCTCATCTGTTCCCTTGATCGAGGCCACGGCTGGATTTTCTCTTAATTGCCGCAAGAAAGTGGCCTGATCATTAATCCTTTGTTCCGAATACTGCAATGATGCGTTGGCTACATCTAATTATACTTGAATCTTTTGAGCGGACAGAGAAGTGGTGAGAAGTTCATTTGTCACTTCTGTCAAACTGCTTATCTTTCAATTTGCAGGCATCGGATAGCTTAGTTAGGAGGTCACCCAACTCCTCCATTTCCTTATGTTGGCTATCTCGTGCTATTTAATGCTGTTCTGCTTCAGTCTTGAGCTCTTGTACTTGCCTTTGGAGATTTGTAATTGTAGCCATTCTCTCGTCGAGCTTGCCTTGAAGAGCATCGATGTTGACCATTTCTAATTCTTTGGATTTAGTACTGTGGTTAAAGGATGTTGAGCGGAGATTTGCATCTGCCTTGCATACTCGTTCACTTGTACAATGACTTCATCATTGGACTGCCGCTCCTCTTGTCTTGCTAGTTCGGATGTGCCGGCAGCCTCTTGTGTTGCTTCTTGCTGTGTTGTTATTGCTGGTGTTTCTATAGAGGTGGTTGCTTCTCTTTTGCCATCTTGAGGTTTTGAAACCTCGACAGTTTTTGGCTGAGTGGAGACATGCCGTGTGGTCTCAACCCTTACAGTTTCTTCAATTTTAGGCCTCCCTGCCTTCTCAATGCCGGTTTTTTCCTCATGTATAGTGGTTTTCTCCTTTTCTTTATCTTACTCTTTATCAGTTTCATCTGTCGGCTTGTGAGTTTTCGCAACCGTCTGTTCTGGTTGTGGTTCAGCTTCCTTTTCTTTATGTTGTTCGAAGTGGTTAGTTTGTTGTTTGGATTCCGTTTGGTGGGTGATCTCAGACTCTGTTGCCTTGTCAGTCTCGGCCTCTTTCGTGGTCTCTTGGCCTCGCGGTGATGATGGTGGAGTGGGCATGGGTCAATCCTGTTGTTCCGGCGGCGGTGAGGTGGGTTGGGGAGATTCTTGGCTTTGCTCTTGAGTAGCCGCTTCTTCAGCTTTCTTAGCCGCTTCTTTAGCCTTTTGCAGCTTCAAGGCCTCTGCCTCTTCATAGATTCTTTCTAAATGATCCTTGGGATCCTCGGCCTCTTTCCTTGAATGATGTTTCGTTCGCGGTCCCTTCAAGCCGGTAGGTACCCACTTTTCTAGGTCTTTTCCTTGCGCTTGCTTGGTGTGCTGATATGCTTGTTTTTCCCTTTCAAATCTCGCTTGCTTTTGAGCTGGGTCCTCTTGGTGAGCCGCCACAGCTTTTCGCTTCATTTCTTCCCTCCTAGCTCTTTTTTCTTCGTTGTTGTCAGAACTTTCACTGCTATGTTGCTCTGATGAGCTGTCATTGGACTCATCACCTGATTTAAATGATCGTTTACCAAATCTTGTAGATCTTGGAGAGGGTGGAGCTGCCAAGATCCGTATGTTCTGATCTGGGGAAGGCGGAAGATTGTCTACCATGCGGATGGCATGATAGGCTATTTTGGTCAAGACTTCAGGTGTGCCCAAGTAGGTTATCTTTCCCTCCTTCTTGGTGGCCTTCAATGTTGTCAACACATATTGCGCATGGTCCACAGGTTGTCTGATGGTTGACTTCAGAACTTGTGTAAAAGTGGTGGCCACAGCGTGATTTGGTGTAGTGTACCTTGGTGGCCTTTTCGCTAGGAAATGGAAATGTTGATGGTCCAGGAGGGCTGACTCTTCCACCTGCTTGTGGATGAGATTGGAAAATGTAGACGCAGCTGTTTCCTTTGTAAACGTGCCCGCTGTTTTCCTATCTCTTGCCTGCATAGTCATCCCTTCAGTGGGCAATCTGAGTGCCTCTGCCACTATTTCCTTTGTAATCACAACCTCTACCTTATTTCCTTGGTTGTCTGAGATTTGAGCAGTTCTGTCTTCCTTGATGGTGGATAGAAGCTCATAATCCTTTTGAAAGTCTACTTCGCAGGGCTCCTGTTCATAGAAGTGTCGGAGTCCCAACCTGCGGTTAGCCTCTTTGGTTTCTGGCTTTGCTGCGACATCATAAACCTCTTTGGGCAAGATCTGCAACTCCACCGGATGCCCTTCTTCACTCTTAAATCTACCCGTGAAGACCTTGGTGTGGTGTTCTTCTAACTGCTCCTTAGAAAGATAAGATGCCTTTGCTGCCTTTACTGATGCGGGGTCCAGTTGATACAGTGGCAATTCTTACAGTTTTTCCTTTTGGTTTAACTTCTTCTTGGACTTCTCCGCGGCTTGCATTGCTCCTGCTCAGTGAATAGAGTGCAAAGTTAGCGGAGTTGTCCAATTTTTCACCAGAACGTCCTTTTAGATTGAAATGCTGATAATCTGGTCCAAATTGCTTCAAATCAATTTTTGAACAAGCACAGATGCATAAAATCATGCAAGGAACAAAAATGTATGGTCAAAACAAAAATTTGCATCCAAAGTAAATAATCGTGATTATTTACAACTGGGAAAATTTCCAACTTTTTTGCAATTTTGGCTTTACAGGCTTGAAGTAAGTGCCAATACATGCTCTGAGGGAAATTTGGGCTCATTTGGATGTACAGGGTGGAAATGGTACCAGATTTTGGCTTTAGGTCTCTGAAACAGTAGATATAAAGGAAATTTGAGATTTTGAAATCCAAATTGACTCAAAATTGGCTAGTGGGCTTATCACATCATGTACTTTGGATGTATGATGAAAACTTTTTAAAATTGCCCCATTTTGGCCAAAAATTAAATAATCGCGATTATTAACTTTTCTTCCCAAAATGACATTTTTTGGCATAGACTGGTTCTACGCATGATATAAACCTTGGTTATGAATTATGAGGTGATTTGGATCAAGGAAAGTTGTTCATAACCCAAATTTTGGCTTTCACCGACTTCTTTGTGTTTTTTGGCATTTTTGCAAGTAATGGGTGGTCATTTTGGCTCATACTTGATTTTTGGCATGTGATAGGTGTGGACACATGATAGGTGAGGTGAATTGATAATTTCCATACAAAAATGTTGCAAAAGTAAATGATCGTGATTATTTACAACAGTGACAAAAACTTTGCAATTCACATAAAGACCTAAACATGTTTCATACACCTAATACAAGTCAAAAATTGAATTTAGTCAAGTTTGGTCATGCCGGCATCACTTTATGCTCTGTTGACTCTGAAATCACCGTCTTTTATGACTACTCTGTCTGTTGGCTTGGTCGGTCAACTTTGAGGCTTTGGACTTGTCCGTAACATCATTGTTAAGCTACTTGTCCAATTCTGGCTCATTTGGAGTCAGTTTGGCCTCATATGTCGAATTTGACGCTTTGTAACCTTCGAGCCGTTTTCCACTTTTCAAGGGCTTTATTCGATGGATTTCTCCAAACCAATCATATACATTGTATATGAGCCTCATTAGCAAGCCATATGTGGGGTCAGGTCAGAATTCTGGCATTTCTCAAAAAACCCTAATTCTCTATTGAGGACCCCCTTGACCCCAGCCGAATGATCATCTGATGGTATGGAATAGTTCTATTATGTTAGGGCATGCCGTGGTTCAAATTCCATCCGATTTGGTCAAGCTGGCAGGCCGCTATGGTCACTTTTAGGTCATAGGTCTTCGTACACTGTTCGGCTTCTAGGGTTTTTTAAAGGGCTTTAGACTAGCTACCGGCCGTACAAAATGGATCATTGATTAGTAAGGAACTTACCCCTCATGTTTCATGTGAGACGGCGTTGCAAAAGGTCAACTGTGGGCTCCAAAAATGACGCACAAAAGAAGCCGAAATGCTCTCTCTGCAAAGCTCCAAGTGGAAATGAGGTGGTTTTAGCCTAAGTTGGATATCTATACCTGGACTTCCCGAACCAAATTTCCCCAGATTCCCCCGTTAGACCTATTAGGCCGAGAAATATATGTTAGGCTCAAAAATTTTCCAAATCGGATTTCTGTAGCTCATTCTGCAAAAATTTTGCAGAAATAGGTATGGCCGCCTAATTTAGGCTTCCCGCTTCCATCTTCTGATTTTGTTGAAAATTTTTGTGCTTGTCCACACCTTGTCTTTCTGATCACCATCGTGTCTTCCTTTTTTCCATCTGAGCTTTCTTGCTATTTATTATTAATTTTTGACCTTTTTATTTGAAAAAATCAAAGAAAATAGAGAAATTCTCTAAAAGAGCAAGGTGACAATCCAGTAATTAAGAAAATCCTTTGAAAAACACAGCTTTATTATTTTTTGTTGGATTTATCCATTTTTAAGCCTCCTTTTCAACAAAAATGATGAAAAATATGCAAAAAAGGACTATTTTTAATGATTTTTTGATAGTATATACACTATTTACACTCATCGGAAAGATATTATCAGTGAATCTTCCCTTGTTGATGAATTATAAGGGCATTATTAGGTAGTTTTGTAAGAAATCACACGTTAACATGAAACTTCTTTCCTCCCTCTTCAAACATTGCCCTTAATTACTTAGTATCTAGTAGTATCCTTCCACCCCTCCTAGATGGCGTTCTCCGGGATGACTTGTGTGCATGGGTTGAAAAATTGTGTTTATGCATAGCCGTGATTGGCTCTACCATGATATGTAGATCAATGCAATTCAACTCAACATGCTGTGCAAGAGTTGGGTCTTGAGTAAGTAACTCAAGGGTTTCCGATGTCGAGGTTTGCTATTGATGTCTTCCAAAGAGCAAATCCTGTAACCTTTGTGCTCTTTTTTTGATAGTACCATCAGGGTGTTTAAGCTCGCTGATTGCTTGAGCTATGGGGAGCATTTTAGACGGTTGTTGAGCTTTTTCTCGCCACTGGTAGCTCGGTCTGCTTGGTGCATGTTTCTTGAGAGTCTGTTTAGACTTAACTCGCCTCTATTTGATTGGTTTCACGTTGTGTGGAGAAGATACGTGCTCTTTTTTCTTCCAAACCTTTTTCATGTTAGGTTCCTTGTTCATAGATGGTCGATTCTGTGCTTGAATCCTTGGAACTGTCTTCTATTTCTCTTTTGAAATTTTAGGCACCCATAGCTGATTTGGTTTATCTACAAGTTGTGCTTTTGGTACCCAAATTTGCTTGACTCCTTGCATGCTACATGTAGCATTTGTTTGTCGAGGGGATAAAGAAGATTTACTTCGTGGATTGGGACTCGGATTGTATCTTTTCCATTCCTCTTTGCTTGGTACAATAAGAACAATGAGTTGCCCTCCCTTAAGTGATAGCTTTAGATGATTTGTATCCGAATATGGTATTGCTTTGTATGTACGCATCCAAGGAACGCCAAGAATCATCGTCTCATTCATGTGTTCATCTGGCAAGCATACAAACTGATGCAGACATGAGCATCCATGTACTACCACGTTCAAGTTGACTACTTCCAATGTTGGACTTGGGTTCTTCTTGCATCCTTTGATTGTCGTTATTCTTGCAGTCAATGCTTGACTTGTTGCTTTCTTGTATGTGGAATAACTGACTGCATTCACTCTAGCTCCTGTGTCTACCAAAGCATTGGTGTTATGATTGTTGAGCTGTACTTTGATGCGGAGATCCATTCCATCTAACCATTCGTCATCTGTTGAAACTGCATCTTTAGGTAATTCCCATTGTCGACCATCTATTTCCAAAGTGTTGATGGGAATCGATATCTGTTGATTCCTGAGAGCAGCTTTACGCTTGAGTACTCGAAGTCTAGCTTCCTCTTGGGCTTCATCAATAACTTGCTGTCGCTTCATCTTCCTTTGTTTGGTTGCATGCATTCTCTCTAGCAATTCATTGGTTAGTGGAAAATTGTATTTCTTTAAATGACATCCACTAATCCAATTAGCCATTGGTTCACCATCGATGGTTGACAATTTTACTGCTCCACTTGGAGATACATCTTCAATGATAAATGGTCCATTTCCCTTTTTCTTAAACTTGGGAATGTGTTGCTTAAGGGAATAGACTAGAACTAAGTCCCCTTTCTTGAAAATTTTGGTGATTAAGTGGGAATCAAAAAACTGTATTTGTTTCCTCTTTTGTGCATAGATATGAGCTACAACAGTTAGCCTTTGCTCATCTAGGTTTTCCAAATCTTCAAGTCTTTTTGACAATTCATGTCCAGTTCACTCAAGAGTCTGTGCTACCCTTAAGGTCGGCAATAGAAATTCTATTGCAAGTATGGCATCAAGACCATAAAAAAGGTTAAAGGTGTAGCATTTAAAGCAGTTTTGAATGAAACTCGATAAGCCCATAGAGCTGCATGGAGATTCATTTCCTAGTCGATCCTTCCTGAACTAACCGCTTTGGTCAGTACCGAGCTTAGAATTTTATTTGTATGCTCAGCCTGTCCGTTTGCTTGTGGGTGATAGGGAGCTGATTTTTTATGGATAACCATAAACTCATTAAGTAAATACTCTATTACCTCGTTGAGGAAATGAGTTCCCCGATCACTGACAATCTCTATTGGTAGTCCATACCTTACGAATACATACTCATATAAGAATGCAGCAGTGGTTCTGGCGTCATTCCTTTGAGTCTCTTTAGCCTCAGCCCATTTGGTCAAATAGTCCGTAGCTACAATGATATATTGATCTTGGGTTCTATAAGTAGGCGGCTGTATCGGTCCAACAAAATCTATACCCCATTTTGCAAAGGCTCTAACCCCCATCATTGGTCTTAAGGACATACTGTCTACCCGTGTTGGCATTTTTGCTCGTTGACAAGCATCACACCTTTGAACATATTCTTTGGCATCTGCAAAAAGTGTTGGCCACCATATGCCTGCCATCAAGATTGCTCTTGCGGTGGTCTCACTAGAAAAGTGACCTCCAGCTAATCCAGCATGTGCTTGATCTATAATCGGAATATACTCGTCCTCATTTGCACAAAGAGGCAAATGTTGATCCTTACCTCTCCGTTACAATTGGTTCCCAATAAGACCATAGTCTATTGCTTCCGTTTCAATTGCTCTTTGACAGCGTTTACTCATATCCTCAGGAAATGTTCGGCTCGATAAGTAAGGAACCAAATAGTTACTCCATTTAGGAACAAGTGACATTTGAAACAATGTTACATGAGGAATGGGTTGTTGTTCTTGACATTGAGGGCAATCTCTTACAAAAGATCGAACAGCTCTCCTCATAGTCGGCCAAAATACTCCAAGTCTTAAGATTCGTTGGATAGTTTGGTCTTCCGCAAAGTAAAGTCCTACTATGGTAACATATGCTTGACTTAAGTATTGATCTCTTTCTTTAGGATTAATTCATAAAAGCAATATTCCGTCCCGATTTCTTTTATATAGCCTCCCAGCTAGTAATTGATACGTAGGAGATTGCTCAATTAGTTCAACTGTGATAGGAAGTGGTGAGTCCACTTGGGCTATTGTCATTAACGACACGATTTTTTCCACCCATCTAGGTATCATTTCCACGGAGAACAAATAGGAATCTGGTAGATCATCATCTACCCCTTGAGGTGATTCCGCTGAAACAATCCTGGACAAATGATCTGCGTTGATGTGTAGTGCCTTTTTTAACAACCACAGTAAAATCAAATTCGAAGAATGATGAACCATCTCACTATTCTTCCTATGCTGCATGGCTTGTTGACCAAAAATAACAAGGCTTGGTGGTCCACAAAGAACACAAACTTGTTGGCCAATAGGTAATGTCTATACTTTTTAACGGCATAGATCATTCCTAGTCCTTCTCTTTCAGTGGTGGTGTAATTATTTTCTGCCATATTCAATTGTCGGCTAGCATAAGAAATAGAAAAGTCAGTTTTCCCATCTCCTGGTTGGGCTAGTATACAACCAATAGCAAAGTTGGAAGCATCTACATGTACGTGGAATACCTTATCCCAATCGGGTGCTTTCAATATTGGAGCTGAGGTGAGAGCTTGCTTAAGCTTCATGAAGGATTCTTCACATGCCTCAGTCCATTCAAAGTGCGTAATCAAGCTATACATGGGTTTTGTAATTATAGCATACATGTAGATGAACCGTCGGTAATATCCACAATGTCCCATGAAGGCTTGTACCCCTTTGACTATTGTCGGTCTAGGAAAATCAGCAATGACATGAATCTTTCAATATCAATGGCTATGCCATTTTTAGACACTATATGTCCAAGAATTTTCCCTTGTCTTCCCATGAATGTGCACTTTTCCGGGTTTAAGCAAATCTTGTAAAGCCTGCATTTTTCGAATACCTTTTTGAGGTGTTCAAAATGATCAGATCGGATTGACGAATGTACGCATAAATAATCCATGTATACTTCCAAAAATTTCCGAAGATACTCTTTGAAAGCATGGCTCATCAATCTCTGAAATGTGGCTGGAGCATTAGTTAACCCAAACGGCATAACCCGATAGGCAAATATACCCCATTCTGTTGCAAAATCAGTTTTGTGCTGATCTTTTGAGTCAACCAAAAGCTGATTGTATCCCAAAAAGCCATTTAAAAATCTGTAAGCTTCTTTTCCTGCAACTCGTTCTAAAACATGCTCAGTTATCGGAAGAGAAAAGTTGTCTCTAATGGTAGCTGCATTCACTTTTTTGAGATTAACACACACTCGTAATTTCCCATTCTTCTTAGGTACTACCACAATTGGGGACACCCAATCAGTGTGTTCAATTTCGTAAATGAATTCAGCTTCCTTTAGTTTTTCAATTTCGTCTTTGATCTTCTTGGCAAATGTTTCGTTATAAGTGTATGGTCTCTGTCTACTTGGTTTTGCGTCATCTCTCATGGGTATGGTATGTTGGCAAATTTCTGGATCAACACCCTTGAGATCTTTGTAAGACCAAGCAAAGATATCTCGGTATTCCTTTAGCAAACTTAACAAAAGCTTTTCTTCTTCTTTTGTTAGGTCATTTGCAATGTAGGCCGGCCTAGGCTCTTCTCTTGGTTCAGCTAAGTCTACCCTTTTAGCGTTTTCAGGTCCTTCATAAGACTCACCTTGTTTTCGTAGTTCCCTAACAGGTTGTTCAATTATGATTTTTCGATCTTGGAGAGTATACTTTTTATAATGGGATGGAACATGCATTACATCCTTCCCATCTTCTTTCGTGGTTTCCATCTCTGTGGTGTATATCTCCTTTAGAGCTTTTTTCAACTCTTGATATTTCTTTTTCCGCTCGACTCTAGTCATGAGTGGTTTTTTATTCTGATGTTCTTCTTGAGTACCCCTTCCTTGTTTTTCTCTATGTCTGAGACATTTTTGAGTTTCCGTTCGAAGGATATCTGCCAGTTATTTTGTCTTTGACACAATCTTTAGCATCTATCTGCATCAGGAATTGTGTTTTACTGGAGACTGATGGCATAGGTCTTGCTTTCACAATTTTAGTGTCCCTCTTTCTTCTATACCATTTTTGTCTTCTTGATTTCTGGTTTGGAAAGTCAAAAAACTTTTCCTCCCTTCCCCTTAAGAGTAGTTGAGCTCTTGTATGTTCTTTTTCGGATCCCAAATCTTCAGAGGTAGCTGAGTGTTCATCCAACTCATCAGTTGCATCGTAATAGAGGTCAGAAAAGACTTGTTGAGCTTTCATCAAGTCCTTAGTTTCCTCATCCTTGTTTGTCTCGATGTTAAGGACTGACATCATTTGGATGGGAATTATGTCGTAGCCATCCTCATTGCAAAATTGAGTAGGCATAGATGTATTCACACATGCATCCATTGTTGCTAAGATTTGAGTCCACTCGAATGGTTCAAATAAATGCTCTAGGAAGGGTTGAGGTATATAGGCTTCATCTGTACAGTCTCTTTCTAGGATACATTCCTCTCGTCTTAAGCTTCCATTTTTTGAATCTCCGCACATCCAAATAGGAGTATCTTTGTTTAGCCATGATGGAAGTTTAGTTTCAACCAAAGAGACTGAATCAAACTCTTGAATGGGTGTTTTCAAGACGTCTCTATAGGTATGGTCCTTTAGATTGACTCTTGTTATAGATCCCACCTACTTTAAGTATAGATAGTCGTTTCCCCAATGTTGGATAAGCTGTACCTGTCGCATGAAAGGTCTTCCCAATATGATTTCATAGTTGAGTTTTTTCCCAAAGTCTACATTGCAAAAGCGTGTTGATATTCAATTCCACATGATTTGACTATCACTTTTTCTAGTAGCCCTAGTGGTCTTTCCATGTGTCCGTCAGCCAACTGCAATTTCATTCGCGTCTGTCTAATGGCTGGCTGTCCCAGGATTCCCATACTGCATTAGTGGCTATGGCTATGCCAGCTCCACTATCCAGTATTGCCATGGTTTCAATGTCATTATATTTCACTGGGAGGGTAGTGTTTCCTTCTTCCCCTTCATAATATTCTCCGACCTTGTTCATAGGAACTGATCGAATCTCCTTGTATTCCGTTTCATTTTTTGAGTTTCCCAGATTCTTAGAGATTAACCCCGTTATCCCCATCTTTTCTAGGGTTTTCTGTAAATCATTCCATAAGTATGGCCTAAGTTTCAACAGTTCCCCCAAAGTGAGAGTGCATTGGATAGGTGTAGACATGATTGAATGAATGTTGTCTACTTCTAGGGTCTGTTTGTCTCTTTTGACTTGAGTGGTTTTGCAAATGATAGATTCATCTTCGTTATCTCCTAAGTAAGAAGGTAATGTTTTTAATGTCATTGGTTTAGATATCCCTAAAGCCTCTGATCGGCAATCCCGTATAAGGATTTTATATTCAGGTTTATATCAGATGGTAGGTTATCCAACCAGACTTCCTCTATAGGAGCTGACTTTAAAGTTAGGCTCCCATCATTAATCTCCCTTACCTTTTCCCACAAGTGTCCTGGCCAATCTTCTTCTACGAATGGAATTCCGTCTAAGGCATCTTCACTGTCCGGCACCAGGAGCTCTGGTTTATTTGTTTCAAGGTGGGGTTCTGCCACCACATCGGATTTTGCTTTCGTTTCTTCTACCGCAAGATTTTGCGATTTTGCAATACTTTCAAGCTTGGGTTTTTGTTTATCCAGAATTTCCTGGGTGATTCTTACCAAATTTTGATAAGATTCTGGCTTAGCTGCTTCCATATCTGGAGATGGATAGTTTTTCCATCCGTTTTCCATGTTTTGGCCTGCTTTTAGTCCGACTTGGTAGGCTTCCAAGGCAGGAGTCTTACCGTGTGGCGAGCGAGATTTTTTGAGCAAAGGAAAATCCGAGCAAATGAATAAAGAAACCAAATGGGCTTGTATAAGAAAGATGAATGAAGATCCTACTTTAATAATAGTAGGATCTTGAATCCCTAAGTAATCATAGCAATATGATTGTTCAAAATTAGACTCTAGATTCTTTTGCACAGTTGATACTTGATGTCGAGCAATGAGAAACCCAAGGTAGTAGCAAAGCTATTACAAACCATGCAATGATCCACAAATACATTCAACACCATAATTTTTATCTTCAATTTTACGGAGCAATCTAATGCAAGTCAACAATGCTCATACATCTACAAAGTTTCTAAAACTGTACTAAGAGAGAATTGCCATATCTTATACAAAAAAAAGAGAATTGTAAGATAACAAGTGGAATATTTAGTAGAATATAGAGAACAACATGTCCTGCCTCTGCACTATAATGACAACAAGAAATGCTATGGTTCTATCTCGTGACTATGAAGAGTCACACTCATCATCAATAAAGACATTGCGTCTCTGACACTTCTTGTGGGTGTCAAAATCGTATCGTATATCAGCAGCCATGGTTTTTGCAATCCCCTCAGCATAAACTGGCAACACACTTCCATACAAAAAGAGAAATATAAGTCCCACAATCCACATGCAAGCAATACAAAATCTACATCCTAAAAGCACAAGAAATCTCAAATTGTTGTTTGAATCATTATCCATAATTTTCAAATACTAAACAATGATACAAAAAAGTGACAAAATAGCATAAAAGTATGATGGAAACATAAAACAGGTGGGGGAAATGAAGTGTAAGGTGGACTCTCACTAGTCATCAAAGGGGTTGACACGCGAAGGCATGCCACCCACATCATCAACATCAAGAGAGGTGGAGGCTCCCTCTCTGCTTCGCTTTTTAGGGCGAAATAATGGTTGCACATAATCTGAAATCAAAGTGTCATCAATGTCAACTGCTACACACACACGCCTGTGCCTAAGCATGCTGCCAATACGGGCGCTGTACCACACCCCAACTCCAAACAAAGACCTCCTGGCCTACAAAGAAGCTCCACAAAACATGCAATAAAAGAGTGACTTCGTTGCAAGCCACCACGCCATGGCTCCCCTGATGATGATCTGGCTAGAGAAGACTCTAGAAGACGGTTCATCATGTAAGAATCCAAAGGCTGCATGCCAAGCCGATTAAATAGTGCTCTCAACCACAAAGCAAGGTGGTTGCCTGCCAACCCTATGCACCATAAGTAAGAGAGAACAATGACACTACACCACCACATAGACAATTAGAGGGCAATCACAATAATAATAACACACCAAAATGAGAAACAAACAAGTTAATATGTAGAAGAGCATTACCTCAATCCGACCACCAAGGCTATTACCATAACCATAAGCTCCATGATGGAGGACCACAATGCGACGATGAATAGCCATCTCTGATGCACGACAAAATCTCTCAACCCAGCCAATGGTATCTTCTGCAAGAGGTTTCGAAAGTCACAATAGAAAACACACAACAAAAATTGACAAGTATTGTATAAAATTATGAATGAAGCAAAAACCTGCCATAGAGACCATGATCAACAACCACCCTGAGTCTGACAAATTCGAATATGCAAGGTTTGCATGCCTGCACGAACATGATCCTCACTACAAACATCCCAAAGGGGTACAATAGGGGAGGCTAATGGGGAACCACCAAAGGGAAGATCCAAAAAAATAAAATCAGCAGCCCATGCAACTGTTCTCCCACCACGCACGCACAAGGTCCCATCAAGGCGTGCACATCCCATGTGCTCATGAACACGAATCCATGCCGGATGTCGAACACCGGCCCTAAAATCAGCAGCAATGGCTATGTAGTCCCCAGAAATGTCCATGCATCATGAGTCAGGCAATGAGGACAGAGAAGACAAGGGAGTATCAACGATGTAGACAAAAGAAATGGTTTTCTTTGCAACAATCTCCCCAAGAGGTACTGCGATACAAGAGGTAGTACAAAGTGACTTAACTCCAATAAATGAATGAAACAAACAATTGCATCGCAAGTGAAAGCTCACCATGCTCTCCCTCCATGTTTGCATCCACCCTAGTCTCAACAATCACCTCCTTTCCCTTGCGAGAAGTATTTGTAGCTTGAAAAAAGCAAAGAAACACAATATTACCGGTATGTATAACAAATAAATTTAGGAAAAAGAGAATTTAAAGCTCTTAGACAAATTATGCTTGAGGCTATTTTGAGTAACCATTTACCAGATATCACCTCGTCCACTCTAAGAGGGAGAGGCACATCGACGAATGTGCCACCAACTCTCATAGTATCGTGAAGCTCTCTCTCTCTCTCGCCAATACATGCCCAGAAGCCACGTCTATCCACCATGGACATGCCTCCATCTCCCAAGTAGTGAGCTTATGCATGGAAGGGGAGTACATGCATCCTTCCCCAGTAGATAGTTGTGCCCACTACTTAGCTAAGAATGGAATCCCTGGTAGAAAGCCTTTTCCAACCAAGAATAATAGAAATCTAAAACAAAATAACAAAATAACATCACTACACACTTTGTAATTATGAAAATCTTGAAATAAAAGTATGGTGAGCTTGACCTGTAGGCTAGCCACTGAGATGCCATGCGTACCATGTCCACTTTATTCATAGCTTGCTTGTCAACATCTTTTGTCTTAGCTTCAAGAGAGGTCTCCAAAGGATAAAGATAGGGACGTGCTTCAAACTTGAGCTCCTCAAAGTAAGAGGCAAGAGAGCAATCATGAGGCAACAAAATACCACCAGCAATGTTGCTCAAGTCCTCCACAAACTTTGTGGACTTATAAAAAATCCTTTGTAGAAGGCCCTCTCTACGGATCCAGCTACATAACAAGGAAGATGAGAAAAAACTGAAATAATCACAAAAACTAGCAACTCTACATCAAAGATTCTTGAAAGTCAAAAGAAACTTTACTCACATGCGATACACATGATCTCCTTTCTTTAAACCATAAGAGGATCTAGTAATCTTATCTGCCTCAAGCAAGGAAACCCATAATAGTTTGCTAAAGACAGGAGCATCATGCATAGCAATCAAGTTCAGTTTCTCAAGCGTAGCCCAACTATCAGGACCCCATTTGAGTGCAAGAACTCGAACCATCCAATCCGGTCCAAGATTCGGATCAACAATATTTAGCAACTGCAGTTTTTGAGGAACGAATAGAAAACCAAGTTTAAACGGCTATTACATTATGTGCAAAACACCCAAAACAAAAATAATTCAACCACCTTCCCAACGCACTCTCCATATTTGAGTGCTAAATCATTCAATATTTTCTCCTCCTCTTTTATTAGTTCTTCATTTGTCATTGTGTGCCTAGCTTGCTCTATTCTTTGGCTCAATTCCTTGGACATTTGAACCTTGAACACATACTTTAAAATAAATAATTTGCAAAAAACAAGCACATACTCTTTGGCTCAATTACTTGGATATTTTATCCTTCAATACACAATTTAATATATGTAATTTTCACAAAAAGCAAATATAAGATCGTTCCAAAAAAGCAAGCCAAAGACACTCACATCGTATAAGAGCTTTCCCAAGTATCGACGAGTAAGTGGAAACCAAGGCTCCACACCCTTCGAATATTTCTTACGGACTGCAGCAATCAACTTTTGATCTTTTTCTGGTAGCCCTATTACATAGGCTTCATGATCTGCTGCACAAATGTGGGAGCAGTTGACAAGCTCATCCCTAAGATGGGTGACTACAAGGGCATGTGTATTCATGCTATTCCAAGGTCATATACAATATATACAAAGTCAGAAACACAACATATAAATTTTCTACTAAAATATATAGAAAGTCACGAAGCTTACAAATTCATTCTTTGCAAGCTACTAAGCAGAGCTATCTCTCGCACTCGAGTAGGATCAATAACTGTACAAAGCACACTACAATGTTTCTCTCGATCAACACAGAATCTATCTTTAATAGCAGCGATCCAAGCAACCGTTCTATGATTACCCTCCCAAACATAGAACATTTTATTAGAGAGAACTTGAAGATTTGGTCTTTTAGAAAGCTCAATTTCAAACTCTTTGTGTATATCAATCCATATTGGGTCCCATGAAGAAAGAAGGTCCTTTGTAAAAAAGATAATCATAGGTAGAAAAGCACACTCAACTACTACTTATGAGAAAAGCAAAAAACCAACATAGAAACAGAGAGTAGGAAAGACCAAAGCAGAGAAATGAAATACCTGTCACATAAGTGAAACAATAAAAGCTCCTTTTTCTTGCATGTAGCCCTCCTTTGCAAAAGCAGCTTTCAATCCACTAACATCATCTCATAAGCCTCTCACCCTTGCATAAGGGATCAATCGACATAAAGGAATTGGTGGATAGTCAAAACAACTGAACATGCGAGTACATTGAAGAATATCTTGTCCTCTATGCATGTAAAGTTTGTGCTCTTCCCCTATCTCAGTCTCTACTGTTACTTCATCTCTTACGACATAAGGCACTATTTGAAAACATGCCTCTTGTGCAGCAAGAGATTCATCAACTTCATTTATGGAGCCAAGCCCCAAGTCCTGACTTTGCATCTCCTCCTCCTGTGTCTCCAAACCATCTGTCATATTTGTGGACAGAGACCTTATTTGATCACTACTCTCTAAGATACTGGAATCTTGAGTTGAAGAAAGCCGTCTCCCTTTGCGACCTCATCCACGAATTGAAGGACTTGCAAAACAAAACCAAAAACAATTTAATTACTTCACTAAAATTCCCTCTAGGCATCCATGCCGACGCGGATTCCTAGAGGCAATTCAAAAAATCAAAACTTTATCTTCTTGATCTCCACCTAAGCATCCATGTCGGCTTGGATTTCTAGAGGGGAGCTAACAATTTTAAAAAAAGCATGATCAATTATAAAAATTAATCTTGAGAAATTCCCTCTAGACATCCATGATTGCGTGGATAGCTTGAGGGAGCTTACTTAGCTTAATAAAACATGATTAAATTCAATGCAAAAATGAATCACTACCCCTAAACCAATGTCGCAAGAAACTCCTTCTAGCCATCCACGCCGGCGTGGATGGCTTCAGATAGTTTTAAGAGAAGCTATGCAGTTCTGAAGATTCTCAGAGAGAGCTTATAAACAAGTAGATTTTCACATTCAAAACTCCTTCTAGCCATCCACGCCGACGTGGATGGCTACAGGTAGTTTAGGCTTAGAATCATAATGATAAGGAAGCTACACAGAGGTCCTGGCAGAGCCTTGGCAAATTATCCCAACACAAGCACTTGGGTTTGAGTTTCCGCCATGGTTCTCCTATACACTGGCTAGAAGGTCTCTCTCTCTCTCTCTCTCTCTCTCTCTCTCTCTCTCTCTCTCTCTCTCTCTCTCTCTCTCTCTCTCTCTCTCTCTCTCTCTCTTTGCGGGGGGTGCACTACCCCTCCAACATCTCTCTTAGGCTTTACAGAGAGCGTTACAGTTACAGAAAGGTTCAAATTCCAATTGAAGCGTTACAGTTACAGAAGGCTTCTCAATTTTTTTAAAACATAAGCCTTACAAAAATACCCTTAAAACATTGAAAAAAAAAACATACATGTAACCACATTGTTCAGCAACAGGGTTTTGATAAGCCAGAGTTTAGGGGATTTATGGCAGATGAAGCCAGTGCCAATTGGATTGCTGTGTGTACTATTTATTTTGGGGCAGCAAAGAAGTCTACTCCAGAAAAGAGAGATCATGTTTGTTCATTGGGAGCAAAGTATGGTTCCACATACTGTCAAGTGCATCCGTCCAACATTTCAAGAGGAGCACAAGATTTTGTGTCGCAAGTGGAGAACTGCACCTACAGAGAATGCGGCTGAGCATTGTAAGGGAGACCTTAGAAGATTTTGGAAAACTGGAATGGCTTCTCCACTCTTGCACTTGATCCAACACTATATGGACCAAAACGGAGTGGAATATCTAAGAATTAGGAATCCCAACATTGTGGACCAATGGGGTTTGGAGGTTGATACATTAATTCCAAACATGGCTACTAAAGAAAGACCACCAGTGTTAGAGTTAGAAGCATAGATGCCAAATCTCTGAAATGTATACAGACCCATAACCCACGACTTGGAGTTTATTGTTGGGAGGAAAACAATGTTATGCATTTGATATGGACATCTCATGCTAAACTAAAGCAATTGACACCCTTGAAAATTATGTACATTTTCAAGATTAGAGAGAAGGGTCTAGAAAACGTCTTCAGGGATTGTTATAACAATAACTTTGTTATAATGAATTTGAAGGGGGTCGAATAGACCAAGTATCAAGGCTACTCAATTTGAGAGATGATCATGAGTATGAGACCTGAAAAAAAATAGAAAATTGGACCAACAGAAAGATCATTTGGTAGTATAGTCAACCAACAAGGCAGTGTAGCCCAAGAAATCCAACTTAATGATGAGAATTGGAGGACATGGACAAAAAACACCACAAACTGAGGAAGAAGAGGTGACACTAGGACTAGAAGATGTCCACATGAGTCACATTTACCAAGCAACTGGTTTGAAGACTTATTCAGAGGCCCACTAGCCACAGAAGAGGAGGTGTGAATCATAATTGTAGAGTTAGATTAGCTAATTTTGGAAAATGGGTCAAAAAATATAGTGGATCTAGGGATCCATATGACCACTTAGCAAGATTTAGGCAATTAATGAGAGGAGAAATAATATCAAATTTCCATACTCACCTCAAGGAATTTGGAATGACTCTAGAAGATAAGTCTTTAACACGGTTTTAGAACATACCTCTTGGATTTCTTACACATCCACCAACATTGGCAATGAGGTTTGTTGCTACTTGCTCGAAGATGGGAATCAATCACAACACATTAGCAAAAATCTATAGCTTTAAACAAAAACAAGGGGAGTCTGTAAGAGATTGTGTGAGTCTGATGAGATAGTACATTGATGGATGTCTGGAGTTGGAACTTCCAACCGAGGAGAGACTTGTCTTATTCTTTCTACAAGGCTTACTCAACAAAGAGTTGCATGCAATTTGTACAGCAAGAAAACTTTTCCAAGAAATATACAACCTCGAAAACATGCATCCTAAATGCTATGGACTTGGAAGATAACTTCTATGAGATCTTCAATGAGGAGAGCATTGTTAAGGACATACAAAGTGAGAGAACCATATCTACTGTGCTCGCGCAAGTAGGACCTACTATGATAGCGTAACAAAGGAACCCTGTTTGTACATGTAAGACAATGTGGTAGTAATAAGAAACAAGAAGAAAGGGTGCGTATGGTGTGGAAAGTGGGACACTAGTATCCAAACAAATATATGTCTATGGACAGTGGACCTGATTAATTCAGTATTTTTGTTTATAGATCCTAGGTATGTCAATGAGATTTTATCTTTATGAGATTTGATTTAGCTTCCTTTGATTTATAGACCTGGCTTGTGGTGTATGACCCTTACAACCACAATTTAGCTTCCTTTGATTTATCAACCTGGCTTGTGATGTATGGCCCTTAGAACCACGATTGTGATGGATAGAAGTCTTCTTCTCTTATGTTGCTTGTATCGTTGTTTCGTGGAATCAGAGTAGGGTGTTGTCAATGGAACTTAAGAATAAAGGAAGGCTAACTATCAAGTTGCCCTAATCTTCTAGGTTGGGGACCTCACAATTGGTATCAGAGCCTTAGGTTAAAAGTTTTTACTGGCTACCCCAAGCTTCCTCGTGTATATTGTTTTCTATACCCATTAGCCGACCCACCAAAATATTACGACATGCTAGTTGATTTTTATCACAATTATGGTTGAAACCTCTAATATGTTGCTCATGGAGAGATCTTTGTAGACCCCTCTACATGAAATTTTGATGACTCTATAAATTAGAGATCAAGTTGTTTTCTTCAAAGAAATTATTTGATTGGTTACGTCATGTGATTGAGATAAGACATGACTGGTTAAGTTATGTGATTGAGTTTTAATGGATTGGATAAGTCATTATTGGTTAAGTCAAATGATTGAGCTTTTAGTGGACTACATAAGTCTAAGTCTGAAAAAAACCGTAGTATTTTGAGTTATTATAAACAATGATGTTAATATACCGTTCAGGAGAACCCTCAAATCAAAGATTGTTGCTCAAAAAATCCAACCACCTTCTTTTAAAGGAGAGGGTGCTAATATTAAGAAGGATGCAAAAGTATGGATGAATCTATGGATGATTACTTCTCTACTACAAGGATGTTTCCTCTCTCACAAGAAGAAAAATTAAGTGATGCTAGGTATGTTTCCTCTCTCAGGGGAAGCAAAATTATGGTGGAAACAACATTGTCATGATATAGGAGTATTGGAGAACTCCAAGAGTTGGAGGGAAATAAAGCAAGCAATGAAGGAAAGATACTTACCTCCTACCCACAAAGCGATAAAGATGAATGAGTTCTTTAGCTTGAAACAATACATTTTATCCTTGGAAGATTACTACTCAAAGTTTAAAAGGCTTTGATGTTACGCACCGGCAATGACCATAGAGTAGCAGGAAACCCGTTTCTCTCAAGGTTTAAGAGAACCAATTAGCTTGCAATTGGAAACCCTAAAACCTACCATTGTACAAGATGCTTTAGCTACAAGCTAAACCTCTAATGAAGAAGCAAGGGATTATAAGAAGAGTTGAACATAATCAACACTTCAATGATAGGCAACCACAAAGATCTTATGCCACTAATGCACAAAAACCTCCATGTTTGGATGTTCGATGCTTTGAATGTGGAGAGTTGGAAAATTATCAGAATGGATGCCCACTTCTAACTAATAAAGCAATTGTAGCAACTGAAGTAGACCAAAGACACCACCCTTTTGGACATAATAGTGGACAAGCTGGTGACGAGAGTAGGATTACCCTCACTTTTTCTCGAGATGAGAACATCTTGAATCCCTAAGTTTGGGAGATTGTAACATACCCAAGATTTATCAATAAAAAATATTTCAATTATTTTGCAAAAGTATTTGAGGTTCACATTTTTGTTAAGTCATAGAGTGTTTGAATAGAATAATCGATTCAGAAATCAGACTCCATGACTATTAATTATGGCACTTACTCACTTGGGAAGAATAAGCTGCTAAGGTTAGGAGCTGTAATTGAAGATAAGAGTTGACCCTTACGAAAGAAAGAGAAACTTTTGGCTAAGTTTTAGGAAAGAAGAAGTATTTTTAGCAAAGAAAAAGTATTTCTAGAGAAGTAAGTCCATATTAGAGCTTCTTTTCTTCTTTTTCTCAAGACAACCTCTCCTAAAATTAGAGTCTCAAAATCATGCATCAAAACGTGTCACATAAAAAAATAAATAAAAAGTAAAAAGTAATGGATGTTTTGTAATCAAAGTGTTTCACTAATTGGGGCTATTAAATTGGCCACCTTGAATGGAAAAATAATGGAAGCTTGGATTAGTGGATGTAGTTTGGAAAAATATAATATGTCATTGACTAATGATCTCTTAGAAAGGATGCATGTATCAAAAGAACACAAGATGAAGCAGTAAAAGGTCATTGAGGAAGCCCAAGAAGATACTCACATTCGAATTTCAAAAAGGTAAGTGACAATGCAGCCAGACTCAAAGATACTGCCGGTCTATATGCTTCAAATTTAGACTCATGCATTTCACTCAACCTTTAGCAAAAGATAAAGTAGAGATCAATGATGAATGGCTGGATGGATTGGACATGAGGATAACAATGGGCCTAAAAGATGGATTCCAAGTTAAAGCATTAGCAGATAAGGTGTTAGGATAAATGTAGTAAGCTATTCATCATATAAGAAGGTGACTACCCAACCCTTGGAATATTGCAAATCTAAGGTCAAAGCGTTCCATAAACAGTTCACTCCAACATTGGACATGATTCACTTGAATATCTTTGTGCATGAATTTTTATGCCCACACACATTTATTTGCATTTCAGAAGAGAATATGAATGAAGATATAATAATCCTTGGATGTGGACATATAAGTTGTCAAAGATTGGGCTACAAAAGTATTATTATTAATGCTCAAAAGTGGACAATCAAAGGTACCATTTGCATACATAAAGGAAGAGTGAAAAGCAAATCTACGAGCTTTGAAGTCAACAAAAGAAAGCTCAAGCACAACATCTATATCAGCGGTTCAACCCAAGATCTATACTCATAGCAAAGGCATGCAAGAAACTAGGTAATATTGGGTACCAAATGCTAAACTACAAGAAAATCCTAAACAAATTTGGGTGCCCAAGAAACAATTAACCAAACATGCAAAATCACCATAATCTTGACAAAATAAAAAAGAGCCTTCGCCAAAGACCAAGTGCGTGTGGGTGCCAAAGAAAAGGCTCAAAGAAAAGCGGACAACCAAGTCGGTATGAAAATGTATACCAAAGACCAAGCGGAAATCCAAGAAACCTAGCAAAATGGTTGACAAGTGGGTGCCAAAGCTTCAACAAACCACAAAAGGATTAATTTTTCTACAACATGATTCAATAGAAACAGATGGTTGTTCGCCCATGGACTGTCAAAAAACGAGCACAATTGCTCCAAAATTTACTCTTCAAGAGAGTTCCCTCTTGCACAACGTAGTGTTTTTAATTGCATTGACCTCACAAGCATGGTAGAGTCAATTACCGCTATGCATAGACATGACTTATCAACCCATGCATAGCACAACTTGGGCTAACACTATCGTTCTAGAAGAATCCAATTAGGAGGAGGGAGGCATTTTGAATGTGGACCTAGACGGATAAGACCTGCTAGAAATAGGGCAATGTTTGAAATGCTTGTATGTTAACATATCGATGGAAAATGGTACTTTTATAAGCAACATCCATTAATCCAATTTTCCATTATTTTCCCATAAGGTGGCCAATTTCATTGCTTTGCTTGGTGAAACACTTTCAATTACAAAAGGACCATGTCTCTCTTGAATTTCGGGATATGTTGCTTTAGCTAGTAAACCAATACCAAATCTCCTTGCGTTACGATTTTTGTCATAAAATGTGAATCAAAGATTGTTTTTTTTTTGTTTTTGAGCATATATATGTGTAATAGTGGCTAGTCTTTGTTCTTCCAATTGTTCCAAATCCTCAATTCGTTTTGACAACTCATGGCCTTTCCACTCTAACTCATGTGCAACTATGAGGGTTGGCAACAAAAACTCCATTGGAAATATAGTGTCAAGTCCATAGACCAAGTTAAATGGAGTGGCGTTCAGATCCATTTTAAATGACACTCTATAAGTCCATAAAGTTGAATGAAGATTCATCTCCTAGTTAATTCTTCTAGAGCTTACAATCTTAGTAAGCACCGAACTTAAAATATTGTTCGTATGTTTTTCTTGGCCATTTGCTTGAGGATGATAGGACAAGGGTTTGTTATGGAACGCCATAAACTCGTTAAGAAAATTTTTTATCACCTCATTGAGAAAGTACATCCCTCTATCACTCACAAGCTCAGTAGAAAGTGTGTATCATGTAAATATGCATTCATATAGGAATGCAACAGTGGTTTGAACATTGTTCTTCCTAGTAGCTTTAGCATTTTTCCATTTAGTCAAATAATTTGTGGTAAAAATAATATGTTGTGCTCGATTCTTGTAGGCAGGGGGTTGTATGGGACCAACAAAGTCTATCCTACACTTAGCGAATGCTCTTGCTCCCATCATAGGTTGCAATGGCATGTTGTCGACTCTAGTTGGTAACTTTTCTCTCTGACAAGAGTCACAACATCAATTAAATTATTTTGCATCAGCAAAGAGAGTTGGCCATCAGATGCCAGCTATCAATATAGCTCTAGCCATGGTATCGGGGGAGAAATGACCACTTGCTAGCCCATTGTTCCAAAATAGGAAGGTATTCATCCTCATTGGCACACAACCTAAGCTGTTGGTCTTTTCCTTGTCTATAGAGTTGCTGATCAACCATCGTATAGTTGGTTGCTTTGATCTTGATTTCTCTTTGTCTTTTTTTGCTCATGTCTTTTGGGAATTTCTTATTCGTCAAATATTCCACCAAATATCTACTCCATTTTGGTGTAATTGACATTTGCAATAATGTGGCGTGTGGAAAGGCTACTCTTTCTTTGCAATGGGAATTTTTTTTAACTTAGGCATGAACATCTCGTTTCATAGTATGCTAGTAAACTCCTAACCAAGTTAGTTGTCACAAAGTCTTATATAGAAAACATTTTTTAAAGACACACTTGAGGTGCTCAAAATATTTTTCTCTTTTTGCTGAATGCACACAAAGATCATCCATGTAAACTTCTAGAAAAATTTGTAGATACTCTTTGAATGCATGGCTCATTAGTCTCTAGAATGTTCTTGGTGCCTTGGTCAACCCAAAAGGCATGATTTTGTACGCAAAAATTCCTCATTCCATGGCAAAAGCCATTTTATGTTGATCCTTCAAATCTATGGTCAACTGGTTGTAACCAAAAAATTCATTCAAGAAGTTATAAGCTTCTTGGACAGAAAAGAAGCTATAAGATTCTTTTCCAGCTACCCACTTTAAAACATGATCAATGATGTGGGAAGATGATAGTTATCTTATATGGTAGCAACGTTCACCTTTTTGAGGTTAATGCATACTTTGAGTCTTTTGTTCTTTTTTGGTACTATCACAACTGGTGACAGCCAGTCAGTGTATTCAATTTTATAGACGAGCTCAGCTTCCTTGAGTTTCTTTATCTCTTCCTTGATTTTTTAGCAAATATCTCATTGTAGGTATATATATTTTATCTACTTGGTTTAGCATCATCTCTTATAGGGATAATAGTGTCCTGACAATTTTCAAGATCCACTCCCTTGAGATCCTTGCAAGACCAAGCAAAGAAGGTCATGTACTCCTTCAAAGTTTTAATAAGGATTGCTTCTTCTTCTTGAGACACATTTGAAGATATATTGTATGCTGGCTTTGAGTCTTCTCCAATCAATCCTTTTGGCATTTTCAGGACCTTCAGAGGATTTTCTAGGTTCCTTGGGATGTCTCATTCACTGCTCCACTATGACCCATTGATCTTGCAAATTATTATTTTTATAACATGAGGAAACATTGATTTCCCCTATTCTATTGCTCTCAAACTCCATTTTAGTGGTTAAGGTTCTTTTCAACTCCTTATACTTAGCTTTTTGCTCATTTTTGGCATTGGAGGTGCGTTTTCTTTGGTTTTCATCATGTTTGCTTGGTTTTTGTTTAGTTTTATTTAATGATTCATATTTTTCCTTTTCTCTCAAATAGGATCTCCCTATGATCTTATCTTTGATACAATCTTTTGCGTCTACCATCATCAAAAAATGAGTTTTTCCCCCTATTTTTGGCACTTTTGGATTTCTTCTCAGTTCATTGCGACTAAATCATACATGAAGTCCAAGAAAGTGCACTCTGGGATTACTTCCTCATTTGAAGAAGGTAAAGCCTTGATGGGTGTAAGCATTTCTGGCTCATCCTCCTCACTGGACTCATCACCACCATCCTCTGGTAACGAGTTTTGCGTAAAGGTCGCAGTGTGAGAAAGGGCTCTTCTTCTTCCATCTTTCAGTCAAACCCCGCACCCACAGGTGTGTTGTGAAGGCTCAACATACTACAACAAGCAAGAAAGTGCAGGGAGGAAGAAAACCACCACAAAGTAGAATTTTTTGCATCCCTTGAAATGATGCCTTTGTCCACTACCTCGTATGCATAAGACATCTCTATCCCACTAACATTATTAATTTGATGCTCTACTCGAGTATCCTTTATTTCTCCAAAAAATGGTCTAAGTCAAAAATCATTTACTGGCTTAGTAATTGTTTGTCCCGAATCATTGGCCAAAATAAATGTATGAGGTTCCACAGACCTAACTATCTAGAGTGTCCCTATAAGCCTGAGCTTCAATTTGCCAGGTATGGGTCCTAGCTTGTTATAGTAAACCATCACCCAATCTCCAACAGAGAAAATTTTGAACTTTATGTTCCTATTGATCCAAGCTTTCCTTCTTTGTTGGATAATCAGTGAATATACATGCTCTAAATTATTTCCTCTTCCAGTTTCAGTAATGCTTTGTTTCTGCAGTTGAATGACTCTTCAGGAGATAGTTTTTGTTGAATTGCAACCCTGAGGCTTGGTACTAAAAATTACATAGGAACTACTGCTTTCAATCCATACACCAACTTGAATGGTGGCATGCATGTTGTCATTTTAAATGTTGTCCTAAAAGCCCAAAGTGTTGAATCCAACTCCTCATCCCAATTTGTCATGTTCTCATTCACCAACTTCTTGATTATCCTGATCAAAATCTTATTGGTACTTTCTTATTTGCCTTAGGATAGTACACAGTTGATTTCTTATGCAGGATCATATGCAGTTTAATTAGTTTACTGATCACTTTGTTAATAAAATTTCCTCCTTGATCAACAACCAACTCAATAGGACATCCATATCTGGTCATAATAAATTCTTTATACAAAAAAATTTCCACACTCTTTGATGTGTTATCTCTCAAAGCCACAAATTCTACCGATTTTGTGCAATAATCAGTTGCAACCAAGATGTACTTGTTTTGTGTAAGCCTTGCAGGTGGCTTGATGGTACGAACAAAATCTAATCCCCACTTTTGAAATGGTTCCAAAGGTAATATAGGTTGCAAGGGCATCCTGTCTACATTCAATGGTATGCCGTCTCTTTGACACAACAAAAACTTCTTACTAAATCCCTGAGCATCTTTTATAACAATTGGCCACCAAAGTCCTACTTGAAATATTTTTCTTGCGATAACATATCCTGAAAAATATCCTCCAAAATTACCTTCATGAGCTTCTGTCAGTACTACTCTTTGTTCAAACTCAAGAGCACATCCCCTGATCACCTAATCAATTCTTGTTTTGTATAAAACCCGTGCAATAATTGTAAAAGGTTTGCTTCTTAATGCTAATCTCTTTCTATGATCCTTAGTATTGCTTCAGGTAACACCCCTTTAATAAAAATTTGGGGCATGTCTTCATACCAGTCCCCTGATTGGTCAGTCACCTAAACTAGAAACAACTTTGCATCAGGCAATTCATCAGTTACTCCTTCAGAATCTTCCTCTCTTGTTTCCAATCTACTCAAATAATCGGCCAATACATGAAGTTTGCCTAGATTATATATCACCACATAATCAAATTCCTACAAAATCAATATTCATCTTGCCAACCTCCCTAAAAAATGGGGTTTATTCACCAAGTAGATCAATGCTTGGTGATCCACATGAAAAATTACTCTATTTGTCAATAGGTAATGTCTAAACTTTTGCAGTGAATAAACCATTCCTAAGCACTCCCTCTCAGTAACTGTATAATTCTTCTTTGCAGGTGTCAATACCGTGCTTGCATAGTAGATAAATATGAACCAACCTCTACTGGTTTCTTGCATTAACGTTGCACCCACTGCTACATGAGATGCATCCACAAAGATGTGAAATGGTAACTTCCAATCAGGAACAATCAACATTGGTGCTACAATCAACATGTTCTTCAAAATCTTGAATGCCTTGCTCTTCTCTTCTCCCCATTCAAATACATTATCCTTCTTTGTAAGCTTTGTTAATGGTGTGCACACATGAGCCAAATACCTCAAGAATCTGTTATGCCACTTGACTTGCCCCAAAAATTTGCTCAATTGTTTAATTGTTCTTGGTTCTCATGCCTTTCTAATATCTTCCTCCTTTCTTCGATGAATAGAAACCCCTTCTTCAAAAATCACATGCCCTAAAAAAGCTCCTCTTTTCGTTGCAAATGCACATTTGGCTGGATTTAATGACAATCTGAATTCCCTGCATCTTTGAAAACACGACCTCAAGTGTTCAAGATTCTCTTGCTTCTTTCCAAAATCACTAAAATCATCCAAGAAAACCCTCATAAATGTTGCAAGGAATTCAGAAAACGCATGTTGTATTGCTAGCATAAACTCCCCATACAATCACAAAAGCTATTTTTTCCTTGTCTTCAAATGCCATTTAAATTTGGTTGTAACCACTAAGACCATTCAAAAAACTATAAATCTCATGTCCAGCTACTACATCTAGTAGTGTATCACAAAAAGGTAAGGGAAATGGATCAATTACTATAGCAGCATTTAGTTTCCTGTAATCCACACACACCTTGATCTTTCCATTCTTCTTTGGAACTATAACAATTGGTGACAACCAAGTAACTTCCTCCAAAGGATAAATGAAACCAACAGCCAACAGTTTGTCAATCTCTTCTTTAACCTGTTTGGAATAATTAGGATTCATCTTGTACCTTTGTTGTACAACTGGAAATGCATGTTCTTTCAAATTAGTTTTGTGTTGAGACGAAAGCTACTATCTACCTGTTTCATATCTCTATATTTCCATGCAAAAACATCTTTGAATTCTAACAACAATTCCTTCAGTTTCAACTTAATTTCCTCATCCATATTTGTTGATACATTCACTGTCTGTGGTTCCTCCTGGGTGTTCAGGTTCAGTTCTTGAAGTTTATTGTGAGTCACTCTAGCAGCTCTTTCCATTTGATGTTCAAAGGATCTCTCTGCTTGCTTACTGCTTCAATGGCTTCCTTCTCTTCTCTATTTTCAATCTTTAGGTTCTTCAACAGCTCATTGCTCATCTTGTTATTTGATTGTTTACTCCCTTGAGTAATTATCAATTTCTGAGTTTTTAAGTGTATTCCATCATCTTTTGGCTATAGAACATATTTGGTTGGTATCTTTTGCACATCTACTTCAAAAATAGGTACAACTGATATCCTCTCCAATTTCTTCTACCATATTTAGTCCTTCTGCATGTAGTGCCCTAAAACCAGGTGGTATCACCTTTTTTGCATCCATTTGCATTCTCACTTTCTTCTTTCCTCTTTTGATCACTATAGAGTCTGCTCCCCATAGCTGCTTTACTCTAGCTTCTCTTAACCAAGGCCTCCCCAACATCATTAGATAAGAGTAAGTAGATTCTTCCAACTTGAGAACAACAAAGTTGGCCAAAAACTGCAGTCCCCCAACTAAGATTTGTAAATTCTTCAAAATTCCCAACGGCGAAACCCATCTTTGGTCTATCATCTTCACCTGAAAAGGTGTTGGATCCCATTTCAAGAGATTCAGACGTTTGCATGTCAACTCTGGGAGAATATTAACTCGTGACTCACCATCCAAGAAAACTCCTAAAACAAACACCTTTCCAATAGATACCCCCACTATTGGTACCTTGTAATCCACATCCATTGGTAGGACTTCACATGCTTCTCCACAAAACAAAACAAAAAAGTTTCCCTACCTATTGCTTGATTTGTACCTTCCACTTCATTAGTTAATCTTTTCAACAACTGTTGGGAAAATGCAGGTACCAACCTCAACATTTGCTTTACAATAAATGTTATTGGAGCTAACAACAAAGCTTCATAAAATTCATCACCACTGTCCTGCTCTTTCAGCACAACCTTTCTTTTGTCTAAGGTACTTTTCTCTTGGTCAGCCAAGGATCTTGCAACAAACTCCCATTCTTCAGATGGTTCCCTCCTTGGGACTCTTGTGCTTCCTTGAGTGCTTCTATTCTCACTTCTTTTTGCTCCTTCCAATTCATAGTGCCCTGATCTTCTTTTTCCTACACAATTTCCTTTCCTGGCTTTGATTTGATCTTTTACAACCATGACATCAGTGCACCCACTGCTTTCAAGAATATCATCAATTTGGATACATGTTGCATAGTCACAGTTGTAACGCTTACCCATTCCCTGAGTATACTGACACTCTTGTACTTCTAGATCAGGTTTATGTTCCTCTTGATGGAATTGTACCCTATCTAAATCCATTCTTCTTCAATCCATTCCTCCAACACCACTAAATTAGCCTCACTTGGAGGTCTTTGTTGCTGCTAGGGTGGAGGTTGTTGATTCTATTCCTGAGGCCTATTATTATTGTTGTTACTGGTATTGTTGTACCTAATGATAGGAATGTCTCTATCAGTTTTGTGTCTACACCACAGTTCACAATCAAGACCTTATCTATTTCCTACTACTCCATAGTAATTACATTGTAATTGTTGCATATTATTTTGACCTCTGTTGTGATATCCCCAATTATTTTGGTTCTAGAACTTCATTGAGGTATAGGTCCCTGATATCTCCTGTTAGCACCTTGTGGAGCTACCAAATTTGCAGCTTCCTCTCGTATTTTTTGAGTAATATACTCAGGTCTTCTTCCCCTAAAATCTAAATTATAATAAAAATTTTCATAGTCATGACCAAATCTTTGACAAACCTGACAATATGGTTTTCCTGACATTCCAAGCTGGCTCATTCCAATTTTCTACAATTTGTTTTGAATAATTTTGTTGATTGCATCTGCAATTACTACTTTATTTTCTTGCTTCTTTTCATTCTTTTGGTTACCCTTATCGTTCTTCAGCCTTTTCTTTTCCTGCTTCTTCTTATTTTTTGACCAATCTTGATCATCAATATTAGTTTCCTCCTCACTATCCTGATCTTAATCTTCATATTTTGACTCTGACTCTTCTAACTCTGATTCTGAATCCTCAATCTTCTTCTTCTTCTTTTCTTTTAGTTTTTCCTTACCGCCAAATCTTCTTTCAACTCTTGCAGCTGCTTCCACCAAATCAATAAAATCATGTGCATTTTCTAATGGGGGTCTCCCTACTACTTCACTTCTGAACTCCTTTTTGAGTCCTTATAAAAGTAGTCTCCTAATTGCTCCATAGAAGTTTGTTGTGCTGCTTCCAGTCTATTATTCAAATTTCTAAATTTTTGTGCATAATCTTCAACCAACAAATCTTTCTGCTTCAATTTCCTCAACTTCTTCGAAATGTCTTTAGATGTTTTATCCCCCTGAACCTTAATAAAAATCTCTACTTCAAATCATTATAATCAGCAAAAACTGCCATGCCATACTGCAAGAACCAATCCATGGCCTTGCCCTGTACTGTTGCTACAAAATGCTCTTTCTTCACTACATCTGAATGTAATGCCTCATATCCACTTATAGACCATCTTGTTTGAAACTGACCAATGTGATTGTCAGCATCTTGGGACTTTTTCCCACTGAACTTTTTTGCGCCCACTTTGGGATTTGGTGCAGCCATTGGAGGTATTGGAAGTGTTTTGAGTACTCTTTTGGGAGTGGATTGAAAGGTAAAGTACCTATCCTTGATGGTAAAAACTGCAATTGTCTTCTTGCCCTTAAGATTGTCTGAGTTAGTAGTACATTAACCAATTGTTCCAAAAGTGGGTTTTTTGTGGAAGGAGTTGTCTTCTTGCCCTTAAGATTGTCTGAGTTAGTAGTGCATTAACCAATTGTCCCAAAAGTGGGTTTGCTGTGGGAGGAATTGTCTGTTGGCCTCCTTGGTTTGCAGGTGGGGTCTCCTGTAGCCTGTGTTCAGGTTCTTGCAGTTCAGTCCCCGCCCCAACATTTCTACTTCTGCAGCAAGCCCCCTTACAGGTTCTTCTTGGTCATCACTATCTGACTCTTCTTCATGTCTTCCCCTTGCAAAGAAATCTCTCCTCAGTCTAAACCTTCTGCCATATGAGTGTTGTGGTAAATTGGACCCTTGCCCTGACCCACTCATGCATTGCTTCTTCTCTTATGTCTTAAATAATGTACCAACACTTTCCTTTCATACAGACTGTAACATGAAGGCAAATTGCATGCCCCAAAAGGTAAAAATGATGTAGCTATATTGTCAGCAAAAGTGAAATTTTGATTTCCCGTGGCAGATTTTGGAAGAACTCCTCTAAGAACTTTGTTACATATTCCTTAGACTCTTCCTCTGGGGTTACCCAATTTCAGAATTCTTGCAGGTGGTCTATGTCAACCAACATATCTGTTCCTTGCTACATTTCTGAATGCCATATGGTTCAGGCTGAATTCAAACTAATTGCAAGATTGCCAAAGTGTTAGGGGCTCATAGCCCTAACAAATATTTAGTACAAGAAACATGCAGTATAAAGGAAAACAACTATAGGAGACCGCTCATTAAATCACAAAACTGCAAAGAAAATGAATAAGAAACACCATGATTGAGAAAAAGAAAGTACTACTTCACTGTGTATTCATCATCATCAAATTATAGGTTCAAAACAGTAGTAGGACTACAGGAAGGCTTCAAACCGCTCGTTGGCTACATCCAAATATTTCTACACACCATAAGACAATTTGGATATTTCAAACTACGTAAGCATTAGACACTTGTGTAAAAATGCCCCTAAGGTTTAAAACTAAGACCTTAGTTAAATGCATTGTTGCTAGTAAACCTCGTATAGGTTTGTGCCATTGTCAAAACAGATTGAGAAGTACTATTGCGGATTGCCCAAGAAAATCAAGGACAATCAAGGACTATTACACAAAGACTACTGTCATGAATATGGCACTATTGAATGAGAATGCAAGAGTGACCATCAATCTAACAAAGAGAAAATATGGCGCAATTGAATGCAAATGCGAGTGGCTAGCAATCTGTCGAAGGGAGATTCCGATAGATTTAATAGCAACAAGAGAGGGCCAAGGAAAATAAATTTTCAGCTAAGGGCAATGCTTGAGCAAAGCCTTCTGTGCCTCCCACAAAGAAACCCTCCATTGATGAAACTCACAAAAAAGTCTAAATCTTATGGGCAAGGACAAGGATAGAAAATACATTTTTCTAGCAAATATTTTGGATAAAGGAAAACTCTAAGAGAGACCAATAAATGCTTCATTTGTGAAGAGGAGGGACATTTTGCTAATGAATGCCCACAAAAGAAGTCATAGGATAAGGATGACAAGTCAAATCATAAAGGAAAGAAGCCAAAGCCCAGTGTAAGACTTGTCCCAGATTTGGTTGGTGACAGCCAAACATAGATGCCACTGAATTGTGCAGATCTTGGGGCAAAGTTAGAGACCAAACAGTATTGGTTTTCTTTGATCTAGGAGCCCGTGAAAGTTTTATATCACCAGAATTGGCATCAAAGTTGGGCATTCGTGCAGAGGAGATGGGCATGATAGGTGAAGTAGGTTTGGCATGCGGAGGTTATTCAGAGCTTGCTACTCCCATTTTGGGGAAGCTTCGCTTACACATTCAAAGTTATGTGGATGCGGAAGAATTTCATGTTATGCCACTTGAGGGTTGTGATCTATTATTGGGTATCCCATGGTGTTACAGACTGCATGCTATGGTGCATACTTACAACAAAAATATTACCCTTGCACATAGAGGAAAGAGTTATGTCCTTGATGTAAAGCTTATAGGCAAGCGTGTTCCACTTGTTTCTGCTTCTGCTATTTCATCTGTAACAAAGAAACATCTTCTATTTACTTGATCTTTGCAAAAGAAGTACCTGAAGTTGTGTCTACTTTGTCTACCTCAGATAAAGATAGGTCAACTTTTCTGAGTGGTTTTAGTGATTGTTTTCAAACTCTTTGCTAGGGGAGTTACCTCCTGAGAAACCTGAGGATCATAGCATAGATCTTGTGCCAGGTTTCAGTCCACCAAATAGACCACCATATAGGGTTAGTGCAGCCTAGCAGAAAGAGATTATGAGTCAAGTCAACGAACTTTTAGAGAAGGGGCTGATTTAGCCCAGTTCATCCCCTTTTTATTTGCCTCTACTCCTTGTGCAGAAGAAGGATGGTTCATGGCACATGTGCATTGATTATCGCACCTTAAATAATAATACCATCAAGAACAGGTTCCCCATACCAAAGATAGATGACATCCTTGATCGGCTTGAGGAAGCGTCACTATTTACCAGGATAGACCTAAACAGTGGGTACCACCATATATGCATTAGGCCAGAAGAATCAAGACGTCCATAAGACTGCGTTCAGGACAACATTTGGTCTCTATGAGTTTCTTGTCATTCCATTCGGTCTCACAAATGCTCCTGCCACGTTTGTAAGGTCTCCGACCCCGATAAAAAAGAACACCATTGTACCTTGAAATGAAAATAATGGAATAAGTTACTATTTTTAGCAGTTTTCCAGATTCTGTCAGTGCCATGATGTTTAGAATGTTTTAAAGCTCCGAAATGTGAATTAAAATAATTTTTGTAAAAAAATTCCAAAAATAGTAAGTTTTTGGTCACCCAACCCGTCCAGTTTTGATCGTCTCGAAAAACTGCACCCGTACCCCGAATTTGAGAAAAATGCATTTTCGGACCCCGGGAGCTGCTAAATATGGTAGGTACTCGAGCCAGTACGTCTTAGTTAGAGCTCTCATATAGAGAAATTAATTGATGTCACTAATCTATCCGTTGAACTGTTATGATGCTTGCGAACCTTAGCTCTTTCTCCAAGCTAATCATTTAAAGTAGTGAGAAATGGCCCCGGTTAAGAGGACGCGCTTCGGTGGTGCCCACGATCGCGAGGCAGGAACGAGTAATGTCAACGGAAAGGGGAAAGCTCCGATGGAGGAACAAATACCGGCCATCTCACGGGCCATCGATGAAGAAGTGGAAGAGGTAGATCATATTTTTATTCAAGTTGTTTAAATTAACATTGCATACGATAGTTAGGAATGAACATATTCCCGAACATGTTGGAGAAATCCGACGGAAATCTCGGCATTAAATTCATTGTACATTAAGTGTTAGAAGTAGGAAAGAAATGATTGATGGGTATGCTGGTTGGAGTAGGAAAGAATGTATGCTAGGGAAAATTTATCTCGGCATGTTCATTTTATTTCCAATGTTGAATCAATCCTGACCCGCCTAATGATCACAGGGGGTAGAGTTCCTCGTAAGGGCTCTTGAATCCACGACTTTCTTTCTATGCGGTGGATACCCACGACTTGCTTTCTATGCGGTGGGAACCCACGTCTTGCTTTCTATGCGGCGGGAGTGTCCATGACGTGCTTTGTATGCGGTGGACATACCTAGTTGTATGGGCAGCTAGGCGACAACGGGAGGAGTGAACTCTCGCTGGAGGGGGGATGTTGTACTTCCAGAACATTGGAACTTTTATGAATAAGTTTGAGTAGAATTTTTACTAGAATTCTGTCTTGGTGTTGTTTGCAATACTGGTTGAAGGGTTGTCTTAACGAACCATGTGATTCGAAATTAAACAAGGAATATCTATGTTGAACAACCTTTGTGGTAGTAATTAGGTCACACGAGGAAGTGTGAGTGTGGGGGTGGAAAGTGGGGGCTTGGCTCAGGTTGCCAATGCCTACGAGATGGGTGGTCCCGATTGGTCGGGAACTCTCTGTCCCCATTGTGCTTACTTCGATATTAGTAATACTCATTGGCCGTAGAGCGGTGAAATCTCGAGAGTACATGCCTCTGAAACATGGAGAAAAAGGCACTCGTGGTTTCTCTCCTCTTGGAAGGTGGGTCTTAGGATCACTACACAGGTTAAATCCCGCTTCCCCTGCGAGGTGGAGCTAGATCTCCTTGCTAGTAGGCTTGAACTCAATTCACTTTGTGATGAGAGATCGTCCACTAGATGAACCCAGACCACTTTTTTTGCTTACGCTATAGATCTAGTGGCCACCAGGTTTACCATCAGATCCGTTGTTGAGACGACGGGGTGGGGACCTCACACTTGATATCAGAGCCTAGGTTAGTCTGGGAAATGAAGTCGTATTGTTTGGACATTTAAAAGGAACTGAAAGTATGTAGGTAGCTGATCCAAATTCCTTGCATTGGTGTTGCAGGAAGACCCCGTGCTAGAGTATCGGAAGCTCCAAGTGTTTGAGCTTATTTATGAGCAAGCTCGAAGATCCCGAGTTTACCAGTTCAGGCGAGATGTCATGGAGATACTATTGAAGTCTTATACGCCACACTCCACTCGCATTGATAGAGGATGGGAACTTGATTGGACATTTCCAAGAGGGGATGCCTGGCTACATCAACGCTCGGAAGCTAGGATGCCTGGCTACCTTCTTGAAGAAGATACGTTGGGGAGAAGAGTTGAGAGTAATAGAGATATTATATTTGGTGCCTACACGATTGGACCAGACTGTTTCAAACAATTCCAATCAAACCATCAACGACTGGCTCTTGGAGAAGGTCACCAATGTGATCCCAGCGAACCGAGTCAAAACCTTTGGATTACTGAAAGCAGAGCTCCGGCCTGATATCTTAGTTTATTATCCACTCAAGAATGAGTATAGAAACTATTACACGAATGAAGTAGTACATCATGTCAATACCATCTCCTAGGCATATTTTATACGCAATCCATAAAGCCATGTAATAAGCTGATCATCAGTTATCCTAAACCTTGAGGGGTTTCAATTGTAATAAATTTTCATCAATAAAGTGCTTTTTGTCTCTGAATCTCTGTCTCTTGATACAGTAGAATCTTGAATTTTATTTAAAGTCTCGTGTCTATTTTGAAATCCAAGTAATGTATCAAGAATTCGTATAATCCATGTAGGCACCTCCTGTTGCTCTGTACTCGGCAGCGCAAGAGAAGAAGCTCCTCCTTAAGCAAGCCTAACCTCCGATCTTTAAGGGCGAGGGGGCAAATGTGGAGAGAGATGCGGAAGTATGGATGGAAGCCATGGACGATTACTTTGAAGCTGCGGGGACCCAACCCGTAAATCAGACCATGCTTGCGATGTTCCGCTTGACTGGCGATGCCAAGATATGGTGGAAGCAACATTGCAGATACATGGATATTAAGGGATCTTCCCAGTCCTGGGAAGACATCAAAGCTGCAATAATGGGGCGTTATTTACCGCCTGCCTATAGAACCTTGAAGATGAATGAATTCTTTTCACTTCGGCAACTGAATTCATCTGTCGAAGAATACTATGCAAAGTTTGTCACTCTTTCGAGATATGTTCCTAAGATGACCTTGTAACAACAAGTGGCAAGGTTCTGCCAAGGTCTAATCGATCCCCTGAATACTCAGTTGGAAGCTCTCAGGCCGACGACACTTCAGGATGCCTTGTTGAGAGCCAAACCTCTAGCTCTCGAAGTACAAAAGGCTAATCAGAACAGAAGGAATCATTGGGCAAAGAGGACAAGGACCACTACTTGGGATAACAGACCAGCCAACCAAGCATATAACCAGCGCCCTATTGTGGCTACCACCACAACCAGGGAATTCCCTGATGTTCGATGCTATGGTTGAGGCAAGCATGGACATTACAGATCCAATTGCCCCAGGAACATTCAGGCAACCAAAGCCAATGCCATACCCTTGAATACCCATGGGCGTGGCCAAGCTAATGGAAGAGGAGGACGAGGAAGGATGAACAGAGGGCGAGGGCGTGGGGCTATCGCCAGAGTGAATGCCGCAGTGGTACAACCAACTGTGGGTGATGAAGCAGTGGAGAGAGCAACCCTACATGCTGCGATTGACAATCCCAATGGTTGCGAGCAATACGTAGTCATTCATATGCCAGGATCTCTCAGAGGTGAACAAGTTAACTTCCTTATAGATTGTGGTAGTACTCTTTCATTTCTTTCACTTTTGAAGGGACTAAGGAAGGGTCAGCAAATTTATGCGGTTAAACTCAACAAGGTGGACCAATCAGATACCTCACTTCGACCAAACTGGTTGAGGGAGTATGATGATGTATTCCCTGAAGACCTTACGAATCTTCCACCACACAGAGAGGTAGATCATGAGATAGAGACTATCCCTGGGTGTGAACCTATCTCAAAAAGACCTTATAAAATGTCACTTGCAGAGGACATTGAACTCAAGGAACAACTTAGGCAACTCATTGAGCAAGGATTCATTCGACCCAGTACTTCTCCTTGGGGTGCTTCAATTCTTTTTCACAAGAATAAGGATGGGACCTTAAGGTTATGCATAGACTATCGTGGACTGAATCAGGTAACTGTCAAGAACAAGTATCCAATTCCAAGGATTGACGAACTTTTGGACAAACTCCACGGTGCCAAAATATTTACAAAGATAGATCTAAGATCAGGATATTACCAAATCAGGATCAAGGAATCAGATATTCCAAAGACAACTTTCAATACTAGGTATGGGCACTACGAGTTCACAGTAATGTCTTTTGGTCTAACAAACGCTCCTTCAAGCTTCAATCGACTTATGCAGGATATTTTCAGACCTTACCTGGATGATTTTGTCTTGGTTTTCTTTGATGACATTCTGATCTACTCTAAGAACAAAGTAGATCACAAAGATCATGTCCGCAAGGTACTTGATCTCCTTCGAGAACATCAGCTTTACGCTAAAGAGAGCAAGTGCACTTTTTGCTCACCAAAAGTCAACTATCTTGGATTTGTCATATCGGCTGGAGGGATTTCAGTGGACCCTGACAAGGTCAAGGACATCATTGATTGGCCTCAACCATCCACCGTCAGCGAAGTAAGAGGATTTCTTGGAATAACGGGATGGTACAGGATTTTTGTCAAGGACTATGCACGTATTGCTGCACCTTTGATGGAACTCCTGAAGAAAGGAATGAGGATTGAATGGAAGACCGAGCACGAGTCTAGCTTTGCTAAGCTAAAAGCTTTCTTGGTCTCGGCTCCTATTTTAAAGCTTCCAGATTTCAGCAAGGAATTTGAAGTAGCGACTGACGCTAGAAAATTTTCTCTAGGCGGAGTCCTTACTCAAGAAGGAAGACCAGTGGCATATACTTCGCAAAAGCTGAGAGATCATGAGAAGAATTATCCTACTCATGATTTGGAACTTTTAGCAGTTATTCATGCGTTGAAGTTATGGAGACATTATCTTCTTGGGCGCAAGTTTCAACTGGTTACAGACCACAAGAGCTTAAAATGGATTTTTACTCAACCTATTCTCAATATGCGACAAAGAAGATGGATAGAGCTATTACAGGAATATGACCTTGACATAAAGTATAGACCAGGAAAGGAAAATGCAGTTGCAGATGGTCTTAGCCGAAAATCCTTTCTCGGAGCTATCTCTATTCCAAATAACCCTATCTGGGATAGAATCAAAGAAGCATCTTTGGTAGATCCAGAGTACCAACGTATAGTATCTCTAGTCCAGCAGAATAAGATGCCTGAAGCTAAAGAATACTCACTTATGGGAGGATGTCTTTACTACAGACATAGACTCTGTGTACCTAGAGACCCAGCTCTAAAGAAAACTATTATGTATGAAGCACATGATAGCCCTACATCCGGACATCCAGGCTATGCTGTCAGGAGGAGTTATTTTTGGTATGGAATGAAAGGGGACATACTTCGCTATGTGAGGCAATGTCTTTCTTGTCAGCGGATAAAGGCCGAAAGAATCAAGTTACCATGGCAACTTCAACCTCTTGACATACCCCAGATGAAATGGGAATGCATCAGTATGGATTTTGTTACAGGATTACCTTCTACAGGAGGTTACGACTCTGTTTTCGTGGTTGTTGATATGCTTACGAAAGTGGCTCATCTAATACCCGTAAAGACAACTTTTACTGCTTCAGATATTAGTCGGGTATTCATCAAGGAGATTTTTAGGTTACATGGTCTACCCAAGCGTATCGTCAGTGATAGAGATGCCAAGTTTACTTCAAAATTTTGGACTTCTCTTTTCCAATCTATTGGGTCACAATTAGCCTTCAGTACAGCGTATCATCCGCAGACAGATGGGCAAACTGAGAGAGTTAATCAAGTCATCGAGGACATTCTCAGAGCCTATTGTTCACAAGAGCCAAAGAAGTGGTTACAATATCCACCTTTGGTGGAGTATGCTTATAATTCTTCCGAACATAGAAGCATTGGAATGTCACCCTTCAAAGCCCTTTATGGACAGGAATTCTTAGCACCATTGAACTTCTCAGATCCAACCATCAGGGTAGAAGCTTCTAGAAAGATGTTAGAAGATATGGAAGCACAGACTAGAGCTATTCGCCAGGACATTCAGGCTGCTCAGGATAGACAGAAGCACTATGCAGATAAGAATCGTTCAGAAAGAACTTTGAAAGAAGGAGATAAGGTTTTTCTGCGAGTCCGACCAAAGAAAAGCAACTTATCTCTAGGAAGATATAAGAAGCTAATCCCAAGGTATTGTGGACCATTCGAGATCGTTAAGGTTGTGAGTGACCAAGCCTACAAGCTAAAGTTACCTGCAAACTTGAAGGTTCATGATGTATTCCACGTCAGCTTACTCAAACCCTATATTCCTAAACCTGAACAATTTTTGGACTCAGATCAGATAGTCATGCCAGCACAAGGAGTTCTCGAGCTCCAACCTGACTACGTACTGGAAACAAGGGAAAGGAAGTTACGCAACAGAACTATCACGGAGCATCTGGTAAAGTGGAAGGATTACCCTGAAGAAGATGCAACTTGGGAGGACGAACCAACGCTCATAAAGGATTACCTAAGCACATTCTTGAGATGAGGAAATCTCAAATTTTTCACATTGGGGAGGTTGTAAGGTCTCAGACCCCGATCAAAAAGAACACCATTGTACCTTGAAATGAAAATAATGGAATAAGTTACTATTTTTAGCAGTTTTCCAGATTCTGTCAGTGCCATGATGTTTAGAATGTTTTAAAGCTCCGAAATGTGAATTAAAATCATTTTTGTAAAAAAATTCCAAAAATAGTAAGTTTTTGGTCACCCGACCCGTCCAGTTTTGATCGTCTAGAAAAACTGCACCCGTACTCCGAATTTGAGAAAAATGCATTTTCGGACCCCGGGGCTTGCTAAATATGGCAGGTACTCGAGCCAGTATGTCTTAGTTAGAGCTTTGTATAGCAACTTTCGACATCAAAATCCGATCCGTATGACCCGTTTTAGCCTAGAACCAATTTTCCTAAAAATTGTCCGGGGAGGTACCGGGGACCCGAGGCTGTGTGGGAACAAGTTCTAGCCCACTCCAGACCAGATTTAGCAGCTAGGGGGCGCCCTCTTGCTTTGTGGGAGTCTTGGAAAAGCTGCCAAGCCAGCAAATCAGTCTCAGAACCAGTTAACCAAGCCAACCTGACACTTGGTGGGCACCCTAACTGGACTTGCCATGCTTAACTAGAGAAGCTCCCAGATGCAATTAGCAACACAGATCGATTTTCAGCCTGTAGGAGCCTATTTAAAGACCTGCACACACACACACACATACACACTTATGCTCACACACACACACCTACACACACTGGGAAGGTGCTGCCGGTTGACACACTTTTTGAAGGAGAAGCAAGGAGGGAGGTGTTGCCGAATTCTCGCCTCAAGAAGCTCGATTAGATCAGAGAATCAAGAAGATTATCAGCCCTTAATCACGGTAACCACGGTTTAATTAATGCCATCTGTAAATTCTTTTCATTACCATCTAAATTCCTCGTCCATTATGCTTATCCCTAGTCGAAATTCTCTATGACTACTCTTTAAATTCTCCTTATTCATAATCTATTATGTAATCATCATTCCATAGCTGAATTATCAAGCCATTCTTCACTCTCAATTAATGATTAGTGCATGATTATTAGAATTTTCTCTCTCTAGGTAGCATAGTATTAATCGGCAAGCCGGTAATTGTGTAGATTTAAGAGAATCACTTTTTCTATCACCAATTAATACTGTAACTAAATTAAATTCATTTCCTTTATGCATTAAGGTGTAATTAAGGAAAAATTAATCTATCATTAAGTCTCTACGAGTTGACTTTCCTCACACATATGCATAAGATAAACCTGCATCATCTAGTTGCTAGGAAGGAGATTAATCATACTTAATTCATCTCTCTGGTAATTCCATTAGTGAAATCCTACTATTCTTAATCACGTAAGCCGAGTAATTATCTTTAGAGCAGGTTTCCATAGGATTACGTGCCATCCTTAATGATTGCTTTATGAAAGAAATTTAGAGCTCTCATATAGAGAAATTAATTGATGTCACTAATCTATCCGTTGGACTGTTATGATGCTTGCGAACCTTAGCTCTTTCTCCAAGCTAATCATTTAAAGTAGTGAGAAATGGCCCCGGTTAAGAGGACGCGCTTCGGTGGTGTCCACGATCGCGAGTCAAGAACGAGTAATGTCAACGGAAAGGGGAAATCTCCGATGGAGGAACAAATACCGGCCATCTCACGGGCCATCGATGAAGAAGTGGAAGAGGTAGATCATATTTTTATTCAAGTTGTTTAAATTAACATTGCATACGATAGTTAGGAATGAACATATTCCCGAACATGTTGGAGAAATCCGACGGAAATCTCGGCATTAAATTCATTGTACATTAAGTGTTAGAAGTAGGAAAGAAATGATTGATGGGTATGCTGTTTGGAGTAGGAAAGAATGTCTGCTAGGGAAAATTTAGCTCGGCATGTTCATTTTATTTCCAATTTTGAATCAGTCCTGACCCCCCTACTGATCACAGGGGGTAGAGTTCCTCGTTAGGGCTCTTGAATCCACGACTTGCTTTCTATGCGGTGGATACCCACAACTTGCTTTCTATGCGGTGGGAGTGTCCATGACGTGCTTTCTATGCGGTGGACATACCTAATTGTATGGGCAGCTAGGCGACAATGGGAGGAGTGAACTCTCGCTGGAGGGGGGATGTTGTACCTCCAGAACATTGGAACTTTTATGAATAAGTTTGAGTAGAATTTTTACTAGAATTCTGTCTTGGTGTTGTTTGCAATACTGGTTGAAGGGTTGTCTTAACGAACCATGTGATTCGAAATTAAACAAGGAATATCTATGTTGAACAACCTTTGTGGTAGTAATTAGGTCACACGAGGAAGTGTGAGTGTGGGGGTGGAAAGTGTTGGCTCAGGTTGCCAATGCGTACGAGATGGGTGGTCCCGATTGGTCGGGAACTCTCTGTCCCCATTGTGCTTACTTCGATATTAGTAATACTCATTGGCCCTAGAGCGGTGAAATCTCGAGAGTACATGCCTCTGAAACATGGGGAAAAAGGCACTCGAGGTTTCTCTCCTCTTGGAAGGTGGGTCTTAGGATCACTACACAGGTTAAATCCCGCTTCCCCTGCGAGGTGGAGCTAGATCTCCTTGCTAGTAGGCTCAAACTCAATTCACTTTGTGATGAGAGATCGTCCGCTAGATGAACCCAGACCACTTTGTTTGCTTCCGCTATAGATCTAGTGGCCACCAAGTTTACCATCAGATCCGTTGTTGAGACGACGGGGTGGGAACCTCACAACGTTCAATAGAATGATGGACAAAATATTTTAAACCACATAGAAATTTCATGGGTACATTCTTTGATGACATGATTGTCTACTCAAAGTTTGAAGAGGTGCATAGGGACCAGTTGACTATAGTTTTCAATGAGCTACACAAGAACATGCTACTCAATAATGCAAAAAAGAGTGGTTTCTTTTTCAAAGAGATTCACTTCCTTGGGCACGTTGTTTCAAAGGATGGGGTATGCATGGATCCTGCCAAAGTGGAAGCAATTAGGTCATGACCAGACCTGAAGTCCGCACATGACATTCGAATTTTTCTAGACTTATGTTCCTACTACAAGAGGTTCACCAAAATTTTGTTGAGATTGCTTCTCCACCCGCATATGAGAGCAGAATTCTTTTCAAGACCGAAAGGAACTAGCAAGTTTATTAGAAAGAATTTTTGGTAGTAATTAACGCTCTGACTAGTTGATAAAACAAAATGCTAGGAGCTGATTTTGTTGTCCAAACGTATCATCAAACCTTGCAATACTTTCTCACACAAACGAAGTTTGTTGAGAGACACATGTGATGTCCAAACATTTTGTCAATGTTCCAGTTTCAGATTGTGGATGTGGAAGGGAAAAGAACATGGTGGCTGGGTTGTCACGAAAGCCCCAAATTTCAGCGGTGTCAATTTTGTACCATTGTGAACTAGACAAAATGAAGACATAAGATGATGAAGATTCAAATAATGATTTCTGGTTAGCTTGTTGATGGGAAACATCATGAACACTATATGCTTAAGAATGAATTTCTCATGATGCAGGGAAAGTTATGTGTTACTAAACAGTTACAACCAAAGGTTTTGTTGGAAAGTCATGCTCCACCTTATGCTAGGCATATTGGAATTGATGCGATAGTGAAAAGGGTTGAGGAATTCTTCTATTGGCGAGCTTTATGTCAAGATGTTCACACATTTGTAAGATCATGCCTAGTATGTCAAAAATTCAAAGTTGACAGGCAAAAGCAACCCGGATTGCCTTGTAGCTTATCAAACAAATCTTCTACCTGAGGCACGGGAAATTTTTTTTTATAGTGATATGGTTTAGTGCTTGATAGTCCACTCACATATGGTATGTACCATCTTTCTTTTGCCCTAAAAAGATTGGAGAACAAAAGGGAAAGGAACTAGGCCTCACCATCCCTTTGTCTACCAATTCCTGTACTTGCCTCATGATCTCCTCTTGTTGAGCTTGTGAGACTCGATAAGGAGGCTTGTTAGGCGGTGAGCTTCCTCGAATGATCTCAATGAGATGGTCATCATCCCCTCATTTTGGAGGTAAGTCCATAGGAATGTCATCAATGAACACATCTTGGAATCCTTTTAGAAAATTAGACAAGTCTAAATCATCTTGATTCCTACCATTAACATTTGATGAAAAATTAGGATCTTTTAGAGAATATTTGACAAAAATTATGTACGCAAAAACTGAGCTCTTCATTGACTTATCAAAAGCAGGAGCATTTACAAGTGGAATAGTGCAACCACGCTCACTAGCATCTATATACATGTTCTTTCCCCTGTAGGTGAAGTAAATTCTCCTTTTAGGGAACTTCATATTGGCAGCCATGCGATCAAACCATGGTACCCCTAGGATAGCATCCTTATGTTGGAGAGGAGAGATGAAAAATTCTTCTTTGTCAACATAGCTTTGGAAATGGAGCCTCAACTTCCCAATCAAGGGAGTAACGGAGGCTTGTTGTCCCGTGAAAGATGTGTCAACCGTTACCATATCTCCCATCTTGAAAGCTTAAATGCCCAACTTGGTGGCCAACTCCGTTGATATGAAGTTGTGAGTAGAGCCAGGGTCAAACAAGATGAAGGCATCATGCCCTCTTACCTTTCCCCAAGCATAGGAAAGTGATGATCCTTTGCAATGAACATCCTCTTTTGGAGCTTGGATGGTGGAAGCCCTAGGAGTTTCATTGCAAGCATTCTTCTTGGGGCAAGAATGATAGCCATTTCCTTGCTCCCCACACTTGAAACATTTATGGTCCTTGCGAAAATCTTCAAGCTCTTCAGGAGAGAGTTTGTTTTTGCCTTTGTAAACTCCCTTCTCCTTGGACTGAATGTTGTTTTTGTTGTTGGAAGTGCCTTGGGAAGAATTTTGAGCATTGGTTTTCAAAACCCTTTGCATCATCTTTGTCTTTGTTTTCCACGGGCTTGACATTCCGTCTAGCCCCTTGATGGAAATTGATGCGTGAATCAACCATGGTGTGATGGATTACTTCGGTGGTAGAACCAGGCCATTGAGAGTTGATGTATTTGGCCATATCTTCAGGTAATCCCGCACAAAATTGTTGCTTTTTCTCGGAAAAGTCTATCTTTTGGAAGACAGTAGCCTTGAGATGTGAATCCCAAAACTTGTCTACATACTTGTGGATAGACTCATGAGAGAGAAGCTTCAAGCTGCGCCATTCAGTGAGCACTTTGTCCTTGCATCGCTTGCAAGGAATATCTTCATGATGGAAACTCCTAGAGTTTTCCATGTCTTTGGGGATTCACCGTTGCCACGAAGGCTAGCCCACCATTGATGAGCTGATTTTTGGAAGTGCATAGCTACATGGTGTAGCTTGGAGGACTCCGTGAATCCCTGTCTCCAAAGGCCGCATCAAATTGCTGGATGAAGGCCAACACTTTGTTGGTAGAACCAAAGGTGCCATCATAGGTGATAAAAGAGATACTCTTTCTTCCCTCCTTAAACTTCTTTAGCTTTTGTGAACTTCTCCATGCAGGGTATAGTTTGCGATGTCCTCCCCTTCTATATTCTCTAGGAGAATAGCCATAGCTTTCATTGGAAGAGGAGGAAGGTGAAGAAGAAGGAGACGAGGGTGACCTCTTTCTAGCCCTTTTCTTCCTTTTTTTCCTCACTTCCCTTTCGGAATGACAAGGAGAAGGACTGTGTGTTGATCTTTTACTCTTGGGAGAAGTGGGCGATCATCTAGACCGCCGTCTTAAGTTTCATTGCTTTCTTGCTCTTTGGATTCCTCCTCTCGTATGGGAGAGTCTTCTTTTGGGGGTCTCTTCAAGAGGCCTCCTAAGCTCTCTCTCCTCTTGGAGAGGAAGGGAAATTACATAAGGGTGAAGTTGTTGAGTAACTTCGGCTTGCAAAGCAAGGTTGCCCATAGCTTGTTGCAACCTAGTTATGAGATAATTCACAAACATGGGGGCATCATCATTAGCACCTTCATGTGCAAAATCAAAGCTATCAATGTTCATTCTACTCTCTTGATTATTGTCAGCCATGTTAACAAAATTTCTATACGTACTTAGTGTATGCTTTGGCAATTCAAAATTTTAGTTGCCACTCCTCTTAGACGTTGAAAATTGGCTCTTAAGTATCTACAGCCACAGTTTGAAGTGGTTAATTATTATAGAGAGTAGTGGAGTAGGTCTAACATAGCAGAGTTGCCGAGGGCTAGCTCCTTTCGGACTTCGTATGGCTCAAAAATGGTAAAGCCATAGGAAAGTCTAAAAAGAATCCATTATTAAGTCCAAAGCTCCCGAGGTGTGCACCATATCCCACATAGTGGGCTCAACAAAACCAATAATAGATCCCAGCTCCACTTACCCTAATATGATTAACAACATCAACCATTTATAGGCTACTTAAGGAACTCTCTTCTTAAGCAAGAAAAGAGAAACCAAATGCTTTGATACCAATGTAATGGAATTGGCCGATTAACTTGAGAGTAGCGGTCGGAAATTAATGAGAGTACTTTTGAGAAATTACTTTGTGAGCATAGTGGGTGATCATAATTGAAGAAAGTGACATAAACATAGCAATTAGTTAACTTGGCATGAACAATACTTTTGCAAGAGAGAGAATTTAGAGAACATGACAATAGTTGAGGAGGGGATTTATGTGGAGCGGGTCCCCCCTCCAATAGGCATTTGTATTATGATTTCTTCCATCAAAAGAGACTTGTTATAATACAATCTTTCTGTTCCTTGTGAGCTAGCTGATGCAATGAAGATGGAAATCTTCATGCATCACAAGCATAACATTGAAGAAACCATTAACTATCCCAAGTCTCAATCCCAAGACCTCAAACACCTTTGAAGGTGGAGAGAGCTAGTAGGGAATGAGGGTAGGGAAGAGGAAGAAGAAACATTTCATAGGAGAAAGAATTAGTTCCTCACTTATCATCACTCTTCTTGCTAGCATACATAATAGCATAGTAATGAAGATGGAGAAGACGGCAAGCTTAAGCATTGAAGCATGTCTCTTGGTTGGATTTGCACTCCATAGCCAAGAGTGTTGGTGTAGGCTCTCAACCTCTACTTTCTTGGAGAAGGAGTGGGAACTCTTGCACTTTGCACAATGCACAATGAGAGTGTTTGTGGGTTTGTGTGGGAGAGTATACCCCCTAAGAAAACCCCTAGCTTGCTTTGGTTGACCCCCCCCCCCCCCCCCCCCCCCCCTTGTAGTTCATGCTTGAAGCTCATTGGACCCCTCCAGGCCTAGCCAATCATAGGTAGGAGTCATACCAAGCAACAAGGGTAGCCTTGAGACAAGTGTCGCCCTTTCCCCTTTGAGAGAGAGGACTTGATAAATGCAAAAACAATTAATTAAATCTTCTAAATTATCATTGGGCCCCTTGGGTGGCCAACCAATAGGCTTCAGACACACCATGAGGGCAACATGAGGAGGAACTTGACAAGTGTCCCTTTTGCTTTCTTTGTACCAAGAATGCATTGTGTGAGTGTGTGGGTGTTCTGTCTCATCTCCCCTCTTGTAGGGCTTGCACCCTCCTTGTAGGGATTGGATCTTGACTTTTTGACACCTCAAGCCCCTCAAGCTTAGGCCCAGTTCCCACCATAAGCTTGTCCCTTAAGCACTTTAAGCTTGGGCTGGGTTTCCACCTCAAGTACAACCCTAGCATTTCAAGCATGACAAGCATCTCAATAATCTCAATCATCAAGCACCTCAGTCATCAGGTACCTCAAACATACCACATAGCTTTTGCCATACGCCATACGCTGTAGTCTCTTCTGCTACGTTGAAGTAAACATTTTCTGCCAGTGTCAGCATGATTGTGGAACAAGCTAACTCGTCAAGCTCTTCCCACTCATCTTCAGCCATACCTTCTGGTCTCTCCCCTTTGAGCTTCAGTGGCTTCACTTGTTTTTTTTGCACCAAAACCTGCCAAATCTGCTTCTTCCAGAATGGAAAGTTTGTGCCATCCAGCTTCTTTATGTTGTAAAGAGTCTCACTTTGAGAAGATGCCATATCTGCCAAACTGCTTACTCCTGAGAAAAATCCGGCAGAGTTTCCCCTGTAAAGTGTAAATTCCTACTTATGATGAAATTAGGCCACGGGTCGGCAATGTCAAAATCTACGAAATATTGTGATGTGTTTATGTCAATGCATAGAGCTCTTACATGCGGTTGCAATGCGACAAACGCGACTGTAATGTGACAATCGGAGAGGGAGTAGGAAGCACGAGAAGGAGAGAAGTGAGCGTTGTTAGCTCATGCTGTGTATTTCATTATCCCGACAAAACTTCTTAATAACTTATAAAAATTGGCTTTGCATGACAAGCACCTCAAGCACCTTAAGCTTGGGACAGGTTCCCACCTCAAGCTTAGGCCTAGCTTACCTAAGGTCAAATGACTTTTACACTCATTATTGGAGGTCTTCAATGAAGCCAACCTAAGGTCTTCTGATCCATTGGTTAGCCTTGCTCTTTGATAGACCATCTCTCATTTGGGGCCCTTTACCATTGGACCCGTGTTGAGATAGATCTATAAGCACATGTCTATATCTTAACCCTTGTTCCTGTTTATGAGAAAATCATTTGGGTTGGTTAGATATTAGATTTTATGACACTTTGTTGAACCTGTTGTGGTGCCGCTTTGAAATGTTTGACTCTGGTTTTAATACTGGTTTTATTAATTGGTGATTTTTACTCCCAGGTGGAGTAGTGAGAAATGTTGTTTTGGTATTGTTTGAACCTCGAAACGACACAGACGGGATGTCTGGGGAGCATTTCATTGTATGCTAGAAAACCTGTGAATGACACAGACGGGATGTGTGGGGAGCATTTGGTTGTATGCTTGAAAAATATTATTGTTGTGATTCCCGGCCCGGACCTTGATGGTTATGTGGTAGGAGTATTAAGAAGTCTGAGAAATGGTTACTCTTAGAACCTCCAAACAACACAAGCTACGGTCTGGGGAAGTGTTTGGTTGTAAAAGGCCTCTAGGTTATGCGAGAGGAGTGATGAGGGAGTCGTTGAATATCTCCCGGCCTAGACCTTGTTAGGTTATGCGGGAGGAGTGTTCATCAGTGACTTTATGTTCATATGTCTTGTAACATGCATATGTGAGTATCTGTGTTGCATTGTGATGTGCCAACTATTGAATTTTCCTGATTGGATGAGATTGCCTAGATGTGTAATTTTAGTGCATCAAGACACTCGTGGAAGATCATTGCGGTCTAGGTGTGATGGCTAATTCTACTACGTTGGAATATCAAGAGTTCCGATATGGACAAAAGGAGAAGCCAACTTGGCTATCAAAAGAGCTGAAAGGAGAAGCCAACTCCTTAACAAAAGAAAAGGGCAAACTAATCGTCCCTCAGAATGACCCTCGGAAATTTTTGAACTAGCTTAATTTGTTTTGCAGATATGCTGTAATCATGGACGATTACTTTCTTTCAAGAAGGGGGGGTGTCACAAACTGTTTGTTGGGGTGGTAAAACCCAATGTGCCGCACTTAAGTGTTGGGAGGCCGGAGACTATCGGGAACTAACATTGACCATTCATTCTACATAAAAGAATAAGGACTCATAACCCTAACACTATTGTGTTTGGAGTCCACCCAAACCTGTGTCTCCTCTCTTCCCCATTGCTGCACACACACACACACACACACACACACACACACACACTCTCGCATGCACTCTTCAAATGGTATCAGAGCTCAGGGATTGGGAGCACCATTGGAGCTCAGCGGGGAGGCAAGCGAAGAAGCAACAAAGACTGCAGCATGTTTTTGCAAATATGTTTTGGCCTACCAAAACGTCTTCATTTAAGCCGATTCCCACTATTCTTGACCGGTTTTTTGTCCTCTTCAACTTTGCAGAAGAAAGTTTTTTAAAATCTTCACCAATTTTGAGATACGTCACTCAGACTGCCTGTAGGTCGTGAAGGAGAAGCTGCAGATTGTTATAGATCTGTTTTGACCTGTAAAAACAGCTTATTTCAAGTCCATTCCCGCTATCCCCACCCATTTTCACATGGTCTATAACTTTGCAGAAGGAAGTTTCTGCAATTTTGACAGTTTGAGAGATATTCAGTTTAGACAGCAGGGTGGTCTACCCTCGTCGGTTCTTCTGCGTACAGGTTTTTGTTGCAGATTCTTTCTGCAATGTCTATCACATGCATATTTGATGTAAGGTCTTGAGGGTCTGTTATATCAGAAAAACTGCCGCAACGGTTATAGAAAAGGGTTTTTGTGGTTGATGTAAGATCTTATGCGGTTTATGTATTGTGATGGAAATATGCAAAGCCTATTGTTGAGGGTCATGGTAAGGTTTTATTGAGCTCGGGGATTCTCAAATGTGGAGATCCTTTCGGTGATACAAGTTTTGGAGAAAGCCCCCGACATCCCCATAGTTTCGGCATCTACATAGGATGTATGTTTATGCGGTTAGTGCAGTATTGGTGTGCATCTGCTGACTCGCCATTGTTGGCATTGTTGTCATCTTTATGCGTATGCCTTTGACAATGTTCAGTTGGTCAGAGACACTCTTCTAGAGTTGGAGACATTGACAGTGACAGTTCTTTGAGAATTTATCTTGCCGGTTTATCCACTTTGATCAGCATTTCAGACATTGTACACATTGTTTTGGGTTCAGAAGTCAGTTTTGCAAGGAAACCTCTGTCGAAATTTTTCAAATTTTCTATCATCTTCTTTAGTGGAGAGGATCTATCACTTTTGTTCCTTGTCGATCATCGGAGAACTCTTTGTTCAACATTGAGAAGTTAGATGGCACTAACTTCCATTTTGGAAGGAACAAATTTACAATGTCTTAGTACAGAAGAAGCAGATCCTGCGAATAAAAATGAAAGGGATAAAGACTGAGGATATGGGTGAGTACGAATGGCAGGATCTGGATGAGCTTATTAGGTCCACCATCATGATGACTTTGTCAAAGAATGTGTACTTCAATGTGAACATGGAAAAGACTAGTTATGAGCTGTGGAAGAAGTTATGTGACCTGTATGAGAAGCAAAGTGCAGCATCACAGGTTTATTGGCTGAAAAAGTTAGTTGATTTGAAGATGGATGAGGGCACACTCATGTGCAACCATCTCAATGAGTTCAACACAATTTTTAGTCAGCTTTCTGCGTAGGGAGTCAATTTTGACAATTCGGTCAAAGCAACGTACTTGCTAGTTACATTTCCAGCAAGTTGGGATACTTTTTGCACAGCCATAAGTAACTCAACACCTCCTGATGGTTTAACATGTGTTGATGTTGAGGGCAGTTTTCTTACTGAAGAGGTTAGGAGGAAGAATCTTGATACTTCTCATGGTACTAGCAATGCTGTTGTTGTTCGTGGTCGATCACAAGAAAAGGACAAGCGAAATCAGAGAGGAAAATCTTGTAGCAAATCATGTGGCCAAAAATACATTGAGTGCTATCATTGTCACAAAAAGGGTCATATGAAGAAAGACTATTGAAAGTGGAAACAAGAGAAAGGAAAAGACAAGAAGTCGGAAGAAGGCAAGACTAAGGAAAGCAGTATAAATATTGAAGAGATCAACAATGTTTTTGTTGAATATTCTGATGGAGATATTTATCTCACATCTACCATGGAGTCAGCATTTTTGGTTGCCACTGATGACTATGCTTTACAGGATTGGGTTATTGACTTAGGTGCATCGTTTCATGTGACTCCTCACAGAGAGTGGTTCAATACATATGATGCAGCCTGTAAAGGTCGTGTTTGTCTTGGCAATGATTTTGCTTGCGACATAGTTGGTGTCGGCGATGTGCAGCTGAAATTTCAGAATGATTCTTCATTCATGCTCAAGAATGTGAGACATGTGTCGAAGCTTACCAAAAGCTTGATTAGTACAGGACAATTGGATGACGCTGGATATTACTGCACATTTGGTGATAGTTCGTGGAAGATCACCAAAGGTTCTTTAGTGGTAGCACATGGTTCAAGGTATGGGACTTTGTACATGCTACATATATCCAATGTTATAAACCATGTAATTTGTGTAACCGAGCATCCAAGTGCTTCTTTGTGGCATCGCCGGTTAGGACATATGTCTCAAAAGGGAATGAAAATCTTATCTCGTGTTGGTTATGTGCCTAGCTTCAATTTCTCAGACTTTTCAATTTGTGAGAATTGTATTTATGGTAAACAAACACAGTCACCACACAAAAGGGGAAGCACTAAAAAACGTGAGCCATTAGAGTTAGTGCATAGTGATGTCTGTGGACCTATGCCTAACGTATCCATGGGAGGTTCGTTGTACTTTGTTACATTCATTGATGACTTCTCAAGGAAAGTGTGGGTATATCCTCTCAAGAAGCAGGACGAAGTTCTTTCAAAATTTCAGAATTTTGTGGCATTAGTGGAGAATCAGTCTGGCAAGAAAGTAAAGTGGTTGAGGTCAGACAATGGTGGTGAGTATGTCACTAAAGCCTTTTAGAATTTTTGTTATTCCAAAGGCATCAAAAGAGAGTTAACTGGCATATAACCGTCCACAAAATGGTGTTGCTGAGAGGATGAACCGTACCATACAAGAGAAGTTACATAGCATGTTGTCTAATGCAGAGTTGCCTAATGGATTTTGGGTGAAAGCATTAGCAACTGCTGTCCATCTTATTAATAGATCTCCTAACAAGGCTTTAGATGAGAAGGTACCTAAAGAGCTTTGGTCTGGGAAGCCACCTTCTTACAAGCATCTTAGAGTCTTTGGCTGTAAAGCATATTGCCATGTTCCAAAGGAGTTTCGAAGCAAGTTGGCTCCTAACTCAAAGAAATGCATATTTCTTCGCTATGGCAATCCTGGCGAGATGGGATTTTGGTTATGGGATCCTGAAGCTAAAAAGATAGTTCATAGTAATGACGTATACTTCAATGAAGAAAAGATGCATAAGAAGCCTGTGCATACAGTGGAGGTCTGGAGAGTTATCTTCCAAGAAGATGATTGTCCACAATAGGGCTGAAGTGCCTAATGTCAGACAACAAGTACAGAATCCTCCTGCAGTACAAGATGTTGCTGAGGGAAAACCGGCTCAAGCAATTATTAGAAGGTCTACAAGAGTTTCAAGTCTTCCTAATAGATTTACTCCCTCATTGGACTACATTATGTTGAAAGATTGCGGAGAGCCATCCTGCTATAAGGAAGCCATGTCAATGGATAACAAGGAAAAGTGGGAGAAAGCTATGCAATCAGAAATGGACTCGTTGCATAAGAATCAAACTTGGAAGTTGGTTTGGTTGCCTAAAGGTAAAAAGGCACTATCATGCAAATGGGTGTACAAGCAAAAAATTACACCTCATGATAATAAACCCAAGTACAAGGCACGACTTGTTGCTAAAGGATTTAAGCAGTATTAGGGTATTGACTTTGATGAGAACTTTTCTCCGATTGTCAAGATGACTACTCTATGGTGTGTACTTGCGTTGGTTGATAAACAAGACATCTAACTTGACCAGATGGATGTCAAGACGTCATTCTTGCATGGTGATCTTCAAGAAGAAGTTTATATGCAGCAGCCAATAGGTTTTGTTGAGAAGGGGTGAAGACTTGGTGTGTCAGTTAGAAAAGACTCTTTATGGTCTAAAATAGTCATCAAGGGAGTGGTATCATAAATTCTACTCGTTCATGCTCTCTCAAGGCTACAAGTGTAGCAATGTGGACCATTGCCTCTACACTAAGCGAACTAACGATGGTAGTTTGCTGATTTTGGTCCTTTATGTGGATGATATGTTAATTGTTGTGAAATGCAGGGATGAGATTTTAGCCTTGAAGTCAGAGTTACATGCAAACTTTGAAATGAAAGACATGGGTGAAGCAAGCCATATGCGCATTAAGCGAGACAGATGCAAGAAATTGGTCTATTTGTCTCAATCTGAGTACAGTGCTAAAGTGCTAAAGCATTTCAATATGGAGAAGGGGAAGCATTGAGTACTCCATTGCCTCCATATGTGAAATTTTCTAAAAATGATTGCCCTAAGTCTGAAGAGGAAAAGGCTAAAAGCGGCACAAGTGCTTTATTCATCTGCAGTTGGGAGTTTCATGTATGCTATGATTGCTATACATCTTGATATTGCTTTTGTAGTGGGAGTTGTTAGCAGATATATGTCAAATCCAGACAAGAAACATTGGGAGGCAATGAAAGGGGTTATGCGATATTTGAATGGTACAAAAGACATGTGCATTTTCTTTGGAAGAAAGGAAGCATGTGTAATTGGTTACACGGATGCAGATTATGCAGGAGACTTGGACAAGAGAAGGTCCACTTCAGGCTATGTTTTTGAAATCACTGGAGGTGCAGTTTCATGGTGATCTTGTTTGCAAGATTGTGTTACCTTGTCTATTACATAGGCTGAATACGTTGCGGCTTTAGAAGCTTGCAAGGAAGCTATATGTCTTGGTCCACTGGTGGGAGACTTGGGAATCAATGTTGAGATGCCTATGTTACATTGTGATAGCCAAAGTGCTATACAATTGGTAAAGAATCCAGTGTTTCATGCAAAGGCAAAGCATGTAGATGTGAAGTATCACTTCATTCGTGAGGTGCTTGAGGACAAGCGATTGCAACTTGCCAAGATTCACACCACTGAAAACCTTGCTGATCTTCTAACAAAGGGCTTACCTTCAGAGTGGTTTGCACATTGTCGGGCACTCATGGGCATTGGGTAGATGATCATGGTCATTGTCTACCTGTATTGTATATATATATATACATTGTCACCCCAGCTTAAAGGCACATTGTCCTTTAAGTGGGAGGTTGTTGGGGTGGTAAATCCCAATGTGCCGCACCTAAGTGTTGGGCGGCCGGAGACTATCGGGAACTAACACTGACCGTTCATTCTACATAATAAAAGAATAAGGAGTCATAACCCTAACAATATTGTGTTTGGAGTCCATCGAAACCTGTGTCTCCTCTCTTCTCCATTGCTGCACACACACACACACACACACACACACACACACACACACACACACACACACACGCTCTCGCACGCACTCTTCACTATTGACGTGTCAAGTTAGTGAAGAACAGAGCCAACCTTCAGATCACGATCGAGGGGCCTAAACCCTAAGAAGAGCAGAAGAAGAGGTCCTACCAACTTATGCGGCCCCGTCCGATGGGGCCCAAGAGACATAAAGGAATTAAAATAAATCAGGACCCACACACACACAGGGTCTTGCACAACAAGCAATGAAGTAGTAGCCATATGAACGCTCTGGATTTTTCACTAACTAGTGACGTGGTGGCAGACTGTACGGATTTTTGTGTTTTGCATTTACTATTGACGTGGCAGTTGTATGGATAATTGTGATTTACACTAACAGGTTTTAAGCATTGCTTTTGAACCAAATGCTTTTGATTTTAAATGCTTTTCATGTAGACTGCTTTTGGGGGCCTAGGGCCTTCAAATATGAGGCCATGGGCTCATTCCCTAGCATGCTTCTTGGAGAAGGTGCAGAGTCTGGAGTATCGGCTTGTACTGTGTTGATGCAATATAAAGAAATACCGAAAGGGGTGCCAAGGTTTGGGGCCAATACTCTTTGGGGTGGAATTCCACCACTCCGGGTCAGGTGTTGTCTCTCTCTCCCTCTCAGTTCAGTCGTTATTGAAGTGCTAAAAGTATGTTCAATCTGTTCGTTTCGGCTGGCACGTGGTGCCCGACTTGTGACACACACCCGTGGTTTAGAGACTGTTGATTGCAGAGACTAGTGGAGAGGGTCTAACATTGGTGGGTTGATTATGGTTCCTGTTGAGCTTGCTAGTAGCTCAATAATGGTTAAGTCAAAGGCAAGCCCCGAGAGACTCCATTATCAAGACTATACTTCCCAACGGTGTACCTCGAGCTAAGTCCTTTTCAACGAAGATAATAATTCTCTGTCCCACTTACCCTATTGCAATGAATAGGTCCAACCTTTCATGGACAACTTAAGGACCTCTCTTCTTAAGCAAGAAAAGAGAAACCAATAGCTCTGATACCAATGTAATAGAAATGTCCTATGAAGATTGAGAATAGTGGAATTAAGAGAACTATAGTGAGCATTTTAATGAGACTACTTTGAGAACATAGAGGGTAAACTTAATTGGCGGTAAACTTGACATGAACAATACTTTTTCAAGAGAGAGAATTAGAGACATGACAATAGTTGAGGACCCTATTTATGTGGATCCGGTACCCCCTCCAAAAGTCTTTTGTATTATAATTTCTCCCATAAAGAGATACTTGATTCAATACAAGCTTTGTGTTCCTTAATACCTTGATGGTGCAATGGATAGAGAGCTTAATGCACCACAATTATTCCCGTAACTTAGCTAATTGAAGGCATTAACTTGTCCCCGGTCTCAGTCCCAAGACCTCAAACACCTACAAAGGTTGAGAGAGAGCTAGTAGGGAATGAGGGTAGGGAAGAGAAAGAAGAAACATTCATATGAGAAAGAAATAGTTCCTTACTTATCATCACTCTTCTTGCTTAGCATAGCATAATAGCATAGTAATGAAGATGGAGAAGATGGCAAGCTTAAGCATCAAAGCATGGATCTTGGTTGGATTTGCATTCCTTATCCAAGAGTGTTGGTGTAGGCTCTCAACTTCTCAACAAGCTTGGAGAAGGAGATGGAATTCTTGCACTTTCACCAAGTGAGAATGAGCATGTGAGTGTGTGTGTGTGAGAGAGGGGGAGATGGAGTTCTTGCACTTTCACCTAGTGAGTGAGCATGTAAGTGTGTGTGTGTGTGAGAGAGTATACCCCCGAAGCACACCCCCACCTTGCTTTGGTCGACCCCTCCTTGCAGCTCATGCTTGCATTTGATTGGACCCCTACAAACTTAGCAAATCAAAGCATAGTGTATATCAAGAAACCATGCTAGCCTTAGGACAAGTGTCCTCCTTTCCCCTTTGAGAGAGATTACTTGATAAATGCATTAACAATTAATTTAATTAGCTAAATTATCATTGGATCCCTCTAGGGATCAACCAATAGGCTTTAGGCACACTATGAGGGCAACCTAGTTAGGGGCTTGACATGTGTCCCATTTTCCTCTTTGAGCAAGGGGTGTCCTTTGGGTGAAGAAGGATCCATTCAACATACCCCCCTACACTTGGGGCTTGCCCCCTCTTTTGTAGGCATATGCTTCACTTTTTAGAACATCTTAATCCCCTCTAGCATCTTAGTCATGAAGCACCTTAAGCACCTCAAGCACCTTAGTTAGCAAGCACAACAAGCACCTCGAGCACCTTAGTCGGCAAGCACGAAAAACACCTCAATCTTGGGCTAGATTGCCACCTCAAGTAGAGCCCTAGCTTGCGTAAGGTCCTAGGTCTAAGGACTTGTAGCACTAAACTTTGGAGCTAACCGTAAAACCAATCCGAGAGGCCAACAATGAAAGGACATTAAATTTTATAAGTTGTACCAACTTATGGGGTCATGTTCGATGGGACCCAGGAGAAAAAGGCTTAACAAAGCGTGGAAGGGTTGATGATGTGGCAGCTATATGGAACTCACAATTTGCATTTCTAACAACGGACCTCCATAATTTGCGGTGCTTGTGGAATTTGTACAATTTTTTGCAAAATGCACTGGCAGCCCTAGCGCTAGCTTTTGGGACCACGGTGCTTTTAGACTTGAAGCTTTTTATATATATTGCTTTTGAAAGGCCAAGGGTTTATAAATAAAGTGTGAGGGCTTCAGTTTCAGGCAGCTGAAATGAGAACCCTCAGACATTGTAATTTGAGAAGCATTAATAATAAAAAAATACCGAAATGGGCGCTAGTCTTTGGGGCCAATCTCTCTAGGCACGGAACTACATCGTCCCCCGTCGTCTCTCTCTCTCTCTCAATTTTGTCAACTCTTTTAGTTTTCTCTCGTGTGTTGTGGTAGATTCTTGACTTGTAGTGTCCAACTCTGTTACAGAAGAGCTCGTTGTAAGGTGCAGCGGAAGTAAATGTTGAACTTTGCTCAAGATGAGTGCTCCAAACTGTGCTCAAGGGTTCCTTTTACTTACAGAAGGGAGAGACTTCCGTTCCTATAGTGAGAGAGTGCAAATGATCACAAACAAAGTGGGAAACACTGTGCATGAAGGTGCTGAGACTAAGAGATAGAGAGAGAAGAATATGACACCAGAATGTTGTCAAACCCTCCTCCAAGGGCCCCACTCTCTATGGAGAGAGATTGCACAATCCTCGTACAATGGTCTAAATGCGAAGGACTTGCCGAAGATGTCGATGACGATGATGACGACGACGAGACGGGCTGAAAACTAAAAACGATAGGGGCTGAAATCTGCAAATCTTGTATCTACTGAATTTTGACTCTATGTCGGTGACTATGTTAGTGACAATGGCAATGACGACAATGCGACGACAATGCGTTGAAAACGAAGATGCTGAAATCTGCGAATAGTGGGCTGGATCTGCAAACTCTGGTTGATCTGATCGTGCGACAAGGATCTGCTATGGGAAGGTGAGATCTGCGAGGTTTGGGGGCTACGGTACGGAATCTAACTGTTAAAAACTGAAAAGACTGATGCAAAAGTGTCTATTGCCGAGAATCTGCAAAACACTAATGTAGGTCTGCAAATGCAATAACGCTAGGCTGATCTGTTGTTTGCAAAAATGCTAGGGTTGATGTTGATATCTGCTACAAAACGCTAGAGAATCTGTTGTTTCCAGGCTGATCTCCAGCTTGCAAAACGTTGGGGCTGATATGCAAATGTTGAAAACGCTAGGCTATTCTTGATGGCTGAAAATGCTAGGTTTTCCTGCTGCAGGTCTTGCTGAGAAGGTGTACTACCAAACACTGGGTCGCTGATGCCCTTCTGCCAGAAAATACCAGTGCTAGCTTTCTTATATATTAACTTGCTAAAGTTTCCCTACCCAGTTTCCCAACAGAGTCACTTATTAATAATAAGTGAAAACTGGCTAAAATAGGAAAGATGGGTTCTGTGCACTGTAAAATGCTCATGATGGCTATTGATTGTAGTGATGAGGATCATGATGTGTACAACCAAAGAATATGCAACTACTCTAAGTGCCTGGACATGCACGGCTTGCAAACAGACTCATAAAGGTACCAGAACACTTCCTAAGCTGAAATGAACCCTAGACATGAAGTAGCTTGTCCACATGCACGTGCAAATCCCCTGCTTTTTTAAGTGAGGTACTAGTACTGACCTATATGGCGTCGAGGGAGATTTCCAACAGTGTCTGGAAGAATCCTGGGAAGGACTCTTCGCCGGCCCACTATGATCTGTGGGTCGTGCGATACTTGAACTTCATAAGGTTTGTAATGCTTGCTTCTTTGGGCCGCGTCCAAAGCGACATGGCAAAGGGTTCTGTGGCTGCTTCAATGCTCCAACTTCGGCTATGGATGTAAGTCCATCTTCTTTAAGAATCTCCAAGGAGGAAAATTCCTGAAACCACTTCCAACACCAAAACATGAACATACCCATACCATGTAAAGTGACTAGAAAAATTCTAGTTTTCTTTAAAGACTGTGCATGTAATGTAGATGAACAAAGAGATGGAGTGCCAAACCGTTCATCAAACACACACAAAAATTGGAGTCAAAACTTGTCTTTCTGATCTACATCTATCAACAGTGGCAAATCACAATGAAAATGCCGATGATTGATACTTAATCTTTCTTGTGCTCTTTCAGATACTGTGTCACATCTTGATCATGCAAATCATGTGTGTCGTGCTTTGGAGAAGAAAAGATTGAGAGAGTATCTTTCTTCTTTTTCTTTTCAAGCTTCGCCTGCACATTAGAAATGAGAGATGAATAATGAACAACTTCCTCCCCACGAATGACAATGGGAGAGTCACTTTTGGCATTGAAAGTAAAAGTATTAGTAGCTGGCCAATCAATGACAGGGTTATGCTCACGAAACCATCGAATGCCTAAAAGCATATCACATCCTGAAAGAGGAGACACTACAAATTTTCTGCGGAAGGACACTTATTGAATTGTAAATAACACAACAAGGCACTCTCCTGTAATCAGAGAGTATGTACTGGGAGCGAAGCCCAACACCTCGAAAGGAAATGTCTTGCTAACCTCCAAGTGGGATCTTTTGACAAGAGAGTCACTAATCACATCATGCATACTACCTGGATCAAACAATATGACAAAACACTAACCCTTCACATGACCATAACACTTCATGAGAGACTCATCAATGGGAGGATAATGAGAAACTTGGGTCACACTCGTGTTCTAATTTATGGCATTAACAAAGGATGTGGGTTCTGTGGGTTCTTTAGATTTTCTAGATTCAATCTTAGGACATGTTCGTTTTATGTGACCCTTTATGTGACAGTGATAACATTGACCTTCCTTAAAATAAATTCTTTGTTCTTTTGACATGATGTATCCTCCTAGAATTCCTTGTGTTGATTTTTCATTTGGAGTGAGCTTAGGTTTTGCAATTGTGTTAGCTTTACCGTTAGATTCATTGTGTGAGTTCTTTTCTGAGAGACTAGATGAAGATTGGTTAGAAGAGATACCATTCTTACTGTTCTTACTATTTTGAGGGTTTTGAGAAGTCTGAGAGGTACTTTGAGAAGTCTTGTTGTCCATAGGCTTTCCCTTATTGTGCTTCATCTCCTGTGCAAAATAAATTGCTACCGCCTTGTTGAAATCTATGGGGTCGAGGACTTCAAGATCAAACCTGATATAGTCGTCCAACCCAAAAATGAAAGCCTCTTTGCAGTCAATCATCCGATTTGCGTAATTGGGTGCCGAGTTTCAAAACACAATCAAAGAAAAACATAACAGGAAAACCATTTTGCTTGAGACTGCACCAATCTTCTTTCAATCGTGCGAGGTACTGAGGTGGCATAAACCGCACCTTGAGCTTGTCTTGGAAGTCGGCCCAATTGAAGGAAAGGGGTGCGCCTTCATCGGCTTCCTCTAGGTGTGCGGCCAACTGTGTCTCTTGCCATGCGTGGTACCAATTAATGGAATCACCGGTAAGGTGGCTATCGTCAAAACCTTGCTATTCCCTATCTTCTTAGTTGTCACAAAATAAGCATTAAATTGATGCAACCAAGAATGAATGACACTAGAATCGATCTTACTATCATACTTACTGAACGTGATCTTCTGTGTGATGCGGTTGTTGGAGTTCGAGTCTCTGCTACTTAATAAACTACCAACATCTTTGACCGGCTCGGGTTTTGAGGTTAGGACCAACTCTTGCATGCGTTGATCTCTCTGCACCTCATGCTCTAAGTCCAAGGCCACTCATCTATCTTCGACCGCCAAGCGTGCTTGCTCGCGCTCATGCTCCAAGGCTACCCTTCTAGAAGTCTTTGGCCACCAAGCACGCTTGCTCGTGCTCACGCTCCAAGGTTGCCGTTCTTTCTTCGGCCGCCAAGCACGCTTGCTCATGATCCAAGGTTGCCCTTATTTCTTCGTGCTCGTGCTCCAAGGCGGCATGTTGCGCTTCTTGTCGTATCATCATGTCCATCATCATCTTGACCAAAGACTCCATAGGATTTGGTGCAATCCTTGATGTAGATGGGGAAGGGGGAGGGTCAAACCTCTTGGTGGGGACAGTTCTTCTTCTCCACCTCCATGCTCATCACCTCCATGCGAAGTATCCATTCCACTTTGGATGATGTCCATACACTGAGATCTTGGGTTCTTAAGTTCACGAAGAACTTGGGCTCTTGAGGTTCTTGGGTTCTTGAGTTCTTGAGTCCTTGAGATCTTGAGATTCTTGAGGTTCTTTCTTTAGCTTGCAATCTGTGTTAGAGAAGGATTCTCTCTTACCCAAGCTCTTCTCTTTTCTGGGGCGCACCCCTTGGCGGCCTTGCGCTCACACCAAGGTTTCTTTTTCCCACCTCACGTTGATTGGTTGGTCGTTGAGTGCACAGTCCACTCTCAATGAGTGAAAAGAGGAACAAGGGGAGGCCAAACAAGCCCTTGTTTCTTGGGTTACTTGTCACTCTTCAACAACACCATTAGGAATTGACACGCCTAAGTGGACTGGAGTAACGTGCGACCGCAACAAGCAAAAAAAATTATGTGGTTCTTTCCTTGAGTGATACAGAAACACTGCCAAAGCTCTGATACCAATGTAAGGTGCAACGGAAGTGAATGTTGAACTTTGCTCAAGATGAGTGCTTGGAACTGTGCTCAAGGGTTCCTTTTACTTACGAAAGGGAGAGCCTTCCGTTCCTTTAGTGAGAGAGTGCAAATGATCACAGACAGTTCCACTATGCATAGTATGGACTAAATACTATATCCCCACTAAAGTTGTCAATGCCCAATAGTGGGTGTTGGGGTATAAAGCCCAATGTGGTCACCCAGGTAAGTGGGCGGGCGGCCAAGTATGTACACATATTCTTTTGTAAAAACCTAATAAGAACTCACTATGCTCTACACATTACAATAGAGCGAGTTCACCATATCGTCGTGCTCTTCTTCTTGCACTCTCTCTCGCGTCGCACTTCCGCTCGTACTCCTTCAACTGGTATCAGAGCTCAGATCGAGGCTCGGGGCAGCACTGCAGGAGGCTAGAGTCACCAACTCAGATTGGAGTGAAATTTGACAGGCGAAGACACGGCCCCAAATCTCGTGGGAGAACCCAAAGGGCCTAGTGTTATCAGAATTTCATTCTGAGGTCATCTCGGCCACCGTTCGGCTTCGACAAAGGTCTGCGCAGGCCATTTTCGACTACGTGGTCTCGACGGGTGCAGATCCGACTCTGCAAATTTGGGGTTTTCGGACTACGATTGCAGGTTCTGAGGATATCGACACTCCCAGAGTGTTGATTTGTGGCTGTCTACACATCGAAGGACAGCTCACAGTTCTTGGAGGCGTGTCACATACGACACGGGCGCATCTACACACAGACTATAGGCGACATCCACTAGTTCATCAGGTAGCTTGTGTTTGTTGCTTGATATTCCAGATTTCATCCTGACATTGCAGGTACTTCCACATGGGATGTATTGTCAGAGATGATGTATGTTTGTTGAGGGTTTGCTGGCTGTGAGTCACGCAGCAAACAACCGCCGCAACGGTTACAGCATATAGTGGGAAATTTGTGGATGTATGACTTTGTGGGAAGTCTATGTACTGTCAGATTTACTGCAGCCTTTGTTGAGGGTCGAGCGAGGTTTTATTGAGCTGGGGGATTCTCGAATGTTGAGATCCTTTCGGTGATACAGGTCTTGGAGCGATCCCTCGAGCACCCTTAGATAGGCAGCTAGGATGTATTGACTGTGAGTTAGACAGTTGGGATTGCATCTTTGCTTTACTGCCGTTGAGGCATTGTCACAGTCTATGCTTACAGGACAGTGACAGGACAGTGAGAGATAGTACAGGTGCAGGACAGGTTTACCCGCAACTTACAGTGTCAGAGAGACAGTGTTTTTTGAGCTATTTTTGGTCTGTTTTTTTAGTACACCAGAGCCATTTTACAAAGGAGACTCTGCCGAAATTTATGCAGAATCTGAAGCTTTCTTGGTTCATTTGACAGGTTGATATTGGTTCAGAGGTCAGTTTACAGGGGAAACTCTGCCGAATTTTTCCGAGGAAAGTAAACCACTGTGAAGCGTAGCTATGGCTGGATCACAGGACACTTCTCTTTACAATATCAAGAAGCTGGATGGAACCAATTTCCCATTGTGGAAGAAGCAGATTTGGCACGTGTTGGTACAAAAGAAGCAGATAAAACCTATAAAGCTCAAGGGGATAAAACCAGAAGATATGGACGAAGATGAATGGAGCGAAATGGATGAATTGGCACTTTCTACCATTATGCTGACTTTGGCAGAAAGCGTTTACTTCAATGTAGCAGACGAGATGTCGGCTTATCAAGCATGGTTAAAGCTGAGTGATCTTTATGAGAAGCAGAGTGCAGCTTCACAGGTATACTGGCTTAAGAAGCTTGTTGACTTGAAGATGAAAGAAGGGACACCTATGTCCAATCATCTGAATGAATTCAACACAATCTATAGTCAGTTGTCAGCTCAAGGTGTCAAGTTTGATGAACCTGTTAGAGCTATGTTCCTGTTGATCACATTGCCGGAAAGTTGGGACACTTTTCGCATAGCTTTGAGTAATTCTGCACCTCCAGATGGTTTGAACATAGCAGGTGTAGAAGGAAGTCTGCTTACTGAAGAAACCAATAGAAAGACAATGGACAAAGGCAAAGGAACAACCTTAGTTGTCAGGGGAAGGACCAAAGAAAAGTACAAAGGTGGAAAGAGGAATCAGTCTCGTAGCAAGTCCCGCAGTGCTAAAGGCAAGAGTGACATAGAATGCTACCATTGTGGCAAGAAGGGTCACATGAAAAGAGACTGCAGAGAATGGAAAGCAGAAAAAGGCAAAGAGAAAGCTGAAGACCATGGTGAGAAGAACAAGTCCTCAGTGAAGATTCAAGAAATAAATGTGACAAACAGTGTTGCAGAGGATGACAGTCTAGTGTCAGGAGACATCTACTTCTTGAAGAATACAATGGACTTAGCTCTTCTTACAGCATCTGATGGAAATGCACTGAGTGACTGGATTATAGACTCAGGGGCATCACTTCATGTGTCTCCAAACAAGGAGTGGTTTACCTCTTATGTGACCACTAAAGATCATGTTCGGTTAGGCAATGGGCAGACATGTGAGATCTTAGGTGTTGGAGATGTTCAATTGAAGTTTCAGAATGGCTCTTCTTTCACGCTGAAGAATGTGAGACATGTTCCCGCAATTAAAAAGAGCTTGATCAGCACAGGTTTACTTGATGATGCTGGCTACGTCACCACTTTTGGACAGAACATGTGGAAGATATCCAAGGGTTCTATGACAGTAGCACATGGAGTAAAGTCTGGAGGACTTTACATGATTTATGTATCAAATGTCTCTAAAAATGTAATCAATGTAACCGAGCAGCCGAACGTTTCTTTGTGGCATAGCCGGTTAGGACATATGTCCAAGAAGGGAATGGGAATCTTGTCTCGTTCTGGTTATTTGCCTGGCTTTTCATTTAATGATTTTGAATTCTGTGAACATTGTCTGTATGGTAAGCAAACACAGCAGCCACATAAGCATAGAAGCAGTAGAAGAGATACATAGTTGGCACTTGTTCATAGTGATTTGTGTGGACCTATGCCTAACCTATCTCTAGGGGGAGCTTCCTACTTTATGACATTTATAGATGATTACTCGAGGAAAGTATGGGTTTACTTTCTCAAGCACAAGGATGAAGCATTTAGTGTTTTCAAAACGTTTGTGACACTTGTGGAGAATGAGAGTGGCAAGAAGCTTAAATGCTTACGCACTGACAATGGTGGAGAGTATGTTTCAAAGGCCTTTCAGGACTTTTGTGAGTCAAAAGGTATAAAACGTGAACTTACTACTCCTTACAATCCTCCTCAAAATGGTGTTGCTGAGAGGATGAATAGGACCATACAAGAGAAGGTCAGAAGTATGTTGTCTAATGCACAGCTGCCAAATGGGTTTTGGGCTGAAGCTGTATCAACAACTGTTCATCTTGTAAATAGATCTCCTAGCAAGGTTTTGCAGAAGGATTCAGTGCCAGAGATGGTATGGTCAAGCAAAATGCCCTCATACAAGCATCTCAGAGTTTTTGGATGTGAGGCATATACTCACGTTCCAAAGGAATTTAGGAACAAACTTGAGCCAAAGAGTAGAAAGTGCATCTTTCTAGGCTATGGTAATTCTGGTGAGATGGGGTACAGACTTTGGGATCCCGAATCCAGAAAGGTTGTCCGCAGCAATGATGTTCACTTCAATGAATCCAAATATCATTCTAAACCAGAGAGGGTTGAGGAGATTAGAAGAGTTGTCTTCCAAGAAGATGGACTTGCACGTGCAAGACAAAATGTCAGGGCTCAAGAGGAGCAAGGACAGGATAGAGTCGAACCACAGGTTGTGGCTGAGCCTGATCCACCTATTGTGCGTAGATTTGGACTTGTCACGCGACCTCCTGATAGGTTTGTTCCATCTATGAACTATGTCATGTTGACTGATTGCAATGAGCCTTCATGTTACAAGGAAGCAGTGCAAATGAAGGACTCCGAGAATTGGCAATTGGCCATGCAGTCAGAGATGACAGCTCTGCATAAAAACAAGACATGGAAGCTAGTTAAATTACCACGGGGCAAAAAGGCTCTACCTTGTAAATGGGTTTACAGGTATAAGATCACCGCTCATGATAGTCAGCCAAAGTACAAAGCAAGGCTTGTTGCCAAGGGCTTTAAGAAAGAACAAGGCATTGACTTTGATGAAGTCTTCTCTCCGGTGGTCAAGATGACTACATTGAGATGCTTTCTTGCATTGGTTGCCATATTAGATTTGGTGTTGCACCAAATGGATGTCAAGACAGCGTTCTTGCATGGTGATTTGGATGTGGAAATTTACATGCAGCAGCCTGAAGGGTTTGTTGAGAAAGGCAAGGAAGATTGGGTATGCCAGTTGTTAAAGAGTCTTTATGGCTTAAAACAATCACCGAGGGCATGGTACCATAAATTCCACAATTTTATGCTTTCTCAAGGCTACAAACGTAGTGAGTTCGATCACTGTCTATATACAAAGAAGGCTAAGGATGGTAGTTGGCTGATCCTTATTTTGTATGTGGATGACATGTTGATTGCTGGCAAGCACTTGGAAGAAATTTCAGCTTTGAAGTCAAAGATGGAAAAATCGTTTGACATGAAAGACAAGGGTGAGGCAAGTCATATACTTGGTATGCGCATTGAGAGAGACAGATCAAAGAAGTTGATTTGGTTATCTCAAACAGAGTATATTGACAAGGTTTTGCAACGTTTCAATATGGAGAAGGGAAAGGCACTGAGTGTTCCATTGCCACCATATGTGAAACTTAGCAAACAAGATTGTCCTGTGTCTGAGGAAGAACAGGCTGAAATGGATAAGTCTGCAGTGGGTAGTTTGATGTATGCAATGATTGCTACTCGCCCAGACATTGCATTTGTAGTGGGAGTAGTAAGTCGATACATGTCAAACCCAGGCAAGAAACATTGGGAGGCAGTGAAAGGAATATTGAGATACCTGAAAGCTACAAAGAGTATGCGTATATGCTATGGGAGTCAGGAGCTAAGTGTAAAGGGTTTTACAGACTCAGATTATGCAGGTGACTTAGACAACCGAAGGCCTACGTCAGGGTATGTCTTTACATTGGCTGGTGGAGCAGTATCATGGCGTTTTAGATTACAAGATTGTGTTACTCAGTCTACTACAGAGGCTGAATATGTTGCAGCATCAGAGGCATGCAAAGAATCAATTTGGCTTAATCGACTAGTAACAAATTTGGGAATCAAAGAAGAGATGCCTGTGTTATATTGTGATAGTCAAAGTGCTATACAATTGGCTCGCAATCCAGTTTATCACTCAAAGACAAAGCATGTGGATGTGAAGTATCATTTCATCAGGGAAATTCTCGAGGATAAGCAACTTCATCTTGTCAAAGTTCACACCACAGAAAATCCTGCTGATCTACTTACAAACGGACTTCCCTCAGAGAGCTTTGCGCATTTTCGCAAGCAGTTAGGTGTAGGGTAGTACATCACTTCTCTACATCTCTTGTATATTAGCTTGTAGAGTAGCTTCTCTCACACTTAAAGTACCACATTGGACTTTAAGTGGGAGGTTGTTGGGGTATAAAGCCCAATGTGGTCACCCAGGTAAGTGGGCGGGCCGCCAGGTATGTACACATATTCTTTTGTAAAAACCTAATAAGAACTCACTATGCTCTACACATTACAGTAGAGCGAGTTCACCATATCGTCGTGCTCTTCTTCTCGCACTCTCTCTCGCGTCGCACTTCCGCTCGTACTCCTTCATTGGGTGTGGAACTAGGTACTATTATATGATCCCAGACACCCACACCACACACGCACACGCATGAGCATACACCAATACGAAGATCTATGCACTCAATTTTTCTCATAACTAGATGCAGGGTAGACTCAACCATAGTGAAACCTAGCACTAAAAGAAGCATATAAAAAATTACCACAAAATTAAGGTAGTTGATAGGGCACAAACGATAGAAGGAATCAACACAATATCAATTGGTCGTAATTTGGACAAAAAATTGACAAATTAAAATCTGCATTTTCGATATACAGGTAAAAAATATACCTAGATAAATCGAAGACAAGCACAGATTCACTTGTAAAGGAAAGTGCAAGGTAATTACTCAAGAGTAGCCATCCACACGACAATATAACCATCAACTCTATCACGCATAGTATTGGAGATTTCTTATGTATAATCACCAATGTGTAAGTTGAGTTGTCCTTGGATTCTGGAGTCGAATTCATGTCCAATCCTTCAAACGGAAGAGCTAAATGTAACTCAAGAGCATTGGGAACATTTCCTGAAAGAGGATGTGGCTGAATTTGTGTTACAATGGGCTGAGAGTGATGATAGAGTGAGCACTGTTAGTGAGTGTCCATTCGATGCTAGGAGGAGGCTCTTGCACAATGGAATTGGGACATTGTGGATATGGAGTTACGGTCCCAACATGGATAACCTCTCCAAAAATGCCAACAAGCTTCCCCAACCATACTCATACATGACCCAAATATAAGCGGCCTACAATGGGAAAATCTATAGTAAACCCCCTGCCCTAGCATCTATATCTAGATGCATTTACTCCCTATGTATCTAACTCCTTGTGTAGATAACTTTCTTTGTATGTAGACCTCGGTTCATAACAACTATGATGAATCCCCCTTACATAGGAATGCTTTTGGGTTGTTGTCTACTCGATTCTTATCTTGAGTGTGCTGTAAAGTGTTGGTCAAGTGTTGTGAACAAAATTTCAAGTACTACAAAGTGTCAAGTTAATGCTTTGTGTTGTCAGTACATCAATACCCCCAAAATGTCCAAGACAAAATGGTTGACTCTATCCCAATCTATCACGAACCTGTGACAAAGTAGTGGAGTGGCCCTCTCCCTTGTGCAGCATGAATTGCACCAAACTCAACTTGCTTAATCGACGTGCACTGTTAGAATAGTTAGATCTAAGCCAATAGCCTCAAGGTGAAGCTCTGACAACTAAGGAGTATCTGCCAAGAAGTCCTCCTCCATCCACCTCACATCAAGATTAGGGTAATTTTGAACTTGACCAAGTATTTCTAGACTAGCTCACCCTTCACTTTTCCTTTCCTTGTGCGCTAGGATCTGCTCAAGTAGAAGAATCTCCTCGGTGTTTTCTACCTGAGATTTCTCCTCTATCTCCTTGTCCTCTGGCACCTCACCCTTGAAAGACCATAGAAAATTCACATGGTATGCATTGTGAATCATCCAAGTATCTGGAAACTGGAGTCTAAAAGATACGTTTCGCGACTTGAAAGGGCACATAGTATCATATATTTAGCTATGAATATAGCTTCTCCTGCTAGTTGTTTAGGCCATACTTGTACGGCTAGTACGCCTCCAAGCTGGCCACTCATAGTCTAGGTTGTACCTGCTTCGGCCGCCCGAGTTAGGGGGCAGCCACCCACTTTGTCTGGGCGCCCTCATATTTCATTTATTTCTTGTTAAGTCATGGGGGATTTTTCTAGGCATTTCCCTTGGGCACCTATTTATAGGGCTAGGGAGGTACCCACTTCCACATCTCATCTCACAAAGATCATACTGATTGTACTACAGGTCCTGCTCATGGTAGTCATGGGGGGACTGATCGCCCCCTCTTCACCATATCTTGCATTTGTGTTATATTCTCTCTCTCTCTCTCTCTCTCTCTCTCTCTCTCTCTCTCTCTCTCTCTCTCTCTCTCTCTCTCTCTCTCTCTCTCTCTCTCTCTCTCTCTCTCTCTCTCTCACGCTTCCGCACACGTGCACTCTAACACGGTATCAATAGCTATAAGATATGCCTGTTCTGAGGTGCTACATCACATTAGGTTCTTCTCCTAAGGGCTGGATCAGCCAACGTTCTTGCAACTAGAGCTAGGCAAGCATAGAAACATGATCCATTTCTATCACGGAGGACCTCACCTCAACCTACATTTTTTATAAGAAACATCAGATCTACTAATATCCTTGCTAACACTACACTTCTAGGACAATTTTGTCGTCGGAAATGCCCCTCCTACATTTGCGTTTTTTATCTTCATCTGGACAGGTGCTACGTTTTTGCAGCAGGAGGGCAATGCTCAACTTCTGGACCCCCGGTCTCGCAACCACCTACCTGGCTTTGCATCTGGTGCATACGAGTATCCTGAAACCGACTCGTAGGGCGGTAGACTATGGCTTTCACCCAAAATTATTTACTTTACTTTAGATTTTCACACACAGAGAGAACTTTGCAAAGGTAACCTGCGATGGGAATTAAAACTTAAAGCACACATGGCTCAGAAGCTAGAATGCTCCAAGCAGATGCCGACAACCTGTAGGCCCCAAAATTGGCGCCCCTTTTGGTATTTCTTTATTTTTTAGGAGGGTAAATTACAAATAAGAGTTCTCAAAATTATTTATCTGTATCCAGCTAGATACCGCTTGTTCTAGAAAAATTTCGACAGCATAACAATCCTAAAACTTGCCCAAAACCAATTCCTCTGCTGGAACTCAAAAAAGTAAACACAGCATGTTGTATTTACTGGTTTTTGCCCTGTTTTCAGCCCTAAATAGTCCCTTAACCCACTGTCCTCTAACAATGGGGCACTGTTCTCAATGGTTTTTGCATCCGTATGACTGAAAAATAGTCCAAATTCAGTGCATAACAAGCACTGAAAATGCACCTGTACGATGAGGTTATCACCCTCACCTATGCCTGCTTTTGGAGCACGAGTTAGCTACTCCTGTTCCTACTCAGACAGGCTCTTGCCTTAGTAAAAATGCATATGCCCACACAACTGTACATGAGTCAAATGAAGAGCCCTCTTGTGGGACATCAAATTACTGCACGTAGGGGAGAGAGGGGGGGAGAGAGAGAGGGAGAGAGAGAGAGAGAGAGAGAGAGAGAGAGAGAGAGAGAGAGAGAGAGAGAGAGAGAGAGAGAGAGAGTAGTGTAAGGTGTGCAGGACATGACTTCTTGCACTAGACTGTACATGAGAGGGAAATCTTGCAGTCAATAGCTCTTAACATGTGACAAACGCTTGCAAATGAGCTCTCCCAGCTAGAAATCGAGCGCCCCTTCTTGCTGCAAGAGGAAAGTGCACCAAAATGTGCCACTTGGCACATTTACACACAAAAGGTTTAAATGGATAAGCCATTGCGAGAAATGGGCGTTGGTGGATATGTGGGAGGTAGGCCCATGGAAGAGCACACCTAGGCACACGTACACCAGCCTGCAATATGCCGGCACGGCATCTCGTTTGGATTGCTGCTATTGCTCTGGATTCAGGTAGCCCTAGGGCATGGGATGTTTTTTCCAAGAATGTGCAAAAAGAAATCAAAACTACTGGCCCTAGAAGAAAGAAATATCAGGAGGAGTGTCTTAAATAGCTCGTTAAAGAAGTTGAACTCTTAACCACCAAAAACAAGAAGGATCTGCCTCAGAAGCCGAGCACAAAAGATGGCTTGAAGCTAAAGTAGACTTATCAAATCTCCAACTTGAGGAGGTAAGGAAGGCCAGAATTCTTTCTAGTTCTCTAGCCAGAGGAGGCCAACCATGCACATTTCTTCAGGGCTCTTCAAGTCAAAAGAAATTGGGGCCTCATGCAGTCGCATACAGATGCTGATGGAAGGGAGACGAAGGATCCTAATGAAATGGCTCATCTTATGCTTAACCACCTGAGATAGAGCATAAGCCATCAGGCTTGCCACTTAAAAATCTCCCGACTGGTTACCCAGTTGACTTTGCAGCAGAGTTCTAAAATGTTCCCCTTGTCATTCCGGAGGTAATGACATGAACAAATTTTATGGTCCAAAATAGTAGTTTCCTAAATTTTAGGGAATGCTTCAGTTGGACTCCCACTAGTCATCTGACTGTCTAACCCCACTCGGACCACATCCAAAAATGCAATGTAGCCCAATTGTCGGGTACTTTCCTTTGGTAACCCCACCTTGGCATTGTGCCTTTATTGAGTTCACTTCCTAGTATCCACCAACTTGCTAAGTGCGACTGGGAGACCTACATGATCTTGAACTGAGCCTAGAAATCCTTTTACTATACAAGTTCCAGCGCCGACCAACGTTTTGTCTGCCGGGTGAAACTACCGTTCACATTGGCCATATAATGTCCGACCATTTGCAGCCTCAAAAAGAGGGTCTCAAAAATTAAATAAAAATCATTGGAAAAAGAAACCAACAACTAAGGTTAGCAGTTGCCACATCCTCGTGACAATCCTCTCCGTCTTATATCAGATTTCGGCCATTACCTCTTGCTATTTTCTCTGTTTTCAGCCCATCTCGGGAAGTGATAGTGATTCACCACCCTTCCCTACACCTTCTACACCGCTCCGGATCCTCCCAAGAGCGTACGAGTATGTTGAAAATCGCTAGACAACAGCATTTTCATCACCTCGCAATTGCGTTTTCGGGTGGATAGCAGCCACATGGTTTGTGTTTTTCATAGAGGATGAAGTTACCTCCTGCCACAACACCATCCGATGGTGGTCCATGCGGTCTCTCAGTGACTGCTAGAGTAGACGGTATCTTCGACATCGGCTTAATCATCTACGGGCATACGATCCTTGGGAGATCCATTCATTCCAGCCATCATTTGGCGGTTGCACACTCCAGACTCGGGTGGTGACTTGTGGTTTGTTTTGGACACACCTATGCACTCATCGAAAAAGTTCACACGAGATATGGCCATGCTCATGGCATATGGGATTCCAACTTTCCCAGAGAAGACACCACCATCTTGGGTGGACAGACACTTACCACTTGACCTCGACACGTCAAATCACTTGCTTAAATAGGAGCATCTACATGGACTTAGGGAGAGGATCCTGAATCTCTTCTTGGACAGGTACATTGCTTGGATCTACAGACTAGGATGGGACTTTAGTTCTTTAGACTCTCTTGGAGAGTTTACCCATGAGATGCGGGAGATCAGGCATTGCACAACTCCATCCGGAGTCACCTGGATCTTGGCTTGGATGGTAGTGGAGATGCTCTTCTACACTCCTAATCATTTGGTGGATTGCTACCTTTAGAGTTGCTTACACTCACCCTCGGTAACCTTACAACAGAATTATCTCCCAACCTGGCAGTAGACCACTCCTAGCTTATTCACATTGAGAGCCACATCAAGATGCGGTTTGATGGCGTTGTTGGCGTGGATTTTGTTTTGGTTGACACCGGAGGATTGGAGGCAGGAGATACAGGCAAGACGGTGCAGACAAATTGGTATGGCCTTTCCTCTTCTTAGAGGTTCTTTACACCTAGACTGTTCAGTTTGGCTTCCCTTCTTCATACAAGACTATTACGGTGCACATAGCTTGGTTTGGCCACACCTCTTTTCAGAGGCCCTTCTTAGTGCAAACTGTTGAGTTGCTTTCCCCTCATCTTGGATTACCCTACCTACTGATAGGACACCATCTGATGGTGGTCGTGCGGTCTATCGGTGATTGCTGCAGCTTACGGTAGCTTCTACAGTGTAGACTGCTTAGTCTGGCTTTCCTTGATTCGGAGGAGTTTATGGCGCTGATTGCTACATCTGGCCTTCTTGGAAATTTTCACAACTTAGCCACGTGGCAACACTGGGTTACATGTTTATGCATTGACAGGCTTTCGGTCATTTTCATGATGATGAGGTTCTTGAGCTTCCCCATTTTCTCCAGACTATTTGACTACAGACACCACATATCCTATTGGGCAGGACACTTGCAAGTCTATTGGCACTTTTTTTACGACAAGGAGATGTTTTCACACTCAATTCAAGACCTTCATGCAATATCTTCTGTATCGGTGGAGTATGATAGTTTTCTACACTGCTCGTAACGGCACTTTACCATGAAGATCTCTTGGAGGTTGGGACACCCCACACTGCTGCTGCAGACATCACAACAAACATCTTCATCATTTGGTTCACATCTTTGGCTTCATACGGTTTCTTCACCATCCGGTGGTGAGAGGGGGTGTTAGACTTACACCACTCTGCGGCTTCATTTAGGTCTAGGGTATACTTGTATGGCTAATATGTCTCCAGGCTGGCCACCCATAGTCTAGGTTGTACCTGGTCCGATCGCCCGAGTTTGGGGTCGTCCGCCCACTGTCCGGGGGCCCTCATATCTCACTTATTTTTTGTTGGGTCGTGGGGTATTTTTCTAGGCATTGCCCTACCTCCCCTTGGGCACATTTTTATAGGGCTAGGGCCTGCTTAGGTCCTGAGATTTGAGAGCAGCTGCGGAGTGGCCTAGAGCAACACCAATCCACTTGCATGGAGAAGTGCTTGAGACAGCCTCTTGTTTGAAACCCCATGGTTAGCACACAGAGAGGCCATTTGGTTGGCAGAAGGCCTCATGTTTCTTGGGGTCCCATGGCAAGGGTCAGCCCACACTTTTGGTGACTGGCTCATTTTTCAGACCTTCCGAGGCTTGGTATGCCTGGCAATTTCTATACTCGGCCACTTGCATACCAACACACGTTAATGCCACAAATGTATGGAAGAAGGTTTTGGGTGAGGCCACTGAAGCAAAGCAGACCAGCGAGTCAGAGACTTTAGAAGAACAGGACATAGAGCAGACTCCCGAAGGGAAGGGTAAAGAACTGGTAACAATTAGATCAGAAAGACCAACAGCTCAATCAAAAGCTAGATCCTCTAAAAGAAAAGGAAAACAACAGACTTGCTTGTGCAACTCCAAGCAAAGCAGAAGACACCCAAAAAAGAAGAGATGGATAGTATTGACCAGACCAAAGGTAGTCCATCAGACAAAGCGATTGAGTTGTCCAGTATCCCATCAGAGGGCACGGCGGTTTTTTCTGTAAATGTTGTAGCCCGAATGAATTGAGCAGGTCTATGCACCACCGCTACATTTGTTTGGGCTTGAGAAGTGCTTGCAGACACATTATCCTTTTCAGCGGGCTTGTTTGTAACTGACTGAGTCTGGGATGTACTTACCGAGGCACTGTCTTTGTTCTTGTCACTGGCTTCTGCAGGGAGACTTACTGCTGAAGAAAGCAGACAGAATATTAATGCCCTATCACACTCTAGTGTTGATCTACAAATCGGAGCAGAATGACAGAGGTATCAATCATCGATGGATGTGTGGCTACCATCTAGGCTGGATGGAATACGATCATGAATGCTATGGGGCAGATGATGGAGATACAGGGCTCAGTTTCTAGTTCAAAGATGACTGCCATGCAAGAAGAACTTCAGAGGATAAAGGCTGAGGCTGAAGAATCAAAGAAAGAAATAATTAAATTAAGAGCTTTGCTTTTAGGGCATCAGATCAACGAGAAGAGGGATGCACGGTTGCTAAGTTCACAACAGAGACAGATAGAGAAGCTCACAGCTAACAATGTTGCTCTAGAGGAAGAAAAGAAAAAAGCTATCAGGACCAAGGATACTATGCAGAAAATACTAGATTGGAAGAGAGCAGCCCTCAACACACTTAGTGAGACTCACAATGTTATGAAAAAGGTTATGTTGGATAAATAAATCTCAGTCCTTAGTGGACATTAATGATGGAGATGGTGATTTGACTTTGAATATGAGTGATCTGCAATTTTTTTTGGGGTGTATCCAATTCGACCTGCAGGATAAAGCGAAAGAATACAACACTACTCCGATCAATGAGGCATTAATGTATATGAAGAATCAAGACCCACTGATGAAGAGTATGAGAAAGATGAAGAGGAACCTGAGGATGCTGGTGAGGATCCCAGTGGCAAGGGGGATGATGATAATGATGATGACACCCCACCCTCTCCTCCAGCCCTAGGTTTAGCAGCAAGGGTGTCACGGACCAATGCTTGACGAGGACAGATGGAAAGAAAGACGGAGAAGCAAAAGGTCCGACACAAAAGAAGGATCAGACTCGATCTGATCCATCCCAGCAGCAAACCCAACAAGGAACACAACATGAGTCAAATAGGCAACAAAACCGCTTCAGCAATTCAAAGATTGGACAAAGGCAAACAAATCGTTGAAGATTGAGATTCCAATTCAGACACAGATCGAAATTATTCAACTGAGCTGTTGTCGGCTAGCTAAGGAGCTGACTGATTGGGGCAGCTAATTTAGAAGGCTCAGGTGTGAGCATAGAGAAAGGGAGCCAGGGGTCCTCCTATTGATACCCTTGTCCAACCCCTTCTGTTGCAGCTTTGAGACCTCCTTGAAAGCGTCCCCTTTTGGTGGACAAGTAAGTCAAGATAGAGGTGCTGAATGCCAATTGATAGAGAAAGTGGAGGAGGTTGCACAGTCGACTGAGAGCTCTCAAACGAGCATGTGATTAGATTGTGCATAGATAAGGGCCGACAAGGAGCAGCCATGCTGGGCACTTGCTCGGGCAGATCAAGCTCTAAGAGCACTGTATAGAGACTAGACCTTATACAGGTTGGGGTTGTCATATCAAAGGGAGGAGGAGAATAGAGTAGCATTGGTTGGTGTGAAGGGCTTTTGGGCATCAAAAATAGGGACGCCATCTGCAACAAGGAGAGAGGTGAGTCGGCAGTGGCAAAGCATGACCCGGAGGGGAAACGGTTGCACGGATTGGTGGTCATGCATGATTGCAAACATGCCGTGAGTAGGATAGAGGAGCAAAGGTTGGGATCTCAAGCTGCAAATCATAGGCGGGTAGTGACAAGGGGAACTCCATCGGCTTGGGTTGACAGCTCGATGCAGTCTGTAAAGTGGTAGTTGCAGGTGTTTGAATGGATAGGTTTGTGACCCCGAACTAGTAGAGAGGCCAAGCTATAGAGGTGTTTTTCTCCGTCTTTCTTCTGCCATGGTTTTGGTTTCCACCATTGAGGAGCATGTACTATGGTTGGGTTTCCTTACCTCACTCTTATCTTATTGCAGACATAGCAACAACCACAAACATAATTATCAATTCATGTGGCAAAGCTGACTTTACTAGTTGTTGACATGCTAACCTTTCAACAACGCTTCCACAAAGATTCCATGAAGATTTCTCAAAGATTCTTTAAAGATTTCATATGAAGATGCTGATGAAGTGATGAAGATGAAGATGGATGCTGTAATGTGAAGATACAATCTCATGGACATCATCGAATATCCCGTTACTATTATTTTGAGCCATTATGGCCACTTTTGTAATGTTTACAGGAACTTCATATTTTAAGTCGGCAATTGTATTCTGGTCGCAGATGCTTGTTGGATGAGCAAAGCCAGCTCACGGTGTTGTAATTAAGCTCTATAGAAGCATAGGGACAAATCAGATCATTTTGGTCGGACATTAGGTTTTCTAAGGCTTAGTATATAAACCAAAACCTAAAGCTTTGTAAGGCGACTTCTAATAATCTTATCTTCTGTGCCGACTGGGAGACTGGGAGAGAGTGAGAGAGTGTGTGTGCGCGCGCTACAAGAGTTATGGTGGTCGGAATCGCAAACGGAGAGCAGCAGCGTGTTGCCCACGAGGAGAGCTACACGTTGATGCTTACATCACGCGCGTTCGTCGGTGTTTTGGCAGATTCATCCGTGAGATATTTTTGGAGTTTCGGTGAGTAAACGTTGTCCGTTTTTGCATTTCAGTATATCCACACAATCAGAGCGAGTAGAGCTACGCATTAGACATCTTAGTTTTTGGAAATGTCGACTTGCAAAAACCTGTCAGACATCCTACGTGATTCTTCACCGGGTGTTTTTGGATAGGGTTTTGGGTCACGGACCTTAGGGAGAGTGGCCTATTGGTGTTGATAGGATATTCCTCAAGTTTCGTAACGTTTCGAGAACGTCTAATGAGATTTTGGCTTGTGGTAGCATCATAGGAGACTCTCACATTCACAGAACCAATGGTATATAGATTTGATATCTCTATAGGAAGTAGTCATTAGTCAGTCGAGTAGAGGTTGACACCTTTTGCTTGCATCCACGCGCCTGCGGATCAAGCTCCGTCCTCAGTTGACATTATATGTTAGGTGAGTTCTTGCTATGTTTACGTCCATCGTGGCATATCCGCCAACATTGGCGCCGCTGCCGGAGACGAGGTCCCTAAGTAGGTGACTAAGACTAGTCCTTGAGAATAGAGGTCTCTCTAGCTTGCCAGAGTATATTCATTCTTTTAGATAGAATCGGAGAGTGGTGGACTCTTTTGGTCTTAGAGGGAGTCTAGGGAGCGTGTGTCTGGCATAGATCCTTCGACTTAGGTAGTCTTAGGTAGGAGATAGGTGTGGATTGATGGGGAGTTGGTGAGGTGGAAGAGGTGAAAAGTCAGTTAGAGAGTCTGTGTGAGGCTAGAAAGCGACTTGAGCATCAAAAATTTCACCATCCCATGTGATGAGTAGGAGTAGAGTAAGTAAGACGTATTGATTTTGATCTTGAGGATATCATGCATGCTATATTTGCTACTAGGCTCATCAAAGTTGTGAAAACATAAAATCAAGAAAAAAGTAAAATTGTATCTGGATGCTTGCTTGATGATTGATAATTGCTATGAGTAGTCCAAAGGGGTTGGCAGAGCTTAAGAGAAAGTTAAAATAGAAAAAATCACAATTTTGTCATTGGGGACATCCTACGCGTAGGATGTCTCTAGAGGTTAAAACTGTGAAGATTTTGAAAATTTTGAGGTCACCAATATGTTCATTGGGTATGTTTTACCCTAAGAACATATTGAGTTGAGTGTTTTTACATGTTTTTGGTGTCCAAAAGTCAAAAGGCGACGCCAGAAAGAGAAAAATTCATAAATTGCTTGTTTGAAGTGATTTTGACATTCAAATGAAATTTGAGCATACCAAGGTGTTGCTAGACTCAAGGGGAATATTTGAACAAGATCTTGCTTCATTCTGAGCAGAAAAAAATTTGGGCGTAGGATGCCTCCGGGGGGTTTTTAGGCAGGAATTTGGGAATTCTGAGACCACCAGAAAGCCAAAAATTCATAAACTGCTTGTTTGGAGTGATTTTGACATTCAAATGAAATTCTGAGCATACCAAGGTGTTGCTAACTCAAGAGGAACCTTTCAACCATATCTTGCTTCATTTCGAGAAGAAAAAATTTGTGCGTAGGATGTCTCCAGGGGGTTTTTGGGCAGGAATTTCGGAATTCTGAGACCACCAGTGTGTTTAAAGGGTAGGTAATACCCTAAGAACATGTTGACTTGAGTGTTTTCTCATGTTTTTTATGTCCAAAAATCAAAAGGCGGCGCCAAAAAGCAAAAAATTCATAAATTGCTTGTTTGGAGTGATTTTGACATTCAAATGAAATTCTGAGCATACCAAGGTGTTGCTAGACTCAAGGGGAACCTTTCAACCAGATCTTGCTTCATTCTGAGCAGAAAAGAATTTGGGCGTAGGATGTCTCCAGGGGGTTTTTGGACAGGAATTTGGGAATTCTGAGACCACCAGTGTGTTCACAGGGTAGGTTTTATCCTAGGAACATGTTGACTTGAGTGTTTTCCCATGTTTTTGATGTCCAAAAGTCAAAAGGTGAAGTCAGAAAGCGAAAAATTCATAAATTGCTTGTTTGGAGTGATTTTGACATTCAAATGAAATTCTGAGCATACCATTGGGTTGCTGGACACAAGGAGAGTCTTAGGTTCAAATTTGGGCCAATTCTGAGCAAAAAGACATCCTACCCGTAGGATGTCTCCTGCATGATTTTGGAACCTAGACCAACATTTGACAATACCAAAGTGTTTCATAGCATCTTATAAGCGTGCCAGTCAATTTTGGTCCAATTTGGAGCTCATTTGACTTGAAAAATCAGCTGATAGAGTATCCAGCTTCTGAAATAGATTCTTGAGCATTTGACCAGCCTACAGGTTTCATAAATAAAAAGTGAGGATACGTATGTGTTCAACACACCAAGGGGAGTCTCTGGACCAAACTTTATTCAATTTTGAGCAAAAAGACATCCTACTCGTAGGATGTCTCCAAACTAGTTTTAGGGTCCAACTATAATTTTGACCATACCCGGGGTGTTCACAGTGTCACAGAGATCCCAAATCTTCTTTTAAAATTGAATTTGGACTCATTTTGACCATTCTAAACTGCATTTCACTATTTTGGCCATAACTTTCACAAACGATATTGGATTGGAAAAGTTTTTATATCAAAATGTAGTCGGAGAGCGACACTACAAATCTTAGAGCAAAACTTGAACGAAATGTATGACTTTGGCAACCAATTAGGTCAACTTTGAAAAAAACGTCGCTTAAGGCCTCAAAATGCATCCGGAAGTCAGGTGTGTCTAAAACCGACAATTCGAAAGAATTGTGAGAAAACGATCACGGTTTTGAACATAGTTTTGACTTCTCCCTAGGAGAGGGGCTAGTGAGCCATAAGCGAGGTCATCGGCTAGAGTCAACCCAGGCTCTTGAATAGACTGCTCAAGTCGACCTAGAGCTGACACGAGTACAGGCGGCCTTTGTATCATCGGGAGGTCAAAACTTTGAGACTAGTTTAATCTCTAAGCCTTCTAATTGATCACTAAAGACTGTTTATTTTAGTGGATTGAAATTATAGCTTGGAAAAACCATTGAACACCCGCTGGAAGGTGTAAAAGCAAACCGCAGCCTAGTGTAAAATTGAGAGTCACCTCCAAGCTCAAGGCACAAGTGTGGCTATCAGGGGTACATCAAGAATTTTGAGTTCATTGTGAAAAAGTTTGCCAGCTAAATAGAATTCTGCAGATTATGTGCTAAAGTGAACACAGGTTAGCTCGACTCAAGAATCGCTACGAAGGGAGCGATCGTTGCAGTATAGTGGTAAGTTGCATAACTTATCACAGTGCTTCCAATAGATCGAGGCCTGCTAAAAAACTCTAGGCAAAGCAAGCAACCAGACAAGTTAGTATCAGCCTTGGCAAGCAAGGGAGCTAAGAAGTTCAAGCAGTGCAAGCAAAGCCTAGTTCAGAAAACTCAGAGATTAAGGCATCCACAAAAGCTAAAGGACCTCAAGCGAAAAAGACCGACACAAGGGTGCTAATAATTTTTATTAGCATTGAGGCAAGCAATTAGAGCTATCACTGAACAGGTACAACAAGGGAGTCAAGACGAAAGCAATGGCGTCTCAAAGGATTCAGACCAGCTGAGACGAAGCTTCAAGTACATCCATAGAAATTACAAGAGAGAAAATTTGGATCTATCTGATTGGCCACTACAAAGGACTTCCATGCTATGAGCATGTCAATCGGAATTTGTACATCAAGACAAAGAAAGATATAGAGGAAACTCGGACATCTCAACATGTGGAAGTTGAAACAGCGAAGAATGTACTACACCCACATCTAGATTTCATGGAAGACTATCTGGGATCAATTTACATGAGGCATGGAAAATACATCGACAATGAGATAGAAATGTTGTACAAGGATCAACTTACAGAACTCTACGCATATCCTCCAAGTATTTTTTTGTACAAAGCTCAAGATGGGAAATGGCAAATTGGTACCCTTTATGTAGATGAGGACGGTCGCTACTACAAAGCTACCACAAATCATGAAGTTCCTGCAGAGAGTAACCAATATTTTGCAGCTGAAATATTTGGATCAAGAGGGGAAGACTACAAATCTGAAGGTGGTAATGTTTATCATCTAGTCATGGCTTTAGCTCTTGATATGCAGCTAGAAGAGTTAACAACTACAACTGTCACTACACAAATGAGTGACACACCACATGACACACAACAAGGCACAACACAAGACACCACATGGAAAGACATGGCACAAGTCTCGTACACTGCACCAGCACAAGACAAAGCACAAACACACCAAATTGCACAAATAGAGAATATGCCGGAAGTACCAGCTATGAAGATAACACAACTTCAAAAAGAACTAGCTCGGTCTCAAGAGATACTTAACGGAGCACAACAAGTCATATCATCAGGCATTAAACAGATGCCAACATCAGATATGGAACCCTCTCGGATGGGGGGAGTTCAAACTCAACAAAGAGACCCTATCTCTTCAAGAGTGGGATTAAGAAGTCCAGTTTTACAAGAAGCAGTGTCCTTTTCAGGAGCCCAAGTGGAATTTCAAGAAGCATTGGAAGATGCCGAGCCAGAGGAGAGACCACCGGAAATTCATAATGCCAAATGTAGAAGGTCAGGTCAAGATGTCACTGTGGTCAACAAATACGGTAGGCACTATGAAATAGCCGATGTGAAAAATATGGATGAGTTTAGCATTTTTGGGCAACCTGTAAGTCACATACTTGGACCCTGTCCAAAAGCACCATCCAGGGAAATGGAAAATAAAGATTCGGTTCGATCTTCACCATCAGTACAAACCTCGCCCAAATCAACTCGGAAACATAGCCCTAAGGCTATGGAGAAGCCCCACGTCAAAGACCATATGCTGATGGAAGAATTAGCATTACGACTGCTAGAAAGCATGGATAGTGATTTGATCTTGTATGCAAGAAATAACGGAAGCTATTTTCAGCTTCTCAAGGACAAGACGATGGAGGATAAAGAGACGAAGCCAGTGGATACACCTAAGTCAGTCGTAATCTACAGGTTCATGCATGCAAAGAAGAGGTCATATCTGTATCTAGATACCACAGGAAACCATTATCAACAGTATTATGGAGAGCTGCGTCGTCCAAAGGGTGCACATGTTGAGATAGCGACATATTGCAACCAATGTGCCATTGGTCATTCAGTGAAGGACTGCCCATCGAAGCTCTACATGGAAAAGAAGAGGCAACAAGCCAAAAGCAAAGTTCAGACAGTGACAACAAGGGAACGGAAGCAAGAATCCCCAACGAGATCTCCGGAAAAGAAGCAGATCTTGTCGCAGAGCACAAAAGATAGGCTCAAGACACAATTGCTTGAAGTCCAGGGTGTCAACGACATTATCATAGAGAATCAGGCTTTCAAAAAAGATCAATTGAAGCAGCTGATTCAAGATAGATTAAAGAACCTCAGTGAGGACAAGTCAAAGCATCCACAAGGTGATGAAGATGAAGCTCGCAGTTCAGGGTCAAAGAGCAAAAGAAGCCAAGATTCTAAAGATAGTAAGCAACCCCAAGAAGAGGTGGCAGAGGTAACAACAAAACTTAGTGTCACCTCATGAGACAAAGACATGCAAGTTGAATCAATGGATGAAGCTGAAATTCTACAAGAGAATTCCTCTACTGTAGACTCTACAAGGATGATTGAAGAAATCAAAGAGCAAAAGAAGCTAAAAGAATATGTAGCTGAAGTTTTAGAACCCACAGAAGAAAGGGAAATGACTGACTCCAAAATTGACTACCAAGGACAAGCAATGCAGAATATGAATGAATATTTTTGAGAAGAGACTCTATGAAAACCTATGGAACAATGGGAACCAAAGGCCACGGCGACCATTGCATCCGAAGAAGTGAGTCAACCTCAACATCTTGCTACACAAGCTTCAAAAGATTTCCAAGATGAAAAGTCACCATTGAATGACCTTCAAGTGATAGAAGAAGTAAATAGTGACAGAGAGCTTCTGAAATCAAGAGTCAAGGCGTCACAGTCAGAAACTAGCAATGAAGACCAACAAGCAGCTCAGGCTATAGACCTTTCCCAAAGCTATAGATCAGAATATAGTAAGCACTTGGGACATGCTACAACCAATCAAATGACCAAGAAGTTCAACATACAAGAGGATGACAAAGCTTCCAAGGCACAAAGGTCAAAGACTAATAAAGAAAGAAAAGAGGACATCAGTTACCTCGCAGCCAACAAGAAGGTTAAATTCTCGTTGGATGTGCATGAGAAACTGAATTTTACAGCAGAGATAGATTGCACTTCCACGACTAATGTCATGTCTTATTGGATGTGGTTACTTCTATATAAGCCAGAACTGTATGAAATTTAGGTACAGGTATCCCTATCAAATGGAGTTAAGGTCACAAGTTTGGGGATTGCAGAAGCTACCCTTAAACTACGGTCAAAGATAGTTAAAGACAAATTCCTAGTAGTGAATTCTTCCAAAATGAGTACACATTTTATTTTGTCCAAGCTATGGGCAAAAACACTTGAAGAAGAATCTGAATCTTCAATGATGGTCATCACGACTAGCTCTCAAGAAAGCCAGCCTACTACCACTCCAAGATTATCGGCTGCCGAAGCAAAGCCAAAATGAGCCCACAAATGTCCTACCAACAGAAGCAGCCCCTTAAATCAGAGTCTTCAATCCAACCCAGAAAAGTTCAAGACAGAGCTTCTATATACTGACCACATGCTTCCACATGAAAGGTAGACTCCAAAGAAAATCTTTCAACCGAAATACCCTACACTGCGAGATCACCGCTGCCAAAGGTTTTCAAAGGTCTACATTAAAGCGGAAGAAATAAAGGTCAAGGACCCGATATGGGTAAATGATCCTAGCCAATTGACAAAAGGTAAACACATGGGATGGATAGCCTCCCACTACAGCTTAGCAGAGCAAGGCTATTATGAGGGTCAAAAGAAACTTTGGTTACCAAAACCACAGACCTCAACTTATGCATTGGATAAAGGTTTCAAAAAGCATCCTCAAAAGCAACAAAGCTCATATTTATACCGCCAAAGGAGACCAACCAACAAGGCTCACCAAAGGTATATAGGAAATTTCAAATCCAGCTGGCCTTCATACCAACATAGGACTTCATCGGTAAAGAATCCCAAAAATGGCACTCTTGTACATCTCAATATGACATCAAAAACATCATGGGAAGTGCCATCTACAATTCTTCAAGCACAAGGTTACTATCAAGGAAATCGGAGAATTTGACTACCAAAGATGCCTGGTAAACATTCTTCAATCAGACAACTTCAACTTGAAAATAATCGCAATTTCACGGAAGGCCAAATCAAGGAAAATGTCAGAGTCAAGGGAAAGGATATCTGCAAAGACACGCTAATCACATGATGCAGAAACAAATGGATGCAAAAAGTACAACACATACCGAAGAAGATTGAAGTCATCTCTAGCTCTCAAGAAATATCAAGACATGATAGACAAAGTGTTAAAGAGAATGGAGCGAGCCAATCTTCTCAACCAAGGGACCAACAACAACAAAAAGAAATTTTGACAACCAAGGTCACCCAGGTATGGCAAAAGAAACCAATATTGACAGTATGGTCCTTTACAAATCCTCTCTTCGAGGATGGAAGTTTTGAATTTCAAAACATATTCTTGGTCGAAAGCTCCCGAGAGTAAGTCAAGTCACCATAAAAATCATGGCATAAGAGTCAAGAGTCGGGCAGCTGAGCCACTAAATGAGCAAGCGTCAGACCCAAGGTTCATGTCTTAATATTTTTTGTGGTCTATGAGTCTAGATATTTAGATTATGGCTCAAGCTAGAAGAGTTGAGCATATTGTAAAATTGAGTCGCTCATGCTGGATAGGTGAGCAGAAGAGTCAAAGTCTAACAATTTTATTTGGTGGAGAGGCGGAGTAATCCACAAAACACTCACGCACATGTACACAGTGAGGAGAGTAATCCACAAAACACTCATGCACATGTACACAGTGAGGAGAGTAAAAAAACCTCGAGCATCAAAAACCCTTCTTGTGAGTAACGGCAACTCTTGAAGTCAAATATATTTTGCTTCTCTAGCTACGTTCACTCTTGGAAGCACCCATTCAAACTCTTCTCACACAATATATTGTTTCCCATGCATCTATCTGTGCAAGCATATATAATGTCCCATCATTGGACATTTGCATTTGACACGATTTGTGTTCCACCCATGCACTTACACAACAAAATGATGATGATGAAACGGTAACAGGTTTCATAAGCATTTGCTCAACAACAACGACTCTGACTTCAAGCTACTAACACTTATCCAATGTATATCCAATCAATAATAGTAGCCATACGGCCATAAGTACTTTAACTCAACAAAACTCGGTTACATAAAAACATAAGTACATATAGCCTTACATTTAACTGTGACTAAAGGCATTTTTTTCCCACTGGGTTTTTCCCTTTAGTCCTATCAAGGTATCTAAGACCTTCATTTTGTAATATATGCCACATTTTATTTTTACTATTTTATTTTTTATATAAACACCGAAAAGCAGACCAACGACATCCCCAAACAACTACATGCTCATCAACTAGAAAATCAAAGGGGAGTGGCCTACAAAAAATTGAAAAAGGCTTCAAGTTTACAGATACACATGCAGGATGACAACCAAAGAACAAACAATACAGAGTTGCCAAGATAAAGACTTGTTGCAAAAACAAACCTCACTCAACCTATTCACGATACAAAAACCAATCGGAGGGGGAGAGCTATGACTTCAACTACACTACATGTACAAGAAAAAGGTAACTCTACAACATACAAAGCATCTAGTAGAAGCAACTGCAACAACAAAAGCTTCAACCAACACCAAAACATGAAGCACTCGTCAAGGCCACTGCAGACATAGGGTCTTGTCGGGGACGACAAGAATTCAGAGGGGGAGAGTGTTGACATGCCAACCTTTCAACAACGCTACCACAAAGATTCCATGAAGATTCTTCAAAGATTCTCTAAAGATTCCATATGAAGATGCTGATGAAGTGATGAAGATGAAGATGGATGCTGTAATGTGAAGATACAAGCTCATGGACATCATCGAATATCCCGTTATTATTATTTTGAGCCATTACGGCCACTTTTGTAATGTTTACAAGAACTTCATATTTTAAGTCAACAATTGTATTTTGGTCGCAGATGCTTGTTGGATGAGCAAAGTGTTGGAGCCCAACTTGTCCAACTGTTGTAATGAGCCCACCATGTAAAGCCTATCAAATTCCCATTTTTGTGTCAAAGACATCTCATCATTTTGATTCATTCGTTTGGGTTATGTAAAGATTAATCAGTTAGTCAAGACTTAGATTTGTTCCCACTTTGTAATAATGAGTAAGAGAACCCCATGTACATTTTTGAGCTAATGTGACTAAAGTATAAAAGTCACCTTAGAACCATTTTTGAATAACATTTGGATATTAATCCTGTGTCGTACGAGTCTGAGAGAGAGAGAGAGAGAGAGAGAGAGAGAGAGAGAGAGAGAGAGAGAGAGAGAGAGAGAGAGAGAGAGAGAGAGAGAGTGTCTTATCCTCTTCGCTACGCACTTCTCTCTCACCAGATTCACGACGTGACTACACCATCGCGGTAGTCTCTCTGAGAGCTACTCGCCCACGCCACGCACTCACATTTTCGAGCTGTTCGCGATCGATCCTTCCTCGAGCTTGTTTTGCTTGTAAGTAGCACAAACAATGTCTGTTTTTAACAATCAAGTGCTTTATGGAATGAGAAAGAGATTAGCTACACATAGATACTCATAAACTTAGGTTTCGCCCACTTTTGGATTATGACATATTAGTCTATTGCGACTGTATTCAAGATAACTATGGTTCAAATCTAGTGAGATTAGACTTATAGGTAAGTATATCCTAGTGAGAGGATGGTGCCTAGTAAGTTTGATGTGATTCCAAGTTCATTTGAGATGTAAACGGTGTTGTGAGCGTTTAGGGATAGAGTGGGTTGCATTCTACAAGGGTTAGTGATTGATGCATCAAAAAAGTGCGTATGTGTAGATTGGTCTCAGCCTGACAAGCTAACGAGATTGCCTACGTGCACCTACGGGTTAGTCGTGTCATCGATGATAAGTATGTTGTCTGTGTCGTGCTTGTGAGTATGAACAGGGGAGTAGTTTTGCCATAAAACATCGGCGCCACTGCTGCCGGGGACACAAGACCTTAAGTAGGGAGATCTACGTCACTCGTGTGATGGTTAGCTTACTTTAGTTTTGACTAGAGAGAGCTTAAACTTTTAGAACAAGATCCAGGATAGAGTATCCTGAGGTCTAGTGGGGGATAGCCAGGAAGCCTGTGTCTTGCCAAGGGTCTGCGACTAGTTAGATTTAGTTAAGTAGGGTTATGTGGAGTTATGGTTTTTGGTTTTGAGTGCTTGTTATACTTGTGTACAAATAGAGTAGAAAAATGTTGTAAAAACGTAAGAAACAAACAAAAAGAAGAAACAATAAGGTTGTTTGCTTGCCTTGAAAGCAAAACCCACACCATATACCCTTGAAGGGGGTGAAAAGAGTAGACATTGAAATTTATGATCCAACACTTGAGAAAACATAAAAATTGCGACCAAAACCAACAAAAAGAAACAGGTGATTGTCATAAGAACACACTAAGTGAACCTGAAGAGACCAAGAAGAGATATAACCATTAGCCTAGGGTAAACTGACTGTGTCAGGTGGTACGAATGATATTCACAAGTTTAAGATGAAGTGTCATCAAATTTGCATCACTTCAAGTGCATTTGAGTTGTGAATTACCATAGAAAAGTGAAATTTGTGAAGTGCTTGAGTCCAAGGTCAAAATAAGTCCAAAATTCATAAAACTTGAGGGATAGACTTATATGAGCACATAGAACACAACTGTCCAAGAACAGACAAAAAATGAAATCCCCATTGCTCTCTGCCGAGTCTATCGCGATAGACTGATGAAGTTGGTGATTGAGTAACAACAGGAAAAAAAAACCTTTATACCACAGGTTTAACACATCAATACAAGGGTACTCACAAAAATTGAGTGAATCTGAACACCATCTTGACCATAAAACTTCAAAACTAGTGTTTTAGAGTCTGAAGTCAGAGACAAGGCCAAGAAGGTTTTGACCAAATGTCCAAACAGAGCAAAAATTTGTCAATAAACTACACAGGGAGAGGGTGAACCAGCTGTGGAGATAACTTGAGAAAAATGCCAACAATGGAGAACTTTCCCAGTCTATCGGGATAGACTAAGGAAACTACTGCTAAGGACCATATCTTCCAAATTTCCCCTAGGGAGAGCTTTATCAGAGCCTATACATCACACACACCAAATTTCAAGGCATTTAGACCACTAAAAGCCAATGTAAGGCCCAAATAGAGAATCAGGCTCTGACCAAAATACTAAAATGGGACCAAAACCCAAACCAAGTGTCCAAACTTCATAAAACTTGAGGGATAGGCTATAGAGGGTAAAAGGAACTCAAGGGTGAAGTCACAATTTTAAACTGACTTATGTTGATCAAGTTGTCAGTCTATCGCGATAGACTAGGAAAGTAGTGATTCAGACATATTTTGCAATTTGTGACTATACTGCTAAGACATACTCTCCAAATAGATCCCAACCATCATTTCATATTTGAAATTGGACCACTAGAAGACTGACTAAGTGGTTGTTGTACGTACTTGAAAGATTTTTCATGGTTCAAGGAAAACCCTTGTGAGCAGACTAACCATACTTGTGTAGATCCCAGAAGGAGATCATCACAAAGCCACACAGGAAGAAGGAGTCCAGGTAAGCTTTAAGTTTGCAACCCATCTTTCATTCTTATGTATTTAAGGTCGGGAGCCTTTGTTAAGTCAGGAGCTAAAAGTGTCAAAAGTCAAGTAAGCACCACGTCCACCGAAGAGAGTGTAACTCAGACGAGACCAGACCCATTAGCACCGATCATTGAAGAGGGTAGTGATATTGACACTTCATCGGAGAAGTCCTTCTTCATGATGGGGAGTCAACAGCCAGGAGGTTTCAACGGTGAAGGACCAATGCCAAGGGGAAGCACCTCCCTACATGCTTTGAATGATTCCAAGTTCACTATAATCTTCTTGGAAGGAACAAACTCGAGGGGAGACTTAGTTTATTATGACTATCGGGGACGCAGGTGTATTTGTATTGAAGAAAGACCGGCTCAGAGACTGGAGATAATTTGAGTCTATGATGATGGAGATAGATTCCGAGACGAAAAGGGGAACCACTATCTGATAGTGAGTAACCCTGAGGATTACAACAGATATGGGGATAACGTGGCAAAAGGGAAAATGGTTTCAGAAACCCAAGAACCGCCTCCTAACATTGATCGACCTGGAGCGCTTTTTATGTATGATAAGAAAACAACCAGGGTCCCAACCTATAATGAGAATGTAGGGATTTACAAGCATGAAAGCGAGGGAATAGTCTCTTACTTTCGATGCAAGGAAACCTACCCAAACGAATTAAGAAAATACAAGGTTCTTTACTTATTTTCTTATGAAACTGCTATGGGGAAGGATATTGTTTTTGTTGACAGATACGGGCGAGAATACAAACGTATTCTCCTAGAGGAAGTTGAAAAGGCAACAGTTCCGAGAGCATCAACCTATGGCCCCGATGAAGTACCAAGAGCCACCTACACCCCTAGCAAGTCGACAAATCTCTTTTCATAAGAGTATGACGCTACCTCACATTCTACCCGACAACCGAAGTTCAACTACTAAGACCAACCAACCATCATTACAGGCATGGCTTTGACAGAGTGCTACATTAGAACAAGGCCGAACCCGAGAGGGTTATCAAACCACACGAGGGCTAAGGGATTTACAAGAACCACCAATCTATGCACAGTATCAAGGAGAGAGTAATCCAAAGACTCAGGGGTCAAATGATCCTGGAAGAACACCCTTAGAACGAGTTCGGAGAGATGAACCATCTCTTGCGAGAACTGTTAGAAATTATGGCTTAGGAGCGCCATTGGGAGAGGAACTTGGCCACTACAGAAGACCAAAGGAGGTATATCGACTAGGACGGGGAGATCCCATGCTGTGATTTGTAGACCATCGTAGAATTAGACCTTCTCAAGTGCAAAAATGGGTAAACAAGAAATACACGGGAAGCAGGGATCCGAGAGATCATGTAGCAGCCTTTGTGCGTGTAATTAGAGCTGAAGAGGTGTTAGATTTTCCTACCCAATTTGCAGGATTTGGTTTAACCTTAGAGGATGATGCTGCTACATGGTTTGACTCAGTGGAGCGAAGAGACTTTGAGTCTATGGAGGAAGTGTTTGACGAGTTTATCAAGGAATTCTCACAAAGGGGAATAGCTCATAATACAGTCTCACAAATCCATAAATTCAAACAGAAAGATGGAGAGTCTATGCGAAAGACAGCCCTCCGATTAAAAAGATATGTTAAGTTCTGCCTAGTGGAAGAACTGCCAACTCAGTCCAGACTTATGCTTATATTTATCCAAGGACTAAGGAATGCAGATCTCCAGAAGGACTTACATATGAAAAGGAGCACGACGTTGAATGAGTTAACCAAGGAGGCTCTATACCTTGTGGACAATTGTGCGGTCTACAAAGAGTGTGAGTTCAAGGATCTCGAAGATGATTCCTCCTCGCAACAAAGCGGAAGCAAGTCTACTAAGACAATACCAAAAGGAGAAGTAGCGGTGAGCCAAGAGCAGCTTGTAGAGGAAGTGCTTAAAAAGATTAACTTGTATTCCAAACCACAAGCTAAACAAACAGAATGGTGTGCCATTGAACAAAAATGGACAAACCATGGGACGGAGGAGTGTTATTATAACAAGGGATATGTGAGAGAACGACCATATGCTCCGCAAGCTCAGGCGACATCCCCTCAAGTCCCACCGATGCCTAGATATCAGACAGGCAACCTACCAGGACCTGTAGGTGTAGAAAGACCACAACCAGTGTTGGGACAACAACCACCCCTACCAGGATTACGACCAGTCGGCATAAGATACACACCAACAGTAAGTGAATCAGAAAAGAAAGCTTTGGTGCCTATGCATGCATACTACGATGAGCCCAACGGATATGCGGCAAACTCTGTCTATTGTCCACCGAAAGAACCCTCCACACCAAAACCATGGAGCATGATAGGAAATAACGGACCACCAGCTGCTGCACAGGCAACGGGGGAAGGAAGATATAGCCTGGATGAAAGAACACTGTTGTTCATAGCCAACGGAGGCATGAGCGGGCAGAGGTTTGCACACCAACAAAGAGGAGCTCAAGGAGCACCTCAACAGCCTAAGAGACCATGCTACAAGTGTGGTGGAGACCATTGGCTGAGGGACTGTCCTCATGAGGAAATCATTAGGGTCAACGCATATTGCACCGAGTGTGGAATTACTCACTTGATCCCTGATTGCCCTAAAAATCCGAGCAAAGGAGAAAAAACTACTTTGAATATGTTGGGAGCACTGCCTTCCAGTGGAGGGTCAGAAAACGAAACTCCTATTCCTGTCAAGGTCTTGACGAGAGCCCAAACCAGGAAAAATGACAATCAGCCCAAGAGTAACGATGAAAATCAAGAAGAAATCAAGATTGACAAGTCTAACGTTAGTCGTGATAATCCTTGGAAAGAACGAAGAGCGAAAAAGAAAGCTAGATGTGAGCGAAAACAGAAAGATGTAGAAGCTGAGCTAACAATAGCTCGAGAGCAACTTAAACAACAAAGAGAGTCCGACTCTCTAAAATCAACGGAGGGACCAAGAAGCGCAAGCTCAAGAGGGTTAGTATTGGTAGATAAGGTCAACGTACCCTTAGATGCAATCTTGCAAGCATATGAAGCAAGATTGAAGAACATACAGACTCTAGAGAACATGTGGATGACATATCCATATCCAGAGATAGAAAAACAGAGACTAGAGATGTGCAAGCAGCTGATTGAAACTGCACGAGCTTTACTAGAGCCTCCACCTATGGAAGTGGGAGATAGAATAATCAAACCTCCAAACAATGAAACACCTCTCAAAATTGAACAAAGGGTACCTGACAAGATAGAAAACGTTCAATCCTTGCTTGATGTAGAGGATGCAAGAATCGTGCCTAATAGCACTGATGAATCACTGAAAGATTTTCCACCATATACACCTATTGTGGAAGAAAATTGGCCTGAAGAGCTATGGGAAACGGTGAGAAAAGATCAAGAAAAATATGATACAAAAACAGTTGAGTCAGCGCCTTTCTCGAAGTTGAACTTGAATAAGCCTCCTTGGGATTTAGACGCTAAATCATTTCAAGGGGATAATGGTTCAGTTGCATCTGAAGATAGCAGACCAGCATCACTCAGAACTTTGCCACCATACATAGGAGACTACGAGGCAAGGTCAGAAATTCGAAGAGTACCTTCTCAAAGAATAGGAAGGTCAAATCAATTGGACACTAAAATCTTGACAGACTTGTTGACCACTCCGGTCAAGTGTACAATCACATTGGCAGAATTGTTAAAAATTAGGCCAAGCATGTGGACGGAAGTGGGCAAATGTCTTGAAAAATTTGGTATAAGGACGCCTCTTAAGTTCTTCGAAACTGAGCTTAATGACACAGAGCCGAAGAGAGCCAACACTAGACCAGTGCCACTCAACAAGGTCGGAGAGTATTGTGAGGGTGAAGACGGCAACACAACTCTACCCGTTGAGTATAACGGCAACACAACCCTACCAGTTGAGTATAACGGCATAGAGACTAAGGCCATACTTGATAGCGGAGCTGGCATTGCCATTGCGACCAAAATGCTATGGGAAAAACGGGGAAAACCAGCAATACGAACAACTAGAATGAAATTGCAACTAGCGGATGGGCACATAGAAAGGCCTATAGGATTTCTTGAGGCAATTGTGGTATCTTCATGTGGCATAGAGTACGAACATACATTTGCCATAGTAGATTTCGGCAAGAAGAACAATTATGAAATTATCCTTGGTAGGCCGTTCATGAGGCAACTCAAGATGGTGCAGGACTGGGGGTATGATTATTTGTATCTAAGACATGTCGAAACTACTACACATGTAAACATGAAAAATCATAGCTACCATGATGTCACGAGAACACCTGTGGAAGAATTTGACTCAGCCACCATTAGTGGATCAGAAGTCCCAACGTGGCTCTGTAAGAAAAAGGAGATATGGATGTGCGGAGCATCTCAATGTAATGAATTTGACCACAATGAAAGGACACTAGAGAGGGTCTTGGAAGACGATGCCTATATACGCGAACCCTTCCCTGAAGAGAAGCTCGAACCCCTAGAATGGTCTCAAATTTTGGTGACATTGGATGTATGCGTCAATGAAGTCACTCCCACCAGATTTTGTGACGAGAATGGCTACGATATCATACCATACTACATGTTGAGCAAAATTGTGGAGGAAGACGAGAATGATGGAGATATTGAGAATACAAGGATCAATAAAATGGAAACAAAACTTGAGATTAAGATAGTGGGCTATGTGGACATCCTCACTAAAGAAATCGAGCAGGAGGGAGAAGAATTTTATGATTCTTCTGATCAATGTGAAAACAAAGATAATACGGATGACGAGAAGTCGGAAAATATGGAGGAAGACGAACATAAAGATCAAGACAATGAAGCCTTCTACAATTTCCCAAACCAAAGTGAGAGACGCCAAAAAAGATACAAGAGTAGGCGACACCATAACAGGCTACCAACTAGGCTAAGACCTATGCCGGAGTTCAGGAGTAAGACACACTTCCTTATGAACATTCATGCTAATGATGGTGCTAATGACAAAGTGTCAGGAAGGTTTCTTAAGGTTGCTGAAGACTCTGGTTTTAAATCCAGTCTGTTGAAACCTAAGAAAACTAGCAAAGCAAAAAAAAAGGGTTGCAACAGAAAAATTGGATGTTTCTGGCAATCCAATTATAACGAAAGTTGAGCGGAAAAAGAGATACAGTGATTTGAAACAAAAACTGAAAAATGTATGAACAACTAAAATGGAAAGTAGTGATGGAACGAACGCTAGTGATGGGAGTAAAAAGATAGATGTACCTCCTCACTATTGTAAGTACACCATTCAGGAAAGAAAATTGGTGGTTCAGCAATCAATGAGAGAGCCTAAATCAAACGAGTCCTACGATGGGCCAGAAAATGCCAAGAAAATAGACTTAGCAAAGCCGAGAGAAAGTCCTCGACCTGCTTACATTGCCACAGATCTAAGCCAAGAAGAAAAGGAATTTTGTGATGTATTTGCCTGGTCGTACAAAGATTTGAAGGGGGTGGATCCTAACATTTGTGAACATTCAATCCCTCTGAAGTCTGATGCAAAGCCAAGCAAACAACGTCCACACACGTACAATGAGACATTCACCAAAAGGATCAAGGAAGAGATAGACAAACTTATGGAGGCTGAATTTATTTATGAGATAGAGCACACGGACTGGGTATCACCGATAGTGGTGGTACCTAAGAAAAACGGGAAATTATGAGTATGTGTGAATCTCAAAAAGGTAAACGCAGCAACAATAAGGGACAACTATCCTCTTCCTATCATTGAACACGTCCTGGAACCAATAGCAAGCAAGCAATCCTATAGCTTTATGGACGGATTCTCTCGTTATAACCAATTGGGGGTCAAACTAGAAGATCAATACAAAACGGCCTTTGCAACAGAATGGGGCATATATGCATTTAGGGTAATGCCATTTGGCTTGACCAATGCTCCAGCCACATTTCAGAGATTAATGACACACGCTTTTAAAGAATACTTGCGAATATTCTTGGATATTTACATGGACGACTTGTGTGTCTATTCTCTATTGAGAGAAGACCATATAGATCATCTAAGAAAGGTATTCGAAAAATGCAAAACGTATAGGATTTGCCTCAACCCAGAAAAATGTGTATTCATGGTACGACAAGGTAAAATCTTAGGCCACATAGTATCGGCTAATGGAATTACCACTGATGAAGACAAGGTAAAGGTGATCATAGAATTGCCAAGACCAAACACTGTACGAGAGGTACAATCATTTATGGGACATTGTGGATACTACCGACGTTTTATCTACATGTACGCTATAATAGCAAAACCCTTGTATAGTCTAATCACGCTCTTCATTTGGACCAATGAATGTGAGGAGTCATTCCAGAAACTAAAAGATGCACTGGTATTTGCACCAATTCTAAAAGCACCAGATTGGTCAAAGATCTTCCATGTACATGTAGATGCTTCGGCATTTGCAATAGGCTGTATATTAGCACAACCAGGGGAGGGTAATATGGATTTTCCAATCAGTTATGCTAGTAGACAACTCAACAGTGCAGAAAAGAATTATACTACCAGTGAAAGAGAAGGATTGGGTATGATATATGCGGTAAAGAAATTTCGGCATTACTTACTCGCAAACAAATTCACATTCTTTGTGGATCATCAGGCACTCCTGTACTTAGTAAACAAACCTTGTAACACGGGACGAATTGTAAGATGGTTCATTGTGTTGCTGGAGTTTGATTTTACGGTAGTAGTTAAGAAAGGAAAAACTCATCAAAGAGCAGACCACCTTTCTCGATTACTACATGGCGAAAAAGCTACTGGGGTAGATGATGATCTCCCAGACGCATACCTGTTTAATATAGAGATGGTACCGAAATGGTCAGAGCAAATTATTCCGTTGCTGACATATGGAATGAATCTTGATGACAAACACATGGTGGAAGACGTTAGACAAGCACGAAATTACACAATGCTTGCGGGAAGAATGTACCATTATGGAAACGATGGGATTCTAAGGTTGTGTATAGGCCCAGAGGAGTACGAAGCGTATCTAGAGGAGGCCCATACACAAACAGGGGGATTCCATAGAGGAAATCAAATGATGTATGAACAATTAAGAAGACTTGGAGTGTATTGGCCAGGAATGGAAGGCGATGTAGCTAATTACATCAAGAAATGCAACTTTTGCACATCCAATACTAATGTGGATTATGCCACATTATACCAAGTGACAGTAGCACCCGCATGGAGTCATGCTATTATGGAATATTTGACTAATAAGGAGCTGCCAGGAGATTGGTCTAAAGCCAGACAAAAGGCTTTACAAATCGAAGCGAATAGGTATACCCTCATTAGTGACCAATTGTATAAAAGAGGAACTGATGACCAGCTGAGGTTAGTTCCTCATGAAAATGACTACTTTCCATTATTGGAACAAGCTCATGCAAGCATAGCAGGAGGTCATTTTTCAGCAGAGAGAACCGTAAAAATCATTATGGTTGCAGGTATATGGTGGCCGACCATGATTCAAGATGTAGCAGAATTCGTGAAAAGGTGTGATGAATGTCAACGCACTAAGGTACCAGTTAAAAGAGACGAAATGCCTTTAAGACCAATGATGAGTGCTCGAGCATTTGCTAAATGGGGATTGGACTTTGTTGGTCCTATCACTCCACTAGCGTATCGTTCACAAGCACAATATATCATAGTGGCCACGGATTACATGACCAAATGGGTGGAAGCAAAAGCCACAACGAAAGCAGACGCTAGAACCACGGCACAATTCTTATATGAATATGTGTTTACATGTTATGGCCTTCCAATCGAGCTGGTGAGTGATAGAGGGACACACTTTGTAAATGAAGTTATCCAACATCTCTTAAATGAGTTTATGGTAATTCATCGCAAATCTGCACCCTATCATCCACAAGCCAATGGCCAAGCGGAAGCGACCAACAAAATATTGTGCACAGTTCTTACGAAACTGGTTAGTGAAACAAGAACAGATTGGGATCAGATGCTCTATTCGACATTGTGGGCTTATCGAGTTGCATATAAAACAACACTCAATGCTACACCAATTAATATGGTATATGGGTTAAATGCAATATTGCCTATTGACTTTTTGATCCCCACACTAAGGGTATCCACACAATTGGACTGGACGGGGCATGAACTTTCAAAACGGTTAGAGGACCTTGAAAAATTAGATGAGTTATGACTCAATGCTGTAGTAGCCATATATGCAAAAAAAAGACAACAAAAAGAGTTTTTTGACAAACATGTCAAGAACAAGGACTTTAAAATGGGCGACTATGTCTTAGTATACACCCTTAAACAGCATGCCAAAAAGCTAAAGAAAAGGGGAATGGGGCCTTATTTGATCCAAGAAATATCGTCCAGCGGAGTAGTAAAACTGTCGACACTAGATGGAAAAGAAATGCCGAACTCGATTAGTGGGTGTCGTTTACAAAAATATCATCTACCTTTAACACCGGAAATGTTGTTTCAATTGTATTATGGAAAAGCCTATAGACAAGAACAACAAAGAATTCAGGACCAGGCACAACAAGAAGCCAAGGAACGCATTGCTAAACGAAAGCGGTTTCTCAGGACAATAAACATGGTCACCCCAATGATGACTGACGAATATCCTCTTTCGACATCCCAAACAATCGAAGCGGATATACAAAGCGAAGAATTAGCAAAGAAAATAACAGACTTTATGGGTCAGGATGGAAGCAACATTAACGACTTCGAAAATATGTGGTGTAGTCCTTACATAAAAGCTTATGCAAGCACATAACAAGTTGAAATCTATGCATTGCTTGACACTGGAGCAAAAATGAGTGTCATCAGCTTTGAGCTCTTTCGAAAACTTGGACAAATGAGGAAGATCCCAGAGACACACAGGTTGAAAGTAGCATCGGGGGATGAGGTGACCACATTGTGGTCTATTATATTACCAGTCACAGTGTAGGCACACCAGTACACTACCAAGTTCCATGTGTTGCCACTAAGTAGATCAGCAATGCCGTGTATCTTAGCAGTGTCATGGATGAAAGCTAACAGGGTATTCATTGATTTGGATACTAATGAAGCACTGTTCCGAAATGAAAACTTTTCAGAACCCTTCTTATCATATGACCAATACATGTCAAGGAGGAGACAGGAGTCAATACATTCGCAAAGCTTTGACCAACCACAAACAAAGTTTACGTGTTCAGAAACGTATTATCAAAAATCAACAATCATGCAGGGAACCAGGAAAGTTTGGGTACGGCGTACAGATCTAGCCGAGGCCCAATTTCATCAAAGGCGGAAATATTAAGTTTGGATGAGGCAAGACAGCCTAATTCCTGTAAAAAAGTGGACAGAAGAACAGACAAAACACCACAAGCCAGTAAAGCTTCAAAGAACAATAGTCAACCAGTCGAATACGCAACGGACTATATTGGTATGGCGGCCAAAATTACCAATTCAGAACGTGCAAACAACACAAGTATGGATGCCAAAGATGACCACCGAACAGTTATCTAAAACTGTCAATGCCAAGCCAAATCATGCAACCAGCACAAGGAAACAAGCAGAATCCACGACAAGAACTACAAGGATCGGTACGACACAAGTCACCCAATGGAAAAGAAAGAATGTTCCACCAGGAAATGCAACAAAATATACAACAATATCTACTTCAAAGGATCTACAGACGCCAATTCAAAAAAGTAGCTGATGCACTCTCAAGACGGCCAAGAGTGAATGCCGTTTCCATAACAACTCACAATGATCTATCTTTAATGATAGATGAGTATGCTATTGATCTCGATTTTAGAGATGTGATTTCAGCCCTTACATTAGGCAAGAAAGAAGAACCATTTACTTTACAAGATGGTTATCTTCTCTACGGCAATAGACTATGTGTTACTAACTCACTACGTGAGAAAGTAATGTATGAATCACATGCTCCACCTTATGCGGGGCATAGAGGGATTCAGTCTACCTTAAAGGGAATTGAAACATATTTCTATTGGCCTACCATGAAAGTGAACATACAAGAGTATGTTTCTAAATGTGTGGTATGCCAAAAGACAAAATTTGATAGAGGGAAGCAGCTTGGATTGCTTCAATCCTTGCCAATCCCTAATTCATCATGGGAGAGCATATCCATGGATTTTATCTTTGGATTGCCTAAGTCTATCCATGGGAATACGGGAATATGGACGATAGTAGACAGGTTCAGTAAACAAGCTCATTTTATACCTGTAGAAAAAGACTTTCAAAGCCCATCAAATGGCAACCCTCTTCATTTCACAAATTTTCAAGTACCATGGCTTGCCAATGTCCATAGTGTCGGATAGAGATCCTAGAATGACCAATAATTTCTGGAAGGGTCTCTTTGCGAATTTAGGGACAAGGCTATACTTCATCCACAAACGGATGGCCAAAGTGAAATAGCTAACCTAACAATTCTCTATCTACTAAAAGCCTATGTAACGGAAGTAGATCAAAGATCCCAATGGGAGAAGTACTTACCCTTAGTGGAGTATGCTTACAATAAAACTGTACATACTTCCACGGGAAAAGCACCTTTCGAGGTAATTGAGGGAAGATCAAAAAGTCCCTTGCTACTTAAGGTACATGGGAAGATCTTCGATGCAGATGAGTATAGCCGAGACCGACAAGAATCTTTTCAAAAGATTAAGGATGCTATCTCTATCTCACAGCAAAGGCAAAAGGCTGCTGCTGACAAGCAGAGAAGAGCCCAAGCCTTTAAAGAAAATGATTGGGTCTTATTAAAGTTTCCCAAGGCTCGATTAAGGCACACGATGGGCAAGAATCCTACGAGACAGCAAAAGTACTATGCTAAACTAGCAAAAAGGTACTATGGTCCCTTCCAGATTGGTAGGCCAATCAGTGAGATGGCCTATCAACTCAAGTTGCCCAATCATTGGCTCATACACAATGCTTTCCATGTGAGCCTATTAAAGCCTTACAAAGGAGAGCCACCTCAAGAACCAACTATTGAAGACCCAACGGAGATCGAGGACCAAGAGGAGGTGCTGCAGCCCGAGTCCATTCTCCGACATGAAGACAAGGTATTAAGAGGCGGTAAGACTATCCGACGATATCTTATTAGGTTTAATAATTATCCTTTTGAAGATGCTAGATGGATGCAAGGCATACAATTAAAGGACAACCTAAACCTTGTCAATGCTTACAATGCTTCCCAAGAGTAAGCAAATGTACAAAATGTTAAAAATGAACAAAGTTTTTGTCTTATAAGACTCTCTTTTCTTTATTGTGCACAAAATTTAAGTAGTATGCATGCTTAGCTCAAGTTTGCGGAGACGACGTCTCCCAAACACCAAGTAGAGCTTGTCACTCTACTATGGAAGACTAATAGGACTAATGTGCAGACATGCTTGCGGCAGCCTCAGGCTCTCAAGTGCCAAATGGACTAGTCATCCATTGTGGAATGATGTCGTAGGGTAACATAGGGATCCTCTACCCGCTAAGAAAAGGACTCATGAATATGCTTTATCTTCTCTACACCATAGTCGAGGACGACTATTATTTCAAGAGAGAGGTAATGTCATAATAATCAATACCTAGTTCTCCTAAATGATTTTCTCATGTTAAACTGATCATTTAATATGGGGAAGTGCCAGGGGAGAAAAAGCTAGATTATTGGTTAAGCTAGTAGACCGGCCACAGTAGGGATCCAAAGGAGGGAAAATAGGGATCCAAAAGGGGGGGCATCTACAAAAGAGCCATGTGCAACAATGGGCTAAAAAGACTTTCAAAATGCTAAGGTTCCAAAATTCAAAGGTTGTGTCCAAAGTTCAACCCTAGGGGAATTGGATGCTTTGTGTGTGTACAAAAAAGTCTTTTGCAATCCCTACTTAGGAGGGGGTGGCCTTTCTTGTAGGGGATGAGAGAGAAACCCACACACGCACACACAAGCTCCCTTTACACAAAGGGAATGAGGGACACATGTCAGCTCCCTAGCCCAGATGCCCACAAGGTGTACCCAATTCCTATTGGATGGCCTTGGAGGTGGACCAATGAGAATTAGGCTAGAGTAAATCTAGTTTAATTAATTTAAAAACACTTAATAAAAGAACCAATGAGAATTAAGTCCTCTAGAGGACTATTGGATAGTCTCTAAGGGGTCCAATGAGCATTCAGCAGCCGAATGGCTTGCCTGATTCCTATTGTCCAGGAGGCAAAGGGGTCCAATGAGAGTTTAATTGAATTATTAAATTACCTAAAGCTCTCACAAAATGGGAAAGGGGGACACATGTCAGAAGGCTATCACTTATACTGCTTAATTGGCTAGGCCTGGGGAGGTCCAAGGAGGGTAAAGCAAGAGCAAATAGCAAGAGGGCTCGCCCAAGAGAGAGAGGGGGATGATTTTTGCAAGGCATTATCACACACACACACACACTCTCACACAGTCTATGTGAGAAGCAAGAAAAAGACTATCTCTTCCCAAGCTTTAATTGAGAGCTCATCACCTACTCCAAGCTTGTGAGATAGAAGCCTACATCGACACACTCTTGGCATGTGGATGCAAATCCAAACAAGAGCCAAGCTTCAATGCGTGCTCATCTCCTCTACCATGCTAATTACTAAGCTAAGCTATGCTAATATGAGTGATTATGTGAGGAGATGTACATCTTTCTCGTAAGATACTCCTTTTTCCTCTCAATCTACTCTCATACCCTGCTAGCTCTCACCATCTTCGAAGGTGTGTGAGGTCTTGGGTCTGAGACCGGGGATAATTGATGTTGTGTTCGTTAAGTGTTTTGCTTAGTGCATGAAGCTTTCATCTTCATTGAACTAGCTAGTCTTGAAGTAACACAAAGAATTGTATTGTACAATGTCTCTCTTGATGGGAGAAACCATAATACAAAGCCTTTTGGAGGGGGGGACCAGCTCCATGTAAATCCGGTCCTCAACTGTTGTCAATAGCTTAATTTCTCTCTCTTTTGAAAGTATTGTTCATGCTATCTAACTAGGTGTTATGCTTTTTGTTGCTCTCTCCACCCAAACACTCTTGTAATTTTCATTATGAATCTATTCTAATCAAATGCCCACCATGTTCATGCTAATTTCCGCTACACAGAAGTTTTTAGGCCATTAAATGTTACATTGGTATCAGAGCACAAGGTTTCTCTTTTCTTGCTCAAGAAGGGAGGTCCTCAAGCTAGCTATAAATGGTTGGTATTATTAATTTCCTGTGAGTAAGTAGAATAGGGATTTTTCAGCCTTGTAGTGCGCCTGCCTTCATGCAGTTAACCGGGCATCACCGTCGAGAGCTATGGTCTTAAAAGTGGAGTCCTACGGGGCTTGCCTAAGGCTTAAGCACTATTGAGCTATTAGAAGCTTGACAGGAGCCGGTGCTGTGTTGGTGTTGGAAGACCCTCTCTTCTATTCCTTGCAATTAATGGTATTCGAGCCACGGGTACAGTAGCTTGAGTGCTTTTTCAAAACGGGTAACGAGGAGTAGCAACTAGGGCTTGAAGTGCCAAAGTACACCTAAAAAGTTTACACCTAAAAGTTGTTAGAATGGCTGACAATAGTAAAGAGAGTGAAATTAATGTTGATAACTTTGATTTTGCTAATGAGCAAGCTACTAATGATGCTCCGATGCTTGTTAACTATGTTGTTTCTAGGCTTCAAAAAGCCATGGGCAATCCATTTCTCCAAAATGAAGTGCAACGGCAACTCCGTGCTCACGGGATTCTCCAAGCTCATCACCATGGCGAGGGAACACCTAGGAAGCCTCCTTGTGAGATTCCCAAAAGAGGTCTCTCTCCGATTCGGGATGAAGAAGAGAATCCATATGAAGGGCTCAAGAATTTACTTCTTGATGATGCATCTCCTTCCCAAAGGAGAACTCAAAAGCCTCCACCGAGGGAACGAGAAAGAAGTGAGTCTCCCGCCACCTCGGCGGAGATGGCTCCATGAAGACGGCGGGCTAAACGCTCTCCATCACCACCAAAGCAGAGAAGACCATCACACTCTTCTCCACACCATAATTCAAAGAGGGATGATAAAAAGAAAGAGAAGAAAAAGGACAGAAACAGGACACCCTCTTCTTCATCCTCTTCCTCTTACGAAAATGATGGTGAAGACGACGAAAATCAAGACAAGAAAAAGGCGAGAAAGAGGTCACCCTCTTCTCCACCTTCTTCAAATTCTTCACCTTCTGAAGAAAGTGATGGTGCAACCTTTGAACCATTAAAAAGAAGAGGCCATAGGAAATCCTATGCCGCATGGAAGAGGTCATCCAAGCTGAAGAAGTTCAAAAAAGGAGGGAAGAGCATCTCTTTCCTTACCTATGATGGCACCTTTGGTGCTACGGACAATGTCTTGGCCTTTATCCAACAGTTTGATGTGGCGTTTGGAGATGAGGGCTTCACAGAGTCCTCTAAGCTACGCCATGTAGCTATGCACTTTCAAAAGTTCGCCAGGCTATATTAATCAAGAAGTGCTTCTCTGATTATAAAAGATTAGCACTAGCCTTCTAAGCATGGGCATTAAGCTCAAAGGCTAAGCCATCCAAGACCACTCAAGAGAGAGCTGTTATGAGTGCGTATAGAGTTAGAAGAGAGCAAGAGGAGGCGCTCACAATGTACAAGAACTTGGATTTGATGATAAGCTTAATATTGATTACAAGACTTAATACTTTATTAAGAGAGCTAGATACAAGACTTGGATTACACGACTTGAGCACAAGACAAGGCTTGATTGCAAGGACAAGACTTGAACATAAGACAAGAACTAGAAGAGGGATTTTCTTATAGGAGCCTCACAACTGGTGTTGGCAAGACTGAGGGGCTTGTGGCCCAAGATCCTTATTTATACTAGTGCTTGAGGAGGTTACTTGAGGAGGTTACTTGAGGAGGTTAAGACTTTCTAGGTTCTTCTTGAGGAGGTTAGAATCTTCTATAACCTTCTTGATCCTTCTAGTTCTTCTAGAACCTTCTGGATCCTTCTTCAACTTTCTAGAGCTTTCCAAAAACTTCTAGATTCTTTCGAAATCTTCTCCAAGCTTCTAGTTCAACTTTCTAGAGCTTTCCAGAAACTTCTAGATTCTTTTGGAATCTTCTCCAAGCTTCTAGAAACTTCTTGATCCTTCTAGTTCTTCTAGAACCTTCTAGATCCTTCTTCAACTTTCTAGAGTTTTCCAAAAACTTCTAGATTCTTTCGGAATCTTCTCCATGTTTCTAGAAACTTCTAGAATCTTCTAGATCCTTCTAGATTCTTCTAACGATGACATAGGCGATGATGCAGGCAATGACTGACTCTCAAGCATCCATGACATTACCCCCTCCTTTAGATATGTTGTAGAAAGAGTTTGGCCGTACCTTCGCTGGTGATGGTTTTAGTGGTTGGAATGAAGTGTGCCATTTTTTTTAAACTGATCCACGACTACTAAAATGGAGTCAAATCCTTGTGACAAGGGTAGCTCTACAATGAAATCCATGGAGATGGATGACCATGGTTTGGTTGGAATGGGCAAGGGATGGAGTAACCCATGAGGACGATGAGAGGGGCCTTTGATCTATTGCAAGTGTCACAAGTGCCTATATACTCCTTGACAAGCTTCCACATTTAAGGCCACCAAAAGTCACGCGAGAGAAGCTCAATTGTCTTATTAACCCCAAAATTCCCTGCTTGCTGATGGAAGATCATGCCGTTGCTGAAGTACCTCCAAGCGTGTTGGTCTTGGCGGAATATAGAGAAGACCCTTATAGTAAATTAGTCCATCAATTTCTTGAAAGTCCTCATTAACCTCTTGTCCTTGTAGTTGTTGTCTAATATTCTGAGCAAGTGGGTCTCTTGGCAATTTGCATCTTCACCTTAGAAAGAAAAGTAGAATCTTCGGGGCTTGGCTCACGGTAGCGTTTAGCTTAAGCTGATCAAGTTTCAAAATCACCGACTCTTGTTGATGAAATGCTGTGTCGCCTTCTCTAGGTGCAAGGTAGGATCTTCTTGATAAGGCATCTGGCTTAGCTTGTTGACGGCCAGGTCTATAAGAGATAAGAAAATCAAACCTTGATAGGATACCACTCCACCAGGCTTGGTGACGATTCAAGATGCGGGATGTCATGAAGTATTCCAAATTGTTGTGATCTGTATAGACAGCGATCTTATGAGGAGCTCCTTCAAGTAGGTGATGCCAAGTGTCAAAGGAGTTGATGATTGCTAAGAGCTCTTTATCATGGATTTCATAATTGATTTCTACAGCTGAGAACTTGCAGGAATGAAAAGCCACTGGATGTACTCGACCATCCTCTCCTACTTGGGATAGAATAGCGCCAAGGGCGAAATCTGAAGCGTCTGTTTCTAGGATGAAAGGCTTTGTAGGATCTGCGTGAATAGAATGGATGCGGTTGTGAAAGCTTGCTTGAGAGTCTGAAATGCTTTTGCGGCCTCTGAGTCCTACACAAACTTATTATGCATGTCAACCTTGTGAGTGCTGTAACCACCTTGGAGTATCCCTGTATAAAGATACGATAAAAATTTGCAAATCCGAGGAAACATTGAAAATCTCTTACCGAGGTGGGTGTCTCCCAATCAAGGGTGGTTTGAACCTTCTTTGGATCCACGGAGATTCCCTTTTTAGAAATTACATAGCCAAGAAATTCCACCTTAGATTGATGAAAAGAGCACTTCTCCAACTTTGCATATAACCCTGATGCACGAAGCTTTTCAAGCACTAATCGTACATGGTGCTCATGCTCTTCTTGATCCTTGGAAAATATCAAGATATTATCCAAATATATTACCACAAAATAATCCAAATACTCCCGGAAGATATCGTTCATTAAATGTTGAAAAACAGCTGGGGCATTTGTGAGACCAAATGGCATGACGGTATATTCAAAGTGGCCATACCTTGTCCGAAAGGCTGTTTTCCATTCATCACCTTCTTTGATTCTGACTAGATTGTAAGCACCACGAAGATCTATTTTTGTGAATATTCTTGCCTTGCCAAGGCGCTCAAGAAGCTCTGGGATCAAGGGAAGGGGATAGCGATTCTTGACGGTGGTCTTGTTTAGGCCCCTATAATCCACACACATCCGGAGAGTTCCGTCCTTCTTTTTTACATAGAGTATTGGAGCTCCTGCTGGGGACTTTGAATGATGTATGAACCCCTTAGAAATATTCTCATCAATATTTTTCCGTAATTGTACCAATTCATCTTGAGATAGCTTGTATATTGGGCCAAAAGGGGGTTGGGTTCCCTCCTGAAGCTCTTAGCACAATCATAGGGTCGATGCTCCGGTAAGAGGTCTGCATTCTTCTTCTCAAAAACATCATTGTAATCTTGATATTGATGTGGAAATGCCTCCATGACTTTTGTTGTCGACGTGTTGGTTGGTGTCGCAAATATCAGGAAAGTTGGATACTTTTTGGCTACACGCATGAAGACCTTGGCTCCAAGATATATAGGCCTATTATGCCTTCCCTTCTTCTTTTGGACTTTTTGTGGTTCAATTCTCCAAGCCCTCCAATCGATGTCAGGATTCTGTAATTCAAGCCACGGTAGCCCAATAACAATTGGACTGCTTGGGCTTTGTATAATATTGAACGCTATTCTTGAAACATGCTCCTACAATGTTACTTCTATGGGGTGAGTTTCATACCTGACATCCCCTCAAGCGAGGGGACGACCATCAATGACTTCTACAATTGCTGGATTAGACTTCTCCACAAATGGTATGCCTTGTTCTTTTTCAAATTCTTTGTCCATGAAGCACGCCGTTGTGCCTGAATCTAGTAATGCTTCACAATCCATGTGCCTAACCGGCATATGGACTTGACTGGTATCATAAAACTTAAAGTGGAATTAGTGGGAAGAAAGAGACCTTTTTTTGCTTGTCTTTTGTCCAACCGGTCGGTCTCTATTGGCGTTGGATATCCATGTTTTTCGTTGAGGCCATTGCACCATGAACCTTCATCCTTCTCTTCCTTGGACACTTTCGAACTATGTGCCCCTGCTCTCCACAATACATACATAAGCATTAATGCGTCGCCTTTGCTTCTCCTGGGCTGAGAGAGGTTGAAACCATGCTGAATCAATTTGCATGTGCTCAATGCTTGATTCATGGCCCTGTTGAGGTGTGTAGCCATTATGTGTCACTTCTGTTTGGGGTCGCAATGTTTCCCCAAGACGCCTCTCTTGTCTCCTCTCAAATAGTCGATTATCACATTCTTTGCTTGAGAGATGAACTTGCTTAGTGTGTGAACCTTTGGCATAGTCAATAAAAGATCTTTTACGTCATCCTTTAATCCCCACCAAAATTCGCTAATGAAATATTCCTCATGCCAAGTCAGATCACAAGTGAGCTATTGAAATTCGGATGCATAGACGGATGCAGGTCTTGATCCTTGGTGGAGATTTCTAAGTTTGGTTTCAGCAAACCTTGCTCTATCAATATCCCCAAAGATTGCAGAGAACTCCCGCACAAAAGCTTCAAAGTCATGAAGGAGAGGAGATTCTTTTTTAAGTAAGGGAGCAAACCAAGAGAGAGTCGTACCTAAGAGGAGGGTCCCAATAAGGCCTACTTGAGAGGCATCATTTGGATAACGCTCTTGTTGCATTCAAATGAAGAGACACACTTGTTGGAGAAAACCTCTAAACTTTGATCTAGTCCCATCAAATTTTTCAAGCATGCTGACCTTCGGCTCCTTCTTATGTTGTTGAGAATAGCTGGATCTTGGAGCTTGTGCTTGATGTGTGCTTGTCTCTTGAAGCTCTTGAATTTGACGTTGAAGATCTTGCAACACCGGTCCCAAGATTAGGGGTTGCCCTACTTGAAGTTGAGCGTTACTCTAGCGAGGTTCTTGTAACTGAGCTTGAATGCTTTGCAATGCGTTGATGAGACCTTCCATCATCGGCTCCATGATGGCTTGAGAAGATTAAGAGATGGGAGTCTTGCCAAACTGTTATGAGTGCGTATAGAGTTAGAAGAGAGCAAGAGGAGGCGCTCACAATGTACAAGAACTTGGATTTGATGATAAGCTTAATATTGATTACAAGACTTAATACTTTATTAAGAGAGCTAGATACAAGACTTGGATTACATGACTTGAGTACAAGACAAGGCTTGATTGCAAGGACAAGACTTGAACATAAGACAAGAACTAGAAGAGGGATTTCCTCATAGGAGCCTCACAACTGGTGTTGGCAAGACTGAGGGGCCTGTGGCTCAAGACCCCTATTTATACTAGTGCTTGAGGAGGTTACTTGAGGAGGTTAGGACTTTCTAGGTTCTTCTTGAGGAGGTTAGAATCTTCTATAACCTTCTTGATCCTTCTAGTTCTTCTAGAACCTTCTGGATCCTTCTTCAACTTTCTAGAGCTTTCCTGAAACTTCCAGATTCTTTCGGAATCTTCTCCAAGCTTCTAGAAACTTCTTGATCCTTCAAGATTCTTCTAGAGCCTTATCGATCCTTCTAGAACCTTTTGGATCCTTCTTCAACTTTCTAGAGCTTTCCAGAAACTTCTAGATTCTTCCGAAATCTTCTCCAAGCTTCTAGAAACTTTTTGCTCCATCTAGTTCTTCTAGAACCTTCTAGATCATTCTTCAAATTTCTAGAGCTTTCCAAAAACTTCTAGATTCTTCCGAAATCTTCTCTATGTTTCTAAAAACTTCTAGAATCTTCAAGATCCTTCTAGATTCTTCTAGTGATGATGTAGGCGATGACATAGGCGATGATGCAGGCAGTGTGGCTGACTCTCAAGCATCCATGACAAGAGCTCTCAAGAATGACTACTCAAGAATGAATCCTCTTTGCATAAAAGGGCTTCTTATAAAGGCATACACCACAAGACTTTTGACTCTGGGATTAAGTTGGGCCCTCTAGCATACAATTTGGAACTCCCAAATGATCCCAAGACCTTATACAATGTGAATAGGAAATATTGTGCACATCTATAGCACATCCCTATCTTGGTGCATAATCGGTGTAGCATGTGTTAGCCGATGCAAACACTTAAATATGCCATTGTGGCTATTATCAAAGATTTATTTACATGTACATGATCGCTGCAAAACTTCTCTATTCACTCATTACTAATTTTGAATGGAATGAGGAATGTGAGAAAGCATGTCAACAATTGACGTAGATACTTATTTTTGCTCCAATTTTGAAATCTTGTAAATGGATCAAGATTTTCCACGTCCATGTAGATGCATCGGCTTACGCTATTGGATGCATTTTAGCTCAACCTGGAGGAAAAAAAATGGATTTTCTAATCTGTTACTCAACTCAATAGTGTTGAATGGAATTACATAACCACAGAAAGAGAGGTCTTAGGAATGATCTATTCGGTGAGAAAATTTAGACATTACCTTCTCACAAATAAGTTCATAGTCTTTGTAAATCATCAAGTGCTATTGTACTTAGTGAACAAACCATACAATACGGGCTGCATAGTTTGATGTTTCATAATATTATTGGAATTTGATTTCACCGTAGTCGCCAAGGAGTTCTATCCTTTAACGAGCAAAGAATGAGCAACTCAAAGCGACCGAGGCCAAGAACTCTAAATGTTTTTAGTAGCTATAGGCATTAGATGGAACTCCATGTCAATCTATAAATGATAAAATGTATTAGAGATTACAATAACGCATTGTCAATGGTGATGAACAAAGACTAGCCAAACCCATGGTAAAGACATGTTCCTAAACATAATATAAGAACAAATTGATAACAAGAAATTCCATGAAAAAACAAGAATCTAAAACAGGTTTCACTTTTTTACAAACATCCATTATAGTTCTTATTCAGAGCTCACACCAATTCCTTGGAAAGGGAGATAAGGAGAGGAAGAAATCATGAGTTTTTGCAAAGGGAACAATTCCTTGGGGAAGGACAAGAAAGAGAACTCGAGCATTTTCACGTATGGAACCATATTCTAACTTCCACTTGAAGCTATCTAGAATTGAAGAGCGTGTTTTGATAGATTAAAAAAAGGATAAAGAAATCTAATGAGATCTTTATCACAAATGTTCCTCTACAGGATAATAAGGTAGTGACTAGTATGTGACGTGTGAAGTGCTCCATTATGAACCTCGATCTTGCTAATGGTAAGTTAAACTTATCTCATGAGCTTATTGTTTGTAGAGATGATTTTGAGTTTATTTCCATTCATTAAATTTTGAAGAGTCTCTTCGTAGAGATTGGCATCACTATCTATTGACATGGAATAGGAACGTGGCAAAAAAACTAGTAGTATATTTGATATACTTTACTCTACTAGCAATGCAAGATCTTTCATTAATATATGAGTGAATTAACCTCTAAAAATAAAATCATAAATAAATCATTATCCTTTATTAGCCCTGCTTAACCTATCCATAAGGTTTTTGAAACCTTGCTTAACCTACACACAAGGTCTTTGAAACCTTTAGTGTTCTCTCTCTTTCTCTCTCTCTCTCTCTAACATAAAGAAACGTACTCCAAGGGTATTTTTGTCACCAATATGTGCCATATGAATTATCTCGTTCTGCTTGAGTACGTTTAGGACTTGAGTCGAATGCCGGCTAGATTGGTCCAAAAGATCTTTAAGGTCTCTTCACATTGTTTCTACCACTTCAAAACTTCTCTCTTTCTTCTTCAAACCTCTGTGATTTTAGTCTCTCTCTCTCTCTCTCTCTCTCTCTCTCTCTCTCTCTCTCACATATAGAGAAAGCCCCACCCATATCTCAATATTGTAATAACTCATGACGGTGATAGTGAGGGTGATTCTTTTACTCTTCTTTCATCATTCATGCTTTCATCATTTACCCTCCATTATTGCAAGTAGTGGGTGATGTACTACGAGCAGCTTGCCTACTTGGAAAGACCTATAGAAGGCATTGCATGTAGTTGAGGAGCTGGTGGCGGTGTTGAGACCCACAAACTAGGGACAGATGCAAGACGTTGAGACATGAGCTTGCACGCATGGTCGCGAACCCTCCCTGCGGATAAATTTTGAGCGCTTCAAGTGCTTGATCATCGTTGTTTCAAAAAATTCTAACTTTTTAATGGCTACCACTGCTGAGGGGAGTCCGAACAAAAATTATATAGGGATGAGCTTGCACACGGGGTCGCGGACCGTGCAAGAACCCAGATTCGGGGATGCAAGGTGATGGACAAGCTGGCATTGTTGGCTCATGTGCATGAGGGGAACCCAACCAAAATTATATAGATCTGGATGCACATGACCTTTATATATGGACCTGGGAGTGAAACGTAGCCAATTAGCACTCTGTGGCACATTTACTATGTGAAGCTACACGTTGCAGCTATGCCTCCATAATTAACGCCTTCAATAAGCACACAGTAGCAGGAGCGCAACCTGGGGTCGTCGGAATATTTAATTGAAGATGATTTGAGCTTCTAATCGCATTGTTATGAGTACTAATCTATTGCTCTGACTACTTAGGAAAATCGAAGCTTGCTGCTGGTTAGGTGTTGTTGTTGCTGGCTCTATCGGATTTGGTTAAATATCGGCCTACTAGGCCGCGTGTAGGTGGGCGTGACTGGCCCAGCCGGTCACGTCGCTTTTTGGGGGGGCAGGAGACATCTTCAACATATGTAGTGCATGCGCCCCATCATGTGCATATGCACGCACATAGTGCAGTGGTTAGGGTAGTGCTCCTGGGATGTGAGGTTCGGGGTTCAAGATTCCGTGTGAGCTGTGTGTATTGACTTTTTGGTCAACGGTCACCTAACGGCTACATTCGACTGGCAACCGGCGACCCTTGCTTTGCCACGCTGCCTAGCAGGCCGAAATATAACCAAATCCGGCTCTATTATATCCAGCCACTAGTGGCCTTAGGACGCTGCTATGAAGGTCATAATTGGTATTGACCTACATGTTTACTTGATGGGTGCTGGAATTATTGCTAAGAGCAGCATTAATGAAGACCAAACGGTCGGGACTCGCATTGTTCTACATAATAATATTGAGCTATGCCTGATCATCATGGGAAAGATCACGGTAGGGAAATTGAGCACCTTGGGGCCCTCTAGAAGCCATATATAATTCACCCACAGCTCCTGCTGATAGGCTATGGTGAGGGCGATCCAAAATACTCATCTGCAAAAGGGGCTCTTTCTTTGCATTGCAGCTCTTGTTGAAGATCCGACATATCCATCCTAAAACAAGTTAGGCCTAATAGGTCTAACAAAAAGATGAATTGCCTACTGGCTCCACTTTAAGAAAAACTTTTAATTAACGTCGAGTATTCGGTTTCCCTCATGCCAGCCCCTAAGAGAAACTCCTCTGTACCTTCCTCCCCTTGCATCGCCACACTACCTTGCCTCCATCGCTCTACAGTGGCTCAACCCCTAGCCTCCACCGCTCTGCAACGGCTCAACCCTGAACGGCCTTGCGCACGAGAGAGAGAGAGAGAGAGAGAGAGAGAGAGAGAGAGAGAGAGAGAGAGAGAGAGAGAGAGAGAGAGAGAGAGAGAGAGAGAGAGAGAGAGAGAGAGAGAGAGAGAGAGAGATAGATTATCGTCCACGGAGGTCATATATGACCTATGGGACCAAAAACACAACATTACGACGATTCATTCTCAGTGTGGGTTGATACATATCAGTTAAGGACTGAGGGTCCATCAAGAGGGTAGGGTAGGAAAAAGGAGGAAGGAGAAAACAAACAAAAACCTAAGGGTCGGTTGGGGGGAGAGTTGGTTTGGGATTTCGGAATTCCTGGATGATCGCTTTGCCACCTCGATAGACTGCCCATTTGCCTTGCTTACGCGCTTCATACACCTTCTTAAGCTCGCTCGCTTTACTCTTGAGTTGATTCATAGTCAACTCTTCTGCAATCCAAAGCTTGGTTTCTTTGAGAAGGCGGGATTGACATAGAAACTTCACCCGCTCCTCTTTGGTCTTGAAGGTAAGGACACAATGCTCGGGACGCACATGACGATGTGTATCATTGATCCAAGCAACATCCTCTGACTTGATGTTGACTGGCTCAATAATGTTGTTAAGTTTGATGATTGCCTCTTCAAGGGTGTCCTCAACAGTGCACCACTGCAAAGGGAGCCCACCGATGCGAACCTTGAGGGCATTATCTTCTTGAGATTTTTGTTCGGAGATTTCCTTTGTTACACACGTCTTTACTTGGGCGATGGTTGTTGAGTGAACTTGGCTAACCTTTGCCTCAACCTCCTTTACTTTGTCGGTGGTGCGGTCAGCCATAGACTTGAATTGTTCTTCTAATTTGCTCAAGAGAGATTTGAGTTCAAAGTTTTCCTCCAAGACTCTATCAAGAGTTGATTGCAACTGCGCGATGCGATCAAGTTTGTTAGGGGCTGCCAGCACTGTTGCAAAGCTCGGTCTTGCTTTGGCGGGGGTCTTTGGAGTAGCCATCCTTGTGCTTGAGGAAATAAAGGGAACCAACCAGTGACTTGGGAATTCCAGAGGGAAAAGCCTTTGAGGATGTTCAAGGCTTCAACCTTTGAAAAAGTTATGAACTTCAAAACTTTGAGAAGGCTTTAACTGTGTCGTGACCTGCAGATTTAACTGTGTGGAGGGCATCACGACCTGCTCTACTTTGCATGGCCGAGGCAAAAAAAAACCAGTGCCGAAAAAGGCCTCTGTAATGCTCAAGGCTTTAACTAACCTTTAAAAAGGTTTTCTATTGAGTGTATCATGACACGCAGACGCTTCCCCTGTCGAAAAGCAACAACGTAGAGTGGAAGCTCGGTCCTGCAAGGGTGCGCAATGCTGGGGTCTCTCCCTGTCGATGGGCGCCACGGCCTGCTGTACTTCACAGGGTTGAGGCCGTCGCAGGGTAGGCGTAGAGCTTGGCACAGATCTTCGTTGGCTGTGGAGAGAGAGAGAGAGAGAGAGAGAGAGAGAGAGAGAGAGAGAGAGAGAGAGAGAGAGAGAGAGAGAGAGAGAGAGAGAGAGAGAGGTGAACAACCTCTGTGCGAGAGAGAAAAATGCACCCTCCTCCTCTTGTTGCCCTTCAACAACGAAACCCTCCCTCTCCCCAAGCCGTTGCTGCTCACGCCCTCCCTCCAGGAACTGTGAGAGAGCGAAAGAGCATGTGGTGCACCACTGCTGGTGGAACTAGATGTAGTCCTCATGCACGAGTTGGAGTTCCACTAGAAATCTAACTCCCAAAGCTAAGAGTATCTTCGAAGATTCTCTCTCCCATTTCTTTTTCATAATGTGTAACCCCTACTAGGTCTGTGAGATTTGTTATGCTCATTAAAAGAATTTCTCACAGGCAGTGAGGTGGTGAAGTATAAGAGGTCAAGCATGTAGGCGGTGATTGTGAGCTCACACAAGCCGCTGATCATCCCTAATTGCTAGCCAACCACACCAAATTGTAGCAGCCTCGACTGAAGAGACTTGATGGATGAGAAAATAGTCTTGTCTTTTACCAAGAATTTTCAACTTGCGTTTCCAAACGCAAGTTGAAAGGGCATCGTGAGACAAACTCCTGATCCCTCTTATTGCCTCAGCTCCTCCATAGTATATGAGCCCCCAAACGATGAAGACCTTGATCACCCGCTCCAATGTCTCCATTCATCTTGCTCTTCCTTTCCGTCCTCACCAATAGGTAACATAAACTACCTCATAGAGTCAAGCTGGAATTGCAGCATAATGTCACATAAGTGATTGCATTAGGCAGGGGATCCTAAGCCCTGCACCTATAGTTTTTGTAAGTAGTGTTCAAAATGCAAAATAAATGCCCACAAACAATCAAAAGCTTGCAGCATACCCGCAACTAGAATCTTCACAGTGGTCGATGATATATTGGCATCAGGATGATGCGGCTTCGCTTTACATTATAGCTCTTACGCGAATGGTTGATCATCCATGGCCATCCCTGGCATGTCTTGACCTTGTTCCTTTACCTTCACCAGCCCCATTTTTTGCGTTTGGAAATGCAAGCTCGATGTACCAGTGTCCTCGATTTGTCTTTACAAACCCCTTTCAGGTTGTGTTTTGAAACGCAAGAAGGACCGCATTTTGACCTACGAGTGGTAGCATCATCATCAAGTGTGGATTGCTTGTAGACCCACTTAGAGAGAAGATGGTAGGAAATTCTTTTGATCTTCACTATAAATGTAAAGGAAATTTTATTTTTTACAACATCTAGATGATATAAGATTTACGCTCTTGTCCCAAGGCAAGTGTGAAACCTAGCCAACATTCAAGTTTTTATGAGCTAATTGGGATAGAGATTAGAATGCTTTGTCTCCACATGCTCTTGTGAGTTTGATATGCTACCCAAAATCCATGAAGTGCACTTGACTTGCTCTAACATACTCACAAACTATGGAAACTTCAATATTGTTGTATATGCTCATCACAAATCAATAGCAAGATTAACCAATTAGAGTGAAGAGAATTCATGTCTATTGGTGTATGACAAGTAGATCATTGAATACCATTAAGCTAGGTCTTTCCAACATACATGTTTTAACCTTGTACAATAACGCTAGGCCAAATTGAACACAAGATCTCCTAGGTCTCCCATAAACTAGGTGATTACTTGAATATTTTTTGCACTAGAACAATGATATGCTAAGTCTCATTTGCCTCAATATTATCAATAGTGTTATCTAAAAGACTTTGGCCAAATAGGAATCCATGTACATAATTGTCATAATAATTAATATCTAATTCTCCTAAATGATTTTCTCATGTTAAATTGATCATTTGATATGGGGAAGTGCCAGGGGAGAAAAAGCTAGAATATTGGTTAAGCTAGCAGACCGGCCATAGTAGGGATCCAAAGGAGGGAAAATAGGGATCCAAAGGGGGGGCCATCTGTAAAAGAGCAATGTGCAACAATGGGCTTAAAATACCCTAAGGTTCATCCCATTAAGACTTCCAAAATGCTAAGGTTCCAAAATTCAAAGGTTGTGTCCAAAGGCCAAAGACTAGGGAAATTGGATGCTTAGTGTGTGTCACAAAAAGTCTTTGTCAATCCCTACATAGGAGGGGGCGAGCCTTGCAAGTAGGGGATGAGAGAGAAACTCACACACACACACACACACACACACACACACACACAAGTTCCCTTTACACAAAGGGAATGAGGGACACATGTCAGCTCCCTAGCCCAGATGTCCACAAGGTGTACCCAATTCCTATTGGATGGCCTTGGAGGTGGACCAATGGGAATTAGGCTAGAGTAAATCTAGTTTAATTAATTTAAAAACACTTAATAAAATAACCAATAAGAATTAAGCTCTCTAGAAGACTATTGGACCAATGAACATTCAGCAGCCCAATGGCTTGCCTGATTCCTATTGGGCAGGAGGCAAAGGGGTCCAATGAGAGTTTAATTGCATTTATTAATTACCTAAAGCTCTCACAAAAGGGGAAAGGGGGACACATGTCAGAAGGCTATCACTTATGCTGCTTAATTACCATTGGCTCAGCCTGGGGGGGTCCAATAGGATGCTAGCAAGAGCAAATAGCAAGAGGGGTCGACCAAGAGAGAGAAGAGGTGATTATTTGCAAGGCATTATCACACACACACTCACACAATCTCATGTGTGAAGTAAAGAAGACTCTCTCTCCTTCTCAAGCTTTAATGGAAAGCTTACCACCTACTCCAAGCTTGTGAGAAGGGAGGCCTACATCAACAACTCTTGGCTTTGTGATGCAAATCCAACCAAGAGCCAAGCTTCAATGCATGCTCATCTCCTCTACCATGCTAATTACTAAGCTAAGCTAAGCTATGCTAATATGAGTGATTATGTGAATAAATGTATATCTTTCTTGTAAGAATACTCCTTCTTCCTCTCAATCTACTCTCATACCCCGCTAGCTCTCACCATCTTCGAAGGTGTGTGAGGTCTTGGGTCTACGACCGTGAGGGAATTGATGTTTTGTTTGATAAGTGTTTTGCTTAGTGCTTGAAGTTTCCATCTTCATTGCACTAGCTAGTATTGAAGGAACACAAGAAATTGTATTGTAAAATGTCTCTCTTGATGGGAGAAACCATAATACAAAGCCGTTTGGAGGGGGGACCGGCTCCATGCAAGTCGGTTCCTCAACTGTTGTCAATTGCTTGATTTCTCTCTCTTTTGAAGTATTGTTCATGCTATCTAACTAGGTGTTATGCTTTTTGTTGCTTTTTCCACCCAAGTACTCTTGTTAATCTCATTAGGAATCTATTCTAATGAAATGCTCACTATGTTCATGCTATTTTCTGCTACACACAAGTTACTAGGCCAGTAAATGTTACATTGGTATCAGAGCACAATATTTCTCTTTTCTTGCTCAAGAAGGGAGGTCCTCAAGCTAGCTATAAATGGTTGGTACTATTGATTGCATGTGAGTAAGTAGAATAGGGATTTTTTAGCCTTGCAGTGCGCCTGCTTTTGTGCATTTAACGGGGCATCACTATCGAGAGCTATGGTCTTAATAGTGGAGTCCTACGGGGCTTGCCTACGGCTTAACCACTATTGAGCTATTAGAAGCTTGACAGGAGCCGGTGCTATTTTGGTGTTGAACGACCCTCTCTTCTATTCCTTGCAATTAATGGTATTCGAGCCACGTGTACAGTAGCTTGAGTGCTTTTTCTAAAGGGGTAAAGAGGAGTAGCAACTAGGGCTTGAAGTGCCAAAGTACACCTAAAAAGTTTACACCTAGTTGTTAGAATGGCTGACAATAGTAAAGAGAGTGAAATTAATGTTGATAACTTTAATTTTACTAATGAGCAAGCTACTAATGATTCCCTGATCCTTGTTAACTATGTTTCTAGGCTTCAACAAGCCATGGGAAGTCCATACCTCCAAAGTGAAGTGCAATGGCAGCTTCGTGCTCATGGGATTCTCGAAGCTCCCCACCATGACGAGAGAACACCTAGGAAGCCTCCTTGCAAGACTTCCAAAAGAGGTCTCTCTCCGATTCAGGAAGAAGAAGAGGATCCCTATGAAGGGCTCAGAAATTTGCTCCTTGATGACGCATCTCCTTCTCAAAGGAGAACTCAAGAGCCTCCACTAAAGGAACGAGAAAGAAGTGAGTCTCCTGCCACCTCGGCGGAGATGTCTCCACGAAGATGGTGGGATAAACGCTCTCCATCGCTCCAAAACGGAGAAGATCATCACATACTTCTCCACACCATACTTCAAAGAGGGATGACAAAAAGCAAGAGAAGAAAAAGGCGAGAAAGAGGACACCCTCTTCTCCATCTTCTTCATCCTCTTCCTCTTATGAAAGTGATGGTGAAGACAACGAAGACCAAGGCAAGAAAAAGGAGAGAAAGAGGTCAACCTCTTCTCCATCTTCCTCAAATTCTTCATCTTCTGAAGAAAGTGATGCTGCAACTTTGAAGCATCACAAAGAAGAGGCCATAAGAAATCCTATGCCGCGTGGAAGAGGTCATCCAAGCTCAAGAAGTTCAAAGAGGGAGGGAAGAGAATCTCTTTCCTTAACTATGATGGCACTTTTGGTGCTACGGACAAAGTCTTGGACTTTATCCAACAATTTGATGCGGCGTTCGGAGATGAGGACTTCACGGAGTCCTCTAAGCTACTCCATGTAGCTGTGCACTTTCAAAAGTCCACCAGACAATGGTGGTCTAGCCTATGGGCCAATGGTGAAGCTCCACCAACATGGAAAGCTTTAAGAGCTTCCATTATGAAGCAGTTTTTGGCCACTGATGCCAAAGACAATGTACTCACCAAATAGTGAAGCTTGAAGTTCTCTCCCTATGAATCCATCCACAAATATGTAGGCAAGTTTTGGGACCTACAACTCAAAGCCATTGTCTTCAAAAGGTTGGATTTTGGAGAGTAAAAGCAACAATTTTGTGCGGGCTTAACCGAAGAAATGACGGAGTATATCAACTCCCAAAAGGCCACGCACCATATCGGTGGTAATACATCATACTATGGTGGCCTCTCGAATCAATTTCCAAATAGGGGCTAAGAGAAATTCTAAGCCCCCTAAAAACAAGGGTTCCAATGAGCCTAAGGAGAAGGACAATGTCCAAAAGTCTCCTAAGGGCAATTCCAACAAAGCAAAGGAGAAGGGAGGGGAAGGGAGTTTACAAAGGCAAAAATAAACTCTCTCCAAAGAGCTCGAGCGTTATCGCAAGGATAACTGGTGTTTCAAGTGTGGCGAACAAGGGCATGTCTACCGCGCTTGTCCCCAAAAGACAACTGCCATGATCCTCCTAGAGCTACCTTGGTCGAAATCCAAGAGGAGGAAACTCACCACAAAGGATCTCCTCTATGCCATGCTTGGGGAAAGGTAAGAGAACATAATGCTTTTATTCTCTTTGACCCTGGTTCTACTCACAATTTTATATCTATAGAGTTGGCCACCAAGCTAGGCATACAAACCTATGAGATGGGAGATGTCCTCCCCGCAGACGGTGCTTTCAAGGGGCAAGAAGCTTCAGTCACTCCCTTAATCGAGAAATTGAAGCTCCATGTCCAAATCTATGTGGACAAAGAGGACTTTTTGATCTCTCCTCTCAAGCATGAGGATGTAATCCTAGGGGCACCATGGTTTGATCGCATGGCTGCTAATGTTAATTTCCCTGAAAGGAGAATCTCCTTTAAGTTGAGAGAAAAAGATATGTATATAGATGCTAAGGAAATGGGTAACACTATACCCATTTTACATACACAAGCTTTCAACAAGTCAATAAAGAGCTCTATTACCGTGTACACGATTTTTGTTAAAGATTCTCAAAATGAACCTAATGTTTTAGCAAAAGAAAATATACACAACCAAAAGGAATTAGAGTTATCCCATTATCTCAAGGGGTTTCAAGATGTCTTTATTGACGACATCGCTTGTGAGATACCTCCTAAACGAGGCAATGATGACCATGCAATTGAACTTCTTCCAGGCAGTTCACCGCCTAACAAAACTCCTTATAGAGTTTCTCAAGCTTAGCAAGAGGAGATTATGCGGCAAGTGCATGAGTTAGTTGAGAAGGGCATGGTTAGGCCTAGCTCATCTCCATTTTGTTCTCCTATGCTACTAGTGCAAAAGAAAGACGGCACATATCGTATGTGTGTCGACTATAGAGCGCTAAATAGGATCACTATCAAAAATAGGTTTTCCATTCCACGGGTAGAAGACCTATTTGATAAGCTACAAGGGTCCACCTACTTCAGTAGGATTGACCTAAAAAGTGGCTATCATCAAATAAGGATAGTTGATCAAGACATTGTAAAGACCGCATTTCGCACTATGTTTGGTCTTTACGAATACATTTTCATGCCTTTTGGCTTGACCAATGCACCAGCCACCTTCAACCGCTTGATGGAGAAGCTATTCAGGCCTCACCAAACCTTTACTGGAGTGTTCTTTAATGATATCATCATCTACTCTAATTCATTAGACGAACACAAGCAACACCTCCAGGTAATATTTCAAGTTCTAAGAGAGAATAAACTTTATGTTAATCAAAAGAAAAGTGATTTTTTCTTACAAGAGATTCAGTATTTAGGTCACATTGTCTCTCAAGATGGCATCCAAATGGATCCATCAAAGTTAGAGGTAATAAAAGGATGGCCTAAAACAAGGAATCTTCATGAGTTAAGAAGCTTTATAGGTATGTGCGCATACTATAGACGCTTCATAGAAAAGTTCTCACTAATAGCAGGATTACATGACCTAACGGAGAAAAACGTTAGGTACACATGGTCTGCCAAGGAGAACAATGCTTTCAAAAAGCTTATCTCTCAACCTGTACTTACACTACCGGATCTCTCAAAACCATTTGAGGTCCAATGTGACGCTTGTGGTGATTGCCTTAAAGCTGTTTTTCTTCAAGAAGGGCACACTATATGCTATGAAAGTCGAAGGCTCGACCCTATTGAGCAAGCTCTAGGCATATAGGAAAAGGAACTCCTTGCAGTTCTACAAGCCTTAGACTCATGGAAGCACTATTTATTGGGGACTCCTTTCATTCTGCGGACGGATCACCAAAGTCTTAAGTACTTCATGACGCAGACCAAGCTCTCCAACAAACAAATGAGGTGGATGTTGCTGGTAAGCATAATCAAATAGCCGATGCACTCTCAAGACGACCGATAGTGAATGCGGTTTCCATAGCAACTCACAATGATCTATCTTCTATGATAGATGAGTATGCTATTGATCCCAATTATAGAGATGTGATTTCAGCCCTTGCACTAGGGAAGAAAGAGGAACCATTTACTTTACAAGATGGTTATCTTCTCTATAGCAATAGACTATGCGTTACTAGCTCACTATGTGAGAAAGTAATGTATGAATCTCATGCTCCTCCTTATGCAGGGCATAGAGGGATTCAGTCTACTCTAAAGGGGATTGAAACATATTTCTATTGGCCTACCATGAAAGAAAGCATACAAGAGTATGTTTTTAAATGTGTGGTATGCCAAAAGACGAAGTTTGATAGAGGGAAGCAACCTGGATTGCTTCAACCTTTGCCAATCCCTAATTCACCATGGGAGAGCATATCCATGGATTTTATCTTTGGATTGCCTAAGTCTATCCATGGGAATACAGGAATATGGACGATAGTAGACAGGTTCAGTAAACAAGCTCATTTTATACCTGTCAAAAAGACTATCAAATCCCATCAAATGGTAACCCTCTTCATTTCACAAATCTTCAAGTACCATGGCTTGCCAATGTCCATAGTGTCGGCGGAGAGAGATCCTAGAATGACCAGTAATTTTTGGAAGGGCCTCTTTGAGAATTTAGGAACAAGGCTAAACTTCTCTTCGAGCTATCACCCGCAAACGGATGGCCGAAGTGAAATAGCTAACCTAACAATTCTCGATCCACTAAAAGCCTATGTAACAAAAGTAGATCAAAGATCCCAATGGGAGAAGTACTTACCCTTAGTGGAGTATGCCTACAATAACACTGTACATATTTCCACGGGAAAAGCACCTTTTGAGGTAATTGAGGGAAGATCAAAAAGTCCCTTGCTACTTAAGGTACACGGGAAGATCTTCGCTACAGATGAGTATAGCCAAGACCTACAACAATCTTTCCAAAAGATTAAGGATTCTATCTCTATCTCACAACAAAGGCAAAAGGTTGTTGCTGACAAGCACAGAAGAGCCCAAGCCTTTAAAGAAAATGATTCGGTCTTACTCAAATTTCCCAAGGCTCGATTAAGGCACACGATGGGCAAGAATCCTACAGTGGGACACCAAAAGTACTATGCTAAGTTAGCAAAAAGGTACGATGGTCCCTTCCAGATTCTTAGGCCAATCTTTGATGGCCTATCAACTCAAGTTTCCCAACCATTGGCTCATAGACAATGCTTTCCATGTGAGCCTACTAAAGCCTTACAAAGGAGAGCCACCACAAGAACCAACAATTGAAGACCCACCGGAGATCGAGGACCAAGAAGAGGTGCTACAGCTCGAGTCCATTCTCTAACATGAAGGCAAGGTACTAAGAGGTAGTAAGACTATCCCCGACGATATCTTATTGAGTTTAAGAATTATCCTTTTGAAGATGCTAGATGGATGCAAGGCATACAATTAAAGGATAACCTAAACCTTGTCAATGTTTAAAATGAACAAAGTTTTTGTCTTGTAAGACTCTCTTTTTCTTTATTGTGCACAAAAATGAAGTAATATGCATGCTTAGATCAAGTTTACGGAGACGACGTCTCCCGAACACCAAGTAGAGCTTGTCGTCTACTATGGAGGATGATAGGACTAATGTGCAGACATGCTTGTGGCAGCCTCAGGCTCTCAAGCGCCAAATGGACTAGTCATCCATTGTGGAATGATGTCGTAGGGTAACACAGGGATCCTCTACCCGCTAGGAAAGATTTAATGAATATGCTTTATCTTCTCTACCCCATAGTTGAGGACGACTATGATCTCAAGAGAGAGGTAATGTCATAATAATCAATATCTAATTCTCCTAAATGATTTTCTCATGTTAAATTTGTCATTTGATATGGGGAAGTGCTAGGGGAGAAAAAGCTAGAATATTGGTTAAGCTAGCAGATCGGCCATAGTAGGGATCCAAAGGAGGGAAAATAGGGATCCAAAGGGGGGGCCATCTGTAAAAGAGCAATGTGAAACAATGGGATTCAAAGACCCTAAGTTTCATCCCATTAAGACTTCCGAAATACTAAGGTTCCAGAATTCAAAGGTTGTGTCCAAAGGCCAAACACTAGGGAAATTGAATGATTAGTGTGTGTCACAAAAAGTCTTTGTCAATCCCTACATAGGAGGGGGCGAGCCTTGCACAGTAGGGGATGAGAGAGAAACTCTCTCTCACACACACACAAGCTCCCTTTACACAAAGGGAATGAGGGACACATGTCAGCTCCCTAGCGCAAATGCCCACAAGGTGTGCCCAATTCCTATTGGATGGCCTTGGAGGTGGACCAATGAGAATTAGGCTAGAGTAAATCTAGTTTAATTAATTTAAAAACACTTAATAAAAGAACCAATAAGAATTAATCTCTCTAGAAGACTATTGGACAGTCTCCCAAGGGGACCAATGAGCATTCAACAGCCCAATGGCTTGCCTGATTTCTATTGGCCAGTAGGCAAAGGGGTCCAATGAGAGTTTAGTTGCATTTATTAATTACCTAAATATCTCACAAAAGGGGAAAGGGGGGCACATGTCAGAAGGCTATCACTTATGATGCTTAATTACCAATGGCTAAGCCTGGGGAGGTCCAATCCTGGTCCAATAGGATGCTAGCAAGAGCAAATAGCAAGAAGGGTCGACCAAGAGAGAGAGGGGGTTGATTTTTTCAAGGCATTAACACACACACACACACACACACTCACACAATCTCATGTGTGAAGTATAGAAGACTCTCTCTCCTTCTCAAGCTTTAATGGAAAGCTTACCACCTACTCCAAGCTTGTGAGAAGGGAGGCCTACATCAACAACTCTTGGCTTTGTGATGCAAATCAAACCAAGATCCAAGCTTCAATGCATGCTCATCTCCTCTACCATGCTAATTACTAAGCTAAGCTATGCTAATATGAGTGATTATGTGAGGAAATGTACATCTTTCTTGTAAGAATACTCCTTCTTCCTCTCAATCTACTCTCATACCCCGCTATCTCTCACCATCTTTGAAGGTGTGTGAGGTCTTGGGTCTGCAACCGTGAGGGAATTGATGTTGTGTTTGATAAGTGTTTTGCTTAGTGCATGAAGTTTCCATCTTCATTGCACTAGCTAGTATTGAAGGAACACAAAAAATTGGATTGTAAAATGTCTCTCGTGATGGGAGAAACCATAATACAAAGCCTTTTGGAGGGGGGACCAGCTCCATGCAAATACGGTCCTCAACTGTTGTCCAATCGATTAATTTCTCTCTCTTTTGAAGTATTTTTCATGCTATCTAACTAGGTGTTATGTTTTTTGTTGCTTTCTCTACCCAAGCACTCTTGTTAATCTCATTAGGAATCTATTCTAATGAAATGCTCACTATGTTCATGCTATTTTCCACTACACACAAGTAACTAGGCCATTAAATGTTACATAATCATGAGCATGGACGTTAGAACCTTTGATGATCATGATTGACATAGTAAGAGGAATGATTGTTATGTGAGTATAGATGATACATTAGAGAATCTCAAGGACGTGTTTGTAGAAAGAGGGCATGAATACGCTTAATGTGTATATTTTCATGTGTGTCTTGGCTCTTACTTTGATAAATCTATCTTAGGTAGGATTTAGCTATCTAGAGAATTTTAGATCTTCTAAACTCTCTCTCTCTCTCTCTCTCTCTCTCTCTCTCTCTCTCTCTCTCTCTCTCTCTCTCTCTCTCTCTCTCTCTCTCTCTCTCTCTCTCTCTCTCATAATCCAGCAATTTTACTAAAGAAATTATGGGATGTTAATGTTGGTGTTAGTAGAAAATTAAGTCCGTTGTCTATAGACGAAGTCGTTTCATAAGGAAGAACTGCTTCATCTCTTTCATTTTAAGACCTCCTTTGCAATATGTAGAACAAGTACTCAAATTTAGTGATCGTGAAATTGTAGCGGATACACTATATGCTCTCACTTTACCTAGATAATGCATGAGTTTCTATTTTTGTGCCCATTCAATATACATAGTATGTCCATTGATGCATTCAAGCATTAATCACACTCTAATTTTAAATTGATGGTTAAGTAGTTTATGAGAACAACATTGATACTATGAAAAAATGAACACATTAGTTCAACCTAGTTCCCCTTAGTCCTCTATGTGTGTAATGGTTTTATAGGATGCAATTAGGATATAACCCATCATATAACGAAATAAAATATTCAAAATATTTCTTACATATAGATATAACATACGAGGATGCATAGTTTCTTTGTACTGACCATGTACCAAAAACATATCTTTTAGGCAGTGGTCAAGGATATCAAAGACATGCATTTTCAAGAAACATTAGATCAATTCCTTATTCTCTTCTCATTTTTTGTCCCTCACTTGACTTTATTAGCTCGTTAAATGACATCACATGTGGTCAAGAAAGGGACTACACATCAAAGGGTAGACCATTTATCGTGATTGATACATAGGGAAGCACCTTTAGGGGTTGAAGATGATTTTCTCGACTCTTATCTCTTCAATATCCACATGGTACCAAGGTGGAGCAAACATGTTATACCATTGCTCACCATACCATTGCTCACCATTGGTTCTCTACATATTGAATGCCAAGCTGAACAATCTTGTTCCCTGGTGCTGATAGTCGAATGATTATATAAGCAAGGAGACAACGAAATACTTAGGCTATGCATCGAGCCATCCAAGAAAGAAATATATATAAAGCAAGCTCATGTACAAATTACAAATATTCACAATGGTAAAACACAGACATATAAGAGACTGATGTGACTTGGGCTGTATTGGCCTCATATGCAAAAAAGCATCCATAACTAAGTTCATGTGATGCTTATGAAATCTGGAATCCCATCCAGTATGCTACAATGTTGAGGATAGGCAAAGCACCCAAGTGGGGAAAGTACATTGTGGATCATATAGAACAAGGAGTCTTGCCAGAAAAATTGAGCAGAGCCCGACTACGCTTGATCCAACAAGAAACAAAAAACTATGTTATTGTGAAAAATCACCTTTATCAAAGAGGGATAAATGACAATTTGAGAATTTGTGCAACAAAGCATGATTACCTTTTGATACTTGAACAAGCACACACACTGGTCTATTTGAAGGACACTTTTTGACTGACAAAACCACAAAAGCGATACTCTTTGTAGGAATCTAGTGGCCTACTCTATTAATTGATATGAAGCACTATGTGAAACAATGTGATGCCTCCCAAAAAAACAAAAGTATCAAAGCAATGTGATGAAATGCCGCTAAGAACAATAATGGGAGCAAGGATTTTTTCCAAATGGGGACTAGACTTTGTTGGACCTATCTCACCATCAGAATATCAAACTCATGATCAATACCCACAAATTATATGAGAAAATGGGTAGAGACCAGGCATCACAAAAGAATTATGCCAGAATCACAACGCAGTTATTATATGAGAACATTTTCAAGAGATATGGCCTTCTGATAGAAATAGTGAGCGATCAAGGCTAACATTTCCTCGATGACATAATTAATTATTTTTTGCATGAGTTTATGGTGCTTCATTCTAAATAAACTCCATACCACCCAACACAAACAAAATTTTATGCACAATGCTCACAAAAATTGTCAACAAATCTAGAATGGAATAGGATCAAAAACTACATTCAGCTTTGTAAGCATATTGGGTAGCATACAAAATGCCACAAAACATGACACTTTTCAATTTAGTGTTGGGGATAAATTCCATACTGCCGGTCGAGTTCTTGATTCCTACACTACGTGTAGCAAATGACTTAGGATATATGGGGCATGAGTTGTGTAATAGACTGGACCAATTGATACAGTTAGACAAAATAAGACTCAGATTGGTTGCAGCTATGCATGCAAAAAAAGACAAATGAAACAATTCCATGACCAACATGTCATAAACAAGGAATTCCAAAAGGGTGACTACGTCTTAGTCTACACCCTGAAGCCCATTTGTGATGATTGACATATCACCGAGTGGATCTATCCAACATACAACATTAGAGGGAGAGGTAATGTCTAACTGGATAAATGGATTCAGATTGAAGAAGTATCATCACCCTCTCACTACGAAAATAATAGAAAAGATACATTAGGTAAGGAACGCCAACAAAAGGCTCAAAGGAAGCTTAGTTACAAGTTTTAAAGTGCAAGGAATAACATCAACCGTCACCTCCTATTACAACACTTCAGGCAGCACAAGATTGGCTAGGTGGAATAGATTTTTGGATCAATGTCAAGTTAGTCGATGTTTGGGGAAATCCAATGTCTCAATTAACATAGATGGTAACCATTGCCCACTTTGGTTCCACATCATGGCAGACATAGATCTCAATGATAAAATCATTTTGGGAGTTTTATGGCTACGTACTTACAAGGCTATTCTAGATTGGCAAGATGACACACTGAATTACTATCTCAAGGATACACCTAATGCTATGCCCTTCACACAAATAGATCACATATGGGATGAACAATAGCATTCAGATGTCTCAGACACAAAAATCTAGTTGTCCGTATTTTCTTGCAAGTACTTGTGAAAAAAGGGTTACAAAAGTTTGGATCTGGAATTCAATCATGGCATCAAAGCCACAACATATATGTATACCAAAAACATTTCTTGCTAATCAATCTTTTCCCTGATTGCAATCCAACTTCTCAATTGATAGAACATCAAGTCCTATACCATGCCGAGGGGAAAACTTCAAACGACAACTTCATGCTTCCACAAGCTCACCAAAACACAAATGGATTCTCAAAGCTATAATGGACAAGCCAAAGGAGACAAGAGAAACGACATGGAAATGGAGGCAGAAACCATGAAACGGACAAACCTTGTTGCAATATCCCAAAACTAGCTTGAAATGGATCCCTAAAGGTGATCCAAATTAGTTGCTAGACAAACAATGGATATTCATGAAACCAAGCATTCAGAAGAGGGAAATTCATTTTCAACAACTTCTGTTTGGAAAATGTAAGAGATATGAAATCTTGCCAATCAAAACCAATGAACAATTGGTTCATTACCCACACCTTGCACAACATTATGTTACCCCATGCATCTTTTCTGTAAGCATGATAGGGCCATATTTCACGGCCTTGCATAGACACATTATTTTTGCCCATATACACATCGCACAAACCTTTGTGTAGGGCAGCTCGAAATGGGAAGGGGAAATTAATAGTAGCTTGAACATCATATTGCAAGATATTAGGCTGCAAGATGTTGAGAGATTATGTGTATAATGCGTAAAGTGTATTTTGTTGCTTAAATTTTTGCTTTTTGTAGATTTTTAGTAGAATTTTTCTCCTATCAGGCATAAAACTGAGCCATATTGACAAATTTCAACAAGTGAGATGCCTAGAGTGAGAGTATGTACATATAATTGTGAGGAGTAATTTTGGCAAAATTTTTGACCGATTAATAATAATTTTCTTTTCTTTTTAACCCAATAATGATAGATAATTAATAAACAAAGCCAAGAAATTTGGAATCAAGTTTTGAAAGTAAATGCCAAATCTACAAAGTAAGAGCTTCGAACATGTCAAATATGGAAGGATTTGGTAAAAGTCAAATTTAAGGCCAACTTACAACATACCAATATTGCAAAATCAAGGGTAGTTAAATGACCACATGTCCAATTGATGAGACGTTTGCGCCGCATGTGGTATGAAATGAGAAATGTGGGTAAGTGAGGTAAGTATGCACATTGGACTTGGGGAAAAGTTGAACACATGTAGGCAAAAATGGGCAAAGTAGACCTCATTGCAGTCAGACACCTTCACACAAAGAGAAAGAGAGAGAGAGAGAGAGAGAGCGAGAGCTTTTTGACCTAGATCTCCTTGCCAAACTATTGTCTGCTACAACCACCTATTTCGCTTATTTCACACCAAATTCATAGGTGTGCTCCTTATCAGTGCATAAAAAGTCATGTATGGTCAAATGTACACAAAAACAATCAGAGAATTTGAATCACTTAAATCAAAAGTGAGAAATTCCTAAACTATCAGAAGACTTTTGGGAGGGAAAATGAAGTCCAAAATCAATAATGTTTTCAAGAAAAAACTCCACTTACCAGGTGAAATTAGGCTAAGCAATCACAGTTGACCAAATGGGGTGGAACATGGATCATGATCCATGACCCACAGACTGGTTTTGAAAGCACATATACATTGTAGTGATCACGAATAAAAAATGTTTCCAGACATGGATCGCAATCCATGTCCCCCAACATGTCATAATAGGGAAATTTCAATACATTTAGTTTCATAATGCCTTGGGGAATGTGCCCTATAAATTTGACATAAAATGGATATTGAAGTCATAAAAAATCAATGAAAATTGGGATTTCAGTCTCCAAATGGTCATTTTCACCCATGGTTGGAAACTTTGACCCAGATTTAGTAAAAAGTACAGTAATAGCTTAGGAAAGATGCCTGGCAGCTACTCTATACGTTTTGTGCAAAATGGTGTCAGAACATGGATTGTGATCCATAACCCCCTGAAGTAAATTGGTTAGGAAATGGATGCAGATTGTGTGTAGTGGTCTTTTATTGAACAATGTGTTAACTTTTTAGTGTTTGAACATTTCAAGTGCTTTAATCCTCAAATTTAGCAAAGTCAAAGTGCAAATCTAAGACTTGGACAAAGTTACGGCATCAAAAGAAGTTTTTGAACTTGTTGCAACTAAAGAAATCCCAAAAAGTGTATGAGAAATGAGTCAAACTTGGCAGAGGGCCTGGAGGGTCCAAACGGACTCCAAATGGGATGGAATTCAAAAAACAACTGGGATTGTGATTCTTCTTCAAATCCAAATCTTCAGAAGAGCCAAATGCCAAACAAGTTGATCATAATTAAAGATTGTTAGAGCTACTCAGCTAAGAAAAGTTGGAGAAAGAGCATCAAAAGGTGCTCCATTCATTTTTTTATAAAAAGCCAATAGAATGTATTCAATCCCTTTGTATCACTAAATTTTTTTGCAAACTCCAAATCCATTGTATTCTTATTGATTGCCAATCAGTCTAAAGAGGTGGAGGGCCTCCAAGTTTGTAACCATATGCAGCTGTTAAGCTTTGTATTGAGCCCAAATAGCTAGAAATTCATTCGTTGAACCTTGGCTAAGGTATAAAAGCCAGCTTTTGTAATTAAAAACCTAAGTTTTTGGATAATGGAAGTAAGCATTTATTGTAGAATCTCAATGTGAGTCTACTGTTTCTTTGATTCTTTGTGTCTCTCTTGTACGATGTTGCATTGCTATTTCAAGCATACGAACGGGTTTGTAGGTGAAAGATCTTCCATTTAATGTAAGTTTCTTGCGATAAAAGTATGATTTTATTCTTGTTGTCTACAAGCTGATTTTGCTCCCTATGCACCATACATGCACCAAAACTGGTTTTGACCTTATGAATAGGTAAAGCACGTCTAGAGGAAGCTATAGAGTACTTCAGAGTCCGAAACTAACTGACCTAAAATAGTTTGTTTATCTTAGGTGCGATTTTGTTTGAGTGTCAAAGATGACATTTGAGTGCACGAACGAGGGCGTTAAGTATACTATGCTCATGCGCAAGGCATAAAGTTTTGTTGCATTCGGAGACTTGTAGCTATACCAAATAATTGAAACAAACTTACGATAAGGAAAGTAGCTTTTGATGCTTGACACACATTTGAAACTGAGGTAGGTAGGAATGGCTTAAACTTGGGTTTTTCAAGAGATAAGCTATCTCTTGTAGCCTCCATGCACTAGTCGGGTCAGCTATATCCCATGGATTGACAATTTATGTATGTGGTTCTCACTTTGCTAGCATCGATATGGTGAAGCTTGGCAGCCGGCCAATATTTTGGTGCCGTTGTCGGAGACGAGGCAACCTAGGCTAGAGAAAAACCCAAAGTATTTACTTAAATTTCCATTACTTTCTTTGGTTATGGCTATAGTAACACCTTTTTTTACTTTATCACAATTGAGATTTTTTTGAGAGTAGGGATACACGGTAAGGACCTCGAGGAGCTTTGGTTTAGTAGGAAGAATTAGCTAGAGGGTCCTTGGGATGAACTAGTGGTTGGTAAGGGCATCACCTAAGTCAAAAGTAGAGATTTTAGACTGAAGGTTGAACTTTTCACCTTTTGTACTGTTTTCTCATGTTCAGTAGGATTAGGGTAAGTAGAAAACCATCACAATTGTATCTCATTTAAGGTGCACTGAGAAAACCACAAAAATAGTCGGATCTATCTTAGGATTGCCCAAGATAGATAGAGGGTTTTTTAGTCTGACATGGTACAATGGAACTATCTTAGGATTGCCCAAGATAGATAGAGGGTTTTTTAGTCTGACATGGTACAATGGAACTTGCAAGGTGGTAGAACAACTTGATAAGACCACTCCCCTTGATTTTGGAAACATTTGGATCGCTAAAACACTTGGTTAAGCCCAAAATTGGGAAAAAATGGTAGGCTTCAAAAGAAATTCACATGGAAAACCCAAATCATGCTAAAACTTGAAACCAAGGTGTGGATAAATCCTAAATCTTGTGGAAAAAGTAATCTGTGAAGAAAAAGATGAAAATTTGTAAATTAGGAAGAGTTTTATCTTAGGCACGCTGAAGATAGAAAACTCTCCAGAGAGGGTATTTTAACAAATTTTCAACCCATAGAGTCTAATCAGACGCTAGCACAACTCCTAAGAAAATTTCATCAAATATGGAAGCGTGTAAGGGTACAAACACCAAGAAAACTGCAAAACCAAGCCATTGGATACAAAATAGTGAAAAAAACATTGGTGAATTCTCCAAACTTTGTGAAACTCAATGTACAAGCTTGAAATCACATGTAGAATCCACTCCAAGTCACACTAGCCAAAAATATGTTGAAATAGAGAAGATTTATCTTAAGCACGCCAAAGATAAATCTCCCACTAGGAAAGCAGATGTGTCATTTTGACACTAGGCTTGATTGTAGCAAGCTGTGGAGACCCCAATTGTGTAATAAAAGTTGAAGTAAACCCTACAAATAGGTGCAACCATCTTACACACGCCTAAGATAAAACTGAGAAAAATTTCACAGTTTTTGCACATAAGGTCTGTTGGGCACTATAAAAAGAAATTTTTGTATATTTTGTGATTCAGGATTGAAAAATTGTGGAACCACATACGGCTTTAAGTGTTGTCATGCAGATGAAGGATAGGAGAGAAAACAACAAAAGAATTGTGTTTGAAACCAAAGATAACCTTCCAGGTTTGAAGTATCAGTTCAATTAACTTGTGTAAATCCATATATGAACTTAATTCTGGTAGAGTTTTGGGAAACTCGATTGACTTAGGAGAGAATAGGAGGCGATCGTCCACAGAAGAGAGTGTAAACCAAGGGAGACCATTAGAAACTATTGCAGAAGAAGTGCCAGGCACTTACTCTGATTTAAGCTTAGGCATGTCTTCTTTTTTGACACAATAAAAAACTTGGACCTCTCTGAAGTTCAAGCAAATCTTGACTTTTTTCAAGACCAACAAGTACGAAGCCCAGATTTATTTGGACCCAAATGAGGAGTTTGCAGTGAGGATAGATGACCATACCATTTATTTTGAAGAGAAGGTTAGGGCAGATAAACAGGAGGATATTTATGTAGACCAAAGTGGAGTACAATATCACAAAATACAAGACCCTGATTCAGTGGATAAATGGGGATTAAAGGTTGATACTCTAATACCAGATAATGTTGTAAAGACGGGACATCTAGTGTTATAATTAGAAGGGTGTGAGTTAATAAATGTTAAACCATTGAAACGCATCCCCATTAATAACTCAAGACTTGGAGTTTAATATTGAAAAGAAAAAAATATTAAGGATTTGGTATGGACTACCGATGCCAGATTAGGACAACTGACGCCCTTGAAAGTTGTGTATATTTTCAATATCAAGGAAAAGTGACTAGAAAAACTTCCTGATCATCTCTTTATGGATTGTTACAACAATAATTTTGTCATGATGACTCCGAAAGAGATTGAACAAACCAAGTACCAAGGACACTCAATCCATGAAGTGATCATGGAAACCATACAAGAAACCAAACGAGATGTGGATCCAAATGCTAGATCTTATGATAGCATGGAAAATCAATGAGGAAGCACAAGAAGGAGTAGCCACGTCAATGGTACCAACAGAGAAAGAAACGAAAAAACCACCTATAACATGGGAGAAGTGAGTGACATGAGGATGAGAAGACATCCACATAAGTCACACTTACCAAAGAGCTGGTTTGAGAGATTAATGGGAGAGACACTAGCTAAAAGGGAGAGAGTGGGTGCTGAACACAATCGTAGAGTCAGACCAGCAAATTTCCAAAAGTGGATTAAAAAACATTAAGAAGAGGATGGGGTGTAGGAGGCCTCTTTATTTGCCATGAGCTTTTGTAGGTGATTAACATTTTGACAAATAGGTCTATGCCATGTGTGCAAGAATGGTGGGTGTGTAAGAGATGTGAGTGCTCAAAGGATACACTTTCCCCGCAAAAAAAGAGGTGGACAATTTTAAGATTTTTGGTCTCTCTTTACTCCCACATATGATCTCCAATTTGAGCGGAGATCATAGATCTACAATCTACATGTCAAGCTCTTTCCATAGATATACTACATGATATGGTTTTACCCACTAGATTTTAAACTCCATTTTGGGAAGAAAATTTGATTTCAAATAAACTAGCCGTTTTTCTTGTTTGAATTCAAAAGCTATCCTTTCATTACTTTTGTAATACTAAAGGTTTGACTTCCTTAAACTAACAAATAAAGAGGCCCTCCTAGACCCCATTATCTTCCTAATGTATATCGGGATAGGGTACCCATATGACCATTTGGCCAGCTTCAGATAGGTTTTGAGAGTTGAGTGCATAACATATTTCCATACACAGTTTGAGGGATTTGGGATGACCTTGGAGGGCAAAGCCTTGACTTGGTTCCATATCATACTTCCTGGATCGGTAACCAACTTTCCGACTTTGGCCATGAGATTTGTTGCTACGTGTTCTAAAATGGGCATAAAGCATAGTCCTGTGGCACAAATCTATAGTTTCAAACAGAAACAAGGAGAAATTGTTAGAGATAGTGTGATTCAAATGAGGTAGTACATCAACAGATGCTCGGAGTTGGAGATTCCAATCGAGGAAAGAATATTCTCACTGTTTCTAGAGGGTCTATTAAGCAAAGACTTGCATGATATTTTGTATAGCAAAACACATATGACTTGGGAAGCATGCAGTCTAGATGCGATTGACTTGAGTGATAATTGTGAGATCTTCAATGAGGAAGAAAAGCTAAATATATTCAGAGTGAGAAAAACACATCCATTGTGCCAGCACAAGTAGGATCAGCAGATACAGCTCCTACCAATGCGATAGAGGACATGTTTAAACACATGAACAATATGATGAACAGCATGCAAAGAATGCCAATCTGAGGCCCAGTGCAGGGACACAATCAGGACAACAAATGCATTTAAAATGGTGCACTATTGAAGGAAAATGGACAAATCATGAGACAAATGAGTGCTACTACAAGCCAAAATATGATGGAAATTTCCAGTATGTGCCAATGAGTCCACTGGGGCAACCCATGTATAGACACCCACCCAATATAGCACCCATGCAAAGATCACCCACCATGAATGTGGAGCGACCTCAACCAATATTACACCAACAACCTCCACTTCCAAGGAACAGATCTATATCGATCAAGTACATGGTGTCTAAGAAAAAAATTGAGGAACATGCGCTAGTACCCATTATCCCATATCTTGAGACTAGTTCAATACAATGGGGATAGACAAAGAGTGGTATAACCAACCTACTCCAATTCCTATTGAGACAATGTGCCAAGCACCCATTGATACAACAACTGTTTATTTTATTGCAAACCAAGGGGCGAAACCACCTATGGTCAAGTCAATGCCCAAACCAAAAAGTGGAAATTGTCACAACCGTGGAGCGGATGACCATTGGAAAAATGACTCTCTTGGACCGGATAAGAATGTGAGACCTATAGAGATATATTAGGGAGCATGCGGACGTAAGGGTGGACACTTTCTTGAGGACTACCCTAGGAATCTAACAAACAAATAAAAACTACCTTAAACATAGTTCAAGGAGTCTTGAGTAGTTCATCCAAAGGGAAACCAATAATTCCTGTTTAAGTGATGACTAGAACACAAGCAAAACATACACAAAAACAAAAAAGTATCAAATAAATCCAGCAATTCCTCCAAAAACTCCAAGAAAGAACGACGCACAAGATACGACGTAGTCAAGAGACAAAAATAGCAAAGGGAAGATACGGAAGGAGAAAGAAGAAAAAATATAGACTCCTTCAACACCATAGTAGGACTTCACTTTGCTGAAGACCAAACTATCTTGAGACTTGGAGTATTTTGGCCAACTATGAGGAGTGATGCTCACTCATTTGTAAAACAATGTCATCAATGCTAGAAACAAGCACCCATACCTCATGTGACATTTTTCCAAATATCACTCGTTCCTAAGTGGAGTAACTACCTAGTTACTTACTTATCAAGTCGAACATTTCCTAAGGATATGAGTAAATGCCGCCAAAGAGCAATTGAAACTGAAGCAAGAGACTGTGCTCTTATTGGAAACCAATTATATAGAAGAGGAGAGGATCAACATCTGCATCTTTGTGCAAATGAAGATGAATATATTCCCATTATAGAACAAGCATATGTTGGATTAGCTTGAGGTCACTTTTCTAGTGAAACCATTGCAAGAGAAATCTTAATGGGAGGCACATGGTGGCCAACACTTTTTGCAGATGCCAAGGAATATGTTAGAAGTTGTGATGCATATCAACGAGCAAAAATGCCAACCCGTGTAGATAGCATGCCTTTAAGACCAATGATGGGGACTGGAGCTTTTGCAAAATGGGGTATAGACTTTGTTGGGCCAATACAGCCACCTGCTAATAGAACCCAACGTCAATATATCATTGTAGCTACGAACTATTTGACCAAGTGGGAAGAGGCTAAAGCAACTCAAAAGAATGATGCCAAAACCACAACCGCATTCTTGTATGAGAATGTGTTCATAAGATATGGACTGCCAATAAAAATTGTCAGTGATAGGGGAACTCAATTCCTCAATGAGGTAATTGAGTATCTGCTTATGGAATTTATGGTAATCCATAACAAATCATCTCCTTATCATACACAAGAAAATAGACAAGCTGAGCACACGAATAAAATTCTTAGCTCGGTATTGTTAGTTTATGACGAACAAATTGGGAAATGAATCTCCATGCCACTCTATGGGCTTATAGAGTTTCATTCAAGATAGATTTAAATGCTACACCCTTTAACCTTGTTTATGGTCTTGATGTCATATTGCCGATAGAATTTCTATTGCCGACACTAAGTGTAGCTAAGGATCTTGAGTGGACTGGACATGAATTGTTAGAGAGGCTTGAAGATTTAGAAAGCTTGATGAGCAAAGGGTAATAGCTGTAGCTCACATGTATACACAAAAGTAGAAACAAAAATAGTTTTTTGATTCCCATCTAGTTACAAAAATCTTTAAAAAAGGGGACTTAGTTTTAGTCTATTCCCTTAAGCAACACATTCCCAAGTTTATCATTGAAGATGTATCCCCAAGTGGAGTAGTTAAGTTGTCCACCTTAGATGGCAAACCAATGGCTAATTGGATTAGTGGATGCCGTTTAAAGAAGTACAATTTGCCTCTAACTAATGAATTTCTAGAAAAGATGCATGCAACAAAGAAAAGAAAGATAAAACAATAGAAGCTCATTGAGGAAGCCCAGGAGGAAGCTCAATTTTGAGTACTCAAAAGGAAAATTGATTCCCATCAACACTTTGGAACTAGATGAACGACGATGGGAATTACAGAAAGATGCAGTGTCAACAGATGATGAATGGTTAGATGGAATGGACCTTCGTATCAAAGTACATCTGAACAATCATAGAGCAAATGGATTGGTCGATACAGGAGCTCGAGTAGATGCAATGCAATCAGTTATTCCACGTACAAGAAAGCAACGAATCAGTCTTTGACATCATGAATATCGATTATGAAGGAATGCAACAAGAACCCATCACCAACACTGGGAGTAGTCAACTTAAATGTGATAGTACATGGATGTTCATGCTCTCATTAATTTGTATGCTTACTAGATGAACACATGAATGAAACAATGATTCTTGGAATCTCATGGATGCAGACATACCAGGCAGTACCAGATCGGGATACCAATCAACTCAAGCTATCACCTAAAGACGGACAACTACATTGTTTTGCACCAAGCAAAGAAGAATGGAAAGGAGGTTACCAACAGAACAAAACACGAAGCAATCAATCTGCTCCATCCTATCGACAAGCAAATGCTACAAGTAGCATGCAAGGAGTTAGGCAAATTTGGGTACCAAAAGCACAGCTTAAGGACAAGCCGATTCAAATTTGGGTGCCCAAAACATCATCGACTTTATCAAAGATGGTTCCAAGGTTCAAAACACAAAGAAGAGAATCTTCGAGCAAGGAACCTAAAACAAAATAGATTTGGAAGAAAAAGGAGCACTTATCTTCTCTGTCAACTGTAAAACCGATGAAGCAATGGAGGGTTAAGTCTCAAAATACTCAACCACAACATTTCATTGAAGAAAAACCAAGATACCAATGGCGAGTTAAAGCTCAACAACCATCATCATTGATACCAACAGCCCAAGAAATCAGTGTGCCAAAGCATCCTGACGGTACAATAAAGCAAAGAGCACACAGGCTACAAGATTTGCTCTTTGGAAAACAACAAAAGAAAACCTCGACCTCAGAAACCCTTGAGTTAATTACTCAAGACCCAACTCTTGCATAGCATAATGGTTTGAATTGCATTGATCTTCAAAGCATGGTAGAGCCAACCAAGGATATGCATAGACACAATTGCTCAACCCATGCACATAGTCGTCCCAGAGTACGCTATCTAGGAGGAGTGGAAGGGAACTAAGTAATTAAGGGCAATTTTTAAAGAGGGAGGCAAAAGTTTGATGTTAACGTGTGATCTTTTGCAAAATTACCTAATACTGCCCTTACAAAATTATCAGGGAAAATTTAACTGATAACATCTCCCCGATGAGTGTAAATAGTGTATATACTATAAAAAAAAAGCGTCAAAAAATGATATTTTTTGGTTATTTTCAACATTTCTCTTAATATTGGGACTTAAAAATGAAGAAATCCACCAAAAAACAATAAAGCAGTTTTTCTCAATGGATTTTCCTAATTATTGATTTTTTTCTTTGCTTTTTTAGCGCATTTCTTTGATTTTTTCAATAAACAGGTCAAAAATTAATAATAAATAGCAAATGAGATCACATGAAGAAACTGAAGATACACTGATGATAAAAAAGACAAGGCGAACAGGCACAAAAAATTTCAATCGAATCGACATATGGAAGCAGGAAGCCTAAATTAGGCTGCCAAGGCCGACTTTCGTAAATTCTTGTAGAATGAGGTAGTGAAATTTGATTGAGGAAATTTTTGAGTCTAACATAGATTTCACGTCATAGTAGGAATAATAGCGGAATTTAGGGAAAAATAGTTTGGGAAATTCGAGTATAGATATCCAAGATAGTCCATAATCACCTCATTTCCACCAGTCACTCTTGGAGGAGAGAGGTCTCGACCTTCTTTGCGCGCGATTTCCGAAGTCCACAGTCGCCCTTTTACAACGTTGTCTCACACAAGACATGAGGGGTAATTTCTAAGCTTATCAATTATCAATTCTATATGGCCGGGTAGCAAGCCTAGGCTCACGAAAAAACCCTAAAAACCTAGCAGTGCGCGAAGTCCTACGACCCAAAATTGACCATAGCGGCATGTGAGCTCGATCCAATAGGACGAGACTTGAAATGTAGCATGCCCCTATATAATAGAACACTTCTGTATCACCAGATGACCATTTGGCAGGGGTCGAGGGGGGTCCCAAGTAGAAAATCTAGGTTTTTGCAAGATGCCAAAATTGGATTCTGACTCCACAGACAGCTTATAGACTTGGTCTATACACAATGTACATGGATGGTTTCATGAAAATAGTCAAGGCAATCTCTTGAAAAGAAAACAACAGCTCGAAGGCTACAAAGCGTCAAATTTGACATATGAAGTCAAACTGACTCCATATGGGCCAAAACTGGATGGGTAGCATCAGGACTATGTAGCGGATAAGTCTATAGCTTCAAAAGTGACTAACCAACTCCATAGGCCATCTAGTCACAAAAATCGATGATTTCAGAGTCCACAAAGCACGAAGTGATGCCAACACAACAAAACTTTACCAAATTTAGTGTAGGACTTGGTTTAGATGTATTGAATATGTCTAGGTCATCAAATTGTCAAGTCTTGCTAAAAAATAGATTGCTGTAAATAATCATGATTATTTACTTTTGTGCTTTTTTGGCTTGAAAATGATCCCTTCACTTCACCTATCACTTGTACACATCTATGACATGCCACATTTCAAGCATGAGCCAAAATGATCAAGAAAAACTTGGAAATTGTCAAAAAACGCACCAAGGTCTTTCCAATCCAATTTTTATCTGTCACATTTTTTGATCCAAATCACCTCATATCTCATACATAGAGTCTACATCATGCCTAGAACCAAGCTGCAACAAAAAATGCACATTTTGATGAAAAAATTAATAGTCGTGAGTATTTACTTTCTTGCCAAAATGGGGGAGATCTACAACTTTGACCTCATGAGACAAAAGAACATGATGTCCCAAGTCCACTGACCAAGTTTGAGCAAGTTTGGATCTCTAAAACTCAAAATCTCTCTATATCTACTGTTAGAGACTAAAAGCCTAAATCTAGCACCATTTCCACCCAGTGCACTCAAATGAGTCCACACTTCACTCAGAGCACCTAAATGCTATATGGTTCAAGCGTTTGATGTCAAAAATGCAAAAAGATGGAAAAAATCCCCAACTGTAAATAATCGCAATTATTTACTTTTGTTGCAATTTTTGCCTGAACTGCATGATTTTGATCTTTAAATGTTTTTATGCATCTATGCATGCTCCAAAATTGATTTGAAGCAAAATGACATCATTTGTCAACAATTCAGATTTCGGGCATTTCAGAGCGGCATTTGCAAAATTTTCTAACTTTGGCACTGTATTCCCTTAACAGGAGCAATGCAAGAGGTTGAGAAGGCAAAGAAAAGGGTGTCCCAAAAAGAAAAGCTGCAAGAGTTGCCACCCTACCAACTAGACCCAAGTTTCAGTGAAGATGGCCAAGGCAACGTGCTTGTCAAAAGAACAGCTGGAAGAAAACAACACCACGGTTTTCACTAGCAGGTTCAAGAGCAAAGAAGGACACCAAGTGGACCTACAAATGCTACCAAAAGAGATATATGATGTAGTTGCAAAGCTAGACACCAAAGAAGCCAATTGAAGGCTAGGCCTAAGGGACAGCTTCTACAATCGAGAACCATGCGGAGTAGATTTCTAGAAGGCATATGAGTTATTGTCTACGATCAAAGAGGATGGGTCAGCCCAAATCACCAACCAACAAGGGTAGAAAGTATAAGTAGTAATCACAAAGGAGATAGTGACCAAGGCACTGGAGTTGTGATGATGCGGGCCCGAGATAGAAAGACATCAAGCACATTTACCAAAGAGACTGTTGCTACCACTTTTTCCGACCTCATCCAAAGGTAAGTGGAAGAACCAGCTCGTCTATACCATCAATACTTCCACTTATTATCAAAAAGACCGCCACGATACACCACCCCAAACCATGCGGTTGCGACCATCTTCACTCAGGTCTTGAAGTGGACAACCAGACAGCCAATTGATCATGCTCAGTATGTGCTTACCACACTGAAAGGCACAAAGAAAGAAGGCAAAATCACCTATCTAGGTGTCCTTGAAGTGCTAACGAGGATAGCATATCATGCTATTGGAATGGCCGATAATTTGACGCCAGCCCCAGATCAGAACACTTGGATTGTATCCTCACAACCTTCTCCAAGAACCACGCGTTCATCAAAGAGAGTATATAAGTCAGATGAAGAATCTTCCAAAAGCTCCCACGAAGCTCATAGCAGCGAGAGCTCGGACAATGAGGAAAGATGGGCCAGAATTGAAGAAGAAAGCTACAACCGCACACCAAGAAGAACCTCAGCAAAAGGAGTCGAGGTTTGAAAGAGAAAAGAAAACTTATGAAAGAAGCCGCCAAGCTACAGGTGAGGACCCTGAAAGATGGGTTCCAAGAGATATAAGGGGACACAGAACCAAAAACCCTGCAAGGAAAGGAGCAAAGGATCCCCAAGAATTTCTTGAACGCATGTATGCAGAGGGAGAAGCCTTAAAGTTGAAAGAAGCTCAAGAAGCTAAAAGGAAAGCATAAAAGAAGCGGCTGAGCAACAAAGACAAATTGAAGCTACTGAACAAGGTGAGTCACATCATGACCATGAAGATGTGTCTCCAAAACACACTTCACCCACTGTGGAGCAAGAAGACCACCCAATGCGAAGCCCGAGCCCTTCGCCAACAGCTAAACCCAATGAGGGTGAGGAAGCCAAGGAAAAAGAGCCTGAACAACAGGCAACAACAAGTTTTGAACAGTCAAAAGCAACAAAACAAATAGGGGTAGGACCTTCTACGACCACCCAACCTCAAATGGATGAGGCATCTACTAAGCCTCAAGAAGCAGAAGCAGTCGAGGCAACCAGAATGCCTCAAGGAGAAGTAGAACCCCCACCACAACTACAAGCAGCCACCACAACACCACCCAAGGAGCCACAACCTGAAACGGCCAAAACTTCTAGATAGACTCAGGTAGATCCTAAAGAGTGGGAAATGAATGAAAAATTCATTGTGCAAGTCAATGAATATGCCAAGCAGATGCAATTGATGTGACAGAGAAAATGCGAACAGCAGCACTTAGCCGCAGTGCTAAAGCTAGGGAGCTTGAGCTAGTCATCGATGATCTACAAGGAGAGTTAGATGACATGATGAACATAATTTCAAATCTACAAAGACAGATCAAAGAGATGAAGGATGAAGCAGAACAACACCAGGTTGTAAAAGAGAAGCAGCAGAAAGAAATGGAAGAGCTGGGAGAGCTTCTAACCAAGTTATCCTATGCCTGCAAGAGCAAAGATCAACAGATGATAGAAGTAACCAATGAGCTTCTAACCACTACTCTGTCAGTACAAAAGATCCAAGTGCAGATCTCCGTAGCAAACACTTCTTTGCAATACTCTGAGAAAAGGATCAATGATCAGGCAGCCTTTTTGAGACAGATAAGAGAAAATCCTGTTATCGCTTCTATCAAAGATACAGATGAAGTCTATAAGACTTTGGAAAAAAGAAACAAGGATCTTGAGTTAGAGCTGAAGCTAGAACACTCACAAAGATGTGACCTTGCATTGATGCGAGTTCAAAGAGAAGAAAAACTGCTTAAAGAGATAGCTGAATTAAAGAGAGTCAATCAGCTACTGAGAGAGGGACAACTAGAACATCAGGATGAAGCAGGTACCTCTGAGCAACCAACTGTTGACATACCCTCAGTCTCATTTGCTGAGATGGAAACACAGATGTCAAGGAGAAGCGGCCTTTCAAGTGCCACTCATTGAAGCTGAGAAAGTGCCCATGGTCCAACTTTCTAAACCTGAGGAAGATGCACTAAAGGAGTAGATTGCCTAAGAAATAGATGTTGAATGGAAATAAGTAATGGATTGGGAGTTGAGATTTCTCCACTTAGTCAATATAACTCAACTCACTCCCAACCAAATCAATGCACAGTGGCATCAAAAATCATTGCCATACCCCTTGATCAAAGTAGAGCTATTACAAGTAAAGGAAATACTATACAAAGATATGCAAGCAAAAGGCTCAGAGGATATCCACCCCAAGTGGAGAAAGAGATGGTTGAACAAGAATTTGAGATATCTGGTTCTATTTACAAGTGCACTTGCAACAGTACAAAAAGACCCAACATTCTGTCCTGTACCAAGGGTAAGGACCTAGCAGGCACATGAAGCACTGCGAAAGAAAAGGCCGACATGGCTGAACTACCCACAATAGCGAGCTCCAGAGCAGGGACCAACAACAGAATATTACATAGTGAAAACCTTAACGGGCGCCATGACTTTCTTCAAGATCCTTCCTGACCTCTCATGTGCCATGTTGTATAAGATCTGCAGAATGTTTCTCACATACATTCAAGCTTTTCACGAACCTAAGCAAGCCGGAGCACCATGGATGTCTTTTCTCGAAGGCAATAAGGGTCTCTGTTATGACTTAAGTGGCCAGCCTTCTGAAGAAGTCCTTTACGGCTTCTACGCCCGATGCATGTTTTTGCCCTCTAGCAATATGTTGGCGTTTGAGGAAGCATTCTATACAGGTTTCTTCACTTGGCGAAAAAAGATATTTGGGCCATTGATAAGCAACCTTACATCCAGATATGTTGGCTATTCAGTCACTCATTGAGCTTAAAAACAGAGTCACCATGCAGTTCTTACAAGTTCCTGACAAATAAAGAAGACTCAGATATGAGAAAGTATTACACGTGCTTAAAGTTCGCCTTGCCAACCGTCAACCCGAAGACTACTTCAATCCATGAAGTTGTGTCAAGGGATGACACAGTCGAGGAGGGGGGGAATGTTAGCAGCAAGCTAACTTGGATAACATTTTTTGGAGCTCTTATTGTAAAAACACTTATTATTTTGATGAATTGGGAATGTTGTAACTCCTAGTTTCCAGATAAACATTGTAATTGGTGAGCCGGGGCTACAAGCTTCTAGATTGTATCAACCTGTCTTTAGTTAGAGCTCTCAAATTATTAGTTTTGACCACAAAAACCTTGGCTAAGGTATGAAAGCCAATTTTTCCAAGTTTTTGATAAGTTTTTGGATAATAGAAACACAATGTGAGCTAGCGACACTCACTTCTCTCCTTCTCGTGCTTCTTACTCCCTTCCCGGTTGTCAGATTGCAGTGCCGTCTATTGCATTGCAACCGTAGGTAAGAGCTCTACACATTGACGTAAGCTTTTCATGGTAATCCGTAGCTTTTGGCATTGCCGACCAACGACCTAATTTCATCATAAGTAGGAATTTAAGCTTCAAAATCATAAACTAAGTATAGGTGGGGTATTGGGACATCATTGCTAAGCATTTAGATGCATTTTGGGTCGAAAACAACTAGGTCAAAAACTCACTGCTGTTAATAATCATGCTTTTTGCACTTGACCTAAAGTAAGATTGAAACCATAAGAATGTGCGCTTAGGTCTTATAAACATGTCCTAGAAGTTTCGTAATGTTTGGATGTCGTTTGATGCTATAATGGTTGTGATTTGTTTGCCGATGAGCGATTAGCTTTTGGTGATTTCTATCACTTGAGTGTAGCCTGAGTTAGATGCGAGTTGTTTGTTGTTTATCAAGAGATTGACAACCTCTTGTAGCCTCTATACACTAGTCAAGTCAGCTTCATCCCATGGATTGACAATTATTATTGTGGTTCTCGCTATTTGTGCAATAAGATAGGATCCTTGGAGTTTTGATTCATTTCCTGTAATGGATCCCTACTTATTTAACTTGAGGACTATAAATGTGCATAATATATTAATTATTTGAAATCACTTAAATGAATAGCTGCCAACACTTGATGTTGTAACTCCAAACATGCAATGAGGTGACCAAATAAACCAATGACTTCATTTGGAGTGAGTGGTCTACCCACAAGATTTTCTTACAATCATATTACAACGCACCTCCATTTCCAATATTGGAGTTAGTGGCAATAATGTTGTTACTGGTTCTCCATATCTGTAAGTCTGTGCCAAAGCGAGGAAAAGAGCTCAACTTTGAAAACTCAACTTTGAGGCAAGATGCCCCGCGCAAGGAATGAACAAGAGAGAGAGAGAGAGAGAGAGAGAGAGAGAGAGAGAGAGAGAGAGAGAGAGAGAGAGAGAGAGAGAGAGAGAGAGAGAGAGAGACTCTAGTACCCCACATTGTCTTCAGTAACTAAAAAACCAAGCCAACACCCCAAATGGGAGAGAATGAATAATATTTTTTATGGACATTTTACATTCAAACTGTACTTGCTCTTTGATTTTCAATAGATGCTAACAAGCACAAGTATCTAGCATTTTCTATGACAACATTTTTAGTGACACGTTAACATGCTTACATCCATAAGTATATGTACATACTTGCCAAATGTTGTTCACTATGTTTGCAAAGGTGGTGCTCCCATCGAGCTTCAAGTCTAAGATGTCCTCTATGAATCTATGATTGCATCTTAAATGCCATAGTTGCATCTTAATAGCATGTGGTACTATGCAAGAAGCTAACATGGGTGAACATACATGAAAAGTCCTATCTCCTATCCTTACATGAGTAATTCCTATTCATGGTGAAACATTCATAGGATATACGTGTTAGCATAGACCCATATGATTGCAATCACAAGAGATGTTTATCCACCAAATAATAGTAGGATCTTGAAAAATGAGACTTACATTTTATATAAGGATGCCTACTCGGTAAGATTGATGAACAATACGAATTCCAAGTGTGGTGCACCTACAAAACAAAAAAAATTGTTAACAACCAATCACTTTAAGTTTTCATTTCTAAGAGTGCACTTACTCAAAGGTTTGCTATTTACCATTGGATGTAGGAAGAAGGAGCCATGGATTGTTGTTATTTTATATGAATGGAGACTCTTTATTCAAATCTAGTAACCTATGCTTGCATCTTGAAGGGATTTGGATTTTTGCAAGCTATTGACATGGGTGCAAACATATTCACATTTAGATAAGGGCAGTAGCATGTGTGTTGACATTTACAATAGAGGGCTACTTAATCAAGAAGGATAAATCATTGCCAAAAATTGGTCATTATTTCTATGAAGTGTAGTGTTTTTACTAAGATTCAAGTCTAAGATATCCTCTCTAGACATATATGCTTACATATTAATGGAATATGGTCTTACACAAGATGTAAAAATCGGTGCACATACATGAAAAGGCCTATCCTTACATGATGAGTAATACCTACTCATGATAAACATGTTCATAGGATTTACATGTTAGCACAAAACTATATGATGGAAACCACAAAAGATGTTTATCTACCAAGTCACATTAGGAATATGCAAAACAATCATTACATATATAACTAAGCTTGATGATCAATATGAATTCCAAGTGTGATGCACTTTTGCACAGCACAAAAAATTGTTAACCACTATAGTTGATCCAAGTTGTCATCTCTTGGAGTGCACTTATTGGAAGGTATGCTAATTGACATTGGCTAGGGCAAAGAAGTCATGGGTTGCTATTATTGGATATGAGAGGAGAATTTATATTCAAATGTGATAACCCATGTTTCCATCTTGAAGGCATGTGCTTTCCACGAGCTGTTGACATGGGTTCGAACATATTTGTGAGGACCCAATCTCGAAAGATTGGGGCGACTTGATAGTTAGCCTTCCTTTATTCTCAAGTTCCATTGACAACACCCTACTTTGATTCTACAAAGCAAGGATACAAGCAATAGAAGAGAGAAGACCTCTATCCATCACGATCATGGCTGTAAGGATCATACACCACGAGCTAGGTTGATAAATCAATAATGGAAGCTAATTCTTATATCATAGAGATAAAATCTTATTGACATACTTAGGTTCTATAAGCAATGCATTTTTTCCATGTTTGAGAGGCACGGCCACCATTCATAAATCCTAAATGTGATATGAGACTTATGCTTAACTAACTAATAGTCTTGTGAATCCGTCTATAGACATAGTTTCACCTGTCTATAGGCAACTAATCGGGTCTATGTCCACATAGTTTCATTGAGATACTATGTCCACCCATCTATAGACATAGTTTCATTTGGATACTAGTCTCCCACTTTTCACACCGCACTCACCCGTTCCTCTTGTTTTTTAATTACTACCATATTTTTTTACATATACAAACAGAGTTCCTTTATTAACTCCGAGCACATGTTCTATCATACAACCTTTCAAACATTACCAAAATAATTCTTTCTCAAACATGGTCTAATGAAAACAATTCTATATTTCAACAAAAATAATTATCGAATTTTCATATAAGTTTACTGCTACCCACGGATTTTCTCTTTTTAATTAATAGAGCCTTTGCAAAGGATTTATTTATTTTCTAGCCGTGAAGTGTACAAACTTTCACAATTGCTATCGTAGGGGGAATCTTGCTAATCGTGAGGGAGATGATAACCTTAGCTTATTCTCCGCTAATCATGGGATCATTTCGCTAACTGTGACGTCCAAAAGATATTTCTTCAACAATTATTTTCTTAAAGTGATTCTTCAGACATGATCAAACAAGTCTTAATATCAACAACTAACTCCTACTATCAAACATTAACAATTTATCAGACAATTCTTTCACTACTTTACAAAAACATATGCTTGTTTCTTGTGATACAATCATGTTTCTTGGATGGTTTAACCGAATTCCTATGCTTGAATTTCGAGTCAGCATGAATAACAATGCAGAATTATAAATTCATCTTATTGGATTAGCAACGTGTTTGACTACCTCCCGTGTTGGAGGTTGGGCGACTTCAACTTCTTCCGCAGTTGATACTAGTCTCCCACTTTCCCAACACACTCACCCATTCCTCTTTTTTTTAAATTACTACCACATTTTTTTACATATACAAACAAAGTTCCTTTATTAACTCTGAGCACAGGTTCTATCATACAACCTTTCAAACATTACCAAAATAATTATTTCTCAAACATGGTCTAATGAAAACAATTCTATATTTCAACAATCCTTTATTAATTTTGAGCACAGGTTCTATCATACAACCTTTCAAACATTACCAAAATAATTCTTTCTCAAACATGATCTAATGAAAACAATTCTATATTTCAACAAAAATAATTATCGAATTTTCATATAAGTTTGCCGCTACCCACGGATTCTCTCTTTTTAATTAATAGAGCCTTTGCAAAGGATTTATTTATTTGCTAACCGTGAAGTGTACAAACTTTCACAATTGCTATCGTAGGGGGAATCTTGCTAATCGTGAGGGAGATGATAACCTCAGCTTATTCTCCGCTAATCATGGGATCATTTTGCTAACAGTGACGTCCAAAAGATATTTCTTCAACAATTATTTTTTAAAGTGATGCTTCAGACATGATCAAACAACTAACTCCTAATATCAAACATTAACAATTTATCAAACAATTCTATCACAACTTTACAAAAACATATGCTTGTTTCTTGTGATACAATCATGTTTCTTGGATGGTTTAACCGAATTCCTATGCTTGACTTCCGAGTCAACATGAATAACAATGCAAAATTATAAATTCATCTTATTGGATTAGCAACGTGTTTGACTACCTCCTGTGTTGGAGGTTGGGCGACTTCAACTTCTTACGCAGCTGATGCCTCCATTTGAGTTACAATTGGAGTAGATGATGTCTTCCTTTGTACCTTTCTTGGAGATGGATCGGCAGGAGCATCCTTGGAGCTTCAAGTCATTCACTCCAAGGTCATCGTTTCAAGATAGAGAAGAGGGAGAGAGAAATCTAGAATCCGAGGGACAACACGACAACGATAGAGATGGAGCTATAGTTGGAGTTGGAGATGGAGATGGATTGAGGGTGAGACGTTGAGGGATAGAAAATACCTCCGATGTCAAGGCAAGAGAGCTTTCGCTTCTGAGAGCTTTTGTTTGTGTTGAAAGTAAAGAGATAGGGGCCTTTATATAGGCTCTCATGACCAAAGCAAGAGCTAAGAATAGCAAAAAGCAAGAAGATAATTTTGCATGCATTTGCAGATTAATTAATTTAATTGTTGTGCATGCCTCCCGATGCGCAATTTGGAGACTTTAATTTTAGGAGAAGCTTGAAAAAGAATAAAGAAGATCTAATCTTGACTGAATTCTCTAAAAATACTCTTTCTTTCCTAAAACGTAGCCAAAAGTTTTTCTTTCTTTCTTAAGGTCAACTCTTATCTTTGATTATAGCTCTTAACCTTAGCAACTTATTCTTCCCAAGTGAGTAAGGGCCATAACTAATAGTCCTAGAGTCTGATTTTCAAATCGATTGTTTTGTTAAAACTCTCTATGGATTAACAAAAATGAGACCTCGCATACTTTTGCAAAATAATTGAAATAGTTTTACTGGTAATTCTTGGATATGTTATAGTATTCATGTTTAGATCAAGGCGATAGCATGCATATTGATATTCATGATAGAGGGTTACTAAAGGAGGATACATACTTGTTGTAAGGTTTCCAGTTTTTGAAACCTTAGAAATTGTACAAAGCCTATTAAATTTAATTTGGTTATTGAGAAAACACTGTAGTATGATCCAACTATGGTTGATATTGGTATTTTTGGAACTGTAACCAGAGCTTTACTATGGTTAGAATTTTTCAGAATGAGATTCCGATGAAATCTAGAAAAGTTACGGGCTCTGAAAGGTTACACTAGGAATTTAATTAGCTAAGTATAATTGGATGGTTTCAGTAATTATTATTGCTAAAGACTTTCTTATCCTAAGGTTCTAAAAATTGCGGATATTTCCAATTTTCATCATTAAAAATCAGTAAAATTAGCAAAAATCAATTCTGGAAGCTGGGGGGACTGTGCAGAGCTGTGGGGAACCTGCCCGAGATAGATTTAGCAGCAGGTGGTGCTAGTTGGAAGCTGGGGCCTTGCTTGAGGTGCCAGAACTTGCCAGAAACAGCCCAGAGGCCCTGAAAAGCTATAAAAAGACCACCCCTTCCTTCACAAAAAATTAGACTCGGAGCCTTGGTACATTCTCTCTCATCTAGAGGGACCTCTACGCAGAAATCACTAGAGAGCAAAGCTCTAGTTGGTTAATCAATGGTAATTAGCACTAACCTTTTTAATTAGTAAAACTAGGTTAACCTATTTACAATTTTCCTAATTAATTGAAGATTTAAACCTATGTATACTCTAAAATTCTGTCCCAATTCAAAATTCTCTACTGATTATTGAGATTAAGCTAAGCTAATTATATTATATTAGGACTGAAATTACTCATTTTAACCATAAATTAATGAATATTATACTAATTAAATTTACATTAAGATGAGATATTTATCAGAGCTGTGTTAGACTGTCATTATGCTACAAAAATTATCTTGTAATTTTTCAAGTAATTTTTATAATTATCTAAGCAAAATTACATTGTTTTTAAGAGAAAAGTAAAGGTGAAAATGATCAAATTAATCCAAAAACCTTTGAGATAATTAGTAGAGAAAAATCATATCTTATGAAATCCGTGGTAATTATCTTAAATTCAAATAATTAGTTTAACTAATTATCTCAGCAAAATTACACTATTTTAAGAAGAAAATAAACTAATCCAAAATACTTTGAGATAATTATCAAAGGTAAATCATATCTTATGAAACCCATGATAATTATCTTAACCTCAAATAATTAGTTTAGGTACTTATTTTCATTACAAGTAACCAATTTTGTGTATAAACTAGAGAAAGGAAATTAGTAAATGAATTTATATAATTACCCAATAATTAACAAAGGTTAGAAATCACTATTGAAGGTTGAGAAAACTACCTTAGCCTAAATAATTAGTATAACAAATTATTGTCAATAAATTTTGCCTAAATTAAACCATAAATATAGAAGGGAAAAGTTATAAATCAATTTTAAGAGTTAACCTGAAATTCTTAAAGATAGAACATATCAAATTCCATTTAGGGTGAGTAATCCACTAGCAGATAGGTAACTTATAATTTACTAAGGCAAAAAATATGATATTCTTGGAATATGGACTAAGGAGAAATCCAATAAAATAGCTCCCATAATTATATGATAATTATGGGAGAATACTAATAGTACAAGGAAGTACAAGAGAAATATCTCATCCAATAACTAACAAGGATACCTATTTATTCCAAAATTCCTTATTTTTGGGTAAAAAGGAAGAAAAGAGATTATTCAATTAATCCTCTAATCAATTAAGTCCTTTTATAAAGGCTACCAATATGGCTCCAAAGAGAACCAGAGGAAATCCTCTTACTGAGGAAGAGAATATTAGCAACAAAAGAAATAAAGCCACTCATGACTATGAGGCTGGGCCTAGTCATAGGCCTACGGAGGAAAGTCTGTAGGCACCGGTGCAACAACACATAGACAACGAGTCCCAGGTGGATTTCTATTTTGTTCACTTAAGTCTTTAATTATATTAAAGTTCAATTTTAGGTTAACATTGCATACGTAAGGGTTAGGAAGGATAAAATGGTTGTAAATGGAAGGTAACTTCCAAGAAACCAATGAGCAATGATTGTAAATAGGAAAGAAATAATTGGGTTATGATTGATTGACCTAGGAATGAAATGTTTGACCATCCTTAAGACAGCTAGTCTCAAGACACCTCTGATTTCTTGGAATATTTTACTCCAGGTAATGAGTAATGATGGCGATTCCACCATGGATGAGTCGGTTTCCTCAGTGCGCATGGAGTCTTTACCCCGTGCTTGCTTGTGCTTGTGGATATTACTTAGGATATCGAGTTTATCCTAGAGGAACCGCCCGGTTGTATGGGCAACCGGTAGGCGTATGGATGCCTGAGCTATGGGTGATGGCTTTTTCCACCCCGGTTTTTATAAATAAGGAATGGGTGCCATTTTTTCACCCTTGTATAGGTGGTCTAGAGACAAGCCAGTACTGGTCAGAGATACTTCAGAATGATAGTACCTTCTCTTAAGTTTAAAGATGTTTGTTTGCTAAAAGAATGTTTTCAAGGGTTATCTTAATGAAATTCAGTTATGAAAGTTAAAAGAAATCATTGTTTTAATTGTGATAAGAATGTGGTAGTAATTAAACAACACAGAATCATGTGTGAGTGCAGGATGGTAAGTGGGGATTGACTAAGGTTGTCAATCATGGACGGGTGGACGTGATTAGTCAGGTAACTATCCATTCTCGTGCACTAAAAATGTCTAGAAACTTCTTCACTTGGAAGAGGAATCCACCAACGGCTGTGCCCTCACATATGTTAGGGGGAAAAAAGCGTTGGCTAAGGAAACCTTAATCTGAATGATGGAAGTTATAGGGCCGGAATAGTTTTTTTTTTAGTTCAACAAGTTGTCCCGTTTCCACTGCGAGACAGGACTAGGTCTCCTTCTAGGGTTATAAACCTAAACCATTATCAATGGTAAGGGTGAATTCCCTAGAATTCATCTTTAGGGACTCAGATTTTATTAGGCCTAGAAACCTGTGAAGGGTCCCATCCCGCTTTTGGTGTCGGCGGGTTTGGAGACTTTACAAGTGGTATTAGAGCATGGTTTAACAAGGTCCTGACCCTAGGATGAAAAAGTTGAAAGAATAGGCACAAGCTATATTGCATTTCTAACTATGGTATGTTGTGAAACGAGAATTTCCCTATCAATATAGGAAAATATCCGCCAAGCTTACCGAAAGTTTGTGATTTTCAACATCATGTTCGAGGCTGCTTGCAACTCCACTAAATTTTTATTTCGCAAGAGCATCATGCAATTATTAGATGAAATGTTTCCCCTCCTCCTACATGGGAAATCAGCTGGTCACAGTTTGGCAGAATTTTCCTGATTGATGCGGGACAGATAGAAGGTTTGGCACTCAATTTGAAAAGACTCAAGTGGACAGAAACACTTCGGACCATTGAAGTTTTATTTTTCAGTGGGACTGAAGACCAAGATTAGACCATTACTATAGATGGGGTAGAAGTGTCACAAAATCAGTGGGTATATGATCAAGTAGCCAAAGTAATATACCCAAGTAGGATCAGACCCATGAGGGTAGGGCCAAAATTTAGGGGACCAAAAGATGTTATATTTTCTGATCCCCTGTCAGATCCACCAGTGGTGAAGAGGATTTTGGTATAGTATGAGTCCATCTTGTACATAGTATGAGTTAGTGTTGTATTAACTCTTGTATATACCATGGTTTTATGACATGCTTTGTGTAATTTAATTGGGATGGTTATAGTAATTGTCGGATTTCTGTTTTCATTCAAAATTTTGAAAGTATATAGATTAGAAAAATTGCATGACAACACAAAATTATTGTTATCACTAAAAGATGTTCATTAATTAAAAGCTCAGGGTAATGTAAAAAGCCTCTACACTCGGACCTAGGGAAAGAAACTACTACTAAAATAGGTTCAACTCCCAACTTTCAAGGGAGAGGGAACCAACTTAGAACGTGATGCCGAAGCTTGGCTCGACGCCATGGATGCTTATTTCTTGGCAGCAGGAACTGCTTCGGAAAATCAGGCAATGTTAGGAATGTTTCGACTTGGGAAAGAATGAAGCAGGCAGTGAAAGAAAGATATCTTCCTCCAGCTCATCAAGCCATCAAAATGAATGAATTCTTCGCCCTCAAACAGTTAGGGCTTACTTTGGAAGAATACTACACCAAATATGTGTCTTTACAACTTTATGCATCCCGAATAACAATGGAACAACAGATTGCTCGTTTCTGCCATGGTCTAAACAAACCTTTAAGTACCCGATTGGAAGCTATGAGACCCATATCTATTCAAGATGCTCTTCTGAGAGCTAAACCGCTTGCTGCTGAAGGAAACCCCCCCTGCAAGGAACTATTATAACTACAATAACTTTAGAGGAAGAGCAAGGAGAAATTACAACCAAGGAAATCAACAAAGAGCAGTGTCAGCTGCAGCCACTATAGAGAAGACTTTTCCAAACATCGTATGCTATGGATGCAATAGAATGGGGAACTACAGGAGCCAAAGCCCCGAGGGGAAAAATCCCCAAGTTGCTGCTAGAACCACTCCTCAGACTCAGATAGGACAAGGAAATAATCAAAGAGGTAGAGGAAATAGAGGACGAGGCAGAGGAAGAGGTAGAGGAGCTAAAGCTTATGCTGCAGTAGGAGAGCCAACCTTGCTGGATGAGGAAGACAAAAGAGCCACTCTTTTTTCCGCCATTGATAACCCTGGAGCTCGGCAACAATATGCTGTCATCCAAACCACTGCAAACAGAGAAGGTGAAAAATTTGAACTACTTATAGATTGTGGCAACACACACTCTTTTCTCTCCCCGAAATAATTAAGGAAACTTAAATTGAACCAATATCCCACCAAGAAATTAGTGGTAGAACTAGCAAAAAAGAGGTTTTATCTTAATTACAGCCGGGAATGTTGAGTTTGAACTGGGAGGAACCCTTACTTCATCTTACTTTCGGACTCTACCAGTAGGATCTATGGCGGTATTCTAGGAATGGATTGGTTAATAAAAAATCAAGCCCATATTCACTGTGCTCAATGGGAACCTATCCTTCAAAAATTAGTACAAGGATAAAATGGGAAGCCTTAGGCTCATTTAGTTAAGGCTAGTCCACTTCTGAAGGGGTTACGCAAGGGACAAAACTTAATAAGGCTGATGATTCAAGGGACAACACAACTCCAGAATGGCTTAAGGAATTTTTGGATATATTTCCGGAAGATCTCTCAAATTTACCTCCTCCAAAAGACATAGACCACGAAATAGAAACCTTTCCAGGTAGTGAATCAATTTCAAAAAGACCCTACAAAATGTCCCTCCCTGAAGCTATTGAATTAAAAGAACAGCTTCGTCAGGTTATTGAACAAGGATTCATAAGACCAAGCATTTCGCCCTGGAGAGCGTCTGCTCTATTCCAAAAGAAGAAGGATGGATATTTATGTCTCTGCATCGATTATCGGGGACTTAACCAGGTATCAATAAAGAATAAGTATCCTATTCCTCGCATCGATAAATTACTTGATAGATTACATGGAGCCAAGGTATTCACAACAATTGATCTCAGATCAGATTACCATCAAATCCGGATTAAGGAGGCAGATATTTACAAAACTACATTCAACACCCGGTATGGGCATTATGAGTTCGTCGTGATGCCTTTTGGTCTTAAGAATACTCCGGCTACTTTTAACCCTCTCATACAGGATATATTCAGAGAATATCTGGATGATTTTGTGTTGGAGTTTTTCGACAATATCTTGGTATATTCCAAAGATGAAAAAGAGCATGAAGGCCATGTACGTAAAGTACTTCATCTTCTACGCCAACATCAGTTATATGCCAAGATGAGTAAATGTGTGTTTTTCACGTTCGAAGTTAGTTATCTTGGATTTATAATAAACCCTGAATGAATCTCAGTAGACCCCACAAAGATTAAGGACACAATAGATTGGTCACAACCCAAGGGTCAGTGAGATTCAAGGATTCTTGGGCACTACAGGATGGTATAGAATCTTCATCAAAGATTATGCAGTCATCGCCACACCCTTGAAGCAGCTACTTAAAAAGACAGCCAAACTTACATGGGAAAAAGAACAGGAGGATTGTTTCCTCAAACTAAAACAAAATCTCACATCAGTCCCTATACTCAAACTTCTTGACTTCACTCAAGAGTTTGAAATAGTAACAGATGCCAGCGGTCTTGCTATAGGAGGAGTCTTAAACCAAAAAGGCAGACCAATCGCCTTTACTTCTCAAAAATTAAGAATCCACGAGCTGAATTATCCAACTCATAAACTGGAACTTCTAGCTGTCATCCATGCTCTTAAACTCTGGAGGCACTATCTTCTAGGAGGAAAGTTTCAGTTAATCTCTCTGATCATCAGAGTCTAAAATGGATTTTTTCATAAGAAACACTCAACATGAGGCAGAGAAGATGGATAGAACTCTTATAGGAATATGATTTTGAAATAAAATATAAACCAGGGAAAGAGAATGTGGTTGCCGATGCCCTTAGCCGTAAGGTTTTTCTTGGGGCTATTTCCTCAATCAACAATCCAATCCTAAACAAGGTTAAGGAAGCTTTCTTGGAAGACAAGGATTATCAAAAAATCCTACAGGCTATTAATCAACAGGACCTAAAAGAGAAAGAGAAAGAGAATCAAGGATTATTCACTTGAGGATAGGCTTCTCTATTATAAGTATCGGCTTTACATTCCTAAGAATCCAACATTAAAGGAGTTAATCCTTTATAAAGGACACAACGCTCCAGTTTCCGACCATCCTGGCTATGCAAAGACCCTTAATGCCATAATGAAAAGCTATTTTGTTCCAGGAATGAAAGGAGATATACTTCGTTACATCAAACAATGTCTTTCCTGTCAAAGGACTGTAAAAGGATTAAGGCTGAACGAGTAATGATGCTAGGAAAACTTCAACCTCTGGACATTCCTCAAATGAAGTGGGAACTCATTAGCATGGACTTTGTAACAGGCCTTCCCACTGTTCAAGGGGTTTACGACTCCATTATGGTGGTAGTGGATATGCTAACTAAAGTATCTCATTTGATGCCTGTGAAAACAACTTACACTACATCAGACATAAGCCGTTTATTTATCAAAGAGATCTTCAGATTACACGGACTTCCTAAGAGAATAGTCAGTGATGACAGAGATGCAAAATTTACTTCAAAATTTTGGAAAGCATTATTTGAATCCTTAGGTACCCAGCTATGTTCCAGTACAGCCTATCACCCTCAGACGGACGGCCAGACAGAAAGAGTGAATTAAGTTATTGAAGACATCCTTAGAGCCTACTGTAGTAGAGAACCCTGGAAATGGATACAATTTCTTCCTCTGGTGGAATTTGCCTATTATTCCTCATTTGATAAAAGAATTGGGATGTCACCATTTAATGCTCTTTATGGACATCAATGTATATCACCCCTAAACTTTTCTGACCCTACTACAAGAGTAGAAGCTTCAAAGAAAATGTTGGAGGAGATGGATGCCCAAACCAAAGCCATACGACAGGACATTCAGGTAGCTAAGGACCGTCAAAAACATTATGCTGATCAAAAACGGTCTGACTGTTTTTTCAAACAAGGGGATAAAGTATTCCTTAGGGCACGGCCAAAGAGAAGCAATTTATCCTTGGGAAATTAAAAAAACTAAGCCCCAAATATCGTGGACCTTATGAAGTGATTAAAGTAATCAGTGATCAAGCTTACAAGTTAAAACTACCTGAACACCTCAAGGTCCATAATGTATTCCATATCACTCTTCTAAAACCCTACATTTCAAATCCCAATCACACTCTAGAAGACGAACAGATTGTGATGCAGAAGCAAGGAATTCTTGAACTCCAACCAGATTGTATTCTCGATTCTAGGGAAAGAAGTCTACGAAACAGAGTAATGAGGGAACATTTAGTAAAATGGAAGGACTACCCCACTGAAGACGCCACATGGGAGGATGAAGTATCACTTCACAAAGATTTCCCCAGTTTTGGTTGAGATGAGGACATCTCAATTCCTTAAGTTGGGGTGTTTGTAAGGTTTCCAGTTTATGAAACCTTAGAAATTGTACAAAGCCTGTTAAATTTAATTTGGTTATTGAGAAAACATTGTAGTATGATTCAACTATGGCTGATATTGGTATTTTTGGAACCGTAACCAGAGCTTTACTATGGTTAGAAATTTTCAGAATCAGATTCCGATGAAATCTGAAAAAGTTACAGGATCTGAAAGGTTACACTAAGAATTTAATTAGTTAAGTAAAATTGGATGGTTTCAGTAATTATTATTGCTAAAGACTTTCTTATCCTAAGGTTTTAGAAATTGCAGATATTCCCAAGTTTCATCATTAAAAACCAGTAAAATTAGCAGAAATCGATTCTGAAAGCTGGGGGGTTGTGTGGAGCTGTGGGGAACCTGCCAGGGATAGATTTAGCAGCAGGTGCTGCTAGTCGGAGCCTTGGTACATTCTCTCTCATCTAGAGGGACCTCTACCCACAAAAAATCTCTAGTTGGTTAATCAACGGTAATTTTAGCACTAACCTTTTTTAATTAATAAAACTAGGTTAACCTATTTATAATTTTTCTAATTAGTTGAAGATTAACCTATGTATGCTCTAAAATTATCTCCTAATTCAAAATTCTCTGCTGATTATTGAAATTAAGCTTAGGGATACGAAGCTAATTAATTATTATATTATATTAGGACTGAAATTACTCATTTTAACCATAAATTAATGAAAATTATATTAATTAAATTTACACTAAGATGAGATAATTATCAGAGATCTATTAGACTATCATTATGCCAAGAAAATTTTCTTGTAATTTTTTGAGTAATTTTTATAATTATTTAAACAAAATTACACTACTTTTAAGAGAAAAGTAAAGGGGAAAATGATCAAATCAATCCAAAAACCTTTTTGATAATTATCAAAGAAAAAAAACATCTTATGGAACCCATGATATTTATCTTAACCTCAGATAATTAGTTTAACTAATTATCTCAGTAGAATTACACTGTTTTTAGGGAATAATAAAAGGGAGAAATTAGAAAACTAATCCAAAATTCTTTGAGATAATTATCAGAGGTAAATCATATCTTATGACACCCGTGAAAATTTTCTTAACCTTAGATAATTAGTCTAACTAATTATCTCAGTAGAATTTTACACTATTTTTAGGAGAAAATACAAGGGGAAAAATAGCAAACTAATCCAAAATATTGTGAGATAATTATCAGAGGTAAATCACATACTATGAAGCTCATGATAATTATCTTAACCTCAGATAATGAGTCTAACTAATTATCTCAGTAGAATTACACTATTTTTAGGGGAAAATACAACGGGGAAAATAGCAATCTAATCCAAAATGCTTTGCTATAATTATCAAAGATAAATCACATCTTATGAAACTTGTGATAATTATCTTATCCTTAGATAATTAGTGTAGCCAATTATCTTAATAGAATTACACTATTTTTAGGAGAAAATACAAGGGGAAAAATAGCAAACTAATCCAAAATTCTTTGAGATAATTATCAGAGGTAAATTATAACTTTTGGAACCCTTGATAATTATTTTAACCTTAGATAATTAGTCTAACTAATTATCACAATAGAATTATACTATGTTTAGGAGAAAATACAACGAGGAAAATAGAAATCTAATCCAAAATGCTTTGAGATAATTATCACAAGTACATTACATCTTGTGAAACCCTTGATACTTATCTTAACCTCAGATAATTAGTGGAACTAATTATCTCAATAAAACTACACTATTTTTAGGGGAAAATACAAGAGGGAAAATAGTGAACTAATTCAAAATGCTTTGAGATAATTATCAAAGGTAAATCATAACTTATGGAACCTGTGAAAATTATCTTAACCTTAAATAATTAGTTTAACTAATTATCTCAGTAGAATTACATTGTTTTTAGGGAAAATAAAACAGGAAAAATAGCAAACTAATTCAAAATGCTTTGAGATAATTATCAGAGATGAATCACATCTTAATCTTAGATAATTAGTTTAACTAATTATTTCACAAAATTACATTAGTTTTAGAGAAAATAAAAAGGGGAAAATAGAAAATTAATCCAAAAATCTTTGAGATAATTATGAGAGGTAAGATACACCTTGAGAAACCCGTGATAAATATCTTAATCTCAGTGAATTAGTTTAGATACTTATTTTCAATAAAAGTAACCGATTTTGTGTATAAACTAGAGAAAGAAATTTAATAAATGAATTTATATAATTACCCAATAATTACCAGAGGTCAAAAATCACTATTGAAGGTTGGGAAAATTACCTTAGCTTAAATAATTAGTATAACAAATTACTGTCGATAAATTTTGCCTAAATGAGACCATGAATATAGAAGGGAAAAGTTATAAATCAATTTTAGGACTTAACCAAAAAATTCTTAAAGATAGAACATATCAAATTCCATCTAGGGTGAGTAATCCACTAGCAGATAGGTAACTTATAATTTACTAAGGCCAAAAATATGATATTCTTGGAATATGGACTAAGGAGAAATCCAGTAAAATAGCTCCCATAATTATATGATAATTATGGGAGAATACTAATAGTACAAGGAAGTACAGGAGAAATATCTCATCCAATAACTAACAAGGATACCTATGTATTCCAAAAATCCTTATTTTTGGGTAAAAAGGAAGAAAAGAGATTATTCAATTAATCCTCTAATCGATTAAGTCCTTTTATAAAGGCTGCCAATATGGCTCCAAAGAGAACCATAAGAAATCCTCTTACCAAGGAAGAGGATATTAGCAACAAAAGAAATAAATCCACTCATGACCATGAGGCTGGGCCTAGTCATAGGCCTACGGAGGAAAGTCTGCAGGCACCAACACAGCAGCACATGGACAACCAGTCCAGGTGGATTTCTATTTTGTTCACTTAAGTCTTTAATTATATTAAAGTTCAATTCTAAGTTAACAATGCATACGTAAGGGTTAGGAAGGATAAACTGGCTCTAAATGGAAGGCAACTTTCAAGAATATAATGAGCAATGATTGTAATTAGGAAAGAAATGATTGGGTTATGACTGATTGACCTAGGAAAGAAATGTTTTACCATCCTTAAGACAGCTAGTCTCAAGACACCTCTGATTCCTTGGAATGTATTTTACTCCAGGTAATGAGTAATGATAGTGATTTCGCCATGGATGAGTCGGTTTCCTCAGTGCACATGGAGTCTTTACCCCCTGTTTGTTTGTGCTTGTGGATATTACTTAGGATATCGAGTTTATCCTAGAGGAACTCCCCGGTTGTATGGGCAACCGGTTGGCGTATGGGCGCCCGGACTATGGGTGATGGCTTTTTTCACCCCGGTTTTTATAAATAAGGAATGGGTGCCGTTTTTTCATCCCTGTATAGGTGGTCTTGAGACAAGCCAGTATTGGTCAGAGATACTTCAGAATGACAGTACCTTGTCTTAAGTCTAAATATGTTTGTTTGCTAAAAGAATGTTTTCAATACTGTTTTCAAGGGTTGTCTTAATGAAATTCAGTTGTGAAAGTTAAAAGAAATCATTGTTTTAATTGTGATAAGAATGTGGTAGTAATTAAACAACACAGAATCATGTGTGAGTGCGGGGTGGTAAGTGGGGATTGACTAAGGTTGTCAATCATGGATGGGTGGACCTGATTAGTCAGGTAACTATCCATTCCCGCGCACTAAAAACATCTAGAAACTTCTTCACTTGGAAGAGGAATCCACCAAGGGCTGTGCCCTCACATAGGTTAGGGGGGAAAAAGCGTTGGCTAAGGAAACCTTAATCTGAATGATGGAAGTTATAGGGCCGGAATAGTTTTTTTTTAGTTCAACAAGTTGTCCCGTTTCCACTGCGAGACAGGATTAGGTCTCCTTCTAGGGCTATAAACCTAAACCATTATCAATGGTAAGGGTGAATTCCCTGGAATTCTTCTTGTTTAAGGACTCAGATTTTATTAGGCCTAGAGACCTGTTAAGGGTCCCATCCCACTTTTGGTGTCGGCGGGTTTGGGGACTTTACACTTGCTAAATGTTGTTCATTACATTTGCAAGTGTGCACCTTCCACTAAGCTTTACATGGTGAGTAATGCCTAGTCATGATGAACATGTTCATAGGATAGACATGTTAGCACAAAACCATATGATTGCAATCACAATAGACATTTATCTACCAAATCATAATAGGATCTTGCAAAATGAGCCTCACATCTATATATAAGGGGAGTCGTGTGATATGGTTACATCTTGAAGGCATGTGGCTTTACGCAAGTTATTGGCATGGGTGTAAACATATTCATGTTTAGATCAAGGGAGGAGCATCCATGTTGATATTCACAATAGAGGGTTACTTAAGGAGGATACATACTAGTCAAATGTTGGTCATTACCAAGTGCAATGCTCTTACTAAGTCTAAGATTCTAATATGGCCATTTATGCTTGCATCCTAAATGCATACTTGTATCTTAATGGAATGTGGTATTATGCAAGACATTGACATGGTCCAACATACATGAAAAGGCTTATCCTTACAATGTGAGTAACTTAACGGCATGTGGTATTATGCAAGAAGTTAACATGGGCCAACATACATGAAAAGGCCTATCCTTACATGGTGAGTAATGCCTAGTAATGGTGTGTTCATGATCTCAAGGTACACAAGAATGCCCTATGTCAAGGGGCTCTATATGAGAAAAACTAATTGCGGTTAAGCTATAATGAGTTGTTTCTAATGGGGAATACTCGCACCCTTCAATTATTTCTCCAAAAAAAAGAGTTTATGGATGTGATGTCCAAATAGCCCAAGCATGACTAATATCATATACATATTGGAATTTGTGGCACATCCACACTAACAAGTAGTGGAAACCCCCTTGACTTTAGAAAGCCTACATTTGACATCATCACTTATGTCACTAGATGCTCTCTCCCTACTCCTATAAAAGAAGCCCAATCTACACACTTTGTATCCCAAGCATTGCCCCATCATTTGACCCCACTTTGTATCCACTATTTGCATTTAGTTTGATTCATCTACTCTATGTTTTGCTACTTGCATTAGTGTTAATCTCTCTTTGCATAATCTCTCTCCTCTACATACGGTATGAGAGCCAATGGTTTACACCTAGGCCTAATAATCCCTATTGTATTAGTTGTTGGGGTATAAAGCCCAATGTGGTCGCCCAGGTAAGTGGGCGGGCCGCCAGGTATGTACACATATTCTTTTCTAAAAACCTAATAAGAACTCACTATGCTCTACACATTACAGTAGAGCGAGTTCACCATATCGTTGTGCTCTTCTTGTCGCACTCTCTCTCGCGTCGCACTTCCGCTTGTACTCCTTCAACTGGTATCAGAGCTCAGATAGAGGCTCGGGGCAGCATTGCAGGAGGCTAGAGTCACCAACTCAGATTGGAGTGAAATTCGACAGGCGAAGACACGGCCCCAAATCTCGTGGGCGAGCACAAAGGGCTCGGTGTTGTCAAAATTTCATTCTGAGGTCATCTCGGCCACCGTTCGGCTTCGACAAAGGTCTGCGCAGGCCATTTTCGACTACGTGGTCTCGACAGGTGCAGATCCGACTCTGCAAATTTGGGGTTTTCGACCTGCACTAGTTCATTAGGTAGCTTGTGTTTGCTGCTTGATATTCCAGATTTCATCCTGACATTGCAGGTACTTCCACATGGGATGTATTGTCAGAGATGATGTATGTCTGTTGAGGGTTTGCTGGCTATGAGTCACGCAGCAAACAACCGCCACAGCGGTTACAACATATAGTGGAAAATTTATGGATGTATGACTTTGTGGGAAGTCTATGTACTGTCAGATTTACTGCAACCTTTGTTGAGGGTCGAGTGAGGTTTTATTGAGCTGGGGGATTCTCGAATGTTGAGATCCTTTCGGTGATACAGGTCTTGGAGCGATCCCTCAAGCACCCTTAGATAGGCAGCTAGGATGTATTGACTGTGAGTTAGACAGTTGGGATTGCATCTTTGCTTTACTGCCGTTGAGGCATTGTCACAGTCTATGCTTACAGGACAGTGACAGGACAGTGAGAGACAGTACAGGTGCAGGACAGGTTTACCCGCAGCTTACAGTGTCAGAGAGACAGTGTTTTTTGAGCTGTTTTTTGGTCTATTTTTTGAGTACACCAGAGCCATTTTACAAAGGAGACTCTGTCGAAATTTATGTAGAATCTGAAGGTTTCTTGGTTCATTTGACAGGTTGATATTGGTTCAGAGGTCAGTTTACAGGGGAAACTCTGCCGAATTTTTCCCAGGAAAGTAAACCACTGTGAAGCGTAGCTATGGCTGGATCACAGGACACTGCTCTTTACAATATCAAGAAGTTGGATGGAACCAATTTCCCATTGTGGAAGAAGCAGATTTGGCACGTGTTGGTACAAAAGAAGCAGATAAAACCTATAAAGCTCAAGGGGATAAAACCAGAAGATATGGACGAAGATGAATGGAGCGAAATGGATGAATTGGCACTTTCTACCATTATGCTGACTTTGGCAGAAAGCGTTTACTTCAATGTAGCAGACGAGATGTCGGCTTATCAAGCATGGTTAAAGCTGAGTGATCTTTATGAGAAGCAGAGTGCAGCTTCACAGGTATACTGGCTTAAGAAGCTTGTTGACTTGAAGATGAAAGAAGGGACACCTATGTCCAATCATCTGAATGAATTCAACACAATCTACAGTCAGTTGTCAGCTCAAGGTGTCAAGTTTGATGAACCTGTTAGAGCTATGTTCCTGTTGATCACATTGCCGAAAAGTTGGGACACTTTTCGCACAGCTTTGAGTAATTCTGCACCTCCAGATGGTTTGAACATAGCAGGTGTAGAAGGAAGTCTGCTTACTGAAGCAACCAATAGAAAGACAATGGACAAAGGCAAAGGAACAACCTTAGTTTTCAGGGGAAGGACCAAAGAAAAGTACAAAGGTGGAAAGAGGAATCAGTCTCGTAGCAAGTCCCGCAGTGCTAAAGGCAAGAGTGACATAGAATGCTACCATTGTGGCAAGAAGGGTCACATGAAAAGAGACTGTAGAGAATGGAAAGCAGAAAAAGGCAAAGAGAAAGCTGAAGACCATGGTGAGAAGAACAAGTCCTCAGTGAAGATTCAAGAAATAAATGTGACAAACACTGTTGCAGAGGATGACAGTCTAGTGTCAGGAGACATCTACTTCTTGAAGAATACAATGGACTCATCTCTTCTTATAGCATCTGATGGAAATGCACTGAGTGACTGGATTATAGACTCAGGGGCATCACTTCATGTGTCTCCAAACAAGGAGTGGTTTACCTCTTATGTGACCACTAAAGATCATGTTCGGCTAGGCAATGGGCAGACATGTGAGATCTTAGGTGTTGGAGATGTTCAATTGAAGTTTCAGAATGGCTCTTCTTTCACGCTGAAGAATATGAGACATGTTCCCACAATTACAAAGAGCTTGATCAGCACAGGTTTACTTGATGATGCTGGCTACGTCACCACTTTTGGACAGAACATGTGGAAGATATCCAAGGGTTCTATGACAGTAGCACATGGAGTAAATTCTAGAGGACTTTACATGATTTATGTATCAAATGTCTCTAAAAATGTAATCAATGTAACCGAGCAACCGAACGAATGGAAATCTTGTCTCGTTCTGGTTATTTGCCTGGCTTTTCATTTAATGATTTTGAATTCTGTGAACATTGTCTGTATGGTAAGCAAACACATCAGCCACATAAGCATAGAAGCAGTAGAAGAGATACACAGTTGGCACTTGTTCATAGTGATTTGTGTGGACCTATGCCTAACCTACCTCTAGGGGGAGCTTCTTACTTTATGACATTTATAAATGATTACTAGAGGAATGTATGGGTTTACTTTCTCAAGCACAAGGATGAAGCGTTTAGTGTTTTCAAAACGTTTGTGGAACTTGTGGAGAATCAGAGTGGCAAGAAGCTTAAATGCTTACGCACTGACAATGGTGGAGAGTATGTTTCAAAGGCCTTTCAGGACTTTTGTGAGTCAAAAGGTATAAAACGTGAACTTACTGCTCCTTACAATCCTCCTCAAAATGGTGTTGCTGAGAGGATGAATAGGACCATACAAGAGAAGGTCAGAAGTATGTTGTCTAATGCACAGCTGCCAAATGGGTTTTGGGCTGAAGCTGTATCAACAGCTGTTCATCTTGTAAATAGATCTCCTAGCCAGGTTTTGCAGAAGGATTCAGTGCCAGAGATGGTATGGTCAGGCAAAATGCCCTCATACAAGCATCTCAGAGTTTTTGGCTGTCAGGCATATACTCATGTTCCAAAGGAATTTAGGAACAAACTTGAGCCAAAGAGTAGAAAGTGCATCTTTCTAGGCTATGGTAATTTTGGTGAGATGGGGTACAGACTTTGGGATCCCGAATCCAGAAAGGTTATCCGCAGCAATGATGTTCACTTTAATGAATCCAAATATCATTCTAAACCAGAGAGGGTCGAGGAGACTGGAAGAGTTGTCTTCCAAGAAGATGGACCTGCACGTGCAAGACAAAATGTCAGGGCTCAAGAGGAGCAAGGACAGGATAGATTGGAACCACATGTTGTGACTGAGCCTGAGCCACCTATTGTGCGTAGATCTGGATGTGTCATGCGACCTCCTAATAGGTTTGTTCCATCTAGGAACTATGTCATGTTGACTGATTGCAATGAGCCTTCATGTTACAAGGAAGCAGTGCAAATGAAGGACTCCGGGAATTGGCAATTGGCCATGCAGTCAGAGATGACAGCTCTGCATAAAAACAAGACATGGAAGCTAGTTAAATTACCACAGGGCAAAAAGGCTCTACCTTGTAAATGGGTTTACAGGTATAAGATCATCGCTCATGATAGTCAGCCAAAGTACAAAGCAAGGCTTGTTGCCAAGGGCTTTAAGCAAGAACAAGGCATTGACTTTGATGAAGTCTTCTCTCCGGTGGTCAAGATGACTACATTGAGATGCTTTCTTGCATTGGTTGCCATATTAGATTTGGTGTTGCACCAAATGGATGTCAAGATGTGGAAATTTACATGGAGCAGCCAGAAGGGTTTGTTGAGAAAGGCAAGGAAGATTGGGTATGCCAGTTGTTAAAGAGTCTTTATGGCTTAAAACAATCACCGAGGGCATGGTACCATAAATTCCACAAGTTTATGCTTTCTTAAGGCTACAAACGTAGTGAGTTCGATCACTGTCTATATACAAAGAAGGCTAAGGATGGTAGTTGGCTGATCCTTATTTTGTATGTGGATGACATGTTGATTGCTGGCAAGCACTTGGAAGAAATTTCAGCTTTGAAGTCAAAGATGGCAAAATCGTTTGACATGAAAGACATGGGTGAGGCAAGTCATATACTTGGTATGCGCATTGAGAGCGACACATCAAAGAAGTTGATTTGGTTATCTCAAACAAAGTATATTGACAAGGTTTTGCAATGTTTCAATATGGAGAAGGGAAAGGCAGTGAGTGTTCCATTGCCACCATATGTGAAACTTAGCAAACAAGATTGTCCTATGTCTGAGGAAGAACAGGCTGAAATGGATAAGATTCCATATGCGTCTGCAGTGGGTAGTTTGATGTATGCAATGATTGCTACTCGCCCAGACATTGCATTTGCAGTGGGAGTAGTAAGTCGATACATGTCAAACCCAGGCAAGAAACATTGGGAGGCAGTGAAAGGAATATTGAGATACCTGAAAGCTACAAAGAGTATGCGTATATGCTATGGGAGTCAGGAGCTAAGTGTAAAGGGTTTTACAGACTCAGATTATGTAGGTGACTTAGAAAACCGAAGGTCTACGTCAGGGTATGTCTTTACATTGGCTGGTGGAGCAGTATCATGGCGTTCTAGATTACAAGATTGTGTTACTCAGTCTACTACAGAGGCTGAATATGTTGCAGCATCAGAGGCATGCAAAGAATCAATTTGGCTTAATCGACTAGTAACAGATTTGGGAATCAAAGAAGAGATGCCTGTGTTATATTGTGATAGTCAAAGTGCTATACAATTGGCTCGCAATCTAGTTTATCACTCAAAGACAAAGCATGTGGATGTGAAGTATCATTTCATCAGGGAAATGCTCGAGGATAAGCAACTTCAGCTTGTCAAAGTTCACACCACAGAAAATCCTGCTGATCTACTTACAAAAGGACTTCCCTCTGAGAGCTTTGCGCATTTTCCCAAGCAGTTAGGTGTAGGGTAGTACATCACTTCTCTACATCTCTTGTATATTAGGTTGTATAGTAGCTTCTCTCACACTTAAAGTACCACATTGGACTTTAAGTGGGAGGTTGTCGGGGTATAAAGCCCAATGTGGTCGCCCAGGCAAGTGGGCGGGCCGCCAGGTATGTACACATATTCTTTTGTAAAAACCTAATAAGAACTCACTATGCTCTACACATTACAGTAGAGCGAGTTCACCATATTGTTGTGCTCTTCTTCTCGCACTCTCTCTCTCGCGTCGCACTTCCGCTCATACTCCTTCATTAGTACTATTGGTTAATAATAATCCCACTCCCTAATCACCACTTGGGCATGAGAATGCTCCACTACCCTTTGGTGATTAGGAGAGGAGAAGGTCACATTTAGTGTTGATTTCCTACATAATTTTCATCTTAATTACTCCTTGCATTTAGTGTGGTTTTTGCATAATTTCCATCTTCAATTATTTCTTTGGAGATCACAATACATTTGCATTGTGTGTGTGTGGTGGAAGTGCTCATCAAGAGCTCTCTCCATATAGCCATCAAACTCTTCATTCCAAGGTCAGAAACCCCCACAACACCATTGCCTATTTCATGATAAACTTAGGTGTGTGTGAGATCTTTCTTGTATGTGTGCATCCACTAATGAGGCCTTCATAATTATCTTTTTTGGAGTGTTCATCACACAAAGGTGATTTCCCACTTGGCTACTGGTATTGATCCTCATTTCGTGGAAATCAGCTCCCAACAATAGGATCCAAGGCCTCAAAAACAAGGGGCCCCCACACAATAAAGCCCGCCCAAGGTGGATCCAAAAAGGATCTCAAGCATATTAAAAAGAACAGTCAAGTTTCCGAATGGTTGACCTTGATCTCCTAGACCATTGCCGTTTGGTGGTTACCATGCCATTGATGCGACCGTCGATAGAGGCACTACCTTTTGTTGCTTTGTCCGGCCACCAATGGATGCTATGTGCTAAAGAGGGAAAAAATGCCCTGGCTATGTGTGAACACACTAGGACTGCCAGGGCATTTTTTCCCTCTTTAAGAGGTTTTTTCCCCCGTGCATTGTATATATACGCCCATCACTCTAGAGGGCTATCTATCTTTCCATTGCATACTAAGTAACACACTCTCTATTGTGTGCCTTGAGCTTCCTTCGTCTTCTCCAAGCTATGTGCTTTTCTCTGCAACCCAAATTCCAACAATTAGTATCAGAGCAGGTTGCGTCCTCTCGGGCTCAGTCGCCAGCTCCTTCAGCACACGCCTACTCACTTTCTCCTATTTTAGTGAGATTTGGCAAGCGTTCGTAGGTCGAAAAATACTTCGGGAAAGCTTGTAGAGCTTAGTCTACTCAGATTTTTGATTTAGGCTCATTTCGGCCTCCATTTCCACTACAGGCATTACTACACAGGCTATTTCTTCATTTTCTGCAGAATTTTTGTCAGTGCCATTTTCTGCATAACAGGTGCCTTATAGTCTTCTACGGTTTGTGCTACATAGCACAGGTTATTCCCGCTCTGTTTCTCCTATTTTCGGGCAGTTTTCACATCAAGTGCAACATTTACCATGGCTGACAACAACAACACAGATGTGTTCAAGATGTTTGCTGTTGAGGACAGGTTGGATGGGGATAATTACCCTATGTAGGCTTATATGATGCAACATGTTCTTGTGTGAAAGGGCGTCTAGAATATTGTGCAGGGCATTGATGTACGTCCTGGTTCTGAGGATGTAGGCGATGTTGAGGATGCTGCAGGTCTTGCTGCAAGGATTGCTGCTGTTAGAGTTGTTTTGCCTACGGTAGAACAAGCTCGTTGGGATGTTAAGGATACGCAAGCTCATGCATTGATTGCGTTGTCTGTGAAGCGCACCATTGTTCCTCACATCCGTTCAACAAAATCTGCAAAACAGGCTTGGGATATTTTGGCTAGTCTTTATGCAAGTCGCAATGAGGCTAAAATTGCCTTTCTGTGTAAAGAGTTGGAGTCAAAGATTATGCATGAGGAAGATGATATGGACACTTTCCTTGCTAGTGTCAAGGATATCAATGAGCAATTGATTTCTGCAGGTGAAGTCATTTCAGACAGTTCCCTAGTGCAGACTGTTCTTGATGCCTTACCAGATTCTTACCAGACTTTTGCTAGTACTTGGAGACTTATGACCCAAGGAAATCCATAAGTTTTCAAGTTTGATGCATTATGCACATTGCTGTTGCAAGAGTCACTTTCCAAAAAAAACAGGACTGGACAGTGTGCAGTTCAACAGGCTTTTATTGCTTCTCAAAGAAAGGGTGGTAACAGCAAATGCAAACACTTCTTATGGTTCTGCTGCGAGTGGAAAAACTTCTATTCCCAATGCTTCTGCTGGCAGCACTTCGTCTGGAAATTCTGGTGATAAGGGTAAAAAGAAAATGCGTTGCCATTATTGTAAAGCTAATGATCACTTGATCAAGTCGTGTCCTAAGTTGAAGGCCAAAGAGGCTAAGAAGAAAGTGGGTGGTTCCACTGCAAATGCTGGTTCCACTACAAATGCAGCCATTGTTGAGTCTTCTGTGAAAGGAGATTGTAATACTGATGTTGATGCAAAATGGGCTTTTAGTGCAGAGTGCACTTACAATCCTGCTGTCCATGATGCATGCTTGTCAGTTGCTGTAGATTCACATGTGTGGTATTTTGACAGTGGTGCTACAAAGCACATTACCTCACATCATGAATTGTTTACCTCTCTCGAGTTTGTCCCACATGGGAATTCAATCACTTGTGCCAACAATGCCTCTTATCCGGTTAAGGGAGTTGGAAAGATTGTGCTTACTGCTGCAAATGGCAGTTCTTTCACACTTGTTGATGCACTTTATGTACCTGGGATCAAGAAGAATCTCTTGTATGTATCCACACTTGCTAGACTTGGACTTGTAGTCAAATTCGTGGATGACAGATGTACAGTTCATGATCTCATTTTTGGTGATGAAATTGTTGCATATGACCTTTTGTGTCGTGTGCTGTATAAGCTCACTTTGTATGAAAAGTGTGGACAAAATTTTGCAAATGATGTTGCAGATTCAAGGGCTATTTCAGATGCAAAAATTTGGCATGCACGTTTTGGTCATCTGAATTTTGCTAGTTTGCTGCGTTTGCAGAAATTTCATATAGTTGCTTCTTTGCCGCCTCTTGAAGCACCTGTCAAAAATGTTTGTGAAGGCTGTATTTTGGGTAAGATGCAGCATTCTAAGTTTCCAAAGGATGGTTCAGTTCGGGCCACATGCAGGTTGCAGCTTGTGCATAGTGATGTTTGTGGGCCCATGCAAACTCCGTCCTTGGGCAATTACCTGTACTTCGTGACTTCCATTGATGATTACTCCAGGCATGCATGGGTATTTCCGCTTAAAGCGAAGTCCGAAGTTTTTATGTGCTTCAAACAGTTTCTGGCTATGGCTGAAAATGTCTCGAAATGTACTATGGGCACCCTCCGTTCCGATCAAGGGGGGGAGTATATGTATCATGAATTTATGCATTTCTGGCTAGTCGTGGGATAAAACACCAATGTAAAGTGCCTTATACACCTCAGCAAAATGGTGTTGCTGAGAGGAAAAACAGGTCACTTACAAAAATGGCGCGAAAAGGCATAGATTATGAAGAGACTTTTGCTCCCACTTGTCGTATGACTACTATGTGTTTTCTATGTGCATTGGCAGCTCATTTTGGTTGGGATGTACATCAATCTGACATTGTTACTGCTTTCTTGAATGGTGACATATTTGAGAAAGTTTATGTAACGCAGCCTCGCGGTTTTGTCATAAAAGGACAAGAGGACAAAGTGTGCAGATGTAAGAAGGCTTTGTATGGCTTGAAGCAATCTCCTCATGCTTGGTATGAGAAAGCTGGCACTCATTTGGTTAAATGAGGCTTTCGTAACAATCCAACAGAAAGCACATTATATGTAAAGCGTGAGGGTGATGTACTTCTCATTGTGGTTCTTTATGTCAATGATTTGCTGATCACTAGACCAAATGAGAGACATATTGCTGAATTTAAGGCTGATTTGAATGCTACTTTTAAGATGAAATATTTGGGGCTGTTGCATCCATTATTTGGGTATACAGTTTAAGCAGTGTGATGGTGGTATTTCCTTGTGTCAAAAAAGTTACATAGAGACATCGCTATGTAAGTTTGGACTTGAGGATTGCAAACCTGTTGCCACTCCCATGGAAATAGGTTTGAAGTTGAGTCTACATGATGCTGGCGATCTTGCTGATGTCACTCTTTACCAAATTGCTATTGGTTGCCTCATTTATGTATGCAACACGAGGCCAGATATTCAGTTTGCAGTCTCACAGGTCAGCAGATTTATGCATAGCCCAGGGTCTAAGCATTGGCAGGATGTCAAGAGGATTTTCCTCTACCTTAGTGGCACTTTACATCTTGGCTTGTTTTATCCCAAGGGGGATCATTGCCGCCAGACTTACACGCTTTTTCGGACTCATATTGGGCTGATTGTTTTGACACGCGAGTGTCCAAAAGTGGTTTTTGTTTCATGCTTGGCAGTTCATGTATATCATGGTTGAGCAAGAAGCAACCTACTGTGGTCACTTTGAGTTGTGAGGCTGAGTACAGGGCAGTCTTCACAGCTACGGTTGAGTGTGTATGGCTCAGACGCCTTATGGCTGATTTGGGTGTTGGACAGGACACTGCCCACACTATCTACACTGACAGTCAGAGCGCATTGGCAGTTGCAAGGAACCCAGTTTTTCATGCTCGCACAAAGCACATTGAGGTGCATTACCACTATGTTAGGGAGAGGCTCTCAGCAGGAGAGATCAGCTTGGCTTATGTGCCAACACAGGACAACCTTGCAGATCATTTCACAAAGGCATTGTCTTGTAAGAAGCTTGAAGCTTTCCGCAAAGCTTTGGGCTTACTCCCATTTCTGGACTGATCATGTCCTCAGGGCATGGCACTTCCCTTTACTCATGTGCCTGCTCAGGTTCACCGCATCACTCCAGGGGGGATTTGTTACCATATACATGTGGTAGTGATGTGTATGAACACATCACTAGGACCGCCGGGGCATTTTGTCCCTCTTAGGAGGTTTTTCCCCCGTGCATTATATATACACCCATCACTCTAGGGCTATCTATCTTTCCATTGCATACTAAGTAACACACTCTCTATTGTGTGCCTTGAGCTTCCTTTGTCTTCTCCAAGCTGTGTGTGTTTCTCTGCAACCCTAATTCCAACAAGACCCTCCTTCCCACGAGAATACCCTAGCACCAGTCCTTGCCCCATTCAAACAAACATTCCCAAAGTACGCTAGCCCAAAGTGTACTTTCCCTCAAGCCCCCTTACTAAGGAGCTCTTTTCTTCTCAGCACAAAGCTGTTGATCCTATCATATCACTTCACAAGGTTTCTCTCATAGCCTACAAAGAGTTTTAGGAATGTCATAACTAGAATATTGTATGAATAATCTGAACAAAGCATGCTATGCATGCAAAATCCAGTCACTCAAGATTGTAAAAACCCAAATAGCCTCACACTATGCATTCACATAAATTTGTTTTTGCATTTTTCACTAATTCTTTGCATTTAATTTGCATGTATACAAAGCATGATCACTTTTGGCTTCATAAAGACAATATTTGTAGAAGGATCAGACATTTATGCTACCATGGGAAAGACCATCTTCACTTGCACAAAACCTAATTTGTATGTCGTGCCAGCATTGGCATTCACTTTGATGACTTTGGACACAACTTTGAGGGGAGGAGACACATTGACCACAACAACTTTGGCAGCACACTTTGTGCTTGACATCAATACCAACAGGAAAATCTTTGAAGCTTTGAAGTAGGCATTCACCTTTGGCCATGGGACATGTGATCAGGCACACACAAATAAGTTTTGTAAGCACCATTTTGATTTTGACCTCCATCTAGTTGTGTAATACTCTCTAGGGGAGGTATATTTTGGCCTATATCCTAGTGTTAAGCTTTATGGGGAAAAATGGTTGATCCTGCACCTAGTTCACAATATTTGGGGAGGATGTTTGACTTTGATTCCTACACCCTAGTGGACAATCTCTAGGGAGGCTTGTTGGAGTGTGTGACACATCCATACCACCAAGTAGTGGAAACGCCCTCTACTTTAGAAAGCTTACATATGACATCATCACTTGTGTCACTAGAATCCTAGATGCTCTCTCCCTACTCCTTTAAAGAAGCACAATCTACACATTTTTATCCCAAGCATTGCCCCATCATTCGTGACCACTTTGTATTCACCATTTGCATTTAGTTTGATTAAACTACTTTATGTTTTGCTACTTGTATTAGTGTTAATCTCTCCCCCTAATCTCTTGTGATTAACATACTAACATCAGCATGAATGGCTCAGTATCGTTTCTACTATAGCCAATTCCTTTCTATGCTACCAAGAATTTTGAAATAGTGAATTTGAAGTCCACTTGGGAACCATGATGAGTAGTGAGCCATATGCTTTTGCAAAGAAACCATATAATTCTGCACTCTAGTATAGAATGTCAGCACCATGCGATTTACCTCCATACCATATATGATGGTAGGAGAATCTAATATTCATGATCCTCTTGATTATATTGATGCAATACTCAACAACCAGTGATGCAAAAATATCATACAAGGAACTATCATACCATGTACATTCTCAGATATTACCCTCAAGTTATAATGTACTCGATAGAATCAGAATATTGAATTTTATTGAAATTGTGTAATTTCATCCACAATTGAGTGCAATATGTTTGGTGAATTTCTTTTGTTGAACACTGCTAGGGAAATTTCAATTTACAAGGTTTTGTCTAGGGTTGAAAATACCTCCCTGGTGTTTCAAAATTTGTACACACTAATTTCCACTATCCACTTCTGTAGCATGTCCTTGTTTTCTAAATTAGATGGATATCTTAATGTACTCCCCCATAGGCACCCTATTGTATTTCCCATTTCTTTAGAAAAGTGATATTTAAATCATCCCTTCTAATGATAGACTCAAGAAAACTTGAACCTTTATATGACATAAAAATTGCCTTCTCCTAATATTTAAACTAGCACCTTCAATGACAAAATATCACAAAAAATAACTAGAATGACGAGTTAATTGTTGTAGCATAGAGTTTGGTGAAGAATATGACAAGGCAACTCATTTGGTGAGAAATATAAGTAGAATCTCTATTTACAAAAGTAGTTTAGGTCAAACTATTCTCCAATAGTTGCAAAAATAAAACAAAACTAGAAGAGACTCCTATTTTACATGCTACTCTTGTGGCGTCAACGCTGTAGCATGTTCGTGCTCTCTAAATTCGACTCATGAATCTTTTGACTTTCATACGGTGGACTTAATGCAAGATAAGTTAAAGTCAATTAATTCTATTACTTTGTATTTATTTACAAAAATTTATACATAGAAGTTATTCATAATGATTTATGTATAAAAATTATTTATCTCTATTCACTTAATGAAATGCAACATTATTGAGCATAACAAGGAGCCTTTATTTAAAAAAATGCATGCTTTTCTTCACCAAAAGGAAGTAGACTATGACCTTCGGAGAGAGAGAGAGAGAGAGAGAGAGAGAGAGAGAGAGAGAGAGAGAGAGAGAGAGAGAGAGAGAGAGAGAGAGAGAGAGAGAGAGAGATCAGATGTGCATGTTATTCTCATGTTGATCCTCTACCATTGTAAAAGCAGCCAGGATGTAGCTGTTGGAAATACCAAGCATCTGCAAAGAAAAAAATCTAGATGAAGCTACGAGGTCTCGAACTTAATTTATCCCTCCAATATTGCTCAAAAATTTAAATTGGGGAGTCAGGTCTTCAAGCTAGATAAATGGAGTGAGATTTTCTTTTTGGGCTGCCCTCCCTAGCTCCCCTTCCTCCTCTTGCGCCAATGTTCTTCCTCCTCTTCCTTTGGCCAACATCCTCCATCTCCTTTCTCAATCTTCTCCTCTAGCTATCCTCCCTTCCTCCACCTCTTGCTCTAGTCGCCCTCCGTTCTCCCCCTCCCCTTTTTTCCTCCCACCCTCTCTCTCTAACCCTTATCCCTTTCTCCCTCTCTCATTCTCTCTCTCTCTCTCTCTCTCTCTCTCTCTCTCTCTCTCTCTCTCACACACACACACACACACACACACACACACACACACACACACACACACACACACACACACACACATTATAGAAAAGGATGTCTATGGAGTTTAGATGTTGTATTGCTCCATTGTAAGGCTAAACTCTCTCCTCTCTCTTTCTCCCTTCTCTTTTCTCTCTCTCTCTCTCTCTCTCTCTCTCTCTCTCTCTCTCTCTCTCTCTCTCTCTCTCTCCCTCCCTCCCTCCCTCTCTCTCTCTCTCTCTCTCTCTCTCTCTCTCTCTCTCTCTCTCTCTCTCTAAGAGATACCTCCCCAGGGGTCTATACAAAAATCATACAATTTACACTTTTATACATTGTCAATATACATCAATGTTGGAAATATGTTTGCATAGGGGAGGAGTTCTCAACACCCGACCTAGCATGGAGTTAAATCCATGAACCGTAATGTATTCAGAGGTACCTAGTGACTAGTGCTTCCCTTGTATGTGTGGTATGAATGAAAGCGTACTCAAGAAAATGACCAACTGGAGGGTGAATATTTGTGCATTGCAAGAATATATAAAGAGAGAGCGAAGAGTGGGGGATAAAATAGAGTCTATAGAGACATAGGAGAATGACAAAAGAGAATCTTTAAATGCCCCATCTAAATGAAACAAGAAATCACAATTAATGCAAGTACAATAATCTAGGTATACCATAACTTCAAAATATAAATGACTAGTAGAAGCACCAGACAGGTCCACCCGTCCACTTCCACCCCTACTATGACTTGAGAGAATTTCACTTCACATGGAGCAAGCAAGAACGCCTCCAGCTTACCTCAGCCAGGTATAAGCTGAGGTTGCTTCGACTCACTCCATGAACCCAATCTCTGAAAGGATTCCAAATACCAGTAGGTGGTAGGAAATCAACACCAACCATATTAATTTAGGTGCCATGCCTCTTCAACGCCTAGTATCGAGTGTTTAGACAAAGCCAAGTCCAAGATCCCGATCCAACAAAGCCCCGGGTCCCTTTCATTTAAGGCTAAGCGATGTATGTGATCCTAATCTTGTAGCGACACTGTCATGAGAGACATAACACATGAGTCCAATCAAAATAGCACCTTGCATATGCACAAACAATCCTTTCCAAGCAGGTAGACTGTACAGGGTATGTACCCTTACAAGTTTACCATAAAACATTAAAAACACTTCATAATCCTATCCAAGATAATGAATTATAATCCAATACTATCATGTGGGTGAGCACTCCACCCAACTTAGGCTGATGCACATCCAACCTGCAAAAACCACTGTAGAATATAACATGGCTATAAAAAGTTTGGTAGCATTTTGGCAGCATAGCCATAACCAAAAAAATGATCCAAGATCCACACCGAATTCCACCATCAAAAATCACAATCATAATCCATGAAGGATCTCAACCCCTTACCACATATCATATTTCTTTCTAGACCAGCTCCCACACTTTGGCCAACACATATGGCCCTTAAAGAATAAACTTTTTATGCGTAAAAGATGTCTGACCAACAATGACTGAACATAACTTCAAAATCCCATTTTGATAATGTTTAAACATGTGTAAGTGACACACTATGACTACACCTCACTCTCCTAGTAGATAGTAGCACTTAGAAGGGTGGAAAGCAATACACGCATGCACATGAGATATCCACATCCATCCATGAGGTTCCATACATCATATGAAATCATCATATCAACCAAATCATGATGCAAAACATACCCATTACTTTGATAAAGTATATTCCATAACCATGATGCAAAACAGACCCATCACTTTGATCAAGTATATGCCATAACTTCACATATATCCAAAGAAACAACTTTGTTTTGTTGTTTGGTTGCATGCATGACATGAAAAATAAATTATTTGACCTCAAACCAATGCATCAAAATCATACCTATAACATAGACTAACACCTTATCATATAAATTTTCCCGTATGAGACTTACGCGAACAACCATGACACAAAAAGAAAGCCACCTTTATCCATATTTACCCGTATGGTTTGGGTTGATTAATCATATACCCCCATATTAGTTTATGTACATCAAACACTTGAATTCAACTCACCAAATGAAACCATATAACATTTATGAACCACTCATCAAAATCACGACTCCATATGATACTCCCCCTTCGTAGCATCCCTACAGATATGTAACCCCATACAGGGAACGATTAATAACTCACACTCACATAACATTTTATCATCAAGTTTAATCAAGGTTTTGATTTGGTTAAGTGGGTTTCTTTATCCGATGAATTTATATAATGGCTCTCCAAGGAGCATGGAGTCCAAAATATTGACTTGTGTAGTGGGCAACAAGTTGTATATTGACCTTACTCTTTACTTGTGTGAAATTTTCACATTGAGAAAATGTCCTAAATAATGTGTTTAATCTTTGGTTCAATGGGTTTGACTTGATTCATGGAGTTTTAGGAGATATGATCAAAACAGTGTCCCTACTGCCTACGTGATGTGAAATAAAAAATGCTTTTTATATACGTACATGATCATAAACACACCATATGCATATATCAGTGTGCTAAACATGATGAGACAAGCATGGAGCATCCTTGTACATATTTGGCAAGACCATACATGTTTATGTATGCAAAAAAGCAACCATTGTAGAGAGACAAAGTAGAGAGAGATAGAGATGATGACTATGGAATTTAGAGCTTCTTATCATGATTGACAAGTGATTACCGTTTGTCAGCAAAATTCTTTTTTTGCCACAAAAGAGCGGTGATGAGAGCTACATAGAGGTTTTTTCCCCAAAGTCGATGAAGAAAAGATAAGAGGATATAGTAAGCAAGTGGAGAGAGAGAGAGAGAGAGAGAGAGAGAGAGAGAGAGAGAGAGAGAGAGAGAGAGAGTGTGTCCTTCTTCTTCTTCTTCTTTTCATGAGCGAAAGAGAGGCTCTTATGAAGATGGTGATGGAGAGCTTGCACCACTCCATATAATACATGTGTATAGCCTTATAGTAATAGATGCAACTGCCGGCAATGAAAATTGAGCACTAGTGATGCTTTTATAGGCTTTCTACTAGGCCACAGTGTTGCCCAAGCTAATTACTAGCATAGCTAATCCAGGCTGAGAGTGTTATAAAGTTGAACCATAGCATTCCTGGGACCTGTATATTAAAGATTCGGTCCTGCTTTTTTTAAAAAAATCCTTGAAAAGCACAAAAAGCAAGAAAAAGTAAAAAATAACAAAAATTGAACCAAACATGCGTCTGACCTACTAAAATATGAAAGCCTTGCTTTTGATTTTAAAGCCTTACAACATTTTCCAACAAGCATTCAAGATCAAAAATTTAAGAGCTAGATATTTGAATCTATTTTTCTTATTTTTAAAAGAGACTTAAAAATCAAGGATCTTACATTCTCCAACATTTGAAAAAATTCAAGGTCTCCTCATCTTGACATGAAGTCTAGATAATTAAGCCTCAATACATTTCCAAGTAGCATCCTCATTAGGATAAGTTGACCATTTGACAAGGTATTCAATGATGGTTTGGCTAGGAAGAAATTTATTCCTACTTTGAAGAACAGCATCATGATGTATTTTAAAAGTTTCTTAGGTGGAAGTAGATAATAAAGAATCATCAACAATGTGATTTGGATTGTTGTAGAAGGGGTGCATGTAGGAGATTTTGCAAGAGTGTGTGATTGTCAATCAATTTTGAAATGCAAGAATATGTTGCTCTTACAAGCTAGAGGCAAAGTCATCATGATAAGCTTTGCAACAGGGTATGTGTAGTCTGGGTTGGTTGGGTGTACGGGCATGTGCAATAGTGGTTTACAGACTATGTGTCAGTGTATGTGACTACTAGGGGATAGGGGTGTTGTGGAAGCCCTAGGCTATAGAGAGGCATCTGTGTTTTGTGTGATCCTCATTCCCCTTCTTTATCTTATGGTGCCCCCAGGGAGGACCACACTAATTTCTTCTTGGTTATGTGTTTGTGAATAAAGATGAAGCAAAATTTTGGTCCAGTGTTCCAAGGTGATGAAGATGCGAACAAGTAAATTCCAGCTTTTGAATTATTTATGCTATCATTGCAAATTCTAAGTGATGCAGCAAAGCTCCCAATGATGCCGTTTATTTTGCAAGGTATATCAAAGGCTTCAATGGTTTAAAGATGCAAACAAGCATAATTAATTTGGGATTTAAGAGCAATTCTTACAAAAATTTTGAAAGGTGGTGTCGGGTCCCAAAGTAAACACAAAGATGAAAGGATTGCAACAAGATGTAAGTTAAGATTTAAATATCTTTATTGATAGATTCGAAGCATCTCAGAGGGATTTGGTGGTTATTACCCAAGTGATCAATGTAGAATATTTTAAGCTATATAAATTCCTAGCTTGCTTGCATCCTCATGTTTGAGAGAAAGTGGATTATGAAAATTCAAAAAGTTATGACAAAGTTGTCAGTATCGCCAGAGCAAAGAGTTGGAAAATGAAGAAGAAAATGGAAATGGGATTGTTGCACCCAATAGTTACCCCTAGTGGACCTAAGCCAAAAACAAATGGATGAGTTCCAAGAGGTAAAGGATTTTCCTTTTGTTGATATACATTTGATAAAAGCTCGTTGAAGTGATGTCAGACCAGAGGAGATGCAGCATGTACCTATGAAAGCACATTGATTTTTGAAAATGCCAAAAAGTGCAAAATGCTAGAAATAGCATAAAAAGCAAATTTTTTTCTAAAATTGAACCATGGGCTTTTATCCATCCGAACAAGAAAATGGATTCTCTTTTCACCAAAAAGCACCAAAGTCGTGAAAAGCTAAAAAATAGCATGAAAAGCGCTCGAGAAGCATATTTTTACAAAATTGAACCATAGCATCTCCGTGACTCATAGATTAAGGATTCGACTGTGCTTTTCACAAAAAAACATCAAAAGATACCAAAATCAAGAAAAAGTTAAAAATAGAGAATTCTTCAAAAAAGGAATCAAATCTCTGTCTGACGTATTGAAACATGAATACGACATTGCTTTTCGTTTTAAATTCTTACTTTTTAAAAGCTAAAAATAGAAAATTATTCAAAAATTGAATCAAACCTTTGTCTTGATACGGTGCAGTAAATTATGCCTTGTAGAGGAAATGGAGTGGCTGCAAATGCCAATGTTCCAATTGTGCCTCAACCAACGATCATTGATTGGGACATCGATGCTACGCTTTGCAAGTCTCAGTCTGGGAACTTTATCTGAAAAGGCAAAGATGTGAGCAAAGTTCTTGAGGATTGGATTGAGAGTATGGAACGATTACTTTTATTTGGCTCATCATCTATAGAGAACAAAGCTATTATTGCCAGATTCAAAGACGAGAAGACGACCAAGCATTGGTGGAAAGACATTGTAGTGAGAATAGCATTAACCCAAATATAGCAACTTGGGATTATCTTAAATCACAACTAAACAAGATCTATCAAAACAAGGAATATCATTCAGATCACGTGAATAATGTTTTTTATTGTACTTAAGGAATTGAATCATGTTATCAATATTTTTTGACTCTTTTCAAGCATGCTCCAATGCAAATGACTTAATAAGTCAAACTGGCATTATTTGTGTTGGGTTTATGCAATCCTATGAAGACTAGACCTTGAAGTCTTCGACTGACAAATTTTGTAGATGTTCATGATGCGGGTAAACCCATTGAACTTGAATTATCTAATAGTGGGAAGAGAAAGCCAAAACTTGCTCTTGTTCATGAAATTAGAAGACCTTGCCTTGAAGATGTGCAAAGATCTCAAAATTTGCAGCAAAGAAGGGAGATATTATTGTGTATCATGAAGGCTAGATGAGATCACCTTTGTTACACCTACCTTGACCTTGACCATCAATCCAAAGATTGTCCATTTGACGATTAAAGATTTACAAGATTAGTGGAGAATTATGAGCCCAATTACCAGAGCCCAAACCTAAATTTCAAGAATTTTAGACCTAGGCCACCATGAAACTCAATAGAACTTCACTCCGTAAAACTTCAATCAGTCTCAAAGGCTTACTCAAAATCAAGGAAATTTAAGACTAGGTAATCCACTTTTTATGCAAAATGGTCCACCCAATAACAACAATAATGGGAGTAACTTCAATCAAAAACCTCTTCCAAGAGGAGGAGGAGGAGCCAATCAATGACCTCAAGGAAGGGCTCAAGTTAACAGAGCTCAAAGTGGTAGAGGTGAGGGAAATCAAGCAAATGCGTATGTTCATGCTGCGATCAAACATCAGGGAGTTAATGAATTTTTTTTAGTAATTGATACCCCATTAAATTATCAAGGTAAGCATTTTATCTTATTGATTGATTCTAGGACTATAAATTCTTCCATCTCTCCTTAATGCATTCAAAACATCATTCTACCTGAACACCTTGATATTGACCTCCCGGTGGAAATAGCTATGGGTAGGAAAGTTAAATCTTCTACTTCAATGGGTGACTTGAGTTTTGTTTTGTATGGCCACAATAGTTCAACTCATTTTAGAGTCTTACCCATAGGAATCTATGATGGAACTTTATAATTAGATTGGCTTAAGGCCATGGCTTAAGGCCAATGATGCTCACCTACATTGCAAAAATGCTTTATTAACTTTTGTAAATGATCATAATTTTAGGTTTACCATTACCTAAAAGGAGGGACAACCTAAACTTCAACTTGTAAACTTCACTAAATTAATAAAGACCTATAGAAAGAATGAGGTTATATATGCAGTAATCTTAACCCACTGGAGAAGAAGTTAGAAACACCTGAATTTGAGTGGCTAACTGAATTTGATGATGTATTTCCTGAAGAGATTTTAGAGTTACCACCCAAGTGTGGATTTTATCATGCAATAGAGCTTATTTGAGGAGCTCAACCAGTTCCTCTCTAATCATACAAGATATTGGTACCTGAGTCTACAAAACTCAAAGAGAGACTCACTCAACTTCTTGACCAAGGTTTCATTTGACCTAGTGTTTCTCCATGGAGTACTCTTTGTTCTTTTTAATTGGAAGAAGGAAGGTACTCTATGCCTTTGTATCAACTATCATGGATTAAATCACATAAGAGTCAACAATAAATATGCAATGGCAAGGATTTATGAGTTACTTGATTGATTACATGGAGCTTATATTTTCACAAAAATTGATCTCAAGTCTATCCAGATTAAGGAGGAAGATATACCAAAGAAAAGATTCATCACTTGATTTGGACATTATGAGTTTACTATCATGCATTTTGGATTTACAAATGGTCTAGCAACTTTCAATTGCCTTATCACTTTTTCTCCCCCCTTCTGAGCCTCTTGACTTTGCTTCATTTGACTTGTCGGCTCATTTGGTATCTCTTTGATGACAAGTCTAATGCTCCTAGTGATCACACACACTAGTACTAGATCTACCTTTTTCCCTTTGGCTACTTCAACTTTTACATTTTTTGGACCGTTTGTGATGCAAAGTTTTTATAATTTATACATGTGTAGCAACTAGAATTTTGTCTAGAAAAATCAGTCCTACTACATCCTTAACCAAAAAAAGATTGGTGTCCACCCCTGTCAGAATTACCACTAGTAGTAGCTCTGCTCCCTACATTTTTAGATACCTTGTCTTGCTTTGGATTGATCATTGCTATCATGGAGACATCCTTCCTCTCCTTAAGTGATGAGTTCTAATCTTAAACTTATTCCACAGGTGCCCAAAGGCTTTACAATATGTACATTGGCAACATTCATACCAATGTTCTTTGGATTTCCATTTTGTACACCAAGTCTCTACTTTCCCAATTGGAGGTCTAGACTTTGAGATCTCAAATATTTGTTTAGAAAACTCCATGATCTTCCTACTCCACACTCCCTACTTCTTGCTCTTGGATGTGTCTTTTGATTCCATGGATTGATATGGGGCGAGCTTTGGAGTGAGCTTTTTCCCTTTTTTTGCTTATGTTTCATAGTCTATAGAGATTACAACAAATTTAGGGGTACCTCAGATTCACCATTCTCACTGGAGTAGTGGGATGCAACCATACCCACATTGGTGTGGAAGGAAAATCTACAAGGATAGGGATTTAGGACAATGAGGATACTTTGAACAACATGGTTCCAAGTAGGTGTGGCAATTTTTGTGTCTCTAGCGGTGAAGATGAGGGAGGGGACAATGGGGCCACGTTGTGTTATAATGCCCTATAGTTGTGACCATTTTGTCATGCTATTTTTCTCATGCTCTTTGCTAACATTGACTTTGACTAGCTATTGTGCTGCCCATTTTCACTCTTGGTAGTCACGCATGCTCAGAGGGATGCTCATCCATTCATTCACCCACTGTGGAAATGTGTAGGGTTGGAATTTGTGTAATCATCATGGTTGCCAAAAAATTTAGGCCTAGTTGTAAGATCCCCAACCAAGTGATTGGGGCAACTACATAGCTGGCCTTCCTTTTTTCTCAAGCTCCATTGATGACATCTTACTCCAATTCAATGAAGCAAGGATATGAGCAGTAGAAGAGAGGAGCCAAGTTGATAAATCAAAGGTTATAATGGGAGCTAGGTCCTATATCGCAAAAATAAAATCTCATTGACATACCATTGTACTTGTAGAAAGAGTTTGGTTAAGATCTTGAAAAGAATACAAACAAGTTGATGAAAATCATAAAGCAAATAAAATCAATGGTTCACCCCAATTATCTCGACCGAAAATCAACTTTTGAGGTTGCTAGAAAATCCAAAAGCATGTTTGTTTCAAGGATGGCTGATGCTCATTTCCTTCTTGTTCAAAAACTTGAGAGACTAACTCTCTGCCTGGATTCCTTTTGGCTTGCTCTCAAAGCTTGAGATCTCTACAAACCATCTTAAAAGTATTTTTTGGAATCCCTTGAGCAACATAGACACAGACATAGATAAATGTGATACATATAAAGACTCCTTCAAAAAAAGCATTTGCTTTCTAAGGTAAAAAATCACATATTTCCTTCCAAAAGAGGAAATTTATTGGGCTTCAAATTGAAGAGGTTTCAAAGGGCACCAGAGTAAGGTGTGTAAAAGCGTAGATGTTTTATGAATACGAGAGCAAGTATGCAAAACCGTCTTGGAAGTATATATTGGAATCCCTTGAGCAACATAGACATGGAAATAGATGAATGCAAGGCAAACATAAAATTATTTGTAAAAAACCATATGCTTTTATAGAAAGCACTTAAAAAGAATGTGCTTTCTTCCAAAAGACAAAATTTGATGAGCTTCAAATGGTAGAGGTTTCAAAGGTCACCAAAGTAAGGCGTGTAAAGGATAGATTTTTTGTGAAGATGAGAGCAAGTATGTGAGTAGAGAATACACCAAGAACAAATATAGAGAAAAACTCAAAAAAAAACATGGAAATGTAATGTGAATAAGGAGGCCTTCATAGATCAAATAAATTCTTGTGAAAGTAGCATTGGCAAAATGATATCAATAATGTTGACAATGAGCACTTGTTTGGTAGTTTTTAGGCAAGGAAGCTTAACCTCCTTTGAGAAAGGGTACTTTTTCGGATTTATTAATTGGGATGTTTAGTTTTTGTGGTCTACTTTCTCTCTCCAATCGTAATTCAAGCAAAGTGAAAAACCAATTGAGGAAAGCAAGCATTCATTTTGGCCATCAAATTCTTCCTTTGGCTACATGACTAGAGAATCATATAGCATTGTTCCTCAAGTTGATGATGAAGTCCCCTACATTAGGTCTGACCACACAATATTTGAATCGAAATACTTGCACACCTCGGGGCCTAATTTTCACTGAGAATGGGATATTACACAAACCTGTAGGTTCTTCAATTTAATCCTTCAGTAGCACTCCATTGACATGCAAAATGACAAGGAATCTATTGTTTTCCATTACATCTATCGGCATTGATGTATCCAATCATTGTTCAATTAGTCACAAATTGTCCCTTGCTGTAGTACCACTAAACTATATGAGTAAAAGAACACAACTTTTTTCCAATAGAAAAGTTGGACATTAGGCACCAAAAAAATTTACAAATTTTTGATAGTAGAACATGACATTCTACAACCACATTGACATCTTTCAAGAGAAGAGTGACATGAAATCAAATGCATTGACATAAGCAAAATGGCATGATATATCATATTAAGCTAGAAGCAAGTACAAAATCCTATAATAACATCTAATTCTTGCAGGGTTGTGGCTTGAGACCACACCACAATAAGGCCCTTTCTAGATTTCATAAGGAAGAGTTGGGAGAGGGCGGTTGAGTCAATTCGATCACATTTTTCTAACGGTGCTGCATCAGGTGTCTTCTATGCACCTTTGGCCTTCCCCACACCTTTGGACTCCTCTGAACCTTTAACCTCCTACCTTTAGGCCCTTTGGCCTCCTCCACGCATTTTAGCCTTGTCCTTGCCTTTGGGCTCCACTGCACTTGCAGCCTCTTGTGCACTTTTAGCAGCTTTTGACCCCCTCTTTCCTTCTTCCTACTCTTTCTACCCACCTTCCTTTGAAAACTATGATGGCGCATCCAAAAACTCTGCCATCATTGAGAGAACTTCAATGTCACCTCCTTATCAATAGCCATCATTTCTTCATTGATGTTCTCACCTTGGTCAATTCCATATCAGCAACTTCCTCAGCTAGCATTTCTTCATTGATCTTCTCACCTTGACCATTCTCCATATTAATAAATTCCTCAATCAAATCATTTCCCCCTTGTTGGTTTGCATGTAGTCCCCTTTACTGTTAAACCCACCCTGTCCTGCACTTCAGCTTTCTTTTGATCTTCTCCCAAGCTTGAGTTTATACCAGGCTCACCCCAATTCCCTTTGACTATTCTGGCATCAAGGTCTTGCAGTATTTCTTGCACTGACTTGTAAGGATCTTCTTGGAACATGTGAGTGACATTTAGCTTGTTGTGACTGGGGATATCCTTCCAATCCACTGGGGTGTTTGTCATGCATGTTTACACCAAAAGATCCTCTATTTACATGTGCACAAAGATGAAAGACAAGATTGCATCATCAATTCAAATGATAGCATGCAACACAAACACCCAACTTGCTCTTCAATAAGAACCTCCCTGACACCCAGGTCTTTGCCTCCAAAGTGATTGTGATGTTGCAACTTGCCTTCATGCACATATATTTTGTTCTCAACACAGCTATATGGTATTGATGCTTGTAGGAAAGCATGAAGGTACCAACCATGTAAGAAGCCTCCAAAGCCTCCCCACAGGCAACACAAGTACCAAACACATGAATTGTATTTTCATGGTCCACAATATAAGGCCTTGGAGTCAATGTGTATGTCATTCCCCTCTTCACATCAACACATAGCTTGTAATGGTCTTGGGTTTCCAATCACTCATTGTAGAGCTTGTCATAGTCCATCTGCAAAACATACATACTCTATTAACTTATCTACCATAACAAAAAAAATGAGCATTACCAATATAGTATCACTTACTCTTGTTAGATTTCTTATCTAAACTCTATATATATTTTTTAAGGGAAAACTCCTAGTAAATAGATGGCTCGAATGAGGGCTATATGTGACCCAATTTTTTTTCCAAAATCATGGATTAAACTTCTAAATCACTAGAAATATCATTTACAAAAAATTCCTTGATCTAGATCTAGGCCTTTTCTTGAGAGAAAAGCTAAAAGAAAACATGCATGTCATGTATTCAAATTGACTACTTAACACTTACTCATGTGCTACTTTTTGGATTTGTAGAAAACTTTGGCACTCTTGCAAGGTCTCAAACTAGCATTTGAACCCCTTTCTGTGGCTATCTCTCTTGTTTTGAGATACATCAGTAGTTTGGATGCTTTCCAAAATTTTTATTACTCATCTTTGTCTAAGGAAAATGAATCTTCTACATTGCGTATAATTTCCTTCAATGACTGGGTCAAGATAATTGTAGCATTTGAAAAAAAGCATGAAGAAGGTTACAAAATGATCTCTAAAATGATTAACCAACTCCCTACCTTAGCCCATAAATACAATGAGAATCTTGCTAACTTCTCTTCCACAGGAGCTGAACTTGCAAATTTTTAAAAAAAAATTGTGCACGCTTAATCAGTTTTTTTGTCTCATGTTGCCATGATTAGGTCACTAATTGTGTGAGTGTTTCCATGCATGCCAGCTTGTGCTAATAACTTGATGATTTGTTGTTGATTTTGGAATGTAAGCTTACCACTTTAAAGCACCAATGAAATTGGCCTACACATCAAGAAATCGGTGAATGTGTGGTGCCATTGGATTCAAATCTTGTACGGTATGCATAGTCATTATCATTATGGTGATTTTGAGATTTTGATTTTGTGTGTTTGCATGCCGTCGTTGTTGGTGGGGATTGTCACGATCGGACGATGTAGCGTAGCAAGAACTCAAAACAACTAGTCCATGGAAATGTTGAATGCAATGCCCTAAGCACAACAATGTACTGAGGAGAATGGTGTCACACTCTCTATACAAGGTAGATCTAGAAAATAGCGAGAAACTTGCATGCGAGCTAACCAAGACTCCTAAAGCCCGTAGAGGACTCAAACAAACTCCAAAATTGATGAAACTTGATATCCTAGCTAATAAGACCAAGGGGAACCCAAAAATGTGACCAAAACTCAATTCTATAAATGTGACTAGGATGAGCAACCATGGTCATCGCCACTATCCATCTACACCAAAAGTGATGAATGAGGGGTCCTATGGATCCTCTCTAGTTTAGCTACCTCGGTCCAAGGCTTAGGAACTATTTAAAACCTCTAACTACCTCTCAAAGTCAAGAGTAGTACACGAAGAAACCTCAAGCTAAAAGCACTTGATGCATCATACATACACACTCAAACATAGAAAAAAAGACATGTACGTGAAGCTAAGAGCATGTACAAGCAACACCTGAAGTTTTATTGCAATGCCATACCCGTACATGGAGATGTGAGCATGCAAGTGTAGGCTGATATTGCATGTATGCTCCTTTGTTCATAGTAATTGATCCCCCTTAATAATTACAACCTTTGGCTTATATTCCTTGGGCTCTAAATTAGGTATTTGGGCTAAAAAGAGACAATTATTACAACAGTGGGTGCACTAGGTTCTCTAGCCTTTTTCATTATTACACAGCTTTCTTAGGATTAGGAGTTATAAAGCCAGCTTTAGGCAAAAAAGTGAGAGAATAAAAGAGGCATAGTGAAAGAGAATTAAGCATTGATTAGTGTTAATAAAGTCACATAAGCAAGGAGAAGCTCAAGAAATCTATAGCCACACACCTCATGAGATATCACTAAGAGTGGTCTCAACGAATGAGACTAAGAACCTTAATTCCATTTACACACTACCTTATATTCCTAGGGTTAACATGTGCATTGTCCGGGTGCCCAAGGACTTTAAGGCTCCACAACTTACTATATATGCAACCTAGGCACACTAACCAACCTATTATTTACAACTTAGAACTCTTATCAAGCTCGTAACATGTTACTATATCCGCAACCTAGGCACACTAACCAACCTATTATTTACAACTTAGAACTCTCATCAAGCTCGTAACACGTTATAATCAATGCAATGGCTTGAAATAAATCAAGAATTTACAATACATGGCCATTTTGGAAAAATGTGAAATATGTGTAGCTTCAATCTTTACTTCTTTGTATTTGTCCTTGATGTACATTAGTAAGAATTGGGCCTTTAGTAGCTTCTATTAACTGACATTGCCTCAGTTAACACCCCCCTTCCGATTTTAGTGCCCGTCCTATTGAGAAGTGTCTGTGGAGGTTGGAAGTTTGTTGATTGGTTGTTGATGGACTTTATATTAGATGATCCATTGTACTTTCTCGTAGAATTTGTCTCTTTAGAGGATATTTTGGTGTTGATCTTTCTGTAGCTTTTTGAACTCTAGCGTTCGTCAATTTTGAGCTATGTGTTACCCGTTTTGCAAGCTTGAGGTTCTTCAACAACTTGAGACAATCTTTGACCTCAGTCTTACTATCTATAGGGGTTTGTTCAAGGTCATGAACTTGTTGGTATTCATTACCATCTGTATCTTGATATGCATATGTGAGCTTGGTCACATGAAATTTCTTAAACACTATGGGATTTGCCGGCTTTTCACTTTGGAAAGTCAACTAAAAGTTTTGTCCTGACGATCTTCATAGAAACATTTGTCAACACTTTTTTTTTTGGAAATCTGGTTCAAATGGGAACTTCCAACAACCATATGGTTTTTTAATGGCTTCTGCTTTGAAGAGGGCTAGCTAGAAATAGCTGATGTTGCGGTTCCTAGTATAAGACGTGAGCTTGATGGGCTTGCAACTCCCCCCTTCCTAGTGTGATCACTAAAGCTTTATCCATGATGAGGGCTCAAGACTATTTGTCTCGGGTTTGATCTCACTTGTTGGAAATTTGAAGGCATATCTTGTGTTGTTTTGTTGATGTTTGGCATTTGTAAACCTTCTACATAGTTTTTTATGTACCTTCATGAAACATGACATATGTTTCCCTAAGTCAAGCTATAAATTTCATTATCTCCATCTTCATATTGTCTATCCCATGGGTCTCTTATGACATGAGCTTCTGTGGATTCAGGTACCAATGCATCATAGATTTTACAGTCTCTTCTCTATTTACATCCATTTTGGTCATAATATATGCTCGTTCAGTCACAATGTTGAAGCTTGACTTCCAATGGGGGGTGAGAGTTTGGATCTAGATAGATTTTTGTCTTCACTTAGGTAATGTCATTCATACTTAGAGACAATAGGCTATAATAGATTCTTTATTCTAAAAGGAAACATCCTTCTTGATCTATCATTGGGTGTAATTATGTAAGCAGGTATGTAGGCCTTTCAAACACTGGTCGACTCTTCTTGGTCTACATAATGTATATAGGAATTATGTTTGCCATATAATGCTAGTAGCATATGCTTTGATGTGTCCCTTAGACTCATAAATGATTAAACACTACTTGATGAGGATGCAAAACCATTTGCAAACCTAACACTCTTTTTAAGCTTCGATGATAACTGGATGCTTTGACTAAATTCACGTAGGAATTTGTTGTTTAGAGGTTCAAACTTAATCTTTTCATGTGCATACGCATCTTCATGGAGATTTTGAACTTGCAACACTTTTACTCATGTTTCTAATGGTAATGCAAAATCATTTGATTGCACCAAAAATGACAATTTAGATGCACTTACATCGCAATTTGCATTTTCAGTTTGCTCTATACTTTGCCTTAAAGTTTCTATGTCTCACCATTTCATCCCCAATCTGAAAAGTATACCATTATGGGTGGTACTTCAATTGTCTTGTCCATCTCAAGCTCTTGTTGATAAGTTTCAACTTTTGTGTTGGCCAAGTAATCGACATCTTCTTTTAGAACACTGAGCATTAAGCTATAAATTGCTCCATCTTTACCTTTATACTGCATTTATCTTGGTTTTTCAATAATACTTGCTTCTATTGATTGATCAGTAGGGTCTTCCATCTGTGGCTCTCGACTGTAGACTTAAACACTACAATCCATATGTACAATGATCCTGATTGCATATGCACCAACTATATGGTCTGCTCGCTTTTGTAGATGTCTCGATAACGACTTGGGTCTATTTTTTAGAATTCTATTTGTAGCTCGTCTTTGAGCTTGAAATACTTGGCTCCACTAAAATCTACAAACATCTGGGAATTCTCTACATTTGGCTTTACTATGATCAATAAGATCTTGGCTCATCTGTTGATTTTACTACTCATAAGATACCTATGGCCTTCTGAATCTGCAAATAAGACTTTGTCTCCATTGTAGCCATATAGCTATAAAATATGCTCTATTTCACTTGTGCTTTTTCTGTTGATACTGACTGGCTTTGGTGCACTTGAACTCTGTGCTTGACTCGAGTCCATGCTGGCTTGATCTATAAAGGCTGTCTCTTAGTAGATTTCGATGCTTCCCAATGGGATTTTCTTACTTTGGGTTGACAAGACTGCTCATGCCATAGTGATTTTGGCAATGGAATGCTAATCAATCTCACTAGAATTGGGTAACTCTAGCTTGAAAGTGTCAAATTGATTGTAGCCTTTGAAACAATGAAAAAACTAGGGCTCTAAATCTACACTCAAATGTGAATTGAGCCATTGGTCGTCTAATTCTAGGCCCAATTTGCTATGCAATTGCTTGCACTTGCCAATTTGTGGTCGACACAATCACTTCTAGCTATTTTGGCATTCTTTGACTTAATTGTGGCAGGGTGAAAGCACGTATAGGTGGACCGCTTTTGCCACTATATAGTATATGGTTTTTGGGGTTGAGAAAATGGGTGGTTTAGGCATTTGAAACAGTGGGATTAAATTCAAAGTTTATGGAAAAAAAGGGTTAAAATTGGACGTGTACTAAGTGAAAGCGCTTACTCATTAATGATCACCTCAAGGTACGTTCAAGCACTTAATGCAAATACTCTCTCGAGTCTCGTCCCTCCCACTCTGTCTCGCTCGTTCCTCCCCCCTCTCTCTATCTCTCCAGCACCATTCAGGTTTCTGATTCCCTCTTTCCTCCCTCCTTTGTGTTTCTCTGCTAGCCGAAGCAACAAGCAGCAACATCACAACAATAGCAAGCAAATTCAGGAGGAGTACTTTTTGCTGGGCTGGTCATCAACTTCAGTAAAAATCCCCTGCAGCAGCAACAAGTATGTGTCATCATGTAGCTTGAAGCATTCTATCTCGAATGTTGGTTGAATTTGAATGTGGCTGGTTTTCCTAGGTAGCATTTCCAGGTAGCATTGATCCATGTTTTAACATGCTTCATGCAGATGTAGAAGCGTTGTATGCTTGTCTCTGAATGTGTGGCAAGATAACCAAAGGGGGCTTGGACTAGTGGTTAAAGTGAATGGGTGGGTGCGTAAGGACCCACGTTCAACCCTTGGAGATATGGTCTGCCCTCTGTTGGGTGGCAAGATAATCATGGATTGTAACTATTAATGATGCATGTGTAAGTTTAGAATTTATTTCTGGAATGTATATGCATTATGCACATCTAATTGATCACCCTTGTGAATGCTTTATAAAAATGCATCATGCAGCTTGAAGCATGAATGCAGATTTTATCAACTGTGTGTGCATGCTTATACGAATGCATCATGCAGGTTCAAGCATGAATGAATTTAACTATTGATCTTGTATCTATGTGGCATTTGTGATTTTTTCAGGATGAAGAACCAGGCTACAAAAGGACCTTCAGACTCTGACAAGGGTACACCTAGGAAGGGAAAGAGCTCTACGCAGGAGTCGCCTATCAAAACAGGTTAGATGCATCATGCATGCATTTCTAAAATTGGTTTTATGTCTTGTAAAATTTCTGAATTTTTTGCACATGCATGCTACAAAAAGAACTTCCGAGTCCCCCAAGGGTACACCTAAGAAGCAAAATGTTCAGCAGGTTAGATGTAGGTATTTCCCCCATGGATTCAATTAAAGTGTTGCTTTATTAGGAAAAAGTAGTGTGCACACCACTAGTAAATATCAAGTGGGTGAACCCCACTTTTTATGGATACAGCACCACTGATAGGCTGTGTTGAAGTGGTGCACCTGCAACACCCTTTAAAGTTGGGCAGAAACCATGGTTGCATCACTACATAGTTATGCTAATATGGTGCACCATCTCTTAAAAGTGATACTGGACCACTTTAAAGTGATGGGCAGCACCAAAAAGATGTAAGGTTCTAGTAAAAACTGGCGATACAATGGGTGCATCACTTTCCAGTGGAAAACACTAACTATTTTGTGGTGAAGCATCACGATGGTGCACCACTTTTCAGTGGTTTTACACACTTTTAAGGTACCGAATAACGTTTTAGTTAAGAAGCACCACTGTATAGTTGTGTTTAGTGGTTTTACACACTTTTAAGGTACCGAATAACGTTCTAGTTAAGAAGCACCACTGTATAGTTGTGTTTAGTGGTTTTACACACCTTAAAAGTGTGTAAAACCACTAAACACAACTATAAAGTGGTGCTTCTTAACTAGAACGTTATTCGGTACCTTAAAAGTGTGTAAAACCACTGAAAAGTGGTGCTTCTTAACTAGAACGTTATTCGGTACCTTAAAAGTGTGTAAAACCACTGAAAAGTGGTGCTTTTTAACCTGAACGTTATTTGGTTTAAAGTGGTAAACACCAATAAAGTGGTGCTCACCACTTTTTGTGGTTCAAATCACATTTAAGTGGTGTTTATAGTGGTGAAGACCACTATAAAGTGGTGAACATCACTATAAAGTGGTGCTTCTTAACTAGAACGTTATTCGGTACCTTAAAAGTGTGTAGGACCACTGAAAAGTGGTTCTTCTTAACATGAACGTTATTTGGTATAAAGTGGTAAACACCAATCAAGTGGTGGTCACCACTTTTTGTGGTTCAAATCACATTTAAGTGGTGGTGCGTGATGGTCAACCACTTTCAGTGCTGTAGAACCACATTTTAGTGATGCTTTACAAAAGTGCAATAATCGTTAGTTCTGCATCTTTGCTAAAAGTGGTGGTTAAATGCTTTTAAGTGATGAAGCTTTACAAGGAGATACCACATTCTATTGGTGTAGCACCACTTTTTAGGAGTGTAGCACCAGTTTTAAGTTGTGTACAACAATTCACATCGGTGTAGCACAATTGAACAGTGGTTCAGCCCACTTTTATGTGCTGGAGCACCACTTTAAAGTGGTAAAAAAACACCAAAAGGGGATGTATCACTAGAAAATAGTGGTGTAGCAGGACTTTTTAGTGTTACCTAACCAGTTTTAAGTGGTTGAGAACCATTTAGTGGTACACCACCACTTAAAAATTTTGCAGTACCACTGAGAATGGTGCAAAAATCATTTCAACCACTTATTGTTGATAAAACAAGTTTAATTATGGCTCATTACATACTAACATGCATTCTTATATGTTTTTACAGGGAGGTGGACAGTACCACGAGTGGCCTTACCCACTCAAACAAAATTTTGATTCACCAAGGAAGATTTTCATACCGAATATGGGCTATGCTTGGTTGGCCAGGATCCGAAGCTCCTATGTGATGATGATTTCTCATATGAGGAGTGGCTTAGTGTATGGATTTACAAGCGCCACCAAAAGGAGAAGATGCATTTAAAGGGGCTGAGGCCTGAAATGTATGAAGAATGTCTCCTGCTATACCACAAAGTATATCAGGGAGCTCCCCCAAACAACGAGGTAGGCGTGCATTTTGCACATGGATTTACTTGGCAGAAGTGCAAGGCCACTGAAGATTCTGAAGGTTTAGTTGCATGGGCTGTGTATGCTGAAGGTGTTATCAAAATGTTACGCCAACAAAAAACTTTAAATAGGAAATTGGAGAAATGGAGGTCCACAAATGGCGGTCCATGTCTTGGAAGCGAGTGGAAATTTAATGCAGAAAATATGCCTAATTACACTGACAGTACTGGCACAGGCTTTGACTGGCAGACATACTCATGTGGACATCAATTTCCAGGGCAGGCTAAGGAGGAATTTCTAAAGAAGCGGGCCTTTGGCTCGATGGGAACATTTGGAATGTCAAATGTTTCCTCGACTACATTTTCTGCATCAACGGTTGATGTAGCAGCTATTTCTAACATGAGGGCTAATGCTGCTGAAAAGTTAAAAGAGAAGCAGCAATGTCTCGAAGCAATAAAAATTGCTTTAGATCAATCAAAGACAAAGAGAGATGAGCAGGTTGGTTTGATGCGAGGTGCCGCCAAGATCGTAGAGAGACTGAACAAGGATATGGAGGAACTCAAGTTGCATAAGGCTGGGCTTGTACCAAACGAGGAAGCAATGGAAAAGCTTGAGACCTTGATTCAAATCAGAAAGGAGGCTCTCAAAGACATGGGACTTGATATTGAAGTGCACAATCTCGATAACCTAGGTGAAGAGGGAGCACAGTTATAGGTATGTAAGCTTGATTTATTCACCTAGTAGTAGTTGATATTACTTAAAAGTGGTTAAACTCTAATTAGAAAAAAATGGTTAGAGACCATTTTATATGGTAAAAGACCACTTAAATGTGTTTATATAACACTCTTAAGTGGTACCACATAAAGTGATGAAGACTCTTGAAAGTAATTCACAAACATTTATACTGTTTTATAAAGTACGCAGTGATATTTTTTTACAAGGTCAGCATGACACTTTGTTATGGGAAGTAGAAGTGGCGACAGGGCATCTTTGATTTGTGAAAACGATTATTAATTTGTTCAAGTCAAGAATGCCTATCCTTCCTGTCAGGCCGCCTGTTCATTTGGGATCGGACAATAGCTGTGTGTAGTTAGGTGATTGTGTTGCTTGTGGGATGTCTATCATGCAGACTGTTGTTACCGGTGTCTACATGCTCCGGTGTCAACATCCATATCACCCACTTTGTTTTGTAACTGCCTGTAAGTCTACCGGCTAGTGTCTATTTCATGGATGTGAGGAACCTTTAAAAGATGCTTTTGAAGCTGCTGGCACCTGGAGAGGCAAACATGGATGAGCATGTTGGTACAGGTAATCGATGTTTTTATACCTTATAATATGAAGCTGATTGTAGATTCATTTCTTGACCATTTTGTTTCTTTTCTCCATGTAATTGCAGAGAAAGATCCAATGGAAGGTATCTTTGGATCTCCTGTTGATGGAATTGGTAATATTCTGTGGAACATTCTCCTCTTTGAATGTTCACATAACTTAATATTGAGTATTATTACATTGTATTTTATGTATCACACTCCCAAGCTGGGTCATCACGCAAGCCCAATATTGATAGCATGTGTGGTGGGTACGGGGATAAGAATGCATCCCAGAAACAAGAAGGTGAAGACACTCCGGACCAACAAAAGGCAGAAAAAAGGGTTGAAAAAAGAGCAGATGTAGTGGGAGCTCAAGGTGACGCATCCAAGGAGTCAGCTGAGGTGCCTCTGAAGCCACAATCTGCAATGAACTAGGACGTAGAGGACGTTGAAAAATCATCTGAGAAGCCAATCGAAAAGGATACAACAGTGAACTTGTCTGATGAGGACTCATGACTTATTATTTCAGATTTTTGTGCAGAGATTTTGGGGCGCAGGAAAAAGAGGAGTAACACTGAAGAGCGCGCCACACCAAAGAAAAAAGCTAAGGTTTCATCCGAGCCTCCAGAGCCTACTCCAGGAGGTAAAAAATCCAAGGAGCCTTCATCTGCTCGGAAAAAGACTAACCTCCAAGCACCCAACCTTAAACCTCCCAAACCAAAGTCCCGCAAGAAACTTATGTAGCCCTTATTAACCTTTTGTGCTTTGTAGCCTCTTTGTAATTTTGTCTTTGTACCCTCATTTTGATGATAATGAAACGACGACTTTATTTTTCGTTCACTAGTTGTTTATTGCTCATTGATTTTCTATTTATTGTACTCATATTGTTCATTGACTGTCTATTTATTGTACTCGTATTTTTCTTTCCGACATCATCATGAGCATCTTCAATTAGAGCTTATTTTTTCTCCAATATCTCCTGCCAAGTGGACTGTTGCCATAGAAGTACAGGAAATTAATGAAATGGAAATCAATAGCCTGGAAGGTATACTTTTCAAGTGTATTTTGAAAAGGTTAATATGTCAGTCTGATTGAGGTTTTTAAGGCATGGTACTTGTCTACGGCAAAACTTAGCTGGATTGGAGATGTTCAAGAACCAGATGAGAAGGTTGAAGATATAGCAGCTAAGCAGGATGCATATGTAACACCAAATAAAGTAGAGGAAGACAAGGAACCAGTAGTTTGCCCCAAAATTGAGGAGATTTCGCCAAACTGCCCTGGATGGGGATATCTTGTTTCGAATTTCTGCAAGATCAAAAAGCTCATCATCCTTGATCTCGATGGACTATTCGTGAAACGATATGTAACCAAACGTGATCCAAAGACTAGACAACTTAAACACCCTCCACGTCCAGCTTTCGACAGACTTAAACTAAAAAGAGTGGATGAGAAGTTGTGGATCTACTATCGTAGAGATGTTGAGCAATTTGTTTGGGATTTGAGGCAAATAGCAGATGCAATGATTTGGAGCACTTGTACTGCTGCTAACATATCCTCAGTACATGTTAGCCAGACATATGGGAACATAGGACTTATTACTTTAGGGATCTCTTCTCAAACTGGCAATGTGAAAAAAGGTTGTATTTTGAAGAGATAGCTGGACCTCCAAGAGACCTTGCAGGTGAAATTGTGTCTTTCAAGCCCGTTTACCATGTCTGGAAAAAGTTTCCAGAATACGACTCCTCTTGGACATTGCTGGTAGATGACTCCAGATATAAAATTTTGCGCAATGTCTTGGACAACTATATATGTCCGCCCACCTTTGATCCTCTTGATGAAGAACAAGACCCTGATTACCTCACGCGCACACTGTTGCCATGGCTGTGCAGATGGGCACTAACCCCCAATACCCTGGAGTATACAAAGGCAAACCCCATCAGCAATCCCAAAGATGAACTTTCGAGTCTAGTCTTTGAGCACTTTGTTATAAATGGAGATGAATGAGATTGTACATCCGGAAGTGCCAGAAACGTTATATATTGTACATTCTTGGTGGATATGTAGACGTTTCTGGATAATTGTTGTAATATAGTTTTTGTAATATACAAAAGTTCTGGCACTTTATTGTCTCTGCACTATACATGTCTCTACACTTCTAAATGTCTCAGAACCACTTTTTAGTGGTGCTAAACCCCTAAAAACGCGGTTAAATTTTTATTATGTTATTGCAACAGTTTTTCTAGAACTGCAACACCATTTAATGGTGATGTTTGGGGGGAGTGGTGAAGCATTCTTAACCACTTTTTAGTGGGGCTAAACCACTTTAGTACCACTAAAAATTGGTAAATTTTTATTGAGTTTTTTTGAAACTGCAACACTTTTTAGTGGTGATGTTTGGGGGGGGAGGGGGGAGTGGTGAAGCATTCTCAAAAACCAACATGTCAATTCCATCGTATGTTTACACCAATTCCATCTTGTTCAATCTTTCACTAGATGATATAAAATCAGATTTGATTTAAAATTCAAAGGGCATGCTATTGTATATTGCCTCATGGTTTTCATTGGAAAGTTCGAACACTTCTCCTATGCCATCAAGCACTACAGGCTCCATAGGGAACTTTATTGCCCTTATCAAGTGGGAATATATGAAAACTACTGGCTTGTTATCCCACAGCTCATACAAGTTTGCTTGTAGGGATTTATACCAATGGCCCGTGACCATATAAGTATGCTTCTCTATCTTGTTGCCCCATGCATCAATTTGCTCGTTAGTTGTTAGGCCCTTAGCTACTACACACTTCAAAATGTAGAAGTCAACAGCCTCCTCATTATTCTCTTCAGAAGTGATAGCAAAATTGTCTACAGGTGTGAGAGCATCGTTTAAGGAGTCATAATGACCTGCATAAGTGGCACCATGGAACTCCTCATCGTCTGAGTCTCCGTATGACTGGGAATCATTAGAAAGTGCCTCCAAAGTGTGATATTGCCATGTCTCCACATGTGATCTGTTCATACACTTTCTCCAATGGCCAAGCCTGCAAGGAAAACAAAATCATGACAACCATTTTGATCACAATGCACAAGTGTTGTTCTCATAATACCCATTCACACAGTGGATTGCTCTTGAGCCCTTCAATGGTTTGCAGTCCCATTGATGGGATCGCTGAACATCGCCTAGCTTGACCTCCCAGAACACCCTACTGACCTCCATCTTTTGCTTGTCATACATAGAAGTTGCTCCAGTACTGAGATGCATTCTCAAAAAAGAGACAACTTCAACTGCACAAGTCAACCGCACGCTATTTTGCTTCAATTGATCATGAGTTAGAGCCCTTTTAATGACAGCCCCAGCCCCATCATGTTCCCCCTTTCCATGTCCTGAGCAAAAAAAATTCCAATTCATTTCCATGCCAGTAAAGCTCCAATATCTAGCAACAAAGTAAAATGGTCGCTTTGCTTTAAATTGTGAAGCTACGCCATTTAACCAAACCCAATGTTTTTTAAAGATTAGCCCTTGATCTCTCAACCATTGAGCATGTAAGAGAAAAGCATGCTGCACAAATAAGGTGTCATGTTGTTTATCATCTGAGACAAAAAAGTGCATGGTCTTCTTTATTGCACCTGATGCGATGCGGAAATAAGTAATCAGGACAAAGATAGTGACCTGCTTAGTGTACCAATGCATTGACTGGATCTCATTTTGCTCCTTGAAGGAGTAGTTCTATGAAAAGCCAACGACGGAGACAACCACATCATCTGGAAACAAAGAAATGCAGTCCTTGAACTGTTGTGCTTGCCACCTAAATATAAAATTGTGAGTAACATACTTCTTCAAGTGGTTTTGGTACATTCACAAAAGTTCTCTAGGCAACATTTTCTTGTGGACAATGTCTTTCACAGTGCTCTTTCTAGATTCATTGTTTAATCCAGTAGCACCCACTATATTTTCAAAAAACTTCACAAATACTTGCTTACTCTGCTCAACTTCTTCTCTTGGACAGATCTGAATATTACCTACACCGCATGCATTGCATGTTCCCATTAAGCATTGGTAGCTATGGAAACTATGTTCTGCAAGTATAGGGCAGAGTATAGACTCCAACATTGAAGTGGTACTTATACTTGCATTTTTGTATGCAAGACATCCATGGTTGACAACTTCATCATGAAGGCATATAGGGCAGCTGCACATGCAGCAAGAGCCATGAAGATCAAAACTTTGAGTCCGCATGTGATTTACTTCCTCTTTAAGGAAAATCATTTGTACATGCACAATACAACAACAGGTGTAGCGATCCCTCAATTTTCGGACAAAGAACGATTTCATAGACTCAAAGCAACGTTGCGAAATCTGAATATCTGCATACTTTGTCTTGAATCTTAAATAAAGCTCCACCTGCAATATACATGTATACAAATTTTAAAAATAAACTTAGCATTCAAAACTGGTTAAATTGTCTCAAAACATTAAAAAGTGATTCTATATCACTAAAAACTGGTGTGCACCACTAAAAACTAGTAGTATTGTTTTACCTGTGAAAATAATGCACCACAAATACATTCAGTAGTATTGTTTTACCTATGAAAATAATGCACCACAAATACAAATTAGTGTAGAAACTAGTAACCATACAAAAAGGTAGAATATTAAGAGGTTGTGTGAGGACAACTTAATAGTGGTGAGAAACTGCATTCAGCGTAACTAAAAGGTGGTTTGGCATGACTTAAAAATGAATTCAAACCACTTGACGATGATGAACCGCCAATAAAAAATGGTGTGCACTGCTTGAATATGGTGGGCAACAATTAAAAAGTGGTGAGTAAGGACATGAAAGTTCTGGGGAAGTTCAGAACTAGCACTTAAAAAGTAGCTGGGAAGGACAAAATACTAGGCGATAGACCAGCATTAGCACTAGATACTAGTCCAACACAACTTGAAAGTGGAGGAGCTCTTGTGAAAATTGTTTGATGACCACTTTAGAGTGGTGAGCGACTAGTTCAAAGTGGCCAGTCACCAATTAAAATCTAGCACTTAAAAAGTAACTGGGAGGGACAAAATACTACATGACAGACCAGCATCAGAACTAGATAGTGGTCCAACACAACTTGGAAGTGGAGGAGCTCTTGTGAAAAGTGATTCATGACCATTTGAGAGTGGTGAGCAACTACTTCAAAGTGGGCAGTCACCACTTGAATGCGGATTCTGGTCACTTGAATGCGGATTCTGGTCACTTGAATGCGGTTTCTGGCCACTTGAAAGCGGGAACTTGCCACTTGATTTGCAGTGACAAGGTTTTAGCTACCACTTGAAAGTGGTGTCTTGCCACTTGGGAGTGGTGCCTCATCACTTTCATGGAGTGATGACTGACGTAGTGACTTAGCACATGAAAGTGGTGTCTCACCACTTGATGACCACATGAAATTAGTGAGCAACTACTTCAAAGTGGGCAGTCACCACTTGAACGCTGATTCTGGTCACTTGAATGCGGTGTCTGGCCACTTGAAAGCGGGAGCTTGCCACTTGATTGCAGTGACCAGGTTTAAGCTATCACTTGAAAGTGGTATCTCACCACTTGATGACCACTTGAGAATGGTGAGAAACTAGTTCAAAGTGGGCAGTCACCACTTGAACGCGGATTCAAGTCATTGGAATGTGGTGTTCGGCCACTTGAAAGTGGTGTCTCACCACTTGGGAGTGGTGTCTCACCACTTGCATGGAGTGATGACTAACATAGTACTTTGCACATGAAAGTGGTGTCTCACCACTTGATGACCACTTGAGAGTGGTGAGAAACTAGTTCAAAGTAGGCAGTCACCACTTTAACGCGTTTTCTTGTCACTTGAATACGGTGTCTGGCCACTTGAAAGCGGGAACTTTCCGCTTGATTGCAGTGATAAGGTTTTAGTTACTACTTGAAAGTGGTGTCACACCACTTGGGAGTGGTGCCTCACCACTTGCATGGAATGATGGACTGACTTAGTGACTTAGTACATGAAAGTGGCTTCTCACCACTTGAATGCGGTCAGACACCACGTGAAAGTGGTTTTTATACATGTAAGTGTTGTGTGCACCGCTTCATTGTGGTGTGACAGCACTTGTAAGTGTTTACTAACAAAATGTGTTCAAACTCCACTAATATGGTTTTGGTTACCATCATAAGGTGGTGGGCACCATTCGTGCAGCAGCAGTAAAAAGTCTATGGCACTACTATAATTGTTGCACCATGACTAAAAGCTGCTACATCACTTGGAAAAAGTGAGCTGCACCACCAAAAACGTTTGCACCTGTAACACCCCTACGAGTTTGTAAAACACGTCTATTAGCATTGGGTAAACAAGAATTTTTAGTGGGTGAACACCACTTTGTAGGGTTTACGGTGAAGCGTTGGTGCATTTCTAGTAAAAATTGTTTCTTAAACATTAAAACCTGCTGCAAAACATTAAAAACTGGTTCGAACACACTAAAAAGTGGTGTGGAAACACAAGTAAAAGTGCTTCAAAAACATTTAGAACTATTGATCAAATTTTAGAAGTGGTTCAAATACAATTAGAGACCACTATAGTAATGTTTCACCACTTTTTAATGTTGCAGCACCACTAGAAAGTGGTGCAAAACACCAAAACAAGCTGTAGCACTAATAAAAAGAAGTATAGAAACATAATGTTGTGGCAGTAAATGAGTTGTAGCACCAATAAAAAGTGTTATAGAAACATAATGTTGTAGCAAGAATATGAGTTGTAGCACCAATAAAAAGTGCTAAAAAAATATATCAATTACCTGAGGCTCCTCGAGAAGGTGGATTGGATGCTTTACATATGAACATCTAGCTAGTCTCTTACTACAAACATCTTTCTTGTTGGGGGACACCCTCGTCTCATCCGTCCAAAATTGAAAGACTATGTCTTTAACAGTTTGAGTGATGTGAGTTCTCCGTGCATCATCTCTATGACACGCAGATGCAGGGAACGAACCATCGGATTCACTTGACACTATTCAATGATGTTTGGCTGAATATAAGTTTCTTTTGTGGATCCCCATAAACTTGGCAGCTTGCGGTATGCTCATGTCAGTGTTTTGCTCCTTGCTTCCACCATTCACCAACATCATCATTGCTGATTTCTTCACAAAAAACTCATATGAAGATCTTGGGACCTTCACATGATTCAAAGTGTTGCGGATGTTTCTCAGCATAATTGCTTCCAACTCTTTGGATTTACTCTGCATAGTAAGGAAGCAAGGATGTTGAAGAAGTTCATCAAAGATTTCCTTCCTACCACTTGCATCCATTCCCACGGTTAATGTATCAAAGTGTTGTACCATAGATTGACATATACTTTGTTTCTTTCTTTCATCCATCTCCCCTGTATTGCTTTCCATCACAAAGTTGACCGTTGCCTTACGTTGCTTTCGTTTCTGAGCAGCCCAATATTCCCTCATTAATTTTATGCGTTGAAGTTGAGCTTCTCTTCTCAATGACGATGAGCTGATAGACAGTTCTTCACTGTGCTCCATTGTTGCAGTACTTTCAAAGGATTGCTCTACAAGAAATACAATACAAATCATAACTACACGCTATACTTTTAATTAATACATGGCACTTCTTGCACTAATTAGCAAGATACTAACAAAGCATAATAAGTGTTTTCATACCTCAAGAATCATCAAGTAGAAGAGGAACCTATAGAGATAGAGTTCGTGAGAGAGAGAGAGAGATGAGCGCGAGCTCAGACACAAGAGGATCCATGCTTAGAGAGAGAAAGAGAGAGAGAGAGAGAGAGAGAGAGAGAGAGAGAGAGAGAGAGAGGGGGGGGGGGGCTGAGCGATACAAAAAGCTCAGGAAGAGCTCTATGAGAGAGAGACAGAGAGGAGCTAGATAGAGCTCTAAGAGAGATCTCAGAGACAAAGAAAGCTCAGACAGGTTGTAGCGGGAAAGAAGCGGCGGACAATAACCCAGCATTCAGTAGTAAATTACATTTAGTCTCATTAATTGTGGTGCGTTAGGAGACTTAATTGACGTACCTTACGAGAGTGATATTATTTTTGAGATTTGAAGCACTTTTAAAACACCCACTTTTAAGCGCAAAAAAGCAATGTCCTTGACATTACTTTCCACGCCACCTACATGCTTTCACCCGGCACCACTTCCCAAACGTGGCTTGAACAATGATGTTTTCCACCAAAGGGGTTAAGATCTAGTTGGGAAATTTTTTTCAACTTTCTAGGCCAAATTGTGACCTGTGTTAAGTTTTACAACTCGGATTTTTCCAAATTTTTCCCAAAAACAAGCTCAAGTTCTCAGCCTCAACTAACAATTTTGGCTCGTGAACACTACCCTAATGACTGTGTTTTATTGAAAATGGATTTTGAATTGGGTCTCGTAATGATGTTTTTCTAGCCGATCGAGTTTCACGATTTTTGGTGCATTTTTGTTCGCTCTATCTATTTTCAGCAGATTCTTCTTTGCCCTCTTTCGACAAACTTGGAATTTTTAAAAGGCTCGTGGATCAGCTTTGATTGGCTCTTTTCTCCTTTTTTTCTCTCGGATCTAATGAATATTTATGATTTTTTTTGGTTTTTTGGTGAATTTTTGTGAGATTTATTTTGAATTTGTATGATTTTTTGGTGACCTTTTTTTAATCTTTTATAATCTTTTTAGGATTTTTCATGATATTTTTGTCTTTGGTGATTTTCATTTGGTTTGGACTTTTGTGTGATTTTCTTTTGTTTTGGGAAATTTTCCTACTTTTTTTGTATTTTTAAGAATTTTTTTTATTTTCTACTTTTTATTTGAATTTTTCTTTCTTTTTTCATGGTTTTTTGAATTATTCTTTGTTTTTTTTTCTTTTCTGTGCATTTTTTGGAATTTAGTTAATTTTTTAATATCCTTTTTTAATTATTGGGATTTTGCTATTTAGTTCAAATGGTCGCATATGCCATTTTGATGCCCAAAAAAGATTAGTACATATATTGGGGTGTTACCCCTCACATTATCAACGAGGTGGGCTTGAGGAGCTTGTTGTGAGCTCAGTGGCTATGGCGGGTGAGGCCCGGCTCTACACGGTGCTGCACGATGCTGCTCACGACCGAGCGAGGAGATGGGGGGAAGTTTTGGGCACCAGTGGGTGGCATCTTGGTGGTGCACTCGTTGGACATGGCTGATTGTGGCCCTTGGTGTTTGATGATGTGGCAAGCTCGCGGGCCCCTTGTTCACACGTCCATATGGGCAAAGCTTTTTGAGAGAGGGCGTGGAAGCACTGATGGTGCCGCCAGTGCCCCGGCTAAGAGGGAGTGCATGTACAAAGTTTGGGGCCCAAGCAAGCTAAAAAGGAGCAGTTTCCGTGGGGTGCTAAAAAAAGGAAAAGGGCTTGGCCCAAAATAGGGGTCCATGCACGCACCCTAAAGGGGGCAATTTTTGGGCAGTTTTGAGTGGGTTTTTGGAGGGGAGCTCTTAGAGAGCCGAGAAGGAGAAGGAGGCCCATTCCTTTTGCTCAAGGCAGGAGGAGGGTGAGATCTCTTTGGAGCCGGGGAAGGTGAAGCTTGGAGAGATCCAAGGAGAAGGAAGTGCCCTCCGGAGAAGTTTTTGGCCTGAGGAGAAGGAATCAGAGGTTCCCAACTCTCAAGGCAAGACAAAGGCGAGCCTTCTTTTGCAAAATTTTCCCTTGTTGCTCGAGGTCTCCATGCCGAGATGTTGTAGCAGGTTTTGGTAGTGTTGTAGATGATGTTTTTGCCGCAATTGAAGCAGGCCATATCATAATTTGGTGTCGTTTCTTCCTTTTTCCTCCCTTCTTCTCTTTGCTCTGTTCCGACAAACCGATGTCGGTATTTGAGATGTGCGTGCCTTGCCGGACCTCTCTATGTGTGTGTGTGTGTGTGTGTGTGTGTGTGTGTGTGTGTGTGAGAGAGAGAGAGAGAGAGCAATGTGTGCTACATCACGGTCATAAATGGACAAAATTTGGTGTGGTCTGTTGTCAATTGGGCAATTTTTGAAGGTGAACTCTAGTGGATTGGGGTGCAATGATTATCCTAGGCTATAGAGAGGCAGACTATTTGGGTTCCGGGTGTGTTCCCCTCTCCCTCCATCCATCTTGGTAATATACGCAATAATAGATGTGGATATATTTTTGTGCCTATTACCGTGCATATTCTTGACAGACCACTGCCATGACGATTATCGTATACACATTTTTTTCTCTCTCCTTTTCTATTTGTTATTCCGCGATAATAGCAACGGTTCACGTCTTTTCCTCTCATAGTGATTGTCTACTTCAATTTTATCTACTTTTAAGTTTGTTTTGCAATTACGGAGGGTAAGTGGATAGATTCATGGAAGTGATGACCATGTTGCTTGAACATAAGACTTCCATCTATTCCGTGGAGATGCTCCATGGATTATAAATGATGCAACGAAAACAAATGGGATTCGCCCAAGACATGGCTAACTTGAAACTTATGTCAAGACAAAACTTCAACTCCCAAGAGACTCGTTGTTTTTTTAAAGTCCTGTTTGAGTAGACTTTAAAAGGAAATATGAACGAGGGGATTATAGTTCAAGGAACCTAATTTAAACTTTAACTAGGATTAAAACTTTAGTGAGAAGATTTGACATGGATAGCCCTAGCATAACATAGAATGTGTAAGTGTGAAATTTTTCTTAAATGTTTGAAAAAAGGTCAATATAGGTGTTTACAAATGGGATGCAACAAGGGAAGGTCCTTTTTGGCTAGGACTTATAATCGTTGATGTATATTTTGAGCTTGAGTTCATTCAATGCCCTTGAATTGTTACCATATACATGTGGTAGTGATGTGTGTGAACAGACTAGGACCGTCGGGGCATTTTTTCCCTCTTTAGGAGGTTTTCTCCCCCGAGCATTGTATATACACCCATCACTCTAGGTCTATCTATCTTTCCATTGCACATTAAGTAACACACTCTCTATTGTGTGCCTTGAGCTTCCTTCGTCTTCTCCAAGCTGTGTGCATTTCTCTGCAACCCTAATTTCAACAATTGGTATGAGAGCAGGTTACGTCCTCCCAGGCTTAGTCGCCAGCTGCTCCAGCACACGCCTACTCACTTTCTCCAATTATAGTGAGGTTTGGCAAGCATTCATAGGTTGAAAAATATTTCGGGAGTACTCGTAGAGCTTAGTCTCCACAAATTTCTGATTCGGACTCATTTCGACCTCCATTTCCACTACAGAGAGGTCTGCATGGGCAATTTTGTCATTTTGCGCAGAATTTTTGTCAGTGCCAATTTCTGCATAACAGGTGCCTTACTGTCTTCTACAGTTTGTTCTATGTAGCACGTATTGTCTTGCTCCGTTTCTCCTATTTTCGGGTAGTTTTCACATCAGGTGCAGTATTTACCATGGTTGACAACAACACAGATGTCTTCAAGATGTTTCCTGTTGAGGACAGGTTGGATGGGAACAATTACCCTATGTGGGCTTATATGATGCAACACGTTCTTGTGTCAAAGGGCGTCTGGAATATTGTGAAGGGAATTGATGTACATCCTGGTTCTGAGGATGTAGGCAATGTTGAGGATGTTGCAGGTCTTGCTGCTATTAGAGTTGTTTTGCCTACGACAGAACAAGCTTGTTGGGATGTGAAGGATGCGCAGAATCATGCATTGATTGCGTTGTCTGTGAAGTGCACCATTGTTCCTCACATCCGTTCAGCAAAATCTACAAAACATGCTTGGGATATTTTGGTTGGTCTTTATGCAAGTTGCAATGAGGCTAAAATTGCTTTGCTACGTAAAGAGCTGGAGTCGACAATGCATGAGGAAGATGATATGGACACTTTCCTTGCTAGTGTCAAGGATATCAATGAGCAACTTATTTCTACGGGTGAAGCCATTTCAGACAGTTCCCTTGTGCAGACTGTTCTTGATGCCTTACCAGATTCTTACAAGACTTTTGCTAGTACATGGAGACTTATGACCCAAGGAAATCCATAAGTTGTCAAGTTTGATGCATTATGCACATTGCTTTTGAAAGAGTCACTTTCTAGAAAAAACAGGACTAGGCATCGTGCAGTTAAACAGGCTTTTATTGCTTCTTAGAGAAAGGGTGGTAACAGCAATACATCCACTTCTTATAGTTCTGTTGCGAGTGGAAAATATTATGTTCCTAATGCTTCTGCTGGCAGCAATTTGTTTGGAAATTCTTGTGATAAGGGCAAAAAGAAAATGCGTTGCCATTATTGTAAAGCTAATGATCACATGATCAAGTCCTGTCCTAAGTTGAAGGCCAAAGAGGCTAAGAAGAAAGAGGGTGGTTCCACTGCAAATCCTGGGTCCACTACAAATGCAGCCATTGTTGAGTCTTCTGTGAAAGGAGACTTTGTTGCTGATGTTGATGTAGAATGGGCTTTTAGCGCAGAGTGCATGTACAATCCTGTTGTCCATGATGCATGCTTGTCAGTTGCTGCAGATTCACATGTGTGGTATTTCGACAGTGGTGCTACAAAGCACAATACCTCACATCATGAATTGTTCACCTCTCTCGAGTCTATCCCTCATGGGAATTCAGTCACTTGTGCCAACAATGCCTCTTATCCGGTTCAGGGAGTTGGAAAGATTGTGCTTACTACTACAAATGGCAGCTCCTTCACACTTGTTGATGCACTTTATGTACCTGGAATCGAGAAGAATCTCTTGTCTGTATCCGCACTTGCTAGACTTGGACTTGTAGTCAAATTTGTGGATGACAGATGTACAGTTCATAATCTCAATTTTGGTGATGAAATTGTTGCGTCTGGCCTTTTGTGTCGTGGGCTGTATAAGCTCACTTTTTATTACAAGTGCGGACAAAATTTTGCAAATGCTGTTGCAGATTCGAGGGCTATTTTAGATGTAAAACTTTGGCATGCACATTTTGGTCATCTGAATTTTGCCAGTTTGCTGCGTTTGCAGAAATCTGATATGGTTGCTTCTTTGCCGCCTCTTGAAGCACCTGTCAAACATGTTATTGAAGTTTGTATTTTCGGTAAGATGCACCGTTCTAAGTTTCCAAAGGATGGTTCAGTTTGGGCCACATGCAGGTTGCAGCTTGTGCATAGTGATGTTTATGGACCCATGCAAACTCCTTCCTATTACCTTTATTTTGTGACTTTCATTGATGATTACTCTAGTCATGCATGGGTATTTCCGCTTAAAGCGAAGTCGGAAGTTTTTATGTGCTTCAAACAATTTCTGGCTATGGCTGAAAATGTCTCGAAATGTACTATGGGCACCCTCCGTTCCGATCGAGGGGGGGAGTATCTGTCTCATGTATGCAATGCATTTTTGGCTAGTCATGGGATAAAACACCAATGTACAATGCCTTATACACCTCAGCAAAATGGTATTGCTGAGAGGAAAAACATGTCACTTACGAAAATGACACAATGTATGGTCAAAAGTCAAGCTTTGCCGCATTCTTTTTGGCTTGAGGCCATCATGTGTGCCACTTATGTACTAAACAGGTGTCCTACGAAAGCTTTGCAGTCTATTACTCCATATGAAGCATGGCATGATAGAAAGCCTTCTATTGAGCACATGCGTGTTTTTGGCTGTTTGGCATATGCTTTGGTGCCACAAACACAGCGCAGAAAATTGGATGATAAGGCTGTCAAATGTATTTTTGTTGGTTATAGTGCTGAAATCAAAGGTTACATGTTGTATCATCTGCAAACAAAACGTATTCTGGTTTCACGAGATGTAGTGTTTGTGGAAGATTCTGTTTAGCCCTTACTGTCATGTACTAGAGACAGTAATGTAAGCTCACAAGACATTTATGACACTTTGTTGCCTCTTCTCAATGGTGGAAATATGAATGTAAGTTCTAATGAGGCAAATGTACAACATATGGGGGTTTTTGAAAATGTTATAGATCAGCCTAATACTGATGCAGATGTACATGATGTACTTGATGGAGGAAAGGGCTAAAAATGAGCAGGCTAGAGGTATGCCAAAATGACTGGTGCACACTTTTCGTGACAGTAAATTGGATGCACCTTTGTCTAGTCGTACTCGTTCAGGCTCTCGCCATGCATCTTATGCATCAGATTGTTATGCTTTGGCTGTGTCTAGCTTACACGATGTTGAGGAGCCTTTGTCTTTTGATGAAGCACAGAATTAGAAAATTGGATGGCTACCATGCAATCAGAATATGATGCACTTATAGAAAATGACACATGGACTTTATGTGATTTGCCTCCTGGCAAAAAGGCCATTGGTACGAAGTGGGTTTACAAGTTGAAACGCAAGCCGGATGGTGAGATCGATCGCCATAAGGCTCGAATTGTTGCAAAGGGTTATGCACAACAAAAAGGCATAGACTATGAAGAAAATTTTTCTCCCACTTGGCGTATGACTAATGTGCATTAGCAGCTCATTTTGGTTGGGATGTAATCAATCAGACATTGTTACTGCTTTCTTGAATGGTGACATATTTGAGGAAGTTTATGTAACGCAGCCTCGCGGTTTTGTCATAAAAGGACAAGAGGACAAATTGTGCAGATGTAAGAAGGCTTTGTATGGGTTGAAGCAATCTCCTTGTGCTTGGCATGAGAAAACTGACACTCACTTGGTCAAACGAGGATTTCGTAATAGTCCAACAGAAAGCACATTGTATGTAAAGCGTGAGGGTGATGTACTTCATTGCGGTTCTTTATGTCAACGATCTGTTGATCACTAGACCAAATGAGAGACATATTTCTGAATTTAAGGCTGATTTGAATGCTACTTTCAAGATGAAAGATTTGGGGCGGTTGCATCATTACTTGAGTATACAGTTTAAACATTGTGATCGTGGTATTGCCTTGTGTCAGAAAAGTTACATAGAGACATCGCTATGTAAGTTTGTACTTGAGGATTGCAAACCTATTGCCACTCCCATGGAAACAAGTTTGAAGTTGAGTCTACCTGATGCTCGCGATCCTGTTGATGTCACTCTTTATCAAACTATTGATAAAGAGTGTACTTTGAAGTTGAGTCTACATGATGCTCACGATCCTGTTGATGTCACTCTTTATCAAACTATTGATAAAGAGTGTACTTTGAAGTTGAGTCTACATGATGCTCACGATCCTGTTGATGTCACTCTTTATCAAACTATTGATAAAGAGTGTACTTTGAAGTTGAGTCTACATGATGCTCGCGATCCTGTTGATGTCACTCTTTATCAAACTATTGTTGGCGGCCTCATTTATGTATGCAACACGAGGCCGGATATTCAGTTTGCAGTCTCACAGGTCAGCAAATTTTTGCATAGCTCAGGGTCTAAGCATTGGTAGGCTGTCAAGAGGATTTTCTGCTACCTTACTAGCACTTTATATCTTGGCTTGTTTTATCCCAAGGGGGGATCATTGCCGCTAGACTAACATGCTTTTTTGGACTTAGATTGGGTTGGTGGTTTTGACGCAAGTGTCGACAAGTGGTTTTTGTTTCATGCTTGGCAGTTCACATATATCATGGTTGAGCAAGAAGCGACCACCTACTGTGGCCACTTCGAGTTGTGAGGCTGAGTGCAGGGCAGTCTTCACAGCTACGGTTGAGTGTGTATGGTTCAGACGCCTTATGACTGATTTGGGTGTTGGTGGACAGTGACACTGCCAACACTATTTACACTAACAATCAAATCGCATTGGCAGTTGCGAGGAACCCAGTTTTTCATGCTCGCACAAAGCACATTGAGGTGCATTACCACTATGTCAGCGAGAGGCTCTCAACAGGAGAGATCAGCTTGGCTTATGTGCCAACACAAGACAACCTTGCCGATCTTTTCACAAAGGCATTGTCTCGTGAGAATCTTGAAGCTTTCCACAAAGCTTTGGGCTTACTCCCCTTTGTGGAGTGATCATGTCCTTAGGGCATGGCACTTCCCTTTACTCATGTGCTAGCTCTTGTTCATCGCATCACTCTAGAGGGGATTTGTTACCATATACATGTGGTAGTGATGTGTGTGAACACACTAGGACCACCGGGGCATTTTTTCCCTCTTTAGGAGGTTTTTCCCCCTGAGCATTGTATATATGCCCATCACTCTAGGGCTATCTATCTTTCCATTGCACACCAAGTAACACACTCTCTATTGTGTGCCTTGATCTTCCTTTGTCTTCTCCAAGCTGTGTGCGTTTCTCTGCAACCCTAATTCCAACAGGAATTGGAATTGGATGGGAGTGAGTCCCAACTGGATGGGAGAACCCATAGATGTGTTTGGAAATTGGTCTAGTCCATGTAGGCCTGATGGCGGTAGGAGAAGGAGGAAGGAAAATGGATACAAGAAGGGATCAAATAAGGGAAGAAGATGTGATTTAATAAAGGAACTCCTCTAATTGTTCGGTAAAAAGGAACCTTGGAAAGGTTAGGAACCTAAATGGGATATTTTGCAATTTTTCTCATCAGCCATACCTTTGCTCTGCTTCTCAACATATTTATCTAAAAGGAGCTTAAGGTAAATTAATTTTCTAAGCCTTTCCCAAAAAAAATAAAGGAAAAAAGGAATTGGAAATTGTGTAAAGGTTCCACCTCCATGCATGGTAGAGGAGACAGGATATCCAAGTCTTGGGATGAAGATAGGGATATGCCTGGAGAAGTATATGTGACTGCTTAAAAAATAACTAGATAATTCTAATAATATAAAAGGTAAAAGGTAGTAAAATATTCTAAAAAGAAAAAAGGTGGAAACAACTTGATAAATGCACACTTACAAGGGTATGCAATAGTTTGCATACTACTTTCAAATGCTTGAAATGTATTCTTGGTTTGACATGATTGGAATATAGTTTTCTAGTATCACAATACGACCTTGGAAAGGTGCATTTACCAAACGTTTCGGTGGGAGGGTGTATTTTGGAGGGTTATATTTTTGGCCAAAAAGTTGATCCAAATTTTTGTATTTTATATTAAGTTAAGAATGAGGAAAGGGATTTTGATTTACGAAGTAGGGACGATCAAACTTGGGAATGTGGAAAACGAGTAGTTGGTAATAGCCCTTACCTTAGGGGAGCATCGATGGATATGCTTGGTCATGCTCTGGAAAAAATCATCAATGACCATGAACCAAGGGTAAACTAGAGAACTCTTGCCAATTGGCCCTGGAAAGTTTGAGTTCAATTTAGTTTGATGACTTCAAAATGAAAGGTCGATCATACAAGAAAATATTTCTTGGATTTAAGGGATTTGTGTAGGAAAATGCAATGTTATTATCCCCTTGAGTTGAAAGCAAAGAGTAAGAGGAGTTTTGTCTTGGTGGCGGTCTCAAGTTGCTGGGATGTCAGGAATTGTGGTGTATCCATTTGGATATGGTGCAATTGGTGGTCCCTGGCATAACACTCATAAGTAATATCAGAGCGTAATTTCTATCCTTGGCCTAGTAAAGATTTTAGTAGAGCTATTTTAGAAAGAGAATGAGGTATGGAAAAAAAATGGCATGGAACTCTCAAGAAGGAGTAGTTTTTAAAAATTGTGCAAGAGAAAACAATATCAAGAAATGGCAAGGAACTCTCGAAAATAAGGAGTTCTTGGAATTGTGCAAGAGGAAATGGAAGTAGAAACTCTAGAAGAGAAAAGGAGACCATGCTAGAGTAGTTTTTCCACCTCATCTTTCTTGCAAAAGGGATTGTTTCTTTGACTCAATGGTGAATACTTTTAGTGCAAGGTAGAGCAAGAAAAACTCCCTTGAAAATAGTTAAGCCAATGAGGTTTTGTAACGCATTTTTGTATCTAAATCAAAATTTAAAATACCGTGTTGGAAATTAAGAAACAAAGAAGATTGTTCAAGGTAAGTTCAAATCTAATTTTCTCACTAAGAGATTGCAACTTGAGGCTTGACCCATGGGTAAGGAGTTGAGAGCATCATTGGCTAGTAGTTCAAGGTAAGTTCAAATCTAATTTCCTCACTAAGAGATTGCAAATTGAGGCTTGACCCATGGGTAAGGAGTTGAGAGCATCATTGGCTTGTAGGTCCACTATTTTCATACACAAGGAATGCATAAACCTTAATTTCAACTTAAATTTCATTCTAGTCCTTATTCAAGTTTGTGTACACAAGATGGAAATATATATATATATTTATTTATTTATTTATGTATATGTATATGTATATGTATGTATATATATATATATATATGTATATAAAGAAATTTTAATAATGTATAGGTTGAGCAAAAATCAAGTTATTGCAACCAAAGGAATGTAACATTTGTATACAATTAACAAAGAAGACTGTTCAAGGTAAGTTCAAATCTAATTTCCTCACTAAGCGATTGCAGCTTGAGGCTTGACCCATGGGTAAGGAGTTGAGAGCATCATTGGCTAGTAGGTCCACTATTTTCATAGACAAGGAATGCATAAACCTTAATTTCAACTTAAATTTCATTCTAGTTCTTATTCAAGTTTGTGTACACAAGATGGAAATATATATATATATACATATGTATATATATATATATATATATATATATATATATATATATATATATATATATATATATATATATATATATATATATATATACACACACACACACACACACACACACACATATGTATATATGTAAACAGAAATCTTAAGGATGTATTGGTTGAGCAAAAATCAAGTTATTGAAACCAAAGGAATGTAACATTTGTATACAATTAAAGGGAACAAGATACAAGTACAAGATAGAATGGACAAAGCTCCTCTAAAAGTAGTTAAGTTTAATCAATTGGTCAAGAGACTTAAGAAAGTTCTTTTCAAGTATGTCATCAACTTAAATAGGCACAAGAAGGAATCACTTGCCTTAGAATCTAAAAGATATCAAGATACATTTCCAAGCCTAGGGTATTAAGAGTAGTCCTCTTAGAAAAGAAAATGAAATGGAAGAATTTAGCATTTAGAAAATATTAAATAATTTCATCCCTTGATCGTTAATTATTCCCCTTGTTTGTTGTTGAGTAGCCTCTTGTTTGTTCACAGGTCATTGCATCCTTGGTTGGTGCTTGGTATGATCTCCTTCTATGGCCATTGATTTCTCTAGCCCTAAAGAAGAAATTTTGCATGTCACAGTTACCCATTTTTCTACATACTTCATTCCACAATATTCCACTAGAACCTTGAGCAACATTCATACATATTTGGAAACTCCTAGTTGGGTGGTTATTTGCACCTTGAGAGAGGAGAAGCATTGGTCATGTTCAAAATTTCAACCATTATGCATAAAGGATCATGTGGGAGAAAAAGAATACAAGAGAGTAGATCCTTTAGGTGGATGAGGAAGCCATGGAAGCACCTTGGTGTTTACAAAGTAAGTTGTGAATAGCTCCCATCATATACCAAAATTGATCCATTATATTGTCGGTGCCTATTTTTTAGCATTGAGAGTTATTGATAGATATAAGAAGTTTCCCTAATCTTCTTGATAAAATTCTAAGGCTCTCTATACCAAAAGATGGTATTTTACATCACCATGATTACAAAGGCTTGAATAAATGAACTCAAATTATCAAAACCATTTTGTGGCATGCTAGCAAAATGATGCAAAAATAGTGGCCTCCTTTGGACCTGTTTAGCCAGTGTCTTCCACAGACTTTGTTGGTGTTTTCTCCATAGCTTTGGTGGCATACATTCATCTTGTGTACATTTTCAAGCATAAATCTCTCCCTGCTCATCAACTAACACTCAGTCTTATATGCCATTAATCCTTGGAGGGAGGCTATTGCTTAGCCTTGTGCTTGTCACTTCCTGCTCTATGGCGGGTGGTCCTAGAGGTAGTAGACAATGGGACTTGGGGTTGTGAAAGGATCTAATGTTCTATAGGTGTTGGTGGCCCTTTTGGCGGAGGTGGAGGGGGTCAAGTTAATGCATCTAGCATTGGAGGAGCCATCTTGGGTGGTATTATTTATGACTTGATAGGAGGTTTAGGCAGATTTGTTAGTTTGGACATGTAGTCTTTTCTTCTCTAAGATACCATTTTGTCTTGTTGTTGGGCTTTAATTCTCACCACTTTTAAGTCCCCTTGTTTTAATCTTTGCATCTATGACAACTCAATTTTTTGGGAATTGCAGTGGTGGGACCCAAGAAGATGGTGTGACTTCTATCTTGAGAGATGCAAATGATCTCATCATATATTTCCCTAGGAGCATCATCCTTCTTCCACTCAAGATAGAGGGGCCTTTCTTGTAGTAATTTCTTTAGGGCTTCAAGGTAGTGCATTTACTTGACATTGTGACAAAAAGTACCATGGTTGCTTAAGTACTATAAGAAACCTATTTACACTGCCCCTTTGACGGCTGGTAGATAGTGAATTGGGAATAATTGTGCCTTGGTGAAGAATCCTTGGACTATTCTTTTGGGTCTACAAATATAACATTTGGTCCAAATGCCATGCCTTACTCTCCCATTGTCAGCAGATGGTACATCATGGGTTGCATGAGCATCAACTCATTGCCTTCTTCAACCAAGAAGGTTAGAAAATGGAGAAATTTCATCATTATCTATAGTGGAAACTTGGGACCTATCTTGTCCATATGGTTCATATCTATAGCAGTAATTAAGAATCATTTCTCTGTGACACATTTTCTTGGAGGGAGAAAGGAGAATTTGTTGGGGTATAAAGCCCAATGTGGTTGCCCAGGTATATGGGCGGGCCGCCAGGTATGTACACATATTCTTTTGTAAAAACCTAATAAGAACTCACTATGCTCTACACATTATAGTAGAGCGAGTTCAGCATATCGTCGTGCTCTTCTTCTCGCACTCTCTCTCGCGTCGCACTTCCACTCGTACTCCTTCAACTGGCATCAGAGTTCAGATCGAGGCTCGGGGCAGCACTGCAGGAGGCTAGAGCCACCAGCTCAGATTGGAGTGAAATTTGCCAGGCGAAGACACGGCCCCAAATCTGAGGTCATCTCGGCCACCGTTCGGCTTCGACAAACATCTGCGCAGGCCATTTTCGACTACGTGGTCTCAGCGGGTGCAGATCCGACTCTATAAATTTGGGGTTTTTCGGCCTACGACTGCAGGTGCTGAGGATATCGACACTCCCAGAGTGTTGATTTGTGGCTGTCCACACATCGAAGGACGGCTCACAGTTCTTGGAGGCGTGTTACATACGACACGGGCGCATCTACACACAGACTGTAGGCGACATCCACTAGTTCATCAGGTAGCTTGTGTTTGCTGCTTGATATTCCAGATTTCATCCTGACATTGCAGGTACTTCCACATGGGATGTATTGTCAGAGATGATGTATGTCTGTTGAGGGTTTGCTGGCTGTGAGTCACACAGCAAACAACCGCCGTAGCGGTTACAGCATACAGTGGGAAATTTGTGGATGTATGACTTTGTGGGAAGTCTATGTACTGTCAGATTTACTGCAGCCTTTGTTGAGGGTCGAGTGAGGTTTTATTGAGCTAGGGGATTCTCGAATGTTGAGATCCTTTCGGTGATACAGGTCTTGGAGCGATCCCTCGAGCACCCTTAGATAGGCAGCTAGGATGTATTGACTGTGAGTTAGACAGTTGGGATTGCATCTTTGCTTTACTGCCGTTGAGGCATTGTCACAGTCTATGCTTACAAGATAGTGACAGGACAGTCAGAGACAGTACAGGTGCAGGACAGGTTTACCCACAACTTACAGTGTTAGAGAGACAGTGGTTTTTTGAGCTGTTTTTTGGTCTGTTTTTAGTACACCAGAGCCATTTTACAAAGGAGACTCTGCCAAAAATTTCTGCAGAATCTGAAGCTTTCTTGGTTCATTTGACAGGTTGATATTGGTTCAGAGGTCAGTTTACAAGGGAAACTCTGCCGAATTTTTCCCAGGAAAGTAAACTACTGTGAAGCGTAGCTATGGCTGGATCATAGGACATTGCTCTTTACAATATCAAGAAGCTGGATGCAACCAATTTCCCATTGTGGAACCAGCAGATTTGGCACGTGCAGATAAAACCTATAAAGCTCAAGGGGATAAAACCAGAAGATATGGACGAAGATGAATGGAGCGAAATGGATGAATTGGCACTTTCTACCATCATGCTAACTTTGGCAGAAAGCATTTACTTCAATGTAGCAGACGAGATTTCGGCTTATCAAGCATGGTTAAAGCTGAGTGATCTTTATGAGAAGCAGAGTGCAGCTTCACAGGTATACTGGCTTAAGAAGCTTGTTGACTTGAAGATGAAAGAAGGGACACCTATGTCCAATCATTTGAATGAATTCAACACAATCTATAGTCAGTTGTCAGCTCAAGGTGTCAAGTTTGATGAACCTGTTAGAGCTATTTTCCTGTTGATCACATTGCCGGAAAGTTGGGACACTTTTCGCACAGCTTTGAGTAATTCTGCACCTCCGGATGGTTTGAACATAGGAGGTGTAGAAGGAAGTCTGCTTACTGAAGAAACCAATAGAAATAAAATGGACAAAGGCAAAGTAACAACCTTAGTTGTCAGGGGAAGGACCAAAGAAAAGTACAAAGGTGGAAAGAGGAATCAGTCTTGTATCAAGTCCCGTAGTGCTAAAGGCAAGAGTGACATAGAATGCTACCATTGTGGCAAGAAGGGTCACATGAAAAGAGACTGCAGAGAATGGAAAGCAGAAAAAGGCAAAGAGAAAGTTGAAGACCATGGTGAGAAGAACAAGTCCTCAGTGAAGATTCAAGAAATAAATGTGACAAACACTGTTGCAGAGGATGACAGTCTAGTGTCAGGAGACATCTACTTCTTGAAGAATACAATGAACTCAGCTCTTCTTACAGCATCTGATGGAAATGCACTGAGTGACTGGATTATAGACTCAGGGGCATCACTTCATGTGTCTCCAAACAAGGAGTGGTTTACCTCTTATGTGACCACTAAAGATCATGTTCGGCTAGGCAATGGGCAGACATGTGAGATCTTAGGTGTTGGAGATGTTCAATTGAAGTTTCAGAATGGCTCTTCTTTCACGTTGAAGAATGTGAGACATGTTCCCGCAATTAGAAAGAGCTTGATCAGCACAGGTTTACTTGATGATGCTGGCTACGTTACCACTTTTGGACAGAACATGTGGAAGATATCCAAGGGTTCTATGACAGTAGCACATGGAGTAAAGTCTGGAGGACTTTACATGATTTATGTATCAAATGTCTCTAAAAAGGTAATCAATGTAACCGAGCAGCCGAACGTTTCTTTGTGGCATAGCCGGTTAGGACATATGTCCAAGAAGGGAATGGAAATCTTGCCTCGTTCTGGTTATTTGCCTGGCTTTTCATTTAATGATTTTGAATTCTGTGAACATTGTCTGTATGGTAAGCAAACACAGCAGCCACATAAGCATAGAAGCAGTAGAAGAGATACACAGTCGGCACTTGTTCATAGTGATTTGTGTGGACCTATGCCTAACCTATCTCTAGGGGGAGCTTCTTACTTTATGACATTTATAGATGATTACTCGAGGAAAGTATGGGTTTACTTTCTCAAGCACAAGGATGAAGCGTTTAGTGTTTTGAAAACGTTTGTGACACTTGTGGAGAATCAGAGTGGCAAGAAGCTTAAATGCTTACGCACTGACAATGGTGGAGAGTATGTTTCAAAGGCCTTTCAGGACTTTTGTGAGTCAAAAGGTATAAAACGTGAACTTACTGCTCCTTACAATCCTCCTCAAAATGGCGTTGCTGAGAGGATGAATAGGACCATACAAGAGAAGGTCAGAAGTATGTTGTCTAATGCACAGCTGCCAAATGGGTTTTGGGCTGAAGCTGTATCAACATCTGTTCATCTTGTAAATAGATCTCCTAGCAAGGTTTTGCAGGAGGATTCAGTGCCAGAGATGGTATGGTCAGGCAAAATGCCCTCATACAAGCATCTCAGAGTCTTTGGCTGTGAGGCATATACTCACGTTCCAAAGGAATTTAGGAACAAACTTGAGCCAAAGAGTAGAAAGTGCATCTTTCTAGGCTATGGTAATTCTGGTGAGATGGGGTACAGACTTTGGGATCCTAAATCCAGAAAGGTTGTCCGTAGCAATGATGTTCACTTTAATGAATCCAAATATCATTCTAAACCAGAGAGGGTCGAGGAGATTGGAAGAGTTGTCTTCCAAGAAGATGGACCTGCACGTGCAAGACAAAATGTCAGGGCTCAAGAGGAGCAAGGACAGGATAGAGTGGAACCACAGGTTGTGGCTGAGCCTGAGCCACCTATTGTGCGTAGATCTGGACGTGTCACACGACCTCCTGATAGGTTTGTTCCAGCTATGAACTATGTCATGTTGACTGATTGCAATGAGCCTTCATGGTAGAAGGAAGCAGTGCAAATGAAGGACTCCGGGAATTGGCAATTGGCCATGCAGTAAGAGATGACAGCTCTGCATAAAAACAAGACATGGAAGCTAGTTAAATTACCACAGGGCAAAAAGGCTCTACCCTGTAAATGGGTTTACAGGTATAAGATCACCGCTCATGATAGTCAGCCAAAGTACAAAGCAAGGCTTGTTGCCAAGGGCTTTAAGCAAGAACAAGGCATTGACTTTGATGAAGTCTTCTCTCCAGTGGTCAAGATGACTACATTGAGATGCTTTCTTGCATTGGTTGCCATATTAGATTTGGTGTTGCACCAAATGGATGTCAAGACAGTGTTCTTGCATGGTGATTTAGATGTGGAAATTTACATGCAGCAGCCAGAAGGGTTTGTTGAGAAAGGCAAGGAAGATTGGGTATGCCAGTTGTTAAAGAGTCTTTATGGCTTAAAACAATCACCGAGGGCATGGTACCATAAATTCCATAAGTTTATGATTTCTCAAGGCTACAAACGTAGTGAGTTCGATCACTGTCTATATACAAAGAAGGCTAAGGATGGTAGTTGGCTGATCCTTATTTTGTATGTGGATGACATGTTGATTGCTGGCAAGCACTTGGAAGAAATTTCAGCTTTGAAGTCAAAGATGGCAAAATCGTTTGACATGAAAGACATGGGTGAGGAAAGTCATATACTTGGTATGCGCATTGAGAGAGACAGATCAAAGAAGTTGATTTGGTTATCTCAAACAGAGTATATTGACAAGGTTTTGCAACGTTTCAATATGGAGAAGGGAAAGGCACTGAGTGTTCCATTGCCACCATATGTGAAACTTAGCAAACAAGATTGTCCTGTGTCTGAGGAAGAACAGGCTGAAATGGATAAGATTCCATATGCATCTGCAGTGGGTAGTTTGATGTATGCAATGATTGCTACTCGCCCAGACATTGCATTTGCAGTGGGAGTAGTAAGTCGATACATGTCAAACCCAGGCAAGAAACATTGGGAGGCAGTGAAAGGAATATTGAGATACCTGAAAGCTACAAAGAGTATGCGTATATGCTATGGGAGTCAGGAGCTAAGTGTAAAGGGTTTTACAAACTCAGATTATGCAAGTGACTTAGACAACCAAAGGTCTACGTCAGGGTATGTCTTTACATTGGCTGGTGGAGCAGTATCATGGCATTCTGGATTACAAGATTGTGTTACTCAGTCTACTACAGAGGCTGAATATGTTGCAGCATCAGAGGCATGCAAAGAATCAATTTGGCTTAATCGACTAGTAAAAAATTTGGGAATCAAAGAAGAGATGCCTATGTTATATTGTGATAGTCAAAGTGCTATACAATTGGCTCGCAATCCAGTTTATCACTCAAAGACAAAGCATGTGGATGTGAAGTATCATTTCATCAGGGAAATGCTCGAGGATAAGCAACTTCAGCTTGTCAAAGTTCACACCACAAAAAATCCTGCTGATCTACTTACAAAAGGACTTCCCTCAGAGAGCTTTGCGCATTTTCGCAAGCAGTTAGGTGTAGGGTAGTACATCACTTCTCTACATCTCTTGTATATTAGCTTGTACAGTAGCTTCTCTCACACTTAAAGTACCACATTGGACTCTAAGTGGGAGGTTGTTGGGGTATAAAGCCCAATGTGGTCGCCCAGGTAAGTGGGCGGGCCGCCAGGTATGTACACATATTATTTTGTAAAAACCTAATAAGAACTCACTATGCTCTACACATTACAGTAGAGCGAGTTCACCATATCGTCATGCTCTTCTTCTCGCACTCTCTCTCGCGTCGCACTTCCGCTCGTGCTCCTTCAGAATTCCAACTAGGGTGGTTACTAGGGTAGACTCCACAAACATACTTTTTTGGAGATGCAACCATGGATACCCCTTCTAAATTAATATTACTTGTAGAAGCCACATTGTAATATCAAAATTTCCCAAGCCTAACTTCTGATTCTGCACCCTATAAAGTCAACTCCCATTTTATGAATTTGTATCCCATGGAAATAAAACCTAAGGTCCATTTTGAGTAATCCTTGGTTTAAAGAACACTTTGTTCATGTGCATTAGGGAAAATTTGGACTCTCAAAGGGGCCTTATAAGGAGGTTTGACTTTGCCTCTCTTGTTCAAAGTGGGCAACCCAGTGAAGTACATAAACGCTCTGTCAAAACCCTATCAAGCAACATATCATTGGAAAGATCTTAGAAAGTAGGTTCTAAATCCCCAAACTTTGATAAATTTGGAGGTAAATTGTAGAAGTTATAGCCTCATCACTGAATTTGAAATGTGGGGAGAGATTCCATTTATAAGACGAAGTTGTCACATCAAAAAAATCAAATCTTCTAGAATATAAGGAATCTAATGGCATGCTACATATCAATGTATAGATCTTAATGAGTACATTCTAAATCCAAAAGGTCTGACAAGTTTTCATTTCATTTGTAAGAATTTTACTGTGCACCCATTTTGGACAAGAGGAAGAAAGTCAAAGTCCCTATAGGACCCATTTGAGAGCCCAAAATTTTCCTAATAAAAGGGGTTCTTTCAAAAGAAGATATCATTGTATGATAAGGAGGGTGGAAATTTGTGCGATCTTGTAGTCAACATATCTCTTCCATTGGTAATCAAAAACAAGTTCCAACTATATGCATTGTCACTTTTATTCAAGTTTGTGACTACTGTGTGATCATAAACTTGCTATTTTGATGCTATAACATAGTGTAAATGCTTATTTTTTTATGGGAGACTAGTCCTAGGCCATAAGAAACGCTTTTAGACCACTTTTGTCTATGTTTTTCACACCTATAAATCCATGTGTCACGATTTATGTACCTCTCAAAAATGAATATACAGGGTCCAAATAGGTTCTTGATTAGTTCTATCAGTCCTTTCATGTAGTCTTCTCAAGTTTTGTAGCATTCCAAAATCAATTTTTTATGGAAATAATTAATTGTTTGGTAGGAACAAGGATAGAGAATGTGTAGTCATTAATTGTCTAAGTCGACTCAGTGATAACCCCTTCTCTATCACAATAACCCCATTGGGTTTGACAAAATCAATGCATCTCCATGCCCCATCCTAGCCATTTCCTTGAGTATTGACATAGAGTGTGTTAGTGCTAGAAGGTTGTGCTATAGACATTTTTCACAATGGTTTGCTAACATTGGCATTGTTGTCAGGGATCGAGTGCTTGAGTTAGAGGAATCATTAGTTGTGTAAAGAGTCATTAATCTTCAAATTAGTTTAGATTAGGTTTAGAATTATTAGTTTGTTGCAAAGAATGAGAACTAGCTGGTGAGAATGTGCCAACACTGTGCTTCATTTTATGTTTTCTCTCTCTGATTTCACTAATTAAATTTCTAGTTATTCACTAATTTACTAACTTTTTATGAGCTACATATATGTGTTATATGCCTATGTATAGGGATGAACATCACTCTTTCAAAAGATATTTGCAAAAATTTCATATAAAATTGAGTGAATTTAAGTGTGCAATAAACTGATTTTCTCACTAAATAGGCTCTCTAATTGCCATTTCATTACATGTGGTTTTTTAATGTTACAGATACATTAATCTTTTAAAAGATGGTAATTAAAGAGCCTAATACACATGTACCCCATAAATTTTTAGTAAATAAGTGAATAATTAGCAATGCAATTAGAAAGTGGAAACATGAAATTAAGCACAATACTACCATATTCTCATCATGTAGAACTTATTCTTTGCAACTAGCTAGCATACTAAACCTAATCTATACTAAGTGGAAGACTAATGACTATTCTATAAAACCTCTATCTTAGGTACTCAATCCCCAAACAACACCGATGTTGGGGGGTTGTAGCATAGCTCAATCCACTAAAATAATGTCAAATCCAATGAATTGATATCTTGCAAAGTGCGTGGTGGCATGGAGTCAAGAGAATGTGAAAGAAGAGGATCCAAACCTAGAGTCTAGAGAAGAGAGAAGAGGGATAATGCTAGCTAGTAGAGAGTGATAATCACTCATACACATCATTCCAACTCTACACTACAAGTAAGTGGACAATGATGCATTACTCTTAATAATTGCACACAACACACTAGTCAAGACACAAGGGATGCTAAGTAGAGAAGCAACAATTGTCAAATCTACTCTAATCACACCCAAGCATTGATACACATATTGTAATCAATCTACTCTAATCACACCCAAGCATTGATACACATATTGTAATCAATCTACTCTAATCACACCCAAGCATTGATACACATATTGTAATCAATCACACAAGGAAAGAGAAGAATAAGATTAATGTGGAAAGAATAAGAATGAGAGCGGTTAATCACTAACTAGAAACTAATTGAGCAAAAATACTAGTACCATAATTTCAAATGCATAAGAGAGGTAAGGAGTAGAGTGACTCAACATTCCATTGCTAGCATAAGGAAGTTAGAAGCACATGAGGTATCCTCAATTCCATACATCTCCATCATCTTCTCTACAAGCTCTCCATGAAGGCTCTAACACTAATGAGGATAAGTGAAAATGACCTAGCTTTCACTTTTACACCTAGGGTTCCACTTATGAACCAAATGTGCATACATGTATCAGGTAAAATAATGACACCTATATAGCATCATGTACATATTGGAAGCCACCAATTTAGAGCTCAATCACTCAATTTACACCATATATACCCATAAACAAAAATGTGTAAAAATAGTAAATGGTCAAAAAATGGTATAGGCTACCCATATCTGACAAAGATTATATCCGTGTGTTGGCACCTACCAACATTATCACCATCTAGGCCTTTGTCATTCTTGACAAAGCAAGGTGCTACTTCATGTTAGAGGAATAATGTGCCTACAAAGAAATAAGTCTATAAGTAGAAAGCTCAAGCATATGGTGGTAAAGCAAAAATGAAATGTACCCCTTCTTCGGGATCTATGTGATAATTGTACAATTTACACTTTCATACAATTTCAATATACATCATAGTTGCAAAAATGATAACATACGGGAGGAGTTCTCAGGCGCCCGACCTAGTATGGAGTTTAAGCCATGAGTCGTGGACTGCACTAGTGCTACCCTTGAATGTGTATGAATGATATCATACTCAAGAACAAAAGACAAAGTTGAGGGTGAATATATGTATACACCACGTTGCTGGAAGAGAGAGAGAGAGAGAGAGAGAGAGAGAGAGAGAGAGAGAGAGAGAGAGAGAGAGAGAGAGAGAGTGTGTAGGGTCAAATAAAGTTTATAGATGGCATAGAAGAATGAAAAAAGAGTATCTTTCTTTGTATGCCATAAAAAATTATGGGTATACCATAACTTCAAAACCATAAACGATTAAGTAGAAGCACCAAACATTGTGTGGGATTGACCGATCCATCCATCCATATCTGCTTCTAGTACAAAAAAAAAATTCCCTTCATTGGGAGCGAGCTAGAACATCTCCAACTTACCTAAGCCATACATAAGTCAAAGATGCTTTTCCTGCCTCCATGATCCGAAGCTCTAAAAGGATTCCAAAAACCATTAGGTGGCAGGAAAGCAACACCAACTATACTAGTTTAGGCACCATATCTCTTTAGTGCCACACCAGGTGTTTAGGCCAAACCAAGGTAGAATTACCGATGTGTTGACCATGTAGGTCATTTAACCCTCAATGCACTAATTGTGTAGACGAGCGTATCAAAAAAAGAAGAAGATATAGGAACCACCCCCTGATCCAACAATGCCCTAGGTCATCGACCCTTTTCTCAAAGGCTAAGCAATATAGATGACCTAAACTTATAGAGATGTTGTCATGAGAAACATAACACATGACTTGTCATGGAAAACATGACACATGACCCCGACCAAAATAGAATATTGCATGTGCATAGACAATGCTTTCCAAGGCAGTCCAGACATACAGAAGGCTATACCCTTACACCTCATAAACCATAAGACCACGTCATAATCCCAAACCAAAACCTTAAACCATAGTCAATTCTCATCGCATGGGTGAGCACTCTACCCTACTCTAGGTGATGCTCATTGTTGATGGTTGAACACCGAAAAGCTACACCATTTTTGTATTATTTAATTTAACGGACTCCATTGTAATTATTTTTTGAGTCTTAAATGAGTTACTAGATTGTAAATTAATAGATATGCGGTTCAACAAAACTCATGGTAGAGGTAATTTTGATAAGTTAGTACCTCCAAGGTTGAGGTATATCAATTTTTGTAAGCCAAAGGACAAATTTTGAATTAATTATCTTTTGAGCTCAACTAAGCGTTTTGTGACTGTGTATTTTGTGTGAGAGAGTGAGTGAGGTCTTATTTTACTCTCTATGCACACTACAAAAGCTACATTGCAAAGGGGACTACACCATCGTGTTAGCAACGGCAAGAGATACACTTCAATGCCAAGCATGCATGATTTCGATCTCTTTGTGAAGAGCTCTCCCACAAGATTCAAAGTGAATATTCTCTCTAACCGTGTGTCCGTTGGGTGATTGCTTTATGTCCTTGCATTCATGATGAATTAAACTACACTTTAGGCCTAAATATGCCAAGAATCAATGACTTGTAATTTTTGGCATGTCTTCATATGCATTTATTGCACCATTTGCAGGTATTAAATTGGCTTAAAGACTTTACCGTAGTGTCCTCTAGATGTGTAGAGGTTATTCCTTGATTTTTGTGAAAATTCAACCACGTTAGGTTATGTTTTGGAGAGCATAAGCGTTGTAGGTAAGGTAGCGGTTGCATACACATAGTTTGCTTTGAGGTGATTTCCCTTGGTAGAGTGATTGTCTCTAGAAGGTTGAGTAAGTGATTGACACCCATCTATATGTTTCCATGTGCCTACGGGTCAAATTTTGTCCTTGGTTGTGTAAGGTCTCCGACCCCGATCAAAAAGAACACCATTGTACCTTGAAATGAAAATAATAGAATAAGTTACTATTTTTAGCAGTTTTTCAGATTCTGTCAGTGCCATGATGTTTAGAATGTTTTAAAGCTCCGAAATGTGAATTAAAATAATTTTTGTAAAAAAATTCCAAAAATAGTAAGTTTTTGGTCACCCGACCCGTCCAGTTTTGATCGTCTCGAAAAACTGCACCCGTACCCCGAATTTGAGAAAAATGCATTTTCGGACCCAGGGGCTGCTAAATATGGCAGGTACTCGAGCCAGTACGTCTTAGTTAGAGCTTTGTATAGCAAATTTCGACATCAAAACCCGATCCGTATGACCCGTTTTAGCCTAGAACCAATTTTCCTAAAAATTGTCCGGGGAGGTACCGAGGGCCCGAGGCTGTGTGGGAACAAGTTCCAGCCCACTCCAGACCAGATTTAGCAGCTAGGGGGCGCCCTCTTGCTTTGTGGGAGTCTTGGGAAAGCTGCCAAGCCAGCAAATCAGTCTCAGAACAAGTTAACCAAGCCAACCTGACACTTGGTGGGCAGGGAACTGGACTTGCCATGCTTAACTGGAGAAGCTCCCAGATGCAATTAGCAACACTGATCGATTTTCAGCCTGTAGGAGCCTATTTAAAGACCTGCACACATACACATACACACTTATGCTCACACACACACACAGTGCATACACACACACCTACACACACTGGGAAGGTGTTGCCAGTTCAAACACTTTTTGAAGGAGAAGCAAGGAGGGAGGTGCTGCCGAATTCTCGCCTCAAGAAGCTCCATTAGATCAGAGAATCGATAAGATTATCAGCGCTTAATCACGGTAACCACGGTTTAATTAATGCCATCTGTAAATTCTTTTCATTACCATCTAAATTCCTCGTCCATTATGCTTATCCCTAGTCGAAATTCTCTATGACTACTCTTTAAATTCTCCTTATTCATAATCTATTATGTAATCATCATTCCATAGTTGAATTATCAAGCCATTCTTCACTCTCAATTAATGATTAGTGCATGATTATTAGAATTTTCTCTCTCTAGGTAGCATAGTATTAATCGTCGGCAAGCCGGTAATTGTGTAGATTTAAGAGAATCACTTTTTCTATCACCAATTAATACTGTTACTAAATTAAATTCATTTTCTTTATGCATTAAGGTGTAATTAAGAAAAAATTAATCTGTCATTAAGTCTCTACGAGTTGACTTTGCTCACATATATGCATAAGATAAATCTGCATCATCTAGTTGCTAGGAAGGAGATTAATCATACTTAATTCATCTCTCTGGTAATTTCATTAGTGAAATACTACTATTCTTAATCACGTAAGCCGAGTAATTATCTTTAGAGCAGGTTCCCATAGGATTATGTGCCATCCTTAATGATTGCTTTATGAAAGAAATCTAGACCTCTCATATAGAGAAATTAATTGATGTCACTAATCTATCCGTTGGACTGTTATGATGCTTGCGAACCTTAGCTCTTTCTCCAAGCTAATCATTTAAAGTAGTGAGAAATGGCCCTAGTTAAGAGGACGCGCTTCGGTGGTGCCCACGATCGCGTGGCAGGAACGAGTAATGTCAACGGAAAGGGGAAAGCTCCGATGGAGGAACAAATACCGGCCATCTCACGGGCCATCGATGAAGAAGTGGAAGAGGTAGATCATATTTTTATTCAAGTTGTTTAAATTATTATTGCATACGATAGTTAGGAATGAACATATTCCCGAACATGTTGGAGAAATCCGATGGAAACCTCGGCATTAAATTCATTGTACATTAAGTTTATAAGTAGGAAAGAAATGATTGATGGGTATGCTGTTTGGAGTAGGAAAGAATGTATGCTAGGGAAAATTTAGCTCGGTATGTTCATTTTATTTCCAATGTTGAATCAATCCTGACCCCCCTAATGATCACAGGGGGTAGAGTTCCTCGTTAGGGCTCTTGAATCCACGACTTTCTTTCTATGCGGTGGATACCCACGACTTGCTTTCTATGCGGTGGGAACCCACGTCTTGCTTTCTGTGCGGTGGGAGTGTCCATGACGTGCTTTGTATGAGGTGGACATACCTAGTTGTATGGGCAGCTAGGCGACAACGGGAGGAGTGAACTCTCGCTGGAGGGGGGATGTTGTACCTCCAGAACATTGGAACTTTTATGAATAAGTTTGAGTAGAATTTTTACTAGAATTGTGTCTTGGTGTTGTTTGCAATACTGGTTGAAGGGCTGTCTTAACAAACCATGTGATTCAAAATTAAACAAGGAATATCTATGTTGAACAACCTTTGTTGTAGTAATTAGGTCACACGAGGAAGTGTGAGTGTGGGGGCTTGGCTCAGGTTGCCAATGCCTACGAGATGGGTGGTCCCGATTGGTCGGGAACTCTCTGTCCCCATAGTGCTTACTCGATATTAGTAATGCTCATTTCCCCTAGAGCGGGGAATTCTCGAGAGTACGTGCCTCTGAAACATGGGGAAAAAGGCACTCGAGGCTTCTCTCCTCTTGGAAGGTGGGTCTTAGGATAGCTAGATAGTTCAAGTACGCTTCCCCTGCGAGGTGGAGCTAGATCTCCCTACTAGTAGGCTCGAACTCGACTCACTTTGTGATGAGAGATCGTCCGCTAGTCGAACCCTGAACCATTTTTTTTGCTTCTGCAATAGATCTAGTGGCCAACGGGTTCACCATCAGATCCGCCATTGGAAACGGCAGGGTGGGGACCTCACACCTGGTATCAGAGCCTAGGTTAGTCTGGGAAATGAAGTCGTATGGTTTGGAAATTTAAAAGGAACTGAAAGTATGTAGGTAGCTGATCCAAATTCCTTGCATTGGTGTTGCAAGAAGACCTTGTGCTAGAGTTTCGGAAGTTCCAAGTGTTTGAGCTTTTTTATGAGCAAGATCGAAGATCCCCAGTTTACCAGTTCAGGCGAGATGTCATGGAGATACTATTGAAGGCTTATACGCCACACTCCACTCGCATTGATAGAGGATGGGAACTTGATTGGACATTTCCAGGAGGGGTTTACTACATCAACGCTCCGAAGCTAGGATGCCTGGCTACCGACTTGAAGAAGATACGTTGGGGAGAAGAGTTGAGAGTAATAGAGATATTCTATTTGGTGCCTACACGATTGGACCAGACTGTTTCAAACAATTCCAATCAAACCATCAACGACTGGCTCTTGGAGAAGGTCACCAATGTGATCCCAGCGAACCGAGTCAAAACCTTTGGATTACTGAAAGCGGAGCTTCGGCCTGATATCTTAGTTTATTATCCACTCAAGAATAAGTATAGAAACTATTACACGAATGAAGTGTTGGGGTATAAAGCCCAATGTGGTCGCCCAGGTAAGTGGGCGGGCCGCTAGGTATGTACACATATTCTTTTGTAAAAACCTAATAAGAACTCACTATGCTCTACACATTACAGTAGAGCGAGTTCACCATATCGTCGTGCTCTTCTTCTCGCACTCTCTCTCGCGTCAGACTTCCGCTCGTACTCCTTCAACTGGTATCAGAGCTCAGATCGAGGCTCGGGGCAGCACTGCAGGAGGCTAGAGTCACCAGCTCATATTGGAGTGAAATTCGACAGGCAAAGACACGGCTCCAAATCTTGTGGGACAGCCTGTAGGCCTTGGTGTGCTCAGAATTTCATTCTGAGGTCATCTCGGTCACCATTCGGCTTCGACAAGGTTCTGCACAGGCCATTTTCGACTACGTGGTCTCAGTGGGTGTAGATCCGACTCTGCAAATTTGGGGTTTTCGGCCTACGACTGCAGGTGCTGAGGATATCGACACTCCCAGAGTGTTGATTTGTGGTTGTCTACACATCGAAGGACGGCTCACAGTTCCTGGAGGCGTGTCACATACGACACTGGCGCATCTACACACAGTCTGTAGGCGACATCCACTAGTTCATCAGGTAGCTTGTGTTTGCTGCTTGATATTCCAGATTTCATCCTGACATTGCAGGTACTTCCACATGGGATGTATTGTCAGAGATGATGTATGTCTGTTGAGGGTTTGCTGGCTGTGAGTCACGCAGCAAACAACCGCCGCAGCGGTTACAGCATACAGTGGGAAATTTGTGGATGTATGACTTTGTGGGAAGTCTATGTACTGTCAGATTTACTGCAGCCTTTGTTGAGGGTCGAGTGAGGTTTTATTGAGCTGGGGGATTCTCGAATGTTGAGATCCTTTCGGTGATACAGGTCTTGGAGTGATCCCTCGAGCACCCTTAGATAGGCAGCTAGGATGTATTGACTGTGAGTTAGACAGTTGGGATTGCATCTTTGCTTTACTGCCGTTGAGGCATTGTCACAGTCTATGCTTACAAGATAGTGACAGGACAGTCAGAGACAGTAGAGGTGCAGGACAGGTTTACCCACAACTTACAGTGTTAGAGAGACAGTGGTTTTTTGAGCTGTTTTTTGGTCTGTTTTTAGTACACCAGAGCCATTTTACAAAGGAGACTCTGCCAAAAATTTCTGCAGAATCTGAAGCTTTCTTGGTTCATTTGACAGGTTGATATTGGTTCAGAGGTCAGTTTACAAGGGAAACTCTGCCGAATTTTTCCCAGGAAAGTAACCTACTGTGAAGCGTAGCTATGGCTGGATCACAGGACACTGCTCTTTACAATATCAAGAAGGTGGATGGAACCAATTTCCCATTGTGGAAGCAGTAGATTTGGCACGTGTTGGTACAAAAGAAGCAGATAAAACCTATAAAGCTCAAGGGGATAAAACCAGAAGATATGGACGAAGATGAATGGAGCGAAATGGATGAATTGGCACTTTCTACCATTATGCTGACTTTGGCAGAAAGCGTTTACTTCAATGTAGCAGACGAGATTTCGGCTTATCAAGCATGGTTAAAGCTGAGTGATCTTTATGAGAAGCAGAGTGCAGCTTCACAGGTATACTGGCTTAAGAAGCTTGTTGACTTGAAGATGAAAGAAGGGACACCTATGTCCAATCATTTGAATGAATTCAACACAATCTATAGTCAGTTGTCAGCTCAAGGTGTCAAGTTTGATGAACCTGTTAGAGCTATTTTCCTGTTGATCACATTGCCGGAAAGTTGGGACACTTTTCGCACAGCTTTGAGTAATTCTGCACCTCCGGATGGTTTGAACATAGGAGGTGTAGAAGGAAGTCTGCTTACTGAAGAAACCAATAGAAAGAAAATGGACAAAGGCAAAGTAACAACCTTAGTTGTCAGGGGAAGGACCAAAGAAAAGTACAAAGGTGGAAAGAGGAATCAGTCTTGTATCAAGTCCCGTAGTGCTAAAGGCAAGAGTGACATAGAATGCTACCATTGTGGCAAGAAGGGTCACATGAAAAGAGACTGCAGAGAATGGAAAGCAGAAAAAGGCAAAGAGAAAGTTGAAGACCATGGTGAGAAGAAAAAGTCCTCAGTGAAGATTCAAGAAATAAATGTGACAAACACTGTTGCAGAGGATGACAGTCTAGTGTCAGGAGACATCTACTTCTTGAAGAATACAATGAACTCAGCTCTTCTTACAGCATCTGATGGAAATGCACTGAGTGTCTGGATTATAGACTCAGGGGCATCACTTCATGTGTCTCCAAACAAGGAGTGGTTTACCTCTTATGTGACCACTAAAGATCATGTTCGGCTAGGCAATGGGCAGACATGTGAGATCTTAGGTGTTGGAGATGTTCAATTGAAGTTTCAGAATGGCTCTTCTTTCACGTTGAAGAATGTGAGACATGTTCCCGCAATTAGAAAGAGCTTGATCAGCACAGGTTTACTTGATGATGCTGGCTACGTCACCACTTTTGGACAGAACATGTGGAAGATATCCAAGGGTTCTATGACAGTAGCACATGGAGTAAAGTCTGGAGGACTTTACATGATTTATGTATCAAATGTCTCTAAAAAGGTAATCAATGTAACCGAGCAGCCGAACGTTTCTTTGTGGCATAGCCGGTTAGGACATATGTCCAAGAAGGGAATGGAAATCTTGCCTCGTTCTGGTTATTTGCCTGGCTTTTCATTTAATGATTTTGAATTCTGTGAACATTGTCTGTATGGTAAGCAAACACAGCAGCCACATAAGCATAGAAGCAGTAGAAGAGATACACAGTCGGCACTTGTTCATAGTGATTTGTGTGGACCTATGCCTAACCTATCTCTAGGGGGAGCTTCTTACTTTATGACATTTATAGATGATTACTCGAGGAAAGTATGGGTTTACTTTCTCAAGCACAACGATGAAGCGTTTAGTTTTTTCAAAACGTTTGTGACACTTGTGGAGAATCAGAGTGGCAAGAAGCTTAAATGCTTACGCACTGACAATGGTGGAGAGTATGTTTCAAAGGCCTTTCAGGACTTTTGTGAGTCAAAAGGTATAAAACGTGAACTTACTGCTCCTTACAATCCTCCTCAAAATGGCGTTGCTGAGAGGATGAATAGGACCATACAAGAGAAGGTCAGAAGTATGTTGTCTAATGCACAGCTGCCAAATGGGTTTTGGGTTGAAGCTGTATCAACAGCTGTTCATCTTGTAAATAGATCTCCTAGTAAGGTTTTGCAGAAGGATTCAGTGCCAGAGATGGTATGGTCAGGCAAAATGCCCTCATACAAGCATCTCAGAGTCTTTGGCTGTGAGGCATATACTCACGTTCCAAAGGAATTTAGGAACAAACTTGAGCCAAAGAGTAGAAAGTGCATCTTTCTAGGCTATGGTAATTCTGGTGAGATGGGGTACAGACTTTGGGATCCCAAATCCAGAAAGGTTGTCCGCAACAATGATGTTCACTTTAATGAATCCAAATATCATTCTAAACCAGAGAGGGTCGAGGAGATTGGAAGAGTTGTCTTCCAAGAAGATGGACCTGCACGTGCAAGACAAAATGTCAGGGCTCAAGAGGAGCAAGGACAGGATAGAGTGGAACCACAGGTTGTGGCTGAGCCTGAGCCACCTATTGTGCGTAGATCTGGACGTGTCACACGACCTCCTGATAGGTTTGTTCCAGCTATGAACTATGTCATGTTGACTGATTGCAATGAGCCTTCATGGTAGAAGGAAGCAGTGCAAATGAAGGACTCCGGGAATTGGCAATTGGCCATGCAGTAAGAGATGACAGCTCTGCATAAAAACAAGACATGGAAGCTAGTTAAATTACCACAGGGCAAAAAGGCTCTACCCTGTAAAGGGGTTTACAGGTATAAGATCACCGCTCATGATAGTCAGCCAAAGTACAAAGCAAGGCTTGTTGCCAAGGGCTTTAAGCAAGAACAAGGCATTGACATTGATGAAGTCTTCTCTCCGGTGGTCAAGATGACTACATTGAGATGCTTTCTTGCATTGGTTGCCATATTAGATTTGGTGTTGCACCAAATGGATGTCAAGACAGCGTTCTTGCATGGTGATTTAGATGTGGAAATTTACATGCAGCAGCCAGAAGGGTTTGTTGAGAAAGGCAAGGAAGATTGGGTATGCCAGTTGTTAAAGAGTCTTTATGGCTTAAAACAATCACCGAGGGCATGGTACCATAAATTCCACAAGTTTATGCTTTCTCAAGGCTACAAACGTAGTGAGTTCGATCACTGTCTATATACAAAGAAGGCTAAGGATGGTAGTTGGCTGATCCTTATTTTGTATGTGGATGACATGTTGATTGTTGGCAAGCACTTGGAAGAAATTTCAGCTTTGAAGTCAAACATGGCAAAATCGTTTGACATGAAAGACATGGGTGAGGCAAGTCATATACTTGGTATGCGCATTGAGAGAGATAGATCAAAGAAGTTGATTTGGTTATCTCAAACAGAGTATATTAACAAGGTTTTTCAACGTTTCAATATGGAGAAGGGAAAGGCACTGAGTGTTCCATTGCCACCATATGTGAAACTTAGCAAACAAGATTGTCCTGTGTCTGAGGAAGAACAGGCTGAAATGGATAAGATTCCATATGCGTCTACAGTGGCTAGTTTGATGTATGCAATGATTGCTACTCGCCCAGACATCGCATTTGCAGTGGGAGTAGTAAGTCGATACATGTCAAACCCAGGCAAGAAACATTGGGAGGCAGTGAAAGGAATATTGAGATACCTGAAAGCTACAAAGAGTATGCGTATATGCTATGGGAGTCGGGAGCTAAGTATAAAGGGTTTTACAAACTCAGATTATGCAGGTGACTTAGAGAACCTAAGGTCTACGTCAAGGTATGTCTTTACATTGGCTGGTGGAGCAGTATCATGGCGTTCTAGATTACAAGATTGTGTTACTCAGTCTACTACAGAGGCTGAATATGTTGCAGCATTAGAGGCATGCAAAGAATCAATTTGGATTAATCGACTAGTAACAAATTTGGGAATCAAAGAAGAGATGCCTGTGTTATATTGTGATAGTCAAAGTGCTATACAATTGGCTCGCAATCCAGTTTATCACTCAAAGACAAAGCATGTGGATGTGAAGTATCATTTCATCAGGGAAATGCTCGAGGATATGCAACTTCAACTTGTCAAAGTTCACACCACAAAAAATCCTGCTGATCTACTTACAAAAGGACTTCCCTCAGAGAGCTTTGCGCATTTTCACAAGCAGTTAGGTGTAGGGTAGTACATCACTTCTCTACATCTCTTGTATATTAGCTTGTATAGTAGCTTCTCTCACACTTAAAGTACCACATTGGACTCTAAGTGGGAGGTTGTTGGGGTATAAAGCCCAATGTGGTCGCCCAGGTAAGTGGGCGGGCTGCCAGGTATGTACACATATTCTTTTGTAAAAACCTAATAAGAACTCACTATGCTCTACACATTACAGTAGAGCGAGTTCACCATATCGTCGTGCTCTTCTTCTCGCACTCTCTCTCGCGTCGCACTTCCGCTCCTACTCCTTCATGAAGTAGTACATCATGTCAATACCATCTCCTGGGCGTATTTTATATGCAATCCATAAAGCCATGTAATAAGCTGATCATCAGTTATCCTAAACCTTGAGGGGTTTCAATTGTAATAAATTTTCATCAATAATGTGCTTTTTGTCTCTGAATCTCTGTCTCTTGACAAAGTAGAATCTTGAAATTTATTCAAAGTCTCGTGTCTATTTTGAAATCCAAGTGATGTATCAAGAATTCGTATAATCCATGTAGGCACCGCATGTTGCTCTGTACTCGGCAGCGCAAGTGAAGAAGCTCCTCCTTAAGCAAGCCCAACCTCCAATCTTTAAGGGCGAGGGGGCAAATGTGGAGAGAGATGTGGAAGTATGGATGGAAGCCATGGACGATTACTTTGAAGCTGCGGGGACCCAACCCGTAAATCACACCATGCTTGCCGTGTTCCGCTTGACTGGCGATGCCAAGATATGGTGGAAGCAACATTGCAAAGACATGGATATTAAGGGATCTTCCTAGTCCTGGGAAGACATCAAAGCTGAAATAATGGGGCGTTATTTACCGCCTGCCTATAGAACCTTGAAGATGAATGAATTCTTTCCACTTCGACAACTGAATTCATCTGTCGAAGAATACTATGCAAAGTTTGTCACTCTTCGGAGATATGCTCCTAAGATGACCTTGGAACAACAGGTAGCAAGGTTCTGCCAAGGTCTAATCGATCCCTTGAATACTCGGTTGGAAGCTCTCAGGCCGACGACGCTTCAGGATGCCTTGTTGAGAGCCAAACCTCTAGCTCTCGAAGTACAAAAGGCTAATCAGAACAGAAGGAATCATTGGGCAAAGAGGGCAAGGACCACTGCTTGGGATAACAGACCAGCCAACCAAGCATATAACCAGCGCCCTATTGTGGCTACCACCACAACCAGGAAATTCCCTGATGTTCGATGCTATGGTTGCGGCGAGCATGGACATTACAGATCCAATTGCCCCAGGAACATTCAGGCAACCAACACCAATGCCATACCCTTGAATACCCATGGGCGTGGCCAAGCTAATGGAAGAGGAGGACGAGGAAGGATGAACAAAGGGCGAGGGCGTGGGGCTACCACCAGAGTGAATGCCGCAGTGGTACAACCAACTTTGGGTGATGAAGCAGTGGAGAGAGAAACCCTACATGCTGTAATTGACAATCCCAATGGTTGCGAGCAATACGCAGTCATTCATACGCCAGGATCTCTCAGAGGTGAACAAGTTAACTTCCTTATAGATTGTGGTAGTACTCTTTCATTTCTTTCACCCAGACGCATGAGGAAGCTAAAGCTAGATAAGTATCCAACAAGCAAGCTAGTTGTTGAGTTAGCAAACGGCAAGGAGGTAATATCTCAACACTCTGCAGGCAAAATCTACTTGATCTGGGGGGACACCCAACTTCTGCCCAATTTCGAACCTTACCCTTAGGATTCTTTGATGGGATACTAGGGATGGATTGGCTAAAGCAAAATAGGGCCCACATACATTGTGCACAGGGGGATTTTACCTTTACAGATAACTTGGGTAATGAAGCCTTAATCCAGGGGGAAAATGGGAGACCTAGGGCTACTCTAGTTAAGGCCAACAGACTTTTGAAGGGACTAAGGAAGGGTCAGCAAATTTGTGCGGTTAAACTCAACAAGGTGGACCAATCAGATACCTCACTTCGACCAAACTGGTTGAGGGAGTATGATGATGTATTCCTTGAAGACCTTACGAATCTTCCACCACATAGAGAGGTAGATCATGAGATTGAGACTATCCCTGGGTGTGAACCTATCTCAAAAAGACCTTATAAAATGTCACTTCCAGAGGCCATTGAACTCAAGGAACAACTTAGGAAACTCATTGAGCAAGGATTCATTCGACCCAGTACTTCTCCTTGGGGTGCTCCAGTTCTTTTTCAGAAGAAGAAGGATGGAACCTTAAGGCTATGCATAGACTATCGTGGACTGAACCAGGTAGCTGTCAAGAACAAGTATCCAATTCCAAGGATTGACGAACTTTTGGACAGACTCCACGGCGCCAAAATATTTACAAAGATAGATCTAAGATCAGGATATTACCAAATCAGGATCAAGGAATCAGACATTCCAAAGACAGCTTTCAATACTAGGTATGGGCACTACGAGTTCACAGTAATGTCTTTTGGTCTAACAAACGCTCCTGCAAGCTTCAATCGACTTATGCAGGATATTTTCAGACCTTACCTAGATGATTTTGTCTTGGTTTTCTTTGATGACATTCTGATCTACTCTAAGAACGAAGCAGATCACAAAGATCATGTCCGCAAGGTACTTGATCTCCTATGAGAACATCAGCTTTACGCTAAAGAGAGCAAGTGCACTTTTTGCTCACCAAAAGTCAACTATCTTGGATTTGTCATATCGGCTGGAGGGATTTCAGTGGACCCTAACAAGGTCAAGGACACCGTTGATTGGCCTCAACCATCCACCGTCAGCGAAGTAAGAGGATTTCTTGGAATAACGGGATGGTACAAGATTTTTGTCAAGGACTATGCACGTATTGCTGCACCTTTGACGGAACTCCTGAAGAAAAGAATGAGGATTGAATGGAAGACCGAGCACGAGTCTAGCTTTGCTAAGCTAAAAGAGTTCTTGGTCTCGGCTCCTATTTTAAAGCTTTCAGATTTCAGCAAGGAATTTGAAGTAGCGACTGACGCTAGCAAATTTGCTCTAGGCGCAGTCCTTACTCAAGAAGGAAGACCAGTGGCGTATACTTCGCGAAAGCTGAGAGATCATGAGAAGAACTATCCTACTCATGATTTGGAACTTTTAGCAGTTATTCATGCGTTGAAGTTATGGAGACATTATCTTCTTGGGCGCAAGTTTCAACTGGTTACAGACCACAAAAGCTTAAAATGGATTTTTACTCAACCTATTCTCAATATGCGACAACGACGATGGATAGAGCTGTTACAGGAATATTACCTTGACATAAAGTATAGACCAGGAAAGGAAAATGCAGTTGCAGATGGTCTTAGCCGAAAATCCTTTCTCGGAGCTATCTCTATTCCAAATAACCCTATCTGGGATAGAATCAAAGAAGCATTTTTGGTAGATCCAGAGTACCAACGTATAGTATCTCTAGTCCAACAGAATAAGATGCCTGAAGCTAAAGATTACTCTCTTATGGGAGGATGTCTTTACTACAGACATAGACTCTATGTACCCAGAGATCCAGCCTTAAAGAAGCCCATTTTGTATGAAGCGCACTATAGCCCTACATCCAGACATCCAGGCTATGCTAAGACTCTTCATGCTATCAGGAGGAGTTATTTTTGGTCTAGAATGAAAGGGGACATACTTCGCTATGTGAGTCAATGTCTTTCTTGTCAGCGGATAAAGGCCGAAAGAATCAAGTTACCAGGGCAACTTCAACCTCTTGACATACCCCAGATGAAATGGAAATGCATCAGTATGGATTTTGTTACAGGATTACCTTCTACAGGAGGTTACGACTCTGTTTTCGTGGTTGTTGATATGCTTACGAAAGTGGCTCATCTAATACCCGTAAAGACAACTTTTACTGCTTCAGATATTAGTCGGGTATTATTCATCAAGGAGATTTTTAGGTTACATGGTCTTCCCAAGCGTATCGTCAGTGATAGAGATGCCAAGTTTACATCAAAATTTTGGACTTCTCTTTTCCAATCTATTGGGTCACAATTAACCTTCAGTACAGCGTATCATCCGCAGACAGATGGGCAAACTGAGAGAGTTAATCAAGTCATCGAGGACATTCTCAGAGCCTATTGTTCACAAGATCCAAAGAAGTGGTTACAATATCTACCTTTGGTGGAGTATGCTTATAATTCTTCCGAACACAGAAGCATTGGAATGTCACCCTTCAAAGCCCTTTATGGACAGGAATGCTTAGCACCACTGAACTTCTCAGATCCAACCATCAGGGTAGAAGCTTCTAGAAATATGTTAGAAGATATGGAAGCACAGACTAGAGCTATTCGCCAGGACATTCAGGCCGCTCAGGATAGACAAAAGCACTATGCAGATAAGAACCGTTCAGAAAGAACTTTCAAAAAAGGAGATAAGGTTTTTCTGTGAGTCCGACCAAAGAAAAGAAACTTATCTCTAGGCAAATATAAGAAGCTAAGCCCAAGGTATTGTGGACCATTCGAGATCGTTAAGGTTGTGAGTGACCAAGCCTACAAGCTAAAGTTACCTGCAAACTTGAAGGTTCATGATGTATTCCACGTCAGCTTACTCAAACCCTATATTCCTAAACCTGAACAATTTTTGGACTCAGATCAGATAGTCATGCCAGCACAAGGAGTTCTCGAGCTCCAACCTGACTACGTACTGGAGACAAGGGAAAGGAAGTTACGCAACAGAACTATCACGGAGCATCTGGTAAAGTGGAAGGATTACCCTGAAGAAGATGCAACTTGGGAGGACGAACCAACGCTCATAAAGGATTACCCAAGCACATTCTTGAGATGAGGACATCTCAAATTTTTCACGTTGGGGAGGTTGTAAGGTCTTCGACCCCGATCAAAAAGTACACCATTGTACCTTGAAATGAAAATAATGGAATAAGTTACTATTTTTAGCAGTTTTCCAGATTCTGTCGGTGCCATGATGTTTAGAATGTGTTAAAGCTTCGAAATATGAATAAAAATAATTTTTGTAAAAAAATTCCAAAAATAGTAATTTTTTGGTCACCCGACACGTCCAGTTTTGATCGTCTCGAAAAACTGCACCTGTACCCCGGATTTTGAGAAAAATGCATTTTCGGACCCCGGGCGTCGTTAAATATGGTAGGTACTCGAGCCAGTACATCTTAGTTAGAGCTTTGTATAGCAACTTTCGACATCAAAATCTGATCCGTATTACCCGTTTTAGCCTAGAACCAATTTTCCTAAAAATTGTCCAAGGAGGTATCGGGGCCCCGAGGCTGTGTGGGAACAAGTTCCAGCCCACTCCAAACCAGATTTAGCAGCTAGGGGGCGCCCTCTTGCTTTGTGGGAGTCTTGGAAAAGCTGCCAAGCCAGCAAATCAGTCTCAGAACCAGTTAACCAAGCCAACCTGACACTTGGTGGGCAGGGAACTGGACTTGCCATGCTTAACTGGAGAAGCTCCCAGATGCAATTAGCAACACAGATTTATTTTCAGCCTGTAGGAGCCTATTTAAAGACCTGCACACACACACATACACACTTATGCTCACACACACACACACAGTGCACACACACACACCTACACACACTAGGAAGGTGCTGCCGGTTCACACACTTTTTGAAGGAGAAGCAAGGAGGGAGGTGCTGCCGAATTCTCGCCTCAAGAAGCTCGATTAGATCAGAGAATCGATAAGATTATCAGCCCTTAATCACGGTAACCACGGTTTAATTAATGCCATCTGTAAATTCTTTTCATTACCATCTAAATTCCTCGTCCATTATGCTTATCCCTAGTCGAAATTCTCTATGACTACTCTTTAAATTCTCCTTATTCATAATCTATTATGTAATCATCATTCCATAGCTGAATTATCAAGCCATTCTTCACTCTCAATTAATGATTAGTGCATGATTATTAGAATTTTCTCTCTCTAGGTAGCATAGTATTAATCGGCATGCCGGTAATTGTGTAGATTTAAGAGAATCACTTTTTCTATCACCAATTAATATTGTTACTAAATTAAATTCATTTTCTTTATGCATTAAGGTGTAATTAAGAAAAAATTAATCTGTCATTAAGTCTCTACGAGTTGACTTTCCTCACATATATGCATAAGATAAATCTGCATCATCTAGTTGCTAGGAAGGAGATTAATCATACTTAATTCATCTCTCTGGTAATTCCATTAGTGAAATCCTACTATTCTTAATCACGTAAGCCGAGTAATTATCTTTAGAGCAGGTTTCCATAGGATTATGTGTCATCCTTAATGATTGCTTTATGAAAGAAATCTAGACCTCTCATATAGAGAAATTAATTGATGTCACTAATCTATCCGTTGGACTGTTATGATGCTTGCGAACCTTACCACTTTCTCCAAGCTAATCATTTAAAGTAGTGAGAAATGGCCCCGGTTAAGAGGACGCGCTTTGGTGGTGCCCACGATCGCGAGGCAGGAACGAGTAATGTCAACGGAAAGGGGAAAGCTCCGATGGAGGAACAAATACCGGCCATCTCACGGGCCATCGATGAAGAAGTGGAAGAGGTAGATCATATTTTTATTTAAGTTGTTTAAATTAACATTGCATATGATAGTTAGGAATGAACATATTCCCAAACATGTTGGAGCAATCCGACGGAAACCTCGGCATTAAATTCATTGTAGATTAAGTGTTAGAAGTAGGAAAGAAATGATTGATGGGTATGCTGTTTAGAGTAGGAAAGAATGTCTGCTAGGGAAAATTTAGCTCGGCATGTTCATTTTATTTCCAATGTTGAATCAATCCTGACCCCCCTAATGATCACAGGGGGTAGAGTTCCTCGTTAGGGCTCTTGAATCCACGACTTGCTTTCTATGCGGTGGATACCCACGACTTGCTTTCTATGCGGTGGGAACCCACGTCTTGCTTTCTATGCGGTGGGAGTGTCCATGACGTGCTTTGTATGCGGTGGACATGCCTAGTTGTATGGGCAGCTAGGCGACAACGGGAGGAGTGAACTCTCGCTGGAGGGGGGATGTTGTACCTCCAGAACATTGGAACTTTTATGAATAAGTTTGAGTAGAATTTTTACTAGAATTGTGTCTTGGTGTTGTTTGCAATACTGGTTGAAGGGCTGTCTTAACGAACCATGTGATTCGAAATTAAACAAGGAATATCTATGTTGAACAACCTTTGTGGTAGTAATTAGGTCACACGAGGAAGTGTGAGTGTGGGGGTGGAAAGTGGGGGCTTGGCTCAGGTTGCCAATGCCTACGAGATGGGTGGTCCCGATTGGTCGGGAACTCTCTGTCCCCATAGTGCTTACTCGATATTAGTAATGCTCATTGCCCCTAGAGCAGGGAATTCTCGAGAGTACGTGCCTCTGAAACATGGGGAAAAAGGCACTTGAGGCTTCTCTCCTGTTGGAAGGCGCGTCTTAGGATAGCTAGATAGTTCAAGTACGCTTCCCCTGCGAGGTGGAGCTAGATCTCCCTGCTAGTAGGCTCGAACTCGACTCACTTTGTGATGAGAGATAGTCCTCTAGTCGAACCCTGAACCATTTTGTTTGCTTCTGCAATAGATCTAGTGGCCATCGGGTTCACCATCAGATTCGCCATTGGAAACGGCGGGGTGGGGACCTCACAGGTTGACATCTTGTTTGTTAGCCTAGTTCTCATTTAGCTAGCAACTACGAGCAGTGTATCGACCCGACAACATTGGCTCAACTACCACAGAGACGAGATCCCTAGGTAGGTGACCTTAGACTAATCCTATGAGGTAGAAGCTCCACTGGTTTGCCAAAGTCTTGTTATTTTACTTTAGGTAGGATCCGGGAGTAGGACTCTTGAGATCTTAGAGAGGTTGTAGGGAGCGTGTGTCTCACCTAGGTCTTTCGCAGTAGATAGTTTTAGTTAGTTTGGTATGATTGTTATTGTTAGTGATTGAGTAGTTGTGGTGATGCAAAGTGTTTACTAGTCCGTGTGTGGCAGTAAAGTGTTTTTCTATCCACAATTGCAAAACCCCACATGATGAGTAGGAGTAGTTGTAGATAGAACATGTGATTGTGATCTAGAGCTATTCATCATCAAGTTATTTTCTTGTATGCTTGTTTGTATTTGTGATCTTTGAAAAGTTTATTTTTAGGGATAACATTCAATAAACAAGTTTTAATAGCCAATTTTGCATAGATGAGTGATGCTGGGCATAAAAAAACACATATACAAGAGATCTGGATGAGAAAACTATAATTTTGCATCAGCAGACATCATATGCGTATGATGTCTTAAGACCTAGCAGGAGACCAAATTTTCCAAAACAAACTGTACCAAAGTGGTTTAAAGGGGTTTTTTACCCCTAGTACACCTTGAGACTAAAGTTTTGACCAACATGTGGTCCCCAAAAGAAAAAAGCCATGGATTGAAAACAAAAAAATAGGAAACTTGTGATTTTGTGCAAATTTTTGCATGTAAAATTTGTAAAACTGCTTGGGAAGCAATGTTGAGGACTTGTGGATTCTTGTGGATGAACTATATACAAAAATTCATCAACATACATCATACATGCATGATGTCTCAAGAGTGAATCTGGCAGCCAAATTGAACTTTTGAATTGATATCCATAGTCTGCATATTGTGTAGAGCACAAACATCAAGTTTAACTTCATTTGGGCATATCAACTGAGTATTGAGAGAGTTTTACTATTTTTGGGAAGCTCCTTGGTAAAAAGTGGTGATAAGGTTCAATCATGATATCCAAATCTTGTTGTGAGCACATGTGCATGCCGTACACTGTTAGAAGCTGGACACACCCCACGGCATCTAACTACTCGAGGACTATTATTTTTGTAATTATTCATTCATTGAGGAAAACCCGATTTTTAGCCTTGTAAATATTGGGACTTACAGAAGTTTCCAGATTGTATCCCAGTTTTGATAGTTAGATTGAGTAGATGGTTGATTTTGGAACTTTAGGGTTTGAAAAGTTGTAAGGTATATATACCACTTTTTGACCTTAATGAAATACCTTTTGTCATTTTAAAACAAGTTTGAAGTCTGTGAGTGAGCGTACTGTGTACGAGAGAGAGAGAGAGTGTGAGCTTCATCTTGATGCTACATGTGCTCCGGTGGTCGGAATTGAGTGCGAAGAAGTGCAGCGTGTTGCCCCCGACTAGAGCTACGCGCCGATACCAACATTACGTGCGTACGGTCCGGCTTTGTGAGCTCCTTCTACGAGCTTCATCGGTTGTTTGGGTGAGCATACGTTGTCCGATTTTGCATTGCAGCATATCCACGCGTTCACATTGAGTAGAACTACACGTTAGGCACTTTAGATTTCAGAAAAGAAGACCTACAAATTTCAGCCAGACATCCTACGTGTTTCTGCATCGGGTGTTTTGGGTCGGGATTTTGGTTCATAGACCAAGTAGAGAGAGTGACCTATTGGTATTAGTAGGGTCTCCTTCAAGTTCTATGGTGTTTCGAGATTGTTTGATGGGTGTTCGGCTCTAGAAAGCGTTGTAGGAAGTTTCCTCTCTTGCACTCTTGAAGGCTATGACTTAGACAATTGGTAGAGACCTCTGTAGGAATTGGTTAGGAGTCGGTCGAGTGTAGGTTGACACCTTATGCTTGCTTCCACGCGCCTGCGAGTCGAGCTTCGTACTTAGCTGACATTACATGTTAGGTGAGTTCTCGCTGTGCTGACGTCCGTCGCAGTGTATCCGTCCAACATTAGCGCCGCTGCCGGGGACGAAAACCTTAGGTAGGTGACCGAGAGTAATCCTTGAGGATTGGGATTTTTGGCTTGCCAAGAGTCTCGCTTTACATTTAGATAGGATCAGAGGGTGGAGGACTCTCTAGGTCTTAGAGGGAGTCTAGGAAGTGTGTGTCTGGCCTAGATCCTTCGACTTAGGTAGACGAGGTTGACTTACGTAGTTTTAGGTAGTAGTTGAGTCCTAGAGTAGGAGTTGGAGTGGTAGAAGCGGTGAGAGGAGAGCTTGAGAGTCCGGAGAGGCCAAAAAGCAACCAAAAACACCATTATCACCATTTCACACGATAGGTAGGAGTAGAGTAAGTAGGACATCATGATTCAAGATCTAGAGCATTTCATGCATGTACACTTGCTTGGTAGAATCATTACAAGTTTGTAAAAGACGCAAAAGTGTGTTTGAAAGCCTAATTGAAGTCCAAAAGTTACTGTGAGTGTTTCTGATAGATCTACAGAGCATCAGGAGCATTCCTCTCAGAAAAAACTTTAATTTTAAGCCAGGAGACATCCTACGCGTAGTAGGATGTCTATAGGCCAATCTGGGAGGAATTTTGGGATTTTGAGTTGACCAGTGTGTTCAGGAGGTAGGTTTACCCTAATTTCAACTGGAAAGTGGAAATTTGGCCATATCTTGACAGGATAAGGCCAGGTAGAATGAAATTGCTAGACATCCTACCCAAATAGTGCCAAAACATTATTTTGAGACTAAAACCATAAGATGGCTGCATGAGCATGTCTTGCATGATATATTGAGTGACTGAAAGGGGTTTCACCTCATTTGGGCAAGAAAATTGGGTTCAAAGCGGACTTTAGCACTTTTGACAAAAAAAAGCAAAAACAGCTGAAATTTGGGACTTTTGACATCCAAAACAAAATCTAAGCATACCACTGGGTTACTGACATCAAAGGGAAGCTGTGGGACAAATCTGGGGTCAAACAGGCCAAAAAGACATCCTACGCGTAGGATGTCTTCTGAGTGATTTTGGACTCCAACCTGAATTCTGAGTATACCAAAGTGATCAACAACTCAAGGGAAGCCTGGGCTTTGAGTTTGAAGCCATTCTGATGAAAAAGACATCCTACGCGTAGGATGTCTATTACAAGAAAATGAAGCCAGACTTTGACTTTGAGCATAGTAAGGTGTTATATAGCCTAAGGCAAGCCTCCTAGTCAATTTTGGTCCAATTTGGAGTTGATTAGACTGATCAATGCCATCAACAGGCCGTCGGAACAAATTTCTGACTCATTGACCAGCTAATAGGTGTCCAAATCAAAAAGTAAAAGCAGTTGTAAGCTCAGCACAACAAGAGAAACCAACAGTGCAAAAAATCCAGGCAAAACACAGCAGGAGACATCCTACGCGTAGGATGTCTATTGGGGCATACTGCAAAGAAAATTTGACCTGGCATAGACAATGAGGTCCCATTTGGCTTAAGGGTTCCAGAACTTCTTTCAGAAGTGAATTTGGACCTTGTTTTCTCATTTGACGAAGCAAAAACTGAATTCAGACTTTTTCGCGTAAATTGACCAACAATTGAGGGTAGTACAGTTTCAGATTAGCAAACCTAATCCAGAACATCAGCAGTTTATAAAATACAGTAGTGGTTGAAATTAACTCTCCAGTTATACCAATCATTACTAAGATAACCTCTAGCAGATAAATGCTTTGATTCAATTGCCGAAATTAAAACGCTTGTGTACAGCTATATTCAACAACAAAGCAAGAAGTTGTGCAGAAACTGACCCATTGCCAGGTGAGTGGTTGAATTTGTGATAAATTGCATTGATAAGTTTGATGAATTTAAGATCAAGAAGATACATTGTTAGAGACCAGAAAGTGGCAGGGGACCAAGGTAGCTTAGTGTCCACAGAAGAGAGTGTAACTCAGGCAAGGCTAGATCCGCTAGCACCGATTATTGAGGAAGGTAGTGATACTAATACTTCATCAGACAAATCTTTCTTCATGATGGGTAGTCAACAGCCAAGAGGTTTCACCTATGATGGACCTATCCGAGGAGGAAGCACCTCCCAAAATCCTTTGAGTGATTCAAAGCTCACGGTGATCTTCTTGGAGGGAACAAACTCGAGAGGAGCCCTAGTCTATTCTGACTATCGAGGCCACAAGTGCATTTGTATCGAAGAGAGGCCAGCTCAAAGGTTGGAGATAATCCGAGTGTGTGATGATGGAGATAGATTTCGAGACGAAAAGGAGAACCACTATTTAATAGTTAGTAACCCTGAAGATTACAACAGATATGGAGATAACGTGGCTAAAGGGAAAATGGTTTCAAAAACTCAAGAACCGCCACGAAACATTGATCGACCCAGAGATATTTTTATGTATGATAAGAAAACAACCAGGGTTCCAACTTATAATGAGAATGTGGGAATCTATAAACATGAGAGCGAGGGTATAGTCTCTTACTTTCGCAGCAAAGAACCATATGTAAACGAATTAAGCAAAGACAAGGTTCTTTACTTACTCTCTTATGAAACTATTACGGGGAAGGGCATAGTTTTTGTTGATAGATACGGGTGAGAATACCAGCGTATTCTCCCAGAGGAAGTAGAGAGAGCAACAGGTCCACGGGCATCAGCATATGCCCCTGAGGAAGTGCCAAGAGCCGCCCACACCCTAAGCAAGTCAACGAATCCTTTTTCAGATGAGTATGACACTACCTCACATTCCACCCGACCGGAGCATTCAACAACCAAGACCAACCAGCAAACCAGCCATCATTGCAGGCATGGCTTCGACAGAGTGCAACAATGGAACCAAATCGAAACCAAGATGGTTATCAAGCCGCACGAGGGCTCAGGGATTTGCAAGAACCACCACTCTATTCAAGGTATCAGGTAGAGAGTAAGCCAAAGACTCAAGGGTCAACAAAGCCTGGAGGACCACCCATGGAACGAGTTAAAAGAGAAGAACCACCTCCAGCGAGAACCGTTAGAAATTATGGCTTAGGAGCACCATTGGGAGAGGAACTAGCCTATTACAGAAGGCCTGAGGAGGTGTATCGACTGGGACGGGGTGATCCAATGATGAGGTTTGTAGACCATCGAAGAATTAGACCCTCTCAAGTGCAAAAATGGGTAAACAAGAAATACACAGGAAGCAGAGACCCAAGAGATCATGTAGCAGCCTTTGTGCGTGTAATTAGAGCCGAAGAGGTGTTAGATTTTTCCACCCAATTTGCAGGGTTTGGACTAACCCTAGAGGATGATGCTGCCACCTGGTTTGACTCTGTAGAGCGTAGAGACTTTGAGTCGATGGAGGAAGTGTTTGACGAGTTTATTGAGGAATTCTCTCAAAGGAGAATATCTCATAATACCGTCTCACAAATCCATAAATTCAAACAGAAAGACGGATAATTTGTACGAAAGGTAGCCCTAAGACTAAAAAGATATGTTAAGTTCTGTCATGTTGAAGAACTGACAACTCAGTCCAGACTTATGCTGATATTCATCCAAGGACTAAGGAATGCAGATCTCCAGAAAGACTTACATATGAAGAGGAGCACGACGTTGAATGAGTTGACCAAGGAAGCTCTTTACCTTGTGGACAATTGTGCAGTCTACAAAGAAGGGGAGTTCAAGGACCTTCATGACGGTTCATCTTCATAGCAAAGTGGAAGAAAGTCTTCTAAGACAGTACCGAAAGGAGAAGTAGCGGTAAACCAGGAGCAGCTTGTAGATGAAGTGCTAAAAAAGATCAACTTGTACGCCAAACCCCAGGCTAAACAGCCCAAGTGGTATGCTATTGAACAAAAATGGACAAACCATGGGACCGAGGAATGTTATTATAACAAGGGATATGTGAGAGAGAGACCTTATACTCCCCAAGCTCCAGTAGATTCCCCTCAAGTTCCACAAATGCTTAGATATCAAGCAGGCAACTTACCAGGACCTGTATGTGTAGAAAGACCACAACCGGTGTTGGGGCAACAACCACCCCTACCAAGATTACGACCAGTTGGTATAAGATACACACCAACGGTAACTAAATCAGAAGAAAAGGCTTTGGTGCATATGCATGCATATTATGAAGATCCCAATGGATATGCAGCAAACCCTGTCTATTATCCATTGGAAGAACCCTCGACACTAGAACCATGGAGCATGATAGGAAATACAGGACCACCAACTGCTACACAGGCAGCAGGAGAAGGAAGATATAACTTAGATGAACGAACATTGAGGTTCATAGCCAATGGAGGCATGGGTGGGCAGAGGCATGCTTACCAACAAAGAGGAGCTCAAGGAGCACCTCAACAACCCAAGGGACCCTGTTACAAGTGTGGTGGAGACCATTGACTGAGAGACTGTCCTCATGATGAAATCATTAGAGTCAATGCGTATTGCCCAGAATGTGGAATTACTCATTTGATTCCCGATTTCCCTAAAAACCCGAGAAAAGGAGCAAAAACCACCTTGAACATGTTAGAAACAATACCTTCCAGTGGAGGATCGGAAAATAAAACAATCATACCTATTCAGGCAGTAACACGGGCCCAAGCTCAAAGAAGGACGAATGAACCCATAGTTGAAGAACCAAAAACCGATGCCCAAAGTTCAGAAACGAAAAATCAGAGAAGCACTTGGAAAGCTAGAAAGGCGCTTAGGAAAGCCAGGAAAGAACGAGAGCAAACAGCCCTATCCGAGGAGTTGAAACATACCAAGGACAAATTGGAGCGGTTAGAGGATTTAGCTAGCTTAAGCTCACACACCACAGCAGCCGTAGCACCCAAAGAAATAGCAGAGCCCAAAAGTGCAGGATTAGGAGGATCTGTACTGGCAGACAAGGTAAATGAGCAGTTGGATACACTTCTAAAAGCTTATGAAGCTCAAGTTAAAAAGAACCAAACCCAGGAGCAAAGGTGGATGACTTATCCATATGTAGAAATAGAAAAATAGAGGTTGGATATGTGTAGAAAGATGATCGAGACGTCTCAATCATTGATGGAAGACCCGCTGGGTAAACCGGCAAATTGTCATGAAGCACCAGCTCCAACCCCTATCCAACCAACGCCAGAGAAACCTAAGGAAACAAAGGAAAGACTCACTAATGACTATGAATCTAGAGGAGAGCCTATCATAGTGCCAAATACCACCGATGGGGCAAGTGACGGGTTCCAGCCTAAAATATTGGCAGAAATGGGTAAGGACTGTAACGGTCTAGATGATCTGTGGAAGCAAATCCGTGACGCCAACGAGGATAATAGGATGAGTAACCACATGAATAGCACGAGAAAAGAAAAGAATGTGATCTTACCTCCTATTGAAGAATTTGAGGCAAGATCTCAAATGAGCTTTGAGATACATTCACAAGGGGGAGACCAAGGATCAATTAGTTCGGGGCACAGCCAACCAGACTCTTTGAGAACTTTACCCTCTTACCTAGGAGAGTACGAAGCTAAGTCGGAAGTGAGAGCAATCCCATCTCAAAGACTTTCTTCTAACAAGGTGATGGATTCGCAAGGATTGATTGAGTTGTTATCCACTCTGGTGGCATGCACAATCACGTTAGCAGAACTCCTAAGGTTAAGGCCAAACATGTGGACCACAGTAGGAAAATGCCTAGAAAAATTTGGAGTGAAAGACCACACCTTGAAGCTATAAGAAGGGATCAGAGAGTTGGACAGGCCTCAACGAAACACTAGGCCGGTACCATTGAATAAGGTTGGAGAATATTGCGAGGGAGAAGACGGAAACACCACGCTACCGGTAGAATTCCAAGGAGTAGTTTCCAAGGCTATTCTTGACAGTGGAGCGGGGGTTGCAATCGCCACCAAGGAAATCTGGGAAAAATGAGGAAAACTAGCCTTGAGGGCTACCAGAATGAAACTGCAATTGGCAGATGGGTTCATGGAGAAGCCATTAGGACTCTTAGAAAAAGTGATTGTCACTTCGTGCGGAATCGAGTATGAGCATACATTTGCAATAGTCGATTTCGACAAAAAGAAAAATTATGAGATCATCTTGGGACGACCATTCATGCGACAATTGAAGATGGTCCAAGATTGGGGTTATGACCTCATATACCTCAAACATGGCGAAACGACAACTAAAATACACCTGAAAGACCATAGTTACAAATATGTGAACCAAACACCTATGGAAGAGTTTGATTCCGCTACAGTAGCGGGATCAGAACTACCAGCATGGTTAGGGAAACCAAAAGAGCTATGGATGTGTGGAGCTTCACATTGTGGAAGCTTAAGAAGAGAGGAATGCGTCTTAGAAAGAGCAATTGAAGACAAGGAGTATATTCTGGAACCTTTCCCTGAAGATGCCTTGGAACCTCTAGAATGGGAACACATACTGGCAACATTGGATGTCTGTACCATTACTGACAGTCCAACAACAAAATTTTGCGATAAGGATGGCTATGATGTGTTACCCCATTACATGGTAAGCGTTGTACCAGAAAAGGAGACGGTAGAACCACTGGAACAAGAAGAGTTTTACAACTCCTCTGAACAATTGGAAGTAAATGATGATGCAGATAATGAGTGTTCAGACACCTCAAGTGAGCGTGGAAGGGAAGCCGAGAATATCAAGTTTTATGATTTTGCTAATCAACACCCTAGACGCCAAGAACGCTATAGGAGGAAACGAGCAGGAAACAAAGCGAGAGAGAACCTGATGCCCAGGATAAAAGGTAAAACTCACTATTTGATGCTTGTAAAAGCAGAGGATTGTGTAAAAGATCAAATATCAGGAAAATTCTCAAAAAATCGAATAGAACGAACGCGAGAGGAAATAAAACAGGTACGAAAAGCTAAAACCGAAACAAAATCACAAGAATCTCAAAAATCAAAAAAAGAAACAACAAAGGACCAAGAGTGGACCAAACTGGAGCGTAAACAAAAATACCAAGAACTGAAACAGTCTTTGAGAGAGATATGGACTACGGAAGAAGATAGTGATGGTAAAGGGGAGTTAGAAAAGGAGAACATGAACATACCAGCACACTATCGGAAATTTACTATCCAGGATAGAAAAATCATCATGACACCACGAGTCAAGGAAAGAACCAACCAAGAATCTTACGATGGGCCTGAAAATGCAAAAAAGATAGACCTAGCGGAACCAGGTGAAAAGCCTCAGCCGGTCTATATAGCTAACGATTTAGAGCATGAGGAGGAAGCACAGCTAACACAACTTCTCAAGAAGTATAAAGATGTGTTCGCTTGGTCCTATAAAGACCTCAAAGGAGTTGATCCATTGATATGCCAACATACAATTCCTTTGAAATCGGATGCGAAACCTAGCAAACAACGTCCTTATACATATAATGATACATTTGCTAAACGAATCAAAGAAGAGATTGATAAACTGATGGAAGCGGAATTCATCTATGAGATTGAACATACAGATTGGGTGGCACCCATTGTGGTAGTTCCCAAAAAGAATGGAAAACTGCGCGTGTGTGTGAACCTCAAGAAGGTGAATGCAACAGCCATAAGGGATAATTATCCCTTGCCAATTATAGAACATGTACTTGAGCGAGTGGCCGGGAAACAGGCTTATTCCTTTCTGGATGGGTTTTCAGGATACAACCAACTATCAATAGCAAGGGAGGATCAACACAAAACAACGTTTGCCATAGAATGGGGGATTTATGCGTATCGAGTTATGCCATTTGGCTTAACTAATGCACCAGCCACTTTCCAAAGATTAATGACTCACGCATTCAAGGAATACCTAAGAATATTCTTAGAAATTTACATGGATGACCTGTGTGTACAGTCTCTTCTGTGGGAGGAACATTTGGACCATTTGCAAAAGGTCTTTGAAAAGTGCAGGACATATCGAATCTGTCTTAACCCGGAAAAGTGTGTATTTATGGTTAAGCAAGGACGAATCTTAGGACACATTGTCTCAAGAAATGGCATAACCACATACCTAGACAAAGTCAAAGTCATTGTAGACCTGCCCAAGCCTACTAATGAGAAACAAGTGCAATCCTTCATGGGACACTGCGGATATTATCGAAGATTCATATACATGTATGCGGTTATCGCACAACCTCTGCATTGTTTGCTAGTCAATTTCGAGTGGAATGAGGAGTGTGAAACTTCATTCCAAAAGCTGAAGGAAAACCTTACATCAGCACCTGTACTAAAGGCACCAGATTGGGAAAAGATATTCCATGTGCACATTGATGCTTCAGCATATGCCATTGGAAGTATTCTAGCTCAACCTGGAGACGGAACAATGGATTTTCCGGTTTGCTATGAAAGTTGACAGTTAAACAGTGCAGAAAAGAACTACACAACCACCGAGAGGGAAGGGTTAGGAATGATTTATGCTGTAAAGAAATTTCGGCATTATTTGCTTGCAAACAAATTTGTGTTCTTCACAGATCATCAAGCTCTTTTGTACCTAGTAAATAAACCTTGCAATACAGGGAGAATCGTACACTGGTTTATTATATTGCTAGAATTTGACTTCACAGTGGTGATCAAAAAGGGTAAAACCCATCTACTAACAGATCATCTTTCAAGGATACACAACGGGGAAGCTCCTGAAGGTGTAGACGATGACATACCAGATGCTTATCTTTTCAACATTGAAATGGTACCCAAATGGTCTCAGGAAATTGTTAGCATTCTTTCCTTCGGAAGTGAGTTTGATAATACGGAATGCAGATCCAAACAGCAAACAATTCGACAAACAAAAAAATTCCAGTTGATAGCAGGACGGCTGTATCATCTTGAATCTGACCTAATCCTACGATTATGTATAAATCCGGCAGAATTCGAGTGCTACCTTGAAGAGGCACATGTCTATGGTTGTGCATTTCATTGTTCAACAGTGAAGACACACCAGAGACTGAAACAGTTAGGGGTTTATTGGCCAACTATGTATGCGGACACACATTCTTATGTTACCAATTGTACTATATGTAGTGCTAAACCACCAGTGGATCACACAACTTTATTTCAGGTAAACATAGCACCTGCATGGAGTCAATATATCATTGACTTCTTAACCACCAGGACGTTCCCTGAGAACATCACAAGAGCACGGGAAAAAGCTATAGAGCTGGAAGCTCGCGACTTTTAGTTAATTGGAAACCAACTCTATAAGCGGGGAAAGGACAATCAACTTAGAATCTGTGCAAGTGAAAGCGAATACCTTCTGATTCTAGAACATGCACATAACGGAATAAGTGGAGGCCATTTTTCGGGCGATAAGACGGTAAAAATTATCTTAACCCCCGCAGGAATTTGGTGGCCTACATTGCACATGGATGCTGAAGAGTTTGTAAAGCGTTGTGATGCATGTCAATGCACCAAGATGCCAATAAAAAGAGATGAGATTCCATTACGGCCAATGATGGGAGCAAGAGCGTTTGCAAAATGGGGCATTGATTTTGTGGGACCTATATCACCCTCTGCATATCACACCCATACCCAATATATCATTGTGGCTACGGACTATCTCACAAAATGGGTCGCAGCCAAAGCAACACAAAAAGCTGATGCACGCACCACGACACAATTTTTGTATGAGTGTTTTTGTACGTAACGGGTTACCAATAGAAATTGTCAGTGACCGTGGAACACATTTTCTCAATGAACTCATTGAATATCTGCTAGAGGAATTCATGGTCATACATAGGAAATCCGCACCATACCATCCATAGGCCAATGGGCAAGCTGAGGCCACAAATAAAACACTATGCACGGTTCTCACTAAAATAGTGTCAGAATCAAGAACAGATCGGGATCAGCAGCTACACTCAACACTATGGGCATACAGGGTAGCTTACAAAACATCAATAGGAACAACACCATACAACATGGTATTTGGCCTAAATGCTATACTACCCATAGAGTTTTTAATCCCAACTCTACGAGTAGCAAAAAGCTTGGAATGGACAGTGCATGAGCTCTCTTCGAGGATTGATGATCTTGAAAAGCTAGATGAACTCCGCTTACGAGCTGTCGATTCAATCTATGCTAAAAAGAGAAGACAAAAGGAATTTTTTGACAAACATGTGCGTACCAAAGAGTTCAAAACAGGTGATTACGTACTTGTTTATACCTTGAAGCAACATGCCAAGAAACTTAAAAAGCGAGGGATGGGACCATTTGTGATTAATGATCTATCACAAAGTGGAGTTGTCAAGCTTGCTACATTAGCAGGTGAAGAAATGCCAAACTGGATTAGTGGATGTCGACTGAGGAGGTATCATCTACAACTCACACAGGAGATGCTCCAACAAATTCATCAAGGAAAACAAAGAATGAAGGAAAAACAGAGAGTACGGGAGGAATCTCAAGCCGAAGCACAAGAACGCATTGCAAAAAGACGGCTTCTGCGACAACAACAACAAAGTGGACCACCATTGAGAATAAATGCCATTCGACTGACACAGTTGGACAAGGAAACAGTGGAGCCAATAATTGCGGTCAAATTGGGCAGCAATCAAGTTGAATCAACAGCATTGCTTGATTCGGGTGCTTAAGCAAATTTAATCTCTTAAGGATTATACCAACAGCTCAAAGTCACAGATCAACTTCATCCTACTCCTCAAGTGCTGGAGTAGCACATCACACCCATTGAAAACATTGGGATGGACTATATTGCATGTACAGATACATCAATATATTTATCCACACAAATTCTATGTGGTGACAGATGAAAGCACACAACACCAAATGATGCTAGGGCAACCTTGGCAAAAAGCATACAATGTACAGATAGATTGGAAAGCAAAGGCGGTCAAAATTCAACATGAACATGAACAATAGGTGATAGCTTTTGCTCAGCAATACAAGCATGATCAACTGCAAGCCATGCAATCACTGGAAACAAATCCCAAAGCACAAATGCCATCAAAGAACAGCAGGAAACCCGAGACCAAAAATCAGGTAAAAGCCAACCATACTACTTACAGAAAGATGAAGTCACTGGCCACAATGCAAAAATCTAGGCTACCAAAACAAGGTAAACAAGTATGGATGCGGAAGGATAGAAATGACAGGGCGGAAAAACAACAATGCAATAACAAAATTCCAACGAAGCAGATGGTTCCACCACAAACCAAGGGCATAAAACAGATGTGGGTCCCAAAGAAAATGCTTAGCCATAACCCAAATGTCACTCACATTTGGATACCAAAGCAAAATCAAAAGGAACTACCTGCAGTACAAGCAACAATGGAAAGCAGACAACTGCATTTCAAAAAGGAAAACCGACATATGTGGATACCGATGAACAAAAAACCAGTGGCAAACAAGAAAAAGCCAAACCATCTACAAAAATCGGCAGCAACAAAATACCAATGGAAAGCCAAGGTCATAAGGCCCATAGCCATTACATCCCAGCCAATTCTATCCTTAGAAACAGCTACGACTACATCAACAGTGTCGGCAAAGCAATTGCCTTTTGCAAAAAAGACAATTAAACAGAGAGCAGTAGAGCTACAGCTGTTACTTGCAAAGAAAGCAGGAAACCTCGACGACGAATGCCAATAAGCATCTTGCTTATTCCCTTCTCTTGCACAACATTAATTTTTCCATGCATTGACAGAATATGCATAAAGTAGGGCCACATTAATCGGCCAGGCATTAGCACAATTTTTTTAACCTATGCACGGCACATACTCTGAGGCGAAACCTTGTCATTCGGGAGGACTCCGGCTAGGAGGGGGGGGAGGCATTCTAGAGGCACTCTCAAATGCGGAACCAATGACAGAAACAACAAAAAAGGGCATGATTTTCGACTATTTTAAGGGTTGTTGTTTGATTGCAATTTTTTTTGGATTAATCCAAGTACATGTGCCCTTATACAGCATGAATCTACAGGTATATGGGTCCAAACGCCAAATGAAGCCCCTAGGTGTGTGTATATAAGTAGAAATAGCCATTTTTCAGGCAAAATATTGGTAAAACGGAGAAATCCGGCCATAAAAATTTCATGTGAGTGTATATAATGTGTTGTGGTGATGTTTGTGATTTATTATGATTTTTGGGGATTTTTTGGGTTTGATTTGCTATTTTCCTTTTAATTTTACTAATTTTTGGCAAAAAAACTTCAAAAATACAAAAAGCAGGTGAAAAACAGTCGTAATAAAAAACAAAAAATATGGTGATGATCAGTGACTATAGGACAACCTATGGTACAGTGGGGGTGCAATTATGAAACTGGAGCGGAAAGCGTATTTTGGCCAGATTTTGACCGAAATGTCAAATTTCTTGTAAACAGAGCAAATGGAGTCCAAATCAAGAAATTTTTGAGCCTAAACCGCATCTTGCAAGAAGATAGGAGCACATGTCAAATTTCATGAAAAGTGGTTTGGGGACCTCCATTATAAGAATTTTTCACCCCATTTTTAGCTCATTCTCACTATTGACTTTGTGGAAGAGAGCTTCTGCCACCTAGAACGGATCGACCTTCCAGCAGCTTAAACGACGCGCACGACTACCCAACTAGTTCCAGACATGAGAGGTAGGCTCACCACCTTGAGCTTTTCACGCATGTTTGTCATTATGTCGCGAAAACTAGCGTAGGGGTCACACACAAAGCGAGCGGTAGAGACCTACAGGTAGAGACAGCGGCCTAACAGCTAACCCGAAAGCAACAAGACTTCATCGACAGCTTACCCTAGTCTAGGAGACCAGTCCTGGATAGCCAAAGGTAGTAAGAAACCATCGGGAAAAACCCTAATTCCCAGAAACCCGCAAGAGGCCACCAAATGGGAAATCAGCAAAACGGCGACCAAATGCTACCAAAATTCATGGGTAGGAGCATCTCGACATGCTGGACAAGTCTATATGACCCGCATGACCAAAAAGTGACCCGAAGTGACACTAAACTTCAGAAACGGCATCAGACACACAAAGCGTCAAATTGCACTTGCGGCCAAACCGCAAGTCCGTTTGCCACCAAACTTCACGAGCGGCTTTCCTAGACCATCAACAACCAAGTTCTATGGTGGTAGACCACCACAAATCATCAAAGGTATGTAAACGCAACCACGGGTGCTTCTAGAGCGACAAATTTCCAAATGGAGCTCCCATGAAGCCAAAGTCGACAAAAACCATACGGCAAGGATCCCCAAGGGATTGGGAAGCTATGGAGACCAACATCGGGAAATTTCATCGCCAAAAAGCACTCCAGAAGTCAGAAAACGGCTCGGAGGCTCTGAAGTCCACACAGGGAGTTATACTCTATCCATTTGACTTTTTTGTTGAAATTAGGCTCAAAAGGGACTTAGGGGGGCAAAGGGCAAGCACTGGGAGCACCAGCACTAAAAAAATCACCAGGAGACATCCTACGCGTAGGATGCCTCAAGGGCACTTTTTGGCACAGACTCCAACATTTTTTATCATGCACATGTTCTGAATGACATTTACAAGCCATACACCAAGTTTCATCACATTTGGACCAAGTTTGACCTCATATGCATGGAAAAACGCAAAGTTATGGCATAGAGGCAATAATGGGCCAATGAACTACCAAATCTTATCCAAATCCCATGAAACTTGCACAATACATTCACCAACACATCAGCAAACAATCTGTGTGGTCAGGGAGAAAAAATGATGAAATAGACATCCTACGTATAGGATGTCTAATTGACCTTTTTGGCATGCAAGGGATGTTTTATCATTCCAGATCCAATTACCTCATCATCAAGAGCCCATATGTCAATTTTGAAGCCATTCTAATCACTTTTGACCCCCAATACCTTCAAGATACACTTTTTGAGCCCAAAAACACCTCACAGAGCCTTACAAGCATCAAATCTTGTCCAAATTCAAATCCAAGAACATGGCCATGTTCCATAGGCCAAGGACAACCCACAGAACAAGTTTCAAGACATTTTGATGAAAAAGAAATCCTACGCGTGGGATGTCTCCAACATAAATTTAGCCTTCTGTGCAAAGAATGACATCATGGGAGCCAATACATGGTGCATTGAGCCCATATACCAAATTTTAACCCATTTGGACATCAATTGCTACCTATGATGGACATTCTACCCAAATTATGACCTAAAGCCTGAATCAGCCCAAAAATCCACTTTTTGATAGCCAAATTCAAGTCCAAGCCTATAGCCATGTTCCATGAGCCTTACACTACCTGCATCAAGTATGAACCAATTCTGATGAAAAAGACATCCTACGCGTAGGATGTCTAGATGGAAATTTTTGGCCAGATTTGCATTGTGAGCACATGCACAGCTTCACAAGTTCCTTTTAAGCTTTAATTTCAATTTTCAAGTCATTTGGATAAGTAAAACTCAGTTTCACAGCTAATATAAAAAAAAAACGCTAACTTCGGACTACTGAGTGCAACAGGATCTATGGCGGCCTCGAAGTCACCGACAAAGAAGAAAAGAATGACCATCAAAGATTATCTGGACGAAGTGGAACCCTTTGTCATTCCATAGGGAACACTAAAGCCCACCAGCACCTGGATACAAGAAGATTTGTTAGAGTCAAACGACCTAAAGATCTACCAGGGAGTGTTCAAAGACAATGATGGCAATGTCATAGAGCTACCAATGCTGCCGAGAGAGCTCAATGAGTTTGTACGAAGCAAGATGGCCGGCTACTTGGAGAAAATTGACCTCCACAACTACTTCGAAGCAATACGAGCAGGAGTGGACATCAAAAGAGTATGGGAGTTTGTAACAAGCATCAAAGAGGATGGAGTGGCCAAGGTAACAGATTTACAAGGCAGACCAGATACAGAGATCATAATCACGGAGCAGGTTGTATCCCATGCACTAGACCTCTCCAATGAGGGAGACAGTGTAACAAAAAGAAGGGATGAAGTCAAGGTGTACAAGGAGAAAAAGGCAAATTACACCTTTGAAGACATTGCCAACCCAAAGGTGGCAATTATGAGCCAGTTGTACAACCAGTACTTCCACATGTGTACTAAGAGGCCACAGAAGTATAGGATACCGCCAGGTGCAATTGCCACAACGTTTACTTGGGCAATGACAAAAGGCACCCCAAAGATAATCAACTATGCGGCATACATACATGACAGCTTAGTAAAGATGGGCAACAAAAAGCCAACGTACATAGTGCCAGGAGAACTGATCACCAAGGTGGTTTATGGGGCACTACACGCTAAAGGAAGGTGGCCTGACCCCCCATCTCAGAATGATTGGGTAAGAGTAAAAGAAGACAAGGAAGATGAGCCGCAAAGGGCACACCAAGTGTGGCTACGAGATTGAAGAGACGGCTGGAGCCAGTTGAAGAGGAGCAACCCGAGCAGAAGAAAGGAAAGAGGGAGTTTGCTCAAGTGCCGGCCAAAGAAACCAGGTCTCAGAAAGCGGCAAGACTCGAGAGGCTGATGGAGAGTTTTCGAGCAGAAAGAGCCCTCAAGGGTGATTTAAACGAACTCTGGAAGCCATCTCTCGAGTCTATGTCCGGATCTTCCAGAAGAGTGCAAAGGGACTGCTTTGAAGATTATATCAAGAATTTCGAGATTCTTGATGCTGCAGCGGAAAACATTCCCCATGTCCCTTTCACAGAGGAGGAAGTAGAGCAGATAAGGCAGAAACTGCTAGATGAACAGGAAAACCAAGAAAGAGAAAGAAAAACAAAACCAGACAGGGACTTAAAGGGCAAAGCTGCAGCTTTACCAGACAGCCCTAAACCCATCCCACAGCCATCACCACCGCCATCACCACCTCCTAGCAGCCCTCCACTAGAAGATAAGGAGGCTGAGGACAAACAAGATGAAAGGCAAGCTGAGAAGCAAGAGCAAGGGCAGGAACCTGAGCCAAAGGAAGAGGTCAAGCCTGAGTCTGAGAAAAAAGGGTTAGATGAGGCCTACTACGCATTTTTGGACCTACTAGCTGCAGGCTATACAAAGGAAGAAGCCGCCACAGTCGCATTCGACTTGGCGAGGACAGAGCATAAAGACAGATGCAAGGCATCCAGCTAGTGGAACTAAAAGAAATTGCTACCGACACGGTAGACCTGCACCCGCCCTCCAATGACTGGGACGTGGTGATGACAAAGCTAGCCGGATTGAGGGCACAATCTATGGCTTCAGAGAAAGAGATGATAACTCTCAAAGCCACTGAAGAAAAGACCAAAATGGAAAGGGATTCTCTGTAGGCACAAAGCCAAGGGCAAAAAGAGAGAGAAGCTGATCTCCAGGCCAGTTTGGCAACGACGCTACAAAACTGCCAAGCAATGGAAGAAGCAAATGTGGCAGTAGCAAAAAGAATACAAGCACTGAAGAAGAGTGTCTACAGCTGAAGAAGAGTGTCTGTAGCTCAGCAAGTCATTGCGAGATGCCAAAAGAGAAAGAGATAATCTGACACTACAGCTGGCCGAAGAATCGAAAGAAGTAGAGGCCATGAGAAACGCCAAGGAAAAAGCAAAGATAGAACAAGAAGTAATTCTGGATGAAGTCCTTGAGCTCAAGGACCAATTAAAAGTCAAAGATCAAACCATCCAGAGGCTGCGAGCATCACCTGCTAGAGTCAAAGCTACGAGCTTGACTCAAATCATTTCCGAGAGTCAACTATATGAAGAGCAAATGCAGGAACTTCAGAAGGATCCGACTCTCGAGAAAAAGCAGAGGTTAATGATGGTTGAAGGTTCTATCGTAATGCAAACAACAATGGAGGAGGGCCAAAAAGCCCTGCAAGAAGAAGTGGAAAGCATAAAGAAAAAGCTCGAGGAGGCGGAAAGAGTAAACGCGGAGCTTAATGACCTCCTAGTGAATATGGGCGGAGAAGCTGAAGCGGAAAAGCAAACACTCCTCAAGAAAATTGAAGAGTTGAAAGGCCAGCAAGGAGGAGAGGCAGAAAGCTCAGGACCTGCCGCCAATGAGGGCATCGACCTCGACAATGTGGCAGATCCTGTGGACACACCCATGCAAGAGGAAAGCATAGCAGGATCCTCTCAAGAGCCACAGGATCTAACACAAGAAGAGGAGGAAAAATTGCGTAAGGCAATAGAGGAAGAGCTAAGAGAAAGCACGAAGGAAGCCTTGGAATGGGAGCAGAGGGTCTTCAAATCTATGACAATTCAGAAGATCGACGCCAGCAATCTCAGGTGCGAGTGGCTTCAACCCTCTCTCCCATATCCATTGCTGAAATATGAGGCAGCTACAATAAACAAACGGATCAGAGAAGAGCCAACGGTACCTCTCTACAATGCAGACACCTCGAAGCCAGAAGGAGTTAAGCTTATAGTGGATTCTCAGCCAAAGTGGAGGAAGGCTTGGCTTACAAAGTACCCACAATACCTAATCCACCTGGTAGAGGCACCTAAAGATATCAGAGACAATCTCAGCTTCTATCCCCTACCAAGGGTTAGGACGTGGAAGGCACAAAAAATTTTGCAAAGAAGCCAACCCACTTGGCTGAACTACCCAAAGCTACCAGGCGTAAAGGCAGGTGAGAGAATAAGTGTCCAATACATGGTGAAAACCCTAACAGGCACCATAAAGTTGTTCACTCGCTCACCTGACCTTACATGCATTATGATGAGGAAGATTTGCAGAACCATCTTAGCAGTGTTCGAGACCTTCAAGCCAGGCCAGGTGACCGACAACATATTCTTCTTCCAAGATACATACAGATGTGCTTATGATCTGTCAGGTCATCCTTCCAAGGAGGTGATACATGCGCTGTATCAAAGAATCATGTTTCTACCATCCTATCACCTCCAGGCTCTTGAAGAAGCATTCTATACGGGGTTCTTCACCATGAATACAAATATCTTTGGCCCAACAATGTTGAACCTAAATGCCAGGTACAAATCACTGCTAAAGATGCGAGAAACGATCAGATGAAGCAGCAGATCAAGGCCATGTCGGGGACGACATGAACAAGGAGGGGGGGGATGTTAGAAGTTGGACACACCCCATGGCATCTAACTACTCGGAGGACTATTATTTTTGTAATTATTCATTCATTGAGGAAAACCCAATCTTTCACCTTGTAAATATTGGGACTTACAGAAGTTTCCAGATTGTATCCCAGTTTTGATAGTTAGATTGAGTAGATGGTTGATTTTGGAACTTTAGGGTTTGAGAAGTTGTAAGGTATATATACCACTTTTTGACCTTAATGAAAGACCTTTTGTCATTTTAAAACAAGTTTGAAGTCTGTGAGTGAGCGTACTGTGTACGAGAGAGAGTGTGTGAGCTTCATCTTGTAGCTACATGTGCTCCGGTGGTCGGAATTGAGTGCGGAGAAGTGCAGTGTGTTGCCCCCGACTAGAGCTACGCGTCGATACCAACATTGCGCGCGTACGGTCCGGATTTGTGAGCTCTTTCTACGAGCTTCATTGGTTGTTTGGGTGAGCATACGTTGTCCGATTTTGCATTGCCGCATATCCACACGTTCACATTGAGTAGAGCTACACATTAGGCGCTTTAGATTTTGGAAACGAAGACCTGCAGATTTCGGCCAGACATCCTACGTGTTTCTGCACTGGGTGTTTTGGGTCAGGATTTTGGTTCATAGACCTTAGGGAGAGTGACCTATTGGTATTAGTAGGGTCTCCTTCAAGTTCTATGGTGTTTCGAGATTGTTTGATGGGTGTTCGGCTCTAGAAAGCATTGTAGGAAGTTTCCTCTCTTGCACTCTTGAAGGCTGTGACTTAGACAATTGGTAGAGACCTCTGTAGGAATTGGTTAGGATCGAGTGTAGGTTGACACCTTATGCTTGCTTCCATGCACCTGCGGGTCGAGCTTTGTCCTTAGCTGACATTACATGTTAGGTGAGTTCTCCTTGTGCTGACGTCCGTCACGGCATATGCTTCCAACATACACATTAACGGGCACCTGGGGAAGAAACAAAACTTCATTATGACCACTTAGACATCATACACATATGATGTCTGAGAGGCCTGATTTTGGGTCAAAAGATACATTTTGGTGACCATTGTAATTAAGAGCAGCTAAGAAGTAAGTAGGCCAAATTCCATTGAACTTGAAGCAATTTGAGGCTTGTAAAAACCAAGAGACAGATCTGGGCAAAGTGAATTCTTGATTTGACTAGATCTAGTACAAAAGGTGTTGAAATTGAACCTTGAAGGTAGCAATGAGTTGCTTTTGTAGTGGAGGACCTCTAGAGCGAATTCCACTTCACTTTGACCAGATAAACATCATACACATATGATGTTTCAGGGGCATTTTTAGAGACCAGAACTGACAAGAGAGCTCACTAGGGTGTTAAGCACCCCAAACAAAGCACATCAAGGAGAGTACATGATTCAAGTTTGAGTCAATTCTGAGAAATTAGACATCATACACGTATAATTTCTAAAGGCCCAATTCAGTGCTCTGATTGAGAATTGGCTGGTCCATAAGTCTTTCCTATGATCCTAGCATTCCATCTCTCTTATCATATTAGATCTTGGAACTCCTATAAGGGTCCTATATTTATATACAGTAGTAAGTGAGAATTATTGATTTGACAAATAATTGCATAGTCAATACTTTGTACACATAGCCAAAACCAGGGATCCTACAAGTTGGTGATCAGTTGGAAGTGCAAGGTACTCTACTAGTTTGAAAAGTGTCTTGGAAGAAACTCATGACAAAAGAGCAGCTGCAAGAAGACTTCTAAGGTAAGAGGTTTGGGCTAATAATTTTCTGTGTGAAGAATTTGATGAGAGATTCAGAAGGTGTATTCAAGAGATCAAAGAGTGGTAGGAGATTAAGTTAGCTTAGTGTTGATAGAAGAGAGTGTAAACCAAGCAAGGATGGATCCCCTAGCACCTCTTTTGAAGGATCATATCACTGGATAGCTAACCAACAACTTGGAGGTTTCTAGTAGCAAGGGACCCTAGGGGGTAGCATCTCTCAAAAACCCTAAAACATACCAAAATACATAGAAATTTTTCTTAAGGGAACGAATGACTATGGAGCCTTGATATATGCTGATATTCAAGGATGTCACTACATTTGTATTGAAGAATAGCTAGCAAGAGGATTAGCAGTAATCATGGTAATCGATGATGGTGATAGGCTTCATGATGAGAAGGAAAAACACTATCTCATTGTCAAAGACCCAAAAAGTTGCAATTGGTATGGAGACAATGTAGCAAAAGGGAATATGGTTAAGGAGACTCGAAAAATACCTCCTAAACTCACTCTTTTTGGACCCATCTACATACATGACCAGAGAGTGGAGAGAATGGCTAAAATTCAGGAAAATATGGGGATCTACAAGCATGAGGAGGGAAGAATCACCACTTACTACCAGTGCATGGAGCCCCATGTAACATTTAATGGTCTAGTAACTTGTGTGTAGTGGAAAATAGCATGAACATAGTGATCATTTCATTAGAATAGCTTCCTAATGAGAATAACAAGAGTGCTTGGGTGGAGAGAGCAACAAAAATCATAACACCGAGTTAGATAGCATAAACAATACTTCAAAAGAGACAAAAATTTAGCAATTGACAATAGTTGAGGATCGGAGTTGCATGGAACAGGTCCCCCCTCCAAAAGGCTTTGTATTATGGTTTCTCCCATCAAGAGAGACATTTTACAATACAATTTCTTGTGTTCCTTCAATACTAGCTAGTGCAATGAAGATGGAAACTTCATGCACTAAGCAAAACACGTATCAAACACAACATCAATTGCCTCACGGTCCCAGAACCAAGACCTCACACACCTTCAAAGATGGTGAGAGCTAGCGGGGTATGAGAGTAGATTAAGAGGAAGAAGGAGTATTCTTACGAGAAAGATGTACATCTCCTCACATAATCACTCATATTAGCATATCTTAGCTTAGTAATTAGCATGGTAGAGGAGATGAGCATGCATTGAAGCTTGGCTCTTGGTTGGATTTGCATCACAAAGCCAAGATTTGTTGGTGTAGGCCTTCCAAGCTTGGAGTAGGTGATAAGCTTTCCTTTAAAACATGAGAAGGAGAGAGAGTCTTATTTACTTCACACATGAGATTGTGTGAGTGTGTGTGTGATAATGCCTTGCAAAAATCAGCCCCCTCTCTCTCTTGGTCGACCCCTCTTGCTATTTGCTCTTGCTAGCATCCTATTGGACCTCCCCACGCTTAGCCAATGGTAATTACGCAGCATAAGTGATAACCTTCTGACATGTGTCCCCTTTCCCCTTTTGTGAGAGATTTAGGCAATTATTTATTCAACTAAACTCTCATTGGACCCCTTTGCCTCCTAGCCAATAGGAATCAGGCAAGCCATTGGGCTGTTGAATGCTCATTGGTCCCCTTGGGAGACTGTCCAATAGTCTTTTAGAGAGCTTAATTCTTATTGGTTCTTTTATTAAGTGTTTTTAAATTAATTAAACTAGATTTACTCTAGCCTAATTCTCATTGGTCCACCTCCAAGGCCATCCAATAGGAATTGGGTACATATTGTGGGCATCTGGGCTAGGGAGCTGACATGTGTCCCTCATTCCCTTTGTGTAAAGGGATCTTGTGTGTGTGTGTGTGTGAGAGTTTCTCTCTCATCCCCTACTTGGAAGGCTCTCCCCCTCCTATGTAGGGATTGAAAAAGACTTTTTGTGACACACACTAAGCATCCAATTTCCATGTTTGGCCTTTGGGCACAACCTTTGAATTTTGGAACCTTAGCATTTTGGAAGGCTTAATGGGCTGAACCTTAGGGTCTTTTTAGCCCATCGTTGCAAATTGCTCTTTTGCAGATGGCCCTCCCTTTGGATCCCTATTTTCCCTCCTTTGGATCCCTAATGTGGTCCGGTCTACTAGCTTAACCAATATTCTAGCTTTTTCTCCCTGGCACTTCCCCAAATTAAATAATCGATTTAACATGAGAAAATCATTTAGAAAAATTAGATATTGATTATTATGACATTACCTCTCTCTTGAAATCATAGTCGTCCTCGACTATGGGGTAGAGAAGATAAAGGATATTCACTAGTCCTTTTTCCTAGCGGGTAGAGGATCCCTATGTTACCCCACAACATCATTCCACAATGGATGACTAGTCAGTTTGGCACTTGAGATCCTAAGGCTGCCGCAAGCATGTCTGCACATTAGTCCTATCATCTTCCTTAGTAGAGTGACAAGCTCTACTTGGTGTTCGGGAGACGTCGTCTCCGCAAACCTGATCTAAGCATGCATACTACTTCATTTTTGTGCACGATAAAGAAAAAGAGAGTCTTATAAGAAAAAAAAAATTGTTCATTTTTAACATTTGTACATTTTCTTACTCTTGGGAAGCATTGTAAGCATTGACAAGGTTTAGGTTATCCTTTAATTGTATTCCTTGAATCCATCTAGCATCTTCAAAAGGATAATTCTTAAACTTAATAAGATATCGTCAGATAGTCTTACCGCCTCTTAGTACCTTGTCTTCATGTCGGAGAATCGACTCGGGCTGCAGCACCTCTTCTTAGTCCTCGATCTCCGGTGGGTCTTCAATAGTTGGTTGTTGAGGTGGCTCTCCTTTGTAAGGCTTTAGTAGGCTCGCATGGAGAGCATTGTGTATGAACCAATGGTTGGGCAACTTGAGTTGATAGGCCATCTCATTGATTGGCCTAAGAATCTAGAAGGGACCATAGTACCTTTTTGCTAACTTAGCATAGTACTTTTGGTGTCCCGTAGGATTCTTGCTTGTCGTGTGCCTTAATCGGGCCTTGGGAAATTTGAGTAAGACCCAATCAAATTCTTTAAAGGCTTGGGCTCTTATGTGCTTGTCAAAAATAGCCTTTTGCCTTTGTTGGTGAGATAGAGATAGCATCCTTAATCTTTTGAAAAGATTCTTGTAGATCTCGGCTATAATCATCTGCAACAAACATCTTCCCATGTACCTTAAGTAGCAAGGGACTCTTTGATCTTCCCTCAATTACCTCAAAAGGTGCTTTTCCCATGGAAGTATGTACAGTGTTATTGTACGCATACTCCACTAAGGGTAAGTACTTCTCCCATTGGGATCTTTGATCTACTTCCTTTACATAGGCTTTTAGTAGATCAAGAATTGTTAGGTTAGTTATTTCACTTTGGCCATCCGTTTGCGGGTGATAGGCCAAAGAGAAGTTTAGCCTTGCTCCTAAATTCTCAAAGAGACCCTTCCAGAAGTTACTGGCAAAGGTTGAAGCAATCCAAGTTGCTTCCCTCTATCAAACTTCATCTTTTTGCATACCACACATTTAGAAACATACTCTTGTATGTTTTCTTTCATGGTAGGCCAATGGAAATATGTTTCAATCCCCTTTAGGGTAGACTGAATTCCTCTATGCCCTGCATAAGGAGGAGCATGAGATTCATACATTACTTTCTCACGTAGTGAGCTAGTAACGCATAGTCTACTGCCGTAGAAGATAACCATCTTGTAAAGTAAATGGTTCCTCTTTCTTCCCTAGTGCAAGGGCTGAAATCACATCTCTAAAATCAATCAATAGCACACTCATCTATCATAGAAGATAGAACATTGTGAGTTGCTATGGAAACCACATTCACTCTCGGTTGTCTTGAGAGCGCATTGGCTACTTGATTATGCTTGCTAGCAATGTGAGCAATATGAAAATGAAATTGCAAAAGGAAATTTGCGCACCTCATTTGTTTGTCGGAGAGCTTGGTCTGCATCATGAAGTACTTAAGACTTTGGTGATCCATTTGCAAAATGAAAGGAGTCCCCAATAAATAGTGCTTCCATGAGTCTAAGGCATGTAGAACTGCAAGGAGTTCCTTTTCATATATGACTAGAGCTTGCTCAACAGGGTCGAGCCTTCGACATTCATAGCCTATGGCGTGCCCTTCTTGAAGCAAAATAGCTCCAAGGCAATCACCACAAGCGTCACATTGGACCTCAAATGGCTTTGAGAGATCCAGTAGTGTAAGCATAGGTTGAGAGATAAGCTTTTCGAAAGCATTGTTCTCCTTGGCAGACCATGTGTACCTAACTTTTTTCTTTGTTAGGTCATGTAATGGTCTTGCTATTAGTGAGAACTTTTCTATGAAGCGTCTATAGTATGCGTACATACCTATAAAGCTTCTTAATTCATGAAGATTCCTTGGTTTAGGCCATCCTTTTATTACCTCTAACTCTGATGGATCCATTTGGATGCCATCTTGAGAGATAATGTGACCTAAATACTGAATCTCTTGGAAGAAAAATCACTTTTCTTTCGATTAACATAAAGTTTATTCTCTCTTAGAACTTGAAATATTACCTGGAGGTGTTTCTTGTGTGTTCGTCTAATGAATTAGAGTAGATGATGATATCATCAAAGGACACTCCAGTAAAGGTTTGGTGAGGCCTGAATAGCTTCTCCATCAAGCGGTTGAATGTGGCTGGTGCATTGGTCAAGCCAAAAGGCATGACAATGTATTCGTAAAGACCAAACATAGTGTGGAATGCGGTCTTCACAATGTCTTAATCAACTATCCTTATTTGATGATAGCCACTTTTTAGTTCAATCCTACTGAAGTAGGTGGACCCTTGTAGCTTATCAAATAGGTCTTCTACCCGTGGAATGGGAAACCTATTCTTGATAGTGATCCTATTTAGTTCTCTATAGTCGACACACATACGATATGTGTCGTCTTTCTTTTGCACTAGTAGCACAGGAGAAAAAAATGGAGATGAGCTAGGCCTAACCATGGCCTTCTCAACTAACTCATGTACTTGCCGCATAATCTCCTCTTGTTGAGCTTGAGAAACTCTATAAGGAGGTTTGTTAGGCGGTGAACTTCCTGGAAGAAGTTCAATTGCATGGTCATCATTGCCTCGTTTAGGAGGTAGCTCACAAGGGATGTCGTCAATAAAGACATCTTGAAACCCCTTGAGAAAATTGGATAACTCTAATTCATTTTAATTTTGTATATTTTCTTTTGCTAAAACATTAGGTTCATTTTGAGAATCTTTAACAAAAATCATGTACACAGAAATAGAGCTCTTTATTGACTTGTTGAAAGCTTGTGTATGTACAATGGGTATAGTGTTACCCATTCCTTAGCATCTATATACATATCTTTTTCCCTAAACTTAAAGGAGATTCTCCTTTCAGGGAATTTAACATTGGTAGCCATGTGACCAAACCATGGTGCCCCTAGGATTACATCCTCATGCTTGAGAGGAGAGATAAAGAAGTCATCTTTGTCCACATAGCTTTGGACATGGGGTGTAAATTTCCCGATTAAGGGAGTGACTGAAGCTTCTTGCCCCTTGAAAGCACCGTCTGTGGGTAGGACATCTCCCATCTCGTAGGTTTGTATGCCTAGCTTGGTGGCCAACTCTATAGATATAAAATTATGAGTAGAACCGGGGTCAAAGAGAATAAAAGCATCATGTTCTCTTACGTTTCCCAAAGCATGGCATAGGGAAGATCCTTTGTGGTGCGTTTCCTCCTCTTGGATTTTGACCATGGTAGCTCTAGGAGGATCATGGCGGTTGTTCTTTTGGGGACAAGCGCGGTACGCATGTCCTTGTTCGTCGTACTTGAAGCACCGATTATTTTTGCGATAACGCTCAAGCTCTTCAGGAGAGAGTTTGTTTTTGCCTTTGTAAACTCCCTTCTCCTTAGCTTTGTTGGAGTTGCCCTTATGAGACTTTGGACATTGTCCTTCCCCTTAGGCTCATTGGAACCCTTGTTTTCAAGGGGCTTAGAATTCCTCTTAGCCCCTATTTGGAAATTGATTCAAGAGGCCACCATAGTATGATGTATTACCGCCGATATGGTGCGTGGCCTTTGGGAGTTGACATACTCCGCCATTTCTTCGGTTAAGCCCGCACAAAATTGCTACTTTTGCTCTCCAAAATCCAACTTTTTCAAGACAGCAGCTTTGAGTTGTAGGTCCCAAAACTTGTCTACATATTTGTGGATGGATTCATAGGGAGAGAGCTTCATTCATAGGGAGAGAGCTTCAAGCTTTTCCATTCGGTGAGTACTTTGTCTTTGGCATCGGTGGCCAAAAACTGCTTCATAATTGAAGTTCTTAAAGCTTTCCATGTTCGTGGAGCTTCACCATTGTCCCGTAGGCTAGATCACCATTGCCTGGCTGACTTTTGAAAGTGCATATCTACATGGTGTAGCTTAGAGGACTCCGTGAAGCCCTCATCTCCGAACGCCGCATCAAATTGTTGGATAAAGGCCAAGACTTTGTCTGTAGCACCAAAAGTGCCATCATAGGTAAGGAAGAGATGCTCTTCCCTCCCTCTTTGAATTTCTTGAGCTTGGACAACCTCTTCCACACGGCATAGGATCTCCTATGGCCTCTTCTTTTTGATGGTTCAAAGGTTGCACCATCACTTTCTTCAGATAATGAAGAATTTAAGGAAGATGGATAAGAGGGTGACCTCTTTCTCGCCTTTTTCTTTCCTTGATCTTCTTTGTCTTCACCATTACTTTCATAAGAGGAAGAGGATGAAGAAGATGGAGAAGAGGGTGTCCTCTTTCTTGCCTTTTTCTTCTCTTGCTTTTAGCCCGCCCTCTTCGTGGAGCCATCTCCGCCGAGGTGGCGGGAGACTCACTTCTTTCTCGTTCCTTTGGTGGAGGCTCTTGAATTCTCCTTTGAGAAGGAGATGCGTCATCAAGTAGCAAATTTTTGAGCCCTTCATAGGGATCCTCTTCTTCTTCTTGAATCGGAGAGAGACCTCTTTTGGAAGTCTCACAAGGAGGCTTCCTAGGTGTTCTCTCGTCATGGTGGGGAGCTTGGAGAATCCCATGAGCACGAAGCTGCCGTTGCACTTCACTTCGGAGGGATGGATTTCCCATGGCTTGTTGAAGCCTAGAAACAAGATAGTTAACAAGCATCGGGGCATCATTAGTAGGTTGCTCATTAGCAAAATCAAAGTTATCAACATTAATTTCACTCTCTTTACTATTGTCAGCCATTCTAACAACTTTTAGGTGTAAACTTTTTAGGTGTACTTTGGCACTTCAAGCCCTAGTTGCTACTCCTCTTTACCCCTTTAGAAAAAGCACTCAAGCTACTATACCCGTGGCTCGAATACCATTAATTGCAAGGAATAGAAGAGAGGGTCATTCAACACCAAAACAACACCGGCTCCTATCAAGCTTCTAATAGCTCAATAGTGGTTAAGCCATAGGCAAGCCCCATAGGACTCCACTATTAAGACCATAGCTCTCGATTGTGATGCCATGTTAACTGCACAAAGGCAGGCGCACTGCAAGGCTGAAAAATCCCTATTCTACTTACTCACATGCAATTAATAGTACCAACCATTTATAGCTAGCTTGAGGACCTCCCTTCTTGAGCAAGAAAAGAGAAACCTTGTGCTCTAATACCAATGTAACATTTAATGGTCTAGTAACTTGTGTGTAGCGGAAAAATAGCATGAACATAGTGAGCATTTCATTAGAATAGCTTCCTAATGAGAATAACATGAGTGCTTGGGTGGAGAGAGCAACAAAAATCATAACACCTAGTTAGATAGCATGAACAATACTTCAAAAGAGAGATAAATTAAGCAATTGACAACAATTGAGGAACGGATTTGCATGGAGCCAGTCCCCCCTCCAAAAGGGCTTGTATTATGGTTTCTCCCATCAAGAGAGACATTTTACAATACAATTTCTTGTGTTCCTTCAATACTAGCTAGTGCAATGAAGATGGAAACTTCATGCACTAAGAAAAACACTTATCAAACACAACATCAATTCCCTCACGGTCCCAGACCCAAGACCTCACACACCTTCAAAGATGGTGAGAGCTAGCGGGGTATGAGAGTAGATTGAGAGGAAGAAGGAGTATTCTTACGAGAAACATGTACATCTACTCACATAATCACTCATATTAGCATAGCTTAGCTTAGTAATTAGCATGGTAGAGGAGATGAGCATGCATTGAAGCTTGGCTCTTGGTTGGATTTGCATCACAAAGCCAAGAGTTGTTGGTGTAGGCCTTCCTTGTCAAAAGCTCGGAGTAGGTGATAAGCTTTCCATTAAAGCTTGAGAAGGAGAGAGAGTCTTCTTTACTTCACACATGAAATTGTGTGATTGTGTCTGTGATAATGCATTAAAAAAAACAGTCCCCCTCTCTCTCTCTTGGTCTACCCCTATTGGACCTCCCCAGGCTTAGCCAATGGTAATTAAGCAGCATAAGTGATAACCTTCTGAAATGTGTCCCCCTTTCCCCTTTTGTGCTCAAGCTTTAGGTAATTATTTAATTCAACTAAACTCTCATTGGACCCCTTTGCCTCCTAGCCAACAGGAATCAGGCAAGCCATTGGTATGCTGAATGCTCATAGGTCCCCTTGGGAGACTGTCCAATAGTCTTTTAGAGAGATTAATTCTTATTGGTTCTTTTATTAAGTGTTTTTAAATTAATTAAACTAGATTTAATGTAGCCTAATTCTCATTGGTCCATCTCCAAGGCCATCCAATAGGAATTGGGTACACCTTGTGGGCATCTGGGCTAGGGAGCTGACATGTGTCCCTCATTCCCTTTGTGTAAAGGGAGCTTGTGTGTGTGTGTGAGTTTCTCTCTCATACCCTAATTGCAAGGCTTGCCCCCTCCTATATAGGGATTGACAAAGACTTTTTGTGACACACACTAAGCATCCAATTTCCCAAGTGTTTGGCCTTTGGGCACAACCTTTGAATTTTGTAACCTTAGCATTTTGGAAGTCTTAATGGGCTGAACCTTAGGGTCTTTTTATCCCATTGTTGCACATTGCTCTTTTGCAGATGGCCCCCCCTTTGGATCCCTATTTTCCCTCCTTTCGATCCCTGTTGTGGCTCGGTCTGCTAGCTTAACCAATATTCTAGCTTTTTCTCCCCTAGAACTTCCCCATATTAAATGATCAGTTTAACATGAGAAAATCATTTAGAAGAATTAGATATTGATTATTGTGACACCCCATGTGAACAAATTAAGCATAGGAAAAGTCATGGACTTGTTTTTGTATGATTCGGTAATTGCTGGAACCCATATTATTTTTGTCGATAAGTACAGACAAGAATACGAGCCAATTCACCCGTATGATGTAGGAAGAGTGGTAACGCTTGAACTGATGGCACATGCTTCAATAGGGAAGCAAAAGCGCATAGAAACCTCAAGCAAGGCTACAAATCCATTTTCAAATGATTATGACACCACAACACAATCAAATAAACAACCATTTCCTAAACCTCAGAACTCACAAACATCACCACTATCATTTCAAGCATGGCTTGAATATGTGTGAGGTAAGAACAGAATGCTGGTCAATGTTCAACAACATCATGAGGCCAAAAATGATTGACAATGGTCATTAAACTTCAGGATGAACTACAAGGACAAAGATAGTTGGTGATGCGACTAAATGAAAGCCCCATCAAGTGTAAAGCTGCCTATCAAACATTTCATGGGACTACAAGGCCGTGTAAAGGAAGTAGATCTTTATACTGTAAATCTTCTATCTTGTATGTGAATTAATGAAGCCTAACAAAGAAAAGGGACTAATAGTACTGAAAATAAAAAAACAGGGAGACAAAAATCAAACTTTAGTCAATCTATCATGATATATGTCTACAGGAGCAACCAAGAGTCAAGCCAAATTTTGGTCATCATAGTGATTCTACATGTGTTTGGTAGCTTGAAAGTGCAAGAGATGCCCATCACTCATTCTCAAGACTGAAATCCAAAAACTTAGCTTGGAAAGCCAAATACAAGTCCAAATCAAGCCAAACTTTGTCAAGCGGTTATGAATAGAGAATACAAGGTAAGGGTTTTTTTTCTAAATAATAATAATAATAAAATCTCAACCCCTAGCCAAAGATGCAATTTTTTCAAATATGAAGCCATGATAACCATCTACATACCCTGTACATCATGTATATGAGTTTTGGGGACAAATGGACAATGATAGCTCATGATGTCGGATAAATCTCTTTTGAGGCAAGCTACTAACTTGGAGAATTAACTGGGGTTTGTCAAGCTTTAATTAAATCATGTATCAAGTAGAAGTAGTATAATGATTTACATAGCACACAAAAGCTAACAAGTGGCAAATGCAACTTTGATCACCTTGATGCAGGTACAAAGGAGTCACCACCAAGGACAAAGAGCAGACACAAATGGTAGACAAACCAACCTTCACACAATTACATATCTTGTCCTTGATGAGGCAAATTGAAAATACTGGACATGGGTTTTGAATCTCAAATTTAAAAAAATTATCTCCCATATTTGGCTTGACAGAAAGACTTTGTATTAAAGTACAACTTGGCCTAACAAAGTGGAAGGCCAGACAATTTCTACAGAATCCTTATAAAGTTGTCATTGGTTCACATGATTTGAAAGACAATCATTCAATTCTATAGATTGTAGAAGTTGTTTTTGAGAATGAGAAATACTAAAAATTGATAGATTTACTGGAGCAAGTGATGCCATGATGGAGCTTTATCTATCTAGGGTGATAAGAGTCAAGATGAACAAGATTGGGTTCTTTTTGAATTTAGATATGGCAAAAGCCCTATGATGACAGCAATAGATGTTGCAGCTCGGGGCTTGTATTTGAAGGTCATAAAGCTCGTCGTCAATTATGATTTTCATGGATCATAGTTCTTGTTGTGGTTTGACAAAAGTACAAGCCGTGGAGCACAAGAAAGAAAAATGACAACAAAGACCGTACCGACATTGACAATTAGGTTATGTCAAGGACGGCATGAATTTGAAGGGGGAAGTGTTGACCCAAGGATCAACAATATGACATAGCTCAATTTCCATACCAAAGTCTTATTTTTTGGGAGTTATTAAATGATGCGGATTATGGTTAAAAACATCAATTGTAATGAGTAGCTAGTCTAGTTGCAGAAGCCACGGTGCAATGGCATTTCCAGATTGTAAATACACAACCATTTTACCCCTTGCACTCTATTTTTGGTTTAGCTTATGGTAGCCTTAGTATATAAGGTACCTAGGTCATTTTGTAAGGATAACTTTATCATAATCTAAGTTTTAAGCTAAGTGTTGTATGTGTGGGATGGTCTCAGCCTGACAAGCTATAGAGATTGCCTCCATGCACCTATTGTGTCATCAATGTCCTCAATTGACATTATGATGATCTAGGTGGTATTGCATGCACTTTATAGGTGGTGTGATTCGCTCCCGCAACAATTACAAAGAGTCAAGTGAATACAGGGCTAGTTCAGCTTACTATCCACCCAAAGAGCCGAAAGCACTAGAACCTTGGAGCATGATTGGGAATGTTGGACCACAAATCACAACTCAAGTTGCAGGAGAAGGTAGATACAATTTGGATGAATGCACATTGTTGTTCATAGACAATGGTGGGCTAGTAGGACAAAGACCTTCCTATCAATAGAGAGTGGCTCCAGGAGTGCCACGCCAACCCTTAGGACCATGCTACAAGTGTGGTAGTGACCACCTTATGAAAGATTGTCCTCACACGGATATCATTAGAGTGAATGTATACTGTCTAAATTGCGGCATTACTCATTTGATCAGTGACTATCCAAAAAACTCAAATAAAAGGGTGGAGACAACATTAAATATGATGAAGGTGATGGTGTCACGGTTCTAAAAATGAAACAATGACACCTATACAGGTTGTCAGAAGAGCATAATCTCAAAAGGAAGGGGAAGAGGAACCCAAAACAGATGCGCCTAGTTATGAATGAAAACAATCAACAAAACACTTGGAAGGATAGGAAGGCATGCATGAAAGCTAGGAGGGAACATGAACAAGCAGCCCTAGCGGAGGAGTTAAAGAAAATCATGGACGTGTTAGAGAGATTATAAAATCAAACTAATCATAAGTTGGAAATTCTAGAGACCAGAGAACCTAATGAGACCAAAGAGTGCAAGTTTGAGGGGATCTATACTAGTGAAAATGTGAATGAACCTCTAGAGGCACTTATGAAAGCCTATGAAGCGCCGTTTAAAATTAATCAAAACAAAAAACAAAAACAAAAACAAAAATGGATGATGTATCCCTACATTGAGTTGGAAAACCAAAGGTTGGAGATGTGTCAAAAATTGATTCAAATCTCCCAAGATTTGCTAGAGCCACTAGCAAGCAAGCCAAAGAGTTGGATAGAAGTTCCAGCTCCAACACCGATAATTCCACTGAGGCATGAAATCGAAGGAACAATCAAGAGTCCCATACCTGAATTAGAAAGCCAAGGATAATGATGAATACCATACATCAAGCATATGAGGGAATGCATCCTATGATACCAGAGGCCTACAAAGAGGATGATGGCTTATATTAGCTTTGGAGACAGATACAAGAAGCAAACTAGGCGAACGGGTTGAGCTAGAGAGTTAACCAAACCAATAAGGGGAGGGAGGTCTTCTTTTCACCTATTGAGGAGTTCGAGGCAAGATCTCCAAAAAATATGGATATTTTCTCATATTGGGAGGATAGAGGATCAGTACAATCTTTAGAGAGTCAACCCCAATCTTTGAGAACCTTACCCTCATACATGGAAGAGTATGAAGCCAAGTCTGATGTGAAGGCGGTGCCATCACAAAGACTCTCATCAAGAAAGGTTATGGACTTTAAAGGATTGATAGACATATTGTCTATGCATGTGACTTGCACTATTACATTAGCAGAGCTTCTTTGAATAAGACAAACATGTGGGCGACTATTGGAAAATGCTTAAAGAAGTTTGGGGTAAAAGATCCAACATCTGAGATACAAGAAGGAATCCAAGAACTAGAAAAACCACAATTGAACACAAGACATGTACCATTGGAGAGTATTGTGAGGGTAAAGATGGAAATACTACACTTCTAGTAGAATTCCACGGTGTGAAAACCATGGCAATTCTTGACAGCAGAGCTGATGTAGCCATTGCAACCAAAGAGATACTGGAAAAATGGGGAAAGTCTGCCTTGAGGGCTACCAGAAGAAATTGCAACTAGCAGATGGGTATAAAGGAGAAACCCCTATGGATTTTAGAGAAAGTGATTGTTATTTCTTGCAGCATTGAGTATGAGCATACCTTTGCTACAATGGATTTTGGCAAGAGGAACAAATACGACATAATACTTGGATGGTCATTCATGAGACAATTGAAGATGGTTCAAGATTGGGGGATATGGTCATAATTACTTCCGACACATGGAAACAGTGACGCACATAAACCTTAAAGCACTAGTTACAAAGGTGTGAGCTGGACCCCAATTGAGGAGTTTGATTCAGCTATATTAGCAGTATTGGCGCTTCCAGCTTGGTTAGGCAAGCCGAAGGAGCTATGGATGTGCAAAGCCTCCCATTGCAAAATCATGAAACTAGAAGAGCGTAGTCTAGATAGGGCGCTTGAAGATAAGGAATACATTCCTGAACCCTTCTCCAAAGAAGCTCTCAAGCCTTTGGAATGGACTCATATTCTAGCAATCCTAGATGCGTGTGTGTTGTTCTGGATGGCCCCACAACAAAAATTTTGTGACAAGGATGGATATGATGTGGTTCCATACTATATGGTCAATACAATAAATGAGAATGATGAGAAATAATCTAGGAAAAACCCGGAGATGATCAATTGGTGAGTGCAAAAGAAGAGGAGCCTTTTATGACTCCCCAAAGAATTTTGAGAGAGTAGATGACGCAGATGATGAATGCTCTAACAACCCAAGTGAACAGAAAGAAACAATAGCAGATGTCTGGTTTTATGATTTTTCAAATAAAAAACCTAGATGTTAAGAGCACTACAAGAAAAAGAGAGCTGAAAACAAATCAAGAGAGAACCCTATGCCTAGAATAAGGAGCAAAGCATAGTTTTTTATGCTTGTAAAGGCTGAAGATTGTGTCAAGGACAAGATATTTGGAAGGTTCTCTAAAGATCAAGATCTAAAAACAAAAGAGAGCATACGAGACCTAAGAAAAAAACAAAAATTCAGAATTTGAAACAAAATCCAAACAAACAAAAGAAACATGATTAAACGAGTTTGGAGAACCATAATGGACCAAGGTGGAGAGGAAGAAGAAGTACCAAGAGCTTAAAAAAACTCTTAGGAAAGTATGGAAAGAGGAAGTAGAAAGTGGAGAAGGAGAAGACGAGAAAATTGTGGACAAAGTGAGTGTGTCATCCCACTACAGAAGGTTCACTATGCAACATCGGAAGGTAGTGATGATGCAACCTCTACAAGAGCAAAAGGACAAGAGCCTTATGATGGGCCTGAGCATGCAAAGAAGATAGACTTGGCAGGACCCGGAGATGAGCCACGACCTGGATACATAGCAACATATCTAAATCTGAAAGAGGAGGAGAAGCTCATAAGTCTTCTCAAGGAGTACAAGAACGTGTTTTCCTGGTCATATAAGGACCTGAAGGGAGTAGATCCTACAATATTCCAACACATAATCCCTTTAAAACCCGATGCAAAGCTTAGAAGACAGAGACCTTACACATACAATGATGTGTTAGCTAAGCGCATCAAGAAGGAGATTGATAAATTAAAGGAGATTGAGTTTATCTACGAGATAGAACACACCAGCTAGGTATCTCCCATTGGGGTAGTGCCTAAGAAGAATGGTAAACTAAAAATGTGTGTGAATATAAAGAAGGTTAATGCCACCACAATAAGGGATAATTATCCCTTACCTATTATTGACCATGTCCTAGAATGAGTGGCAGGTGTAAGCGGGAAAATTCCTTCTTAGATGGGTTCTTAGGATATAACCAACTCGCATTTCTCTTGAAGATCAATACAAGACAACATTTGCCATAGAATGGGGTATATACTTGTATAGGGTGATGCCTTTTTGGCTTGACCAATGACCCAACAACCTTTTAGAGATTAATGGCACATGCCTTTAAAGAATACCTGAGGATATTCTTGGAAATCTTCATGGATAACTTATGTGTGCATTCTCTCTTGAGAGATGAACATACAGAGTAACTCAACAAAAAATTACTCAAAAAGTGCAGGACTTATAGGATATGTCTTAACCTAGAAAAGTGTGTATTTATGGTTAGACAAGGTAGAATCACCTAGGAAATATTGTCTTGGAGAACGTAATATCTACCAATTTAGACAAGATAAAAGTAATTTTAGAGATGCCTAGACCAAACAATGCAATCAGGTACAATGCTTCATGAGACACTTTGGTTACTACAAGAGGTTTATACACATGTATGCAGTTGTTGCTCAGCCCCTATATAGACTTATAGTAGCCTTTGTGTGGACAAATGAGCGTGAAAAATCATTTGAAAAATTGAAGAAAGCACTTATATCCACTCCAATATTGAAAGCACCAGATTGGGAGACGATCTTCATGTTCATATTGATGCTTTGACATTTTCTATTGGATGCATCTTGGCTCAACCAAGAGAAGGAAATATGGATTTCCCAGTCTGTTATGCAAGAAAGCATCTTAACAATGCTGAAAAGTACTACAAAACCATGGATTGAGAGGGACTTGGGATGATAAACGCTGTGAAGAAATTCCGGCATTATCTCCTTGCAAACAAGCTCATGTTTTTCACCGATCATCAAGCCCTCTTATACCTTGTAAACAAACTGTGCAATATTGAACAAATTGTACAATGGTTTATTGTATTGCTAGAGTTTGATTTTATTGTTGAGGTTAAGAATGAAGAAGGGGTATGAGAAATTCACCTTTCAGATTGCCAAACAAAGAAGCTCCAGAAGGGGTAGACGATGACATCCCTGCTGACACATATTATTTCAACTTGAAATGATACCAAAATGGTCTTAGGAGATAGCCAACCTACTATCCTATGGAGGTGAATTTGATAGAATGGGGAAGGATCTTAAAAAACAAACGGTTTGTCAATCAAGGTATTTCCAATTACTTGGTGGACATTTGTATCACTGAAGCTCAGCCAACATTTAATGATTATGCATAATTTTGGAGGAGTACAATTACTATCTTTTGGAAGCACATGTTCAGGACTTAGTATTTCATTACTAGCAAAAGAAAACATACCAACACTTGAAACATTTAGGAGTTTTTTGGCCAACTATGTGCATTGATGCTCATATGCACATCACTAACTATGCAACCTTTAGGTCTAAACCACCAGTAGCACATACTACACTATTTCAGGTAACAATTGCACCAAAATGGAGCCAATATATAATTGACTACTCGACAACAAGGAAGTTTCTTGAAAATACCTATAGAGCATGGCAAACGGCCATAGAAATAGAGGTTTGAGACATTGCACTTATTGAAAATAAACTTTACAAGAGAAGAAAGGACAATCAGCTCAAGATATGTACAATTAGAGGCATGCATTTTCCAATCCTAGAGCAAGGACATTAAGGCGGTCTGGGGCGGGCAACAAGAAGAGCGGCCTCTAAACACCCTTCGAGGCTCCCGTGCTGCTTAATTGGGGCTGGGGCAAGCACAATCAGATACAACAACAACCCACAGCCAGAAACCAAACAAGAAAAGGGGCACCACCTAGTTGTAGATGCGAACTAGGACGCACGTGATATCTCCTTGTACTCAAACGCACAAAGAGAGGGGAATGCAAGATAGCCACACACACCAAACACAAACATTCACCACGCCAGAGAGAGGTGGAGAGCACAAATCAACTTGAGCAACTCAATCTTAGCCTTAAAGACTAGATGCACACAAAGCTTGATGAGAAATAGAGAGACAACACAAAACTTGACCTTGTTGCCAATAAACAAATTGTCTTAGGGTCACGGGAGCCCTCTCACCGAGCACCCTCTTACAATTGACCTTTTAGGCAAACAATTCAACAAGCCTTCAAACCACCAAGCATGAAATGGCACAACAAACTTCAAGGACAATATACCTTCAACCACCTGATGAGCCAACTTATCAAGTCAATTTGGAGAGAAGAGTCGTAGTTGCAGCATACAATTGCACCCAAAACTATGAATCTTATTTATGGACAAGAGTAGGCTACAAGTGTGATTGCAGAGTATAGTATCACTCCACTCCTCTAGATGGCATAACTAACTTCAAGCTTCTCCATGCACCTATGGGTAGTGATGAAATAGAGCACTCACAATGCACACACTCTACACAACTAGGCTTGAAGAGTGGTGTGTTCTGTGTTGAGAATGGTGTGGTGTAGTGTGATCATGTGTTCATTTACAAGGGAGAGAAGGGCTCTATTTATAGGTTTTAGAAGCCCCGATTAGGATTAAGCCTAATCAAGTTTATTTGAAGGAATAAAAGATTATGCATTTTTTTTTATTTTTTATTTTAATGAGGGTGGGTCTCTCTTGTCCTTTGAGTCACATGGATTATTTTTTTAATGAGGGTGGGTCTCTCTTGTCCTTTGAGTCACATGGATGTGGGCTCAAGGGAAGAGAATTATTGAGGATGATAGGAGAGAGGATTGAGTGAATAATTTGGGAGTGCCTACTCTAGTAGAGGGTGCATTTTACAATAAGGTTAGTGGTTAGTAATTATCACTAAAAAATATTTACAAAATCATTCACCAAATGGTGAGATATATGATGAAAAAAGTTAGAGAAGGGATGAGCTTGTAAAGAGAGGTTGAAGCTTTGGAGAAGTTGACATTCACCTCTTTACAGCACCGGTAGAAGAAGCGGTCAGCATGGCGAAGTAGCGCGTGTCGATGAAGCTATGTTATCTTCAAACCTTGGAAAATTCATGATAAAGCCTTCATTTGTAGAGGTTAACCTTGGATTTTTGTTGATTTTTTGAAGTTCTTTACAAAGATGAATAGAGTATGGTAATATGGACATATATGTAGAGAGAAAGGGGGACACATAGGGTGTAGAAATGGAGGATGAAGGCTATGGAGGTGTGAGAGATGTGGCAATGGTGAAGAGGGTGAATTAGGACATAGGAGTTGCAGGTTTGGGAGTGGGAAGGAGAGGGAGGAGTGTGTGTGAAAGAGGAAAATGATAAAGTGGAAGAGGGAGTGTGGCTGCATAGCATGGGCAAACTTTTGTTTGTATCACCTTTTCAAATTCGGGGAGCATGTGATCTTTAAAAATTCAGCAAAACCGACTGTTTTTTCCACTGCACAAAGTCCTTGTGAGGTCTTTCTTTGGATGATTCTTTTGAATACCTCCAAGAGTGAGCTCCCCATGGTGCATGCATGCATTCCACATACCCTTGACCTTATTTGGTAGGTCTATAATTGAAGATATTGTTGAGATCATGATATAAATGAATAGTACAACTACGAAAATCAAATATTGAGGGGTCTAAAAAAATATATACATGTCAAATATAAATAATATAGGTGGAAAAAATATAAAGGGGTCAAAATAAATCTCTCTCATTATAAGTCTACCATAAAAAGATGAATATTTTTGGTGTTCTAATTTATGAGAGTAAAAGAGAATAGATGTAGGAAGGAAATAATCACAATAGTGAAAAAATATACACATAAATAAAAGTAGTTTTTTTGGATTTTTGTTGGGATGGAGTTACACCAAAAATAAGAGAAGCTTGCATGAAATTATTTTTATATGGAATAAAGAGTATGCAAAATGGTAAGAAAAAATATGATAATGGTGAGTCAATGTACATAGCATAAATAACACACCATAGGTAGAAATATTTAAATAAATACCAAAATAATTATGAAAAATCCTTTTATTTAGGCCCTATATACAATGAAATATTTACACACAAATGGGCCATAATATACTTATATTTTTTATTTTTATATATTTTTTTGGCTCAACTAGCCCAGTGACTAGCTAGCTGAGGGTTTTTAAGAAGATATAGGAAAAGTCCCCTAACTCACACACACCTATATACAGTGAATTGGTAGGGATAGCCACAGTGTTTGGATGATTTTGGTAGGGTGGGTTAACTCACTATGGCAATTACGAAGAGCCGAAAAACTGCTATCATTAGCCCTCCCCCAGGATGATGGTATATTCGTGTACCATCATAGAGCATCTTTTCCAAAGAGAGTGCTTCAGAGTCCTTGACGAGATCTTCATTGTTTGGCCCCTCATAATTTTTGTTTGAGCTACACTCATGCTTCACGGAACAATACCTACATGAGATAGCTGCCTTTTGACAGATCTTTGGTAGATCCTTTGGTAGAAGGCGACTCAAATAAGGCTTCAAGCGATACCGGTTTACCTTCCTGGAGTGCTCTTTTCCATTCAAGTCCATAAGTTGATAGTAACTTGAATTGAAAGCCTTAATAACTATGTATGGCCCTTGCCATCTAGTTTCAAATTTGGCATCAAAATGATTGTTGAGTCGATTGTCATACCTTAGCACAAGATCTCCTTCATTGATGCCTTTGTCCTTTAGTTTCTTGTCAAGCTTCTCCTTCGCCTGCGTAGCTTTCCTCTTGTAGCACTCGTATGCTGCTTCTCTTTTCTACTCAAGCTCAGCTAAGGTAAGAAGTCGATCCATCCATGCTTCTTGATCATCTTGTGCTGCTTTCCATGAAGTCGTATTGTTGGGATGTTGAGCTCAATTGGTTGTAAAGCCTCTTGACCATAGACCAAGTGAAATGGTTTAAACTCCGTGGCTTCCCTATATGTGGTTCGATATGCCCACAAGGCACCATCCAAGAAGTCATCCCACAACTTTTTCTTGTTTCTCACCATCTTTCTAATGATGCCTACAATGACACCATTAGCTTTTTCTACCAGACCATTGGATTGGGGATAGTAGAGTGTACTATGACGATGTAGAATGTGAAGTTCTTCACAGACCTCTGTGAGCAAGCCCTTTCTAAACCCTAGACCATTATCAAAAACAATCTCCAAAGGTGTGCCAAATCTACAACAAATATGAGTGTAGACAAATTTTCTCACTGTCCTCTCATTTACCTTTGCCACACTTTGTGCTTCTACCCATCTCGTCATGTAGTCTATGGCCACCAAGATATACGATTTCCCATTTTTAGTCCTAGGCAATGGACCCATAGCATCAATGCCCCATTTTTCAAATGGACCATTTGCAAGGACTAACTGACGTGGACCATGTAACAGACGCTTATTTCCATTAATTTGACAATTGTGACAGCTTTTACACCAATGTTGAGCATCAATGTGCAAGCTTGGCCAAACATATCCGGCAAGAAAAATATTTTTTGCAGTGAGTTCCTGTGCAAAATGACCACCACACGCTTCCTCATGCAAACCTTTTAGGATGGCTGGGATTTCCTCAATAGTTGGTACTCTTTTGCACACTTGATCCTTCCCTCTTTGATAGAGGGATCCTTCTAGGAAGAGATACGTGCTTGCCTTCTTCATGAGTTTCCTCTTCTGAGCCTTCGTGAAGTCTTGTGGAAACTCACCCTCCAAAATGTAGCTAATAATGGGAGCCAATGACTCCAATCCTTGGTATCTCGATTTCTTGACAGTTGCTGCCACCATGATGACCTGCACTTCTTTCTCAACGCATGTAACTGCTTGTTGTGCAAGTAAATTGGCATCTTCATTTTGTTTCCTAGGAATATGATATAGTTGCACTTCTTCAAACTGATTAAACATCCTATAAATGGCATGAACTTTTTTCCTTAAGCTTTCATTCTTGCATGCCCAAATGCCTAAAATTTGCTTCACAATGAGAAGTGCATCCCCTTTTACCATGAGACATTGTATACCTTGGCCAATGCATATCTTTAAACCATGAAGTAGTGTGTCGTATTCTGCTTCATTGTTGCTAGTTGAACCTGGTAGATTGACCTTCTCTTTCATGACCACCTCTCCACTCGGGTTGAGCAATACTAGCCCTCCCCCTGATTTTCCTGTGACTCGTCGAAAAGCCCCATCAAAGAACAAGGTAAAAGCATTAGGAATACTTTTAGGTAGTGGAAATGGTAGGGTCTTTACTTCAGGCACCTTAATCTCCTTCTCATGTACCTTATAAGTGAGAATCCCTACCAATTGTGCACGCACACTATCTTCTACCTTGATAGAGTATTGAAACTCTTGCAATTCCATAATCCACTTCGAGATCCTAGTACTAAGATTCGTTTGAGATGACACCCAAGGGAACAAATTTTCTGCAGTGAGAATTACAAAAGGTTTTGGTAGCAAGTAGGATCTAAACTTTCTCACTGTAAACATGAGAGAAAGCATCATGAGTTCTGCCTCCGTGTAGCCTCTCTCCAAAGCATTCATGACCCTACTAGCAAAGTAGATGGGTGGCATCCTGGTACTGTGGGGATCTTGTTGTAATAAAACTGCACCAATTGTTTCCTTCCCAGCACTAGAGCTAACAAAGAATGTGTACTCCCAACAAGGAGGCATGAGTGTTGGTAGCTCTGACAAAATGACTTTAATGTTACAAAAGTACTCTTCAAGCTCATAAGACCATGCAAATTCTACTTGTTGTGTCAACTTTTGCAAAGGATGAAGCAACTCCGAAGCTAAGTGAATAAAGCGTGACATATACTTCACCTTTTGAATGAATGAGATGACCTCTTTGAGATTCTTGGGTGATGGGAGCTCAATAAGAGTCTTTGCCTTTGAAGGATCCACCTCAATGCCTTTATAGGAAACCTTGTGACCAAGCAAGATCGCTTCATCCTCACCTATGTGACACTTGTCGGGGTTGAGTTGACCTCCCATGTCATAGAGCTTCTTTAAACCTTCTTCTACCCTTTGTAGATGCAATGATTTTGAGCTATAAATGCAGAAATCATCAATGAACACCCTAATTGACTTTCCAAAGAATGCTTGAAACACCATGTTCATGAAACATTGGAATGTTGCAGGAGCATTTGTCAGACCAAATGGCATGACTCTAAAAGCATAACAACCCCAAGGAGTGATGAAGGTTGTTTTTAACTGATCTTCCAATGCGATACCTATTTGAAAGTAACATGAGTAGCCATCACACACAGTGTAATTCTCATGACCAGCTACCTCATTTAGTATCTCATCCTGAAATGGGAGGGGAAAGTGATCTCTTTTTGTTGCCTCATTGAGCGGACGGTAATCCACACACACCCTCCACTTCCCGTTTTTCTTGGGAGTGGAAACAACGGGAGAGACCCACTCTGAATTCTCCACTAGATAAATGAAACCTGCTGCTAGAAGCTTTCTTACCTCCTTGAGTAGAGCCTGCTCCTTGATGACTCCTAGCCTTCGTAGCTTTTGAGCTTTAGGTTTGGCCTCTGGCTTTAGCTCAATTTTGTGTTGAACAGCATCTACTCCACGCACATCGGTGTAGTCTTTAGCAAAAAGCCTAGGAAATTTCCTTAGCACACATTTGAACTCCTCTCTTTCGTCCTTTGTAAGTGTTGTAGACAACATACCTTCTAACATTCCTTCATCTTGCACATTTTGGTTCTCTTGGGAACCTACCTCTTCCAAACCTGGGCAAGAGGTCTCTTGGTTGTTTGGATTAAAACTTACCCCCATGACTTCGATGGAAGACTCCTCTTCGGTAATGCTGCCGCTACTTTCTCCTTCTGAAGTGCTATCGGTCCAGCCTTCCTCCATCTCACTTTGAGATGATTCTTCATGGAGCTCCTCTTGGCATTTCTCCTTCATGTCAAAGACAACCTTCTTATGATTGTCATTCCTGCAAATTAGCTTTCCACTCTCCCAATCCTGCAAAGCTCGCATTTTCATTAGCCATGGTCTCCCTAGGATAAATGGGTAACCATTTCCTTTGGTAGACATAACATAAAAATCCACCACCTTCTTAATGCCAAAGGCCTCTACAAAAACATTTTTACAAATGCCTACACACCTAGCTTTGCTATTGTTTGCCATCTTGACTTTAATTTCAAGTGTCTCATGGATGTGCATGCCTAGTTTTTGCATGAGTCCCTCTGTCATGATGCAAATTTGTGCACCCCCATCCACTAGACCTTTCCTAACCAATCTTCCTTTGATGTACCAATCTAGCACAGGTGTAATATCCTCATTCATTTCAGCATGTGCAATTTTTACAAAAGGCACACTCTCTTTTACCTTTCTCCTAGTGCTAACTATCTTTGTTAAATCCCTCCTAACTTGTGGGCATAATGCAAGAAACTGAGGCCATGAGATATCAGGACCTTACCTCTCATGTCTTCCAATAGGTTGTATGGAGCCATACCATGTCCAAGAGGGAAGTCTTGGAGATTGATACGACGTCGAGTCCTCTTAGTTTCCTTGGTCTCCTTTGCCTTCTTTTCTCGTCCATGATCACTTTGTGATGTGACACCTTCTTTCTCCTTCCCTTTTCCACGGCCACGCTTAATGCCATTTCCTTCCATGTCAACCTCTTTTGAATTTGTCACCTCTACCACATGCACATTTGGGTATGGCAAAGGTGGAACTCCTTCCACTCCTTGTGGAGGTGGTCTTGCTCCATTTGGCCTTTGTAGATGTCGTGGTTGCTGACCAGTTTGTTCACCTGCATTCATCACTGGTTAATTCAAGTTAGGTCTCCCTGGCTCCCCACAGGGCCATGGACAATTATACATCCCATGTCCAGACTCTCCGCAATTCCAACATTGTAAGACTCTCCTAGGTCGTGGATCTCCCTCTTCAGACTTCCTTGCTTGTCCTTTTGGACCTACAGCTTGTGCAAGGTGAATTGACAAGCTGCTTAAAGATTCATTTAACTTTTCAATCACTTCCGCCATTACCTCAGGAAGCTCCCTAGATGTTGATGCTTGTGACTTACCTTTGGGTCTAAGACCTTCTATTGGAACCTCCCCCTTTAAGCACTTGAGTTTCCTATATTTCTCAGCAGCCCTAGTTTCAGCTGCTTCAAAGGTAGCAGGTGCACCGGCCTCAACTTTTATCTTAAGGTCAGGAAAGAGTCCGGCTATGAACCTCTCCTTCTTTAGGAACTCTGCACCATCACTAGGGTTAGCAACATTTCTCACCCATACAGCCCAAAGACGTAGAAACTCTTGCTTGTACAAGTAGTAGTCATCTAAGTCTTTTTGCTTATGAGAAACAATGTCTTGCCATAGCTTTTGAGTGTTTTGGGGATCAAAGAAGTGTCTCTTGAAATGATTCACAACTTTTGTGTAATTCCCTTTAACTTCCTCAGGAAAAGAGTCAAACCAAGTGCTAGCATCTTTCCTAAGGACCACCTCAAAAATCTCTACACGTTCTTGATCAGTTACTATCCTCTTGATACGACAAGACATCTTGAAATTTGCTAAAAATAATTCTGCATCCTCTCCAGGCTCTCCAAAGAAAAGAGGATATCTGGACATTTGGTGTTGGGCCTCCATTGAATCGGTTTCAAAGTGACAACACGTTTTTTTTTTTCTTTCTTAAAAAATTTACACAATAATGTTTTCTAAATTGCAATCTATTCTACAACAAAATAAAAATATTCACATCAAATGACCTATGATAATCAATAAGAGGCAGGATGACAGGGTTTGGTGATGCGAGAATTTCTCCTACTCTTTGGGCACCAAACATGAACACCATACGATGTTGCAAATGGATTTTTCTACTAATTGCAATGTTTATTCTAATGTGTGGAGTGAAATGAAAGGGGAAAACCTCTATTCTTGGGCCATTATCCATGGTCTATGCATGACCTAATTATTAAAACAAAACAAAAATATAGACATCCAAACTAAGGTTGTACCTAATGAGAGGCAAAATAAAAGGATTTATTGGGGCGTTTATCTCTGCCAACCTAAGAGAACCTAAAATTCTACGAATTACACATTGAAATTGCAACTTAGTACTAACAATTATGTGTACCTTTTGCCTTGCAATGGGAATGAAGGGATCATACAAATTCTAGTGATTTATGCAAGCTACTTGATTATGTTAAAGGTTGAACCTTCACAAAAATACACAAGCCATCCTCAGTGGGGGCACCAATTTGAGGCGGTCCGGGGCGGGCAACAAGAAGAGCGGCCTCTAAACACCCTTCGAGGCTCCCGTGCTGCTCAATTGGGGCTGGGGCAAGCACAATCAGAGACAACAACAACCCACAGCCAGAAACCAAACAAGAAAAGGGGCACCACCTACTTGTAGATGCGAACTAGGACGCATGTGATATCTCCTTGTACTCAAACGCACAAAGAGAGGGGAATGCAAGATAGCCACACACACCAAACACAAACATTCACCACGCCAGAGAGAGGTGAAGAGCACAAATCAACTTGAGAAACTCAGTCTTAGCCTTAAAGACTAGATGCACACAAAGCTTGATGAGAAATAGAGAGACAACACAAAACTTGACCTTGTTGCCAATAAACAAATTGTCTTAGGGTCACGGGAGCCCTCTCACCGAGCACCCTCTTACAATTGACCTTTTAGGCAAACAATTCAACAAGCCCTCAAACCACCAAGCATGAAATGGCACAACAAACTTCAAGGACAATATACCTTCAACCACCTGATGAGCCAACTTATAAAGTCAATTTGGAGAGAAGAGTCGTACTTGCAACATACAATTGCACCCAAAACTATGAATCTTATTTATGGACAAGAGTAGGCTACAAGTGTGATTGCAGAGTATAGTATCACTCCACTCCTCTAGATGGCATAACTAACTTCAAGCTTCTCCATGCACCTATGGGTAGTGATGAAATAGAGCACTCACAATGCACACACTCTACACAGCTAGGCTTGAAGAGTGGTGTGTTATGTGTTGAGAATGGTGTGGTGTAGTGTGATCATGTGTTCATTTACAAGGGAGAGGAGGGCTCTATTTATAGGTTTTAGAAGCCCCGATTAGGATTAAGCCTAATCAAGTTTATTTGAAGGAATAAAAGATTATGCATTTTGTTTATTTTTTATTTTTAATGAGGGTGGGTCTCTCTTGTCCTTTGAGTCACATGGATGTGGGCTCAAGGGAAGAGAATTATTGAGGATGATAGAAGAGAGGATTGAGTGAATAATTTGGGAGTGCCTACTCTAATAGAGGATGCATTTTACAATAAGGTTAGTGGTTAGTAGTTAGTATTTATCACTAAAAAATATTTACAAAATCATTCACCAAATGGTGAGATATATGATGAAAAAAGTTAGAGAAGAGATGAGCTTGTAAAGAGAGGTTGAAGCTTTGGAGAAGTTGACATTCACCTCTTTACAACACCGGTAGAAGAAGCGGTCAGCATGGCGAAGTAGCGCGTGTTGATGAAGCTATGTTATCTTCAAACCTTGGAAAATTCATGATAAAGCCTTCATTTGCAGAGGTTAACCTTGGATTTTTTGCTAATTTTTTGAAGTTCTTTACAAAGATGAATAGAGTATGGTAATATGGACATATATGTAGAGAGAAAGGGGGACACATAGGGTGTAGAAATGGAGGATGAAGGCTATGGAGGTGTGAGAGATGTGGCAATGGTGAAGAGGGTGAATTAGGACATAGGAGTTGCAGGTTTGGGAGTGGGAAGGAGAGGGAGGAGTGTGTGTGAAAGAGGAAAATGATAAAGTGGAAGAGGGAGTGTGGCTGCATAGCATGGGCAAACTGGGGTCCACCAATAAAATCATAGCTCACAGCTCGTAGCTCAAAAAAATATGAAAAAATTTGAGGTGAAAGTTTAGCTCACGAGCTATAACTTTTGTTTGTATCACCTTTTCAAATTCGGGGAGCATGTGATCTTTAAAAATTCAGCAAAACCGACTGTTTTTTCCACTGCACAAAGTCCTTGTGAGGTCTTTCTTTGGATGATTCTTTTGAATACCTCCAAGAGTGAGCTCCCCATGGTGCATGCATGCATTCCACATACCCTTGACCTTATTTGGTAGGTCTATAATTGAAGATATTTTTGAGATCATGATATAAATGAATAGTACAACTAAGAAAATCAAATATTGAGGGGTCTAAAAAAATATATACATGTCAAATATAAATAATATAGGTGGAAAAAATATAAAGGGGTCAAAATAAATCTCTCTCATTATAAGTCTACCATAAAAAGATGAATATTTTTGGTGTTCTAATTTATGAGAGTAAAAGAGATTAGATGTAGGAAGGAAAAAATCACAATAGTGAAAAAATATACACATAAATAAAAGTAGTTTTTTTGGATTTTTGTTGGGATGGAGTTACACCAAAAATAAGAGAAGCTTGCATCAAATTATTTTTATATGGAATAAAGAGTATGCAAAATGGTAAGAAAAAATATGGTAATGGTGAGTCAATGTACATAGCATAAATAACACACCATAGGTAGAAATATTTAAATAAATACCAAAATAATTATGAAAAATCCTTTTATTTAGGCCCTATATACAATGAAATATTTACACACAAATGGGCCATAATATACTTATATTTTTTATATTTTTATATTTTTTTGGCTCAACTAGCCCAGTGACTAGCTAGCTGAGGGTTTTTAAGAAGATATAGGAAAAGTCTCCTAACTCACACACACCTATATACAGTGAATTGGTAGGGATAGCCACAGTGTTTGGATGATTTTGGTAGGGTGGGTTTACTCACTATGGCAATTATGGAGAGCCGAAAAATGGCTATCAACATAAACGATTCATTTACCACTAACCTAGAACATGCTTTAACAAATCCATGCGGGCAAGAAACAATCTCAAGAAAAGCAACACATAGTCAAAGAAGCTAAAGACAAAGAAAAGGAGCACATGGCAAAATGAAAGCTTCTATGAGAACAAAAACAACAAAGACAACAACTACAACTCAATGTAATCAAAGTGATAGATTTTTAAGAGGAGCACACGATGGATCCGATAATAATTGTCAAGGTTGGAGGTAATCAAGTGGAGGTTAGTGCAATTCTAGATTTCGAAGCCCAAGGAAATCTTATTTCATACAGCCTATACAAGCAGCTTACACTTGAGGAAGGGCTTCAACCAACACAACAGGACATTCAAAGTTATTCAGAGCATTCAATCAAAGCAATGGGATGGATGGTGATATATGTGTATATTAATCAATATCTCTATCCGCATTAGTTTTATGTGGTAGAACATAAGCCATCACAACATCCATTATTGCTCGATCAGCCATGGTAGCAAAAGTACAATGTGCAAATTGATTGGAGCTCTGATACAATCAACATTCATCATGCAAAAGAAAATCAAGTAATTCCATTTGCGGTAGAATAAAACAACCAACCAATGGTAACGGACTTCAAAGCTAAAGTCAAACAACTCTTCCTTGCAAAAGACAAGTAATGGATTTCAAAGAGCCAAACAAAGAAGATTACTATTGTAGTGCCGAGCATTGAGAATGTTATGGGGGATCTATCCTACAAACCCACCATGCCGCAACCACCACTGCAGTCACAAACAACACCTAAGTAGCAAGTCTGGGTTAAGAAGACCGAGGTTGCACAATTTAAGTAGACCAATCTTACAACTACCTCAATAACTACAAATGTTAAACCAACCTAGCGATACAATTAGGTATAGATATTGAAGAAGTTGATTACGGCACGAGGTAATCAAGCAAAAATCTAGATTCCAAAGTGCACAACAAAGAACTCCTTTCAGTACAATCTCATGTCCAACCAACACCAAAGCCATCTTCCTAAAGACAAAATGTGAAGCACATTTGGGTACCCAACAAATCAAAGCCAACTTCAAAAACACCAACTCAATTTTGGATGCTTAAACAAAGGCAAAAAAAAAAAAGACATAAATGGATCTTGGATTCAAACAAGACTGTCAACAAAAGCGGCAACACAGACCAGAAGTACAACATCCATTTTCAATCAAACAACAAGCAAAACAATTAGAAAAATTATTATTTCACTGCTCTACTAATGGTCCTGCCTTAACAGGAAACCTCAACATCGAATGCCAATAAGGGCATTGCTTATACCCTCCTCTTGCACCATGCATTGACCAAGTATGCATATAGGGCCACATTACATGGCTTTCATTAGCACACCATTGATACCCATGCACAACACATACCCTAGGGTGATACATCCTCATCTGGGAGGACTCCGACTAGGAGGGGGAGAGGCGCTCTCAATATGAATCCGACAGACTTAGAAAGTACTAAAAGGGCATTGTTTTCTATGTTTAGGGTTTTGTTGTGCTTGATTGTAGAATTTTTTTGGTGAACCCAAGTATATCTATCCTTATTGAATGTGATTCTACAAAGATATGAGGACAAACGCAAAAATGAGCCTCTAGGTGTGTGTATATATATGTACAAATAACTGTTTTTATGCATACAAATGAGAAAAAGGAAGCAATCCAACCAAAAATATCATGAATGACTATAGATAGCAATTTATTGTGCTTTTTTAAATTTATTTTGATTTATTGGTATTTTTGGGTCAATTTAGTTATTTTCCTTATATTTTTGTTAATTATCTGGAGAAAAACAAAGAAAATTTAAAAAATCAAGTGAGATCAAGATGGAATGACAAAAAAAAAAAAAGGAGTGATCAATAAAACAAGGGGAACATATGGTGAAGTCTAGGTGCAATTATGGAAAAAGTTGCGGAAAGCCCAATCCGGACAATTATTGGACAAAATGACAAATTTTCTAGAAATGGGACAAACGGAGTGCAAATGGAGAAATTTCTCAGCCTAAAGTGCATTTCACAGTCAGATAGGAGCACATGTCAAATTTTGTGGCAAGTGTCCTAGGGACCCTCGATATAAGATATTTTGGGCCCAACTCAGCCTAAAGTGCATTTCACAGTCAGATAGGAGCACATGTCAAATTTTGTGGCAAGTGTCCTAGGGACCCCCGATATAAGATATTTTGGGCCCAACTTACTACCTCATTTTCATTATTCATAGTTAGAGAGAGCTAGATCCCGTGGCTCTTGTACGGCCTTGTATGTTGCACACAGGACACCGACTGGTGCCAGACATGAGAGGTAGGATCATTACCACGTACTCTTCTTGTTGTATGCTAACTTCAATGCAAAAAACCTACGAAATTGGCAATGTGGCATCGGGGGAAGAGACGGAAATTACATTGCTACAAGACTTGATAGGGGGTTAACCCTAGGCTAGATGAGCAAGTTTATGTCCTGATATGCTGGTTTAGGTCAGCTAGAAAACCCTAACTTCTAGGATCCTGCAAAAGTCAATCTGGAGCAAGTCATCAGATTGGCACCAAACTTGATGAGTAGGTGCTCCTCAAGGTTAATACAAGACCATGTAATTTCCTCCATAGTCAAACTACCAGAAGTGGACCAAAACATTGAGTTAGATTTGGACATTCAAAGCATCATTTGGTTCTCACGGTCAAATCGTGCATCCGTTTGCCACCAAACTTCATGAGCATCATCGACAAACCATCACCAACAAAAACATGTGGGAAAACATCAAAGAAAATCATTGTTGACCATCTCCTCACAAAAAGATGCAATTTGAGTGACAAATCCCCAAAAATGGTATCCATAAGGCCAAAGGCTACACCGAAGCCATCGGAAGGTTCCCTACTTCATCCACAAGCTTGATCAAGCTCAAGAAGAGTCATTATGAAAAGTCATCTCCAAATACAAAAATTCATTTCAGAGGCTGAAATGCCAAACAAGGAGCTTCTATGCTAAATATCTGACTTTTTAAGTAGTCGAAAACTAGCAATTAGGGCTTAGGGCATTGGCACACATCTTCCCCATTCATCAAAACTTGAATCTTGCATTCTAAACATCATACGCCCTCATATGATGCCTATTTGGCACTTTTACACATGCAAATGTCATTTTTTCCACACCAACCCCTTAACCATGCATCATACAACTCACCTACCAAGTCTCAAGCAAATTGGACCACATCAAGCCATCATTTAGCCAAAAAACATTAAGTTGGAGTCCTTGGACAAAATCCATTGGAATAATTCTCCAAACTCAGAGAAACTTGGCACAAGGCACGCACCTAGCATATACATCATACCCCAACGCTCAAATGTCAATTTTACAAGAAAAGACATCATATTTGTAAAAGACATCATACGTGTATGATGCCTCAACTTGTCGTGGAGAGGTTCTGTCAGCATTTTGAGTATCCAAAATTCATTATCATGTCATATGTTGACTTTACACCAAGTTTGGGCATGTTTGGACATGAATTGATCATTATATAGCCCATTTTTAGATTGAAGTGTTCGAAACACCTCATATGGTCTTGGGCACATGAACACTTGTTTGCACATATTAGAGTAATGTACACATGATAAGAAAGCTACACATTAGGTTTGAGCCAAAAAAATCAAACCTAGACATCATACGCGTATGATATCTAGACCCCTTAAATTCACATGATGCTGTATTTTTGACAACTCCAACACTTTTACCACATCATTAATAGCCTGCCATCAAATTTTTATCACATTTGGATATCATTTGACCCATATTTATCCACAAGGTAGAAATCTAGATGCAGAAACCCCATTCATGGCTTTTGACATCCATTTTCAAGCTCAATTTCAAATCTGAGGCAATGGACACCATGCACATGCTATACACATCTTATCCCATAAGTTTCAAGCATTCTTGCATCACCAAACATCATACGTGTATGATGTCTACTCACTCATACAGATTCCAAACTCAAAACAATTCATCATAAGCAGATTCACCACATAATATAAAAGCCATATGTTCAATTTGGACCAGTTTGAGCAAGTTTGTGACCAGTTGGACCCCAAAATAAGAAAATCTTGTACCACATGAATCGACCTATAAATCAAAATTTGAGTTGATCAGAGAGTTACCCATCACATGGGGATCCTACATGTTATATTTTGGCCAAAAGTCTCAAAAGAGACATCATATGCATATGATGGATATGATGTCTCTAGAGGCCAAAATGACCAATTTGGGGAAACGTTTTCCAATGCCTTTATCCCATTATTCTTAGCTCACAACTCAAGTTCCATCAAGTTTCAACTCTTTATACGCATCCAAATCCAAGCTTCAAAACTCAAAAGCTCTATACTTGATTTTTGGCTTCAAGCACATGAGAACATTTCCAACTCAAAGTCTGATACCATAGGAGTCTATGCCAAGTTAAAACCCAGCTCTAGTACAAGTTTGGGCCCCTATTCACAAAGTAAACATCATACACTCATGATGTCTCCATAGTCTAAAGATGGTCCTGGGAGCTAGCCTGACGTATTCTAAGCCTTCATTACATGATTGTGAGAGCATCTACCAAGTTTCATCCCATTTGGACCTCACTTTCTCAAAAGTAAGCCATAATCCAAATTCAAGGCCTAAAAGGAGTTATAATGGTCACATCTTGTCCAAACGACATCCAAATTGAAATCCAAGCATATATCCATGATTTAGATGCTATGAGCTATGCACATATGAAAAATCACCTCATTTTGAGCACTTGGACATCATATGTGTATGATGTCTCGCATCATAAATTTTCACCCAAAATGCACTTTTGACTACAGGCATAGCACCCTTAGGCCCTAATTAGCTTATGTTTCAAGTTTGAAGTCATTTAGATAGCTAGAAGTTGATCAATTTCCAAATTTTGTAAAAGACGCTAACTTTTGCACTTAGAGTGCATGCAGGATCAATGGAAGCAGACAAGTCACTTGTAAAGAGGAAAAGGACTACCCTAAACGATATCATGGTAGTAGTAGATCCTTTTGCCATCCCAAATGAAACACTAAAGCGAACTAAATCTTGGATGGACGAAGTCACATTAGAAGCAAAAGGCATAAGGCTATATCAGGGAACATTCAAAGACCCACAAGGCAATACGATAGATGTGCCAATGATTCCAAGAGAGCTAAGTGAGTATGCCAGCAAAGAGGGCCTTCTCAACCACCTAGAAAGAGTGGACATGCACAGATTCTTCACATAAAAGCCAAGTGGCATTGATCTCCAAAGAGTTTATGAGCTGACAACCACCATCAAGAAATACTTCACGGCAACTCCCCAGGGGATTCACCATGGAAAACTTACGCACCATGTAAGTGCAACGGAGGGGGATTTTTACCACGTTACATAGGAGTATAATTAAGGGGTAGGCCCCCAATAAATTAGCTCCCAAGCTTGAGAATAAGGGAGGGGGGTATCATAATTAAGGAGGGGGGGGGGGGGGGGGGGGGGGGGGGGGGGGGGATTGACCTGGGTTGATCACTTGTAACGATTGGTCACAAATATGCATTAGAACTTGGGGGGAAGTTTTTTATCAGGTCACACATAAAATTTTGCATCAAGCCGATCATAGATACGGGCTGATTTGGAGCAGGTCAAGGGCTGATTTACACTAGCTTTGGATGGGTCAAAATCGGATGAGTCGCCAGAGTGCAAGCTGATCAGGCACATAGTTTGAAAGTCAAACTAAGGCACATTGAGCGTACTTCTAGTTATCAATAGAAGTGGTTTCTTAGTACATTGCTAGTCACTACGCTACACATTCTTTGATTAGTTTTACTCAATTAGATCATGTGAGACCTAAATTTTATGTACATAAGATAGGGGGTATGATAGTTTTCTTCATTGATTGTCATATAAGCGTAGAAAGGGGGATCATATTCCCTAATATGAGTCGTATATGGGGTTTTTATCAAAGTTGCTGCTCGCAGGTGGCGTCCCATTTTGTATATAGAGTGAATCCCCCGAGGGCAACTCTCACCACACATAAAGGGAAAAGCAAAGAAGTCGTCATTACACCTCAAATCATTATTGATGCCTTTGGATTGCACAACGACGTTAGCTCCGTCCCTGAAAGAAGGGACGAAGTGAAAATTTATTCTCAAAAGAAGACCAACCCCACCTTTCAAGACCTAGTGGATCCAAGATCAAATAGGATCTACAAGTTGTACAACCAAATCTTTGCAACAAGCGACCGTAGAAGTACACCACCCCACCACACACCATTGCCACCACAATTACTTGGGCACTAGGTAGTAGTATACCAAAAGACGTGAACTGTACACCCATTACATACATGAGTAGGTAGTGGATTTGGGGACAAACAAGCCAAAATACATCGGTGCTGCAGAAATTCTTATAAAGATTGCATATGAAGCTATTGTAGCTAGAGGACAATGGCTAGACCCACCTACACAAAATGAGCGGTTGCGACTGAAAGAGGATGTAGAAGATGAACCACCAGTGGCATCACCTGTGTTGACAAGGCTTAGAAGGAAGTTAGAACTAGTTCAAGAAGAAAAGATGGAAGAGCCACCGAAAAAGAAAGGAAAGATTGTGATGGCCAAAGAAGAGAAATTGAAAGAGACAACAAGTCAAAAGGCGGCTCACATTCAAAGGCTAATAGAACACTTCAAGGTTGAGAGAGATTTAAAAGGTGATTTTGAGGACAACTGGGTACCAGATCAATCAAAGATGGGTGGTAGCTCCTCAAGGCCATTAGAAGACCAATTTGATCACTATATTAGAGCATGTGAAGAGACAGAGCAAGTGATAGAGCAACAAATTTTAGAGCATTCATTGATGAGGAAATGCAAGATATAAAGAAGAAGTTGCAAGAGCATCCTAGAGCCTTAGAAGATAAAAAAGAAGAAGAGGAAGTCAAGGTAGAAGAACCGAGTGCAACCCCATCCACATCTTCACATTTATACACCCGACACCCAAGCCCAGAGCCATCAATCACTTAGTCATCTCCAAAGGCAATAGAGGTGGAACCAAAACCAAATGAAAAGACAGAGAGAAGCACCTATGATGACCTCCTTAAATATGAATATTTAATGAGGATGCTTTTGAGGCAATTTATGGCACCTCTATCCCATCATGGGCTACAAAGAATGAAGAGAAAGATGAAGAAAAGCCCAAGGACCAAGATACACAAACAAGGGCACTAGAACTACAGTCACCACAACTTGGAGGAAGGGGGATGGTGCAAATTCTACCCATGCTACAATGGAGACCTTTGGCCAGTCCATGGAGGCCCCCTCTAGTGTGAGTACTGGTCAGTATGGGCCACCAAGTCCCCTTAGTTGGACCATTGCCACAATCTACTACCAAAAGTGCGGTGGCCGCCAACGAAGAAAATGTTAGAGCAACACACCAAATTTTAGATCAAATTAGAACACGGTCTCTCTCAAAGGTGAAAGAGAGCAACATGCTCAAAACACGCAAGTAAATTATGATAAGCAAGCATGACAACCTCACCAAAGAGCTGCAAAGGGCTATCCTGAGAGCAAAAATCTCAGAGAGAGAGAGTAAGAGATTCAAATAAAGATTCAAAAAGAAGTGGAAGTAGAGAGGGATACACTTATGCTCTAGATGGTTGAGGTATCCAAAGAAGTTGTCAACCTACAAGAGGCAAAAGAGAAAATAGAAGATGAGTCGGAGGCAGTACAAGACGAGCTACTTGAGCTTCAAGCCAAATTAGAGCTCTAGGACTTGACCATTCAAAGGCTCAGAGCAACCCCAAGGGATGCATGAGAAATTGCAGGAGTGGATAGCAAGCAGGCTGTGCAGGCCTTGGAAGCCCAAATCCTAGCACTCCAAAAAGAGCTAAAGTTAGAACAATGACAAAGAGTGCACATGATAGAATTGTCTTTAGTCAACCAAAGAAAGATTAAAAGCTCAACATCAAGAACTTCAAAAAGAGAATGACTAGTTGAAAAAGGAATTGGAAATCCTGCAAGAACTATTGGTCAATCAAGCAGAAGAGGCTACTGGAAGAGATGAGCTGGCCCAACAATAGATGATAGAGTTGAGGCAGGAAGTGGAGAGAGCTAGAGGCCAAACTACGTATCAGGTCCAAGTGACTTTGGAGTCAGCACCCAACACGAGCCTCTAGAACTCCTCAAAAGTTTAGAAGAACTTTTATTGATGGAGATACCTCCACAAATTCCAGGAAGAAGAACACATTTTGGCTGAAGAGGAGGCTCGCCTCTACATTCTAATAGACAATTCCACTGAAGAGAGTGCAAAAGCTACCATAGAAAGGTAATAGAGGATGCTACAGTCAATGGATTTCCAAAATCTTGACACAAATGTGATCAAAGCGGAATGGAGCAACCATCTCTTCCCTACCCTCTACTCAAGTATGAAGTGTTGACAATGAAAAAGTGCATCCAAGGAGAGGAGCCAACACCACTCTTTGATGGTGATATCAAAGATCAAGAGGACTCCAAAAGGATAGTGGACTCACAACCTAAATGGAAAAGAGGATGATTTCCATATATCTAGCATACCTTGTATGTCTGGTTGAGGTTCCAAAATCAATAAGGGATGATGTCCCCTTTTGCCTTGTGCCCAGAGTTAGAACCTGGAAGGATCATTACATATTGTTGGAGAAACATCTCAATTGGCTTAATTACCCTAAGCTTCCACAACCCAAGGAAGGAGAGAGAATAAGTGGAAATTATATGGTGAAAACCCTCACGGACTCCATTAATCTTTTCATTGGCTCCCTTGACTTGACTTGTGTAATGCTTAGGAAGATATGCAAAACATTGTTGGCCTGCATTGAAGTGTTCATGTTGCATAAAGCCACAGACTCGATTCTACTATCACCGGACAATACCGTCACCAAAATGACCTATAATCTGTCAAAGCGGCCATCACCACAGGTGCTACATCTCTACCAAGTTATCATATGCAAGATTTTGAAGAAGCATTTTACACAGGATTCTTCACTTACAACAGCAGGATTCTGGGCCAGCGGTGAGCATCAACAATATTAGATATGACTCATACTTAAAGATGATTAAGCCACCGGGGTGCCATTAAGCAAGGGATCATCCTAAAGAACCAACAAAGACAAAGACTCATCATATCAGAGATGACATGGACGTGGAGGGGGGGGAGTGTTGACACCTGAAGGGGGGATATTTCCAAGTGAGTAATTTTTGGTGAAGTGCTTTTTAGAAATCAGGTGAGCAGATTCCTAAAAAGATTCTCTCTTTCTCCTTGTTGACTCTTTTGCCTTTTTCATATCTCTGTCTCAGAGAGAGAGAGAGAGAGAGAGAGAGAGAGAGAGAGAGAGAGAGAGAGAGAGAGAGAGAGAGAGAGAGAGAGAGAGAGAGAGAGAGAGAGAGAGAGAGAGGGAGGTTGAGACATAGACAAAGATATGCGAGCTAAACAAATTGTTTCAAAAACAACAGGGACAAGGGTACTTAAAACAAGAACATCCATTAATAATAGAAAGTTACATTTTAGTGCACTTGCATTACATAGGCAAGAAGAGTTCATCTTCTGGAAGGCCCAGTTTTAGGAGTAGATGTGCTGCCTTTGAGTGGCAAAAGAAGATTCACCACGTTCCCTAGCTGCTGTGTCATTTCCTCCTCATCCTCCTCTGTGATGAGCCCAATCTTCTTCCAACAAGAGAAAGCGAATTGGACCTTCTCGTTCAAGCTGAGTAAGGTCCTTGAGTTCCATGCGGCAATGATAGAGGTGATACACATTCAATGTTGCCTTTAGAGACTCCCTAAACCACTTGGCTCCATACAATGCCTCTCCGTTGGGAATGGCTTCCATGGCATCCCACGCAGACTTGATTTTATTCTTAAGATCATCGGACTTCGTGAAAAGTAATAGAGGTGTGCTACGAAAGCTACTGGACGCTTTCACAAAAATAATTCAAGAAATGGTAATTTATAGCCATTGTGGAAATACTATATTACTTTGTTCATGATCTGACAAATAAACAACCATTTCCCAAATTTGAAAAAAACTGCAAATCAATGTACCAAAATGTGGCCATCATAAGATAAAATTAGAAACTGGTAGAGTTGTCCATTTTGTGAAGCATACAAACAAAAAGTGAGAAACGACAAATGTTATGCATCCATGCATGGATAGGTCCGACTTCTACTCACTGCCCTGAAGATATCAACATCTATCAGAATTGGTTGATGGATAAACATGTTCTCCACATAGATAAATAAAATACAAATGTTTACATGCAAGATATGGTTTTTGCTTTGACACCCGTTCCATGAAGTCTAGACATGTGCATGATGGCTAGTTGCAAATACAAACTTTGTACAGCCCGACATGACCATCTTCACTTTTGGTCTCTACTTTGAAGACCTCACTAACACCATCCGCTGCACATATCTCTTCTACGACCTTGGCTCTCAGCGCTAGTGGTAAACTGATCTTGCGAGCAGCATCCTTGGAAATGGAAGTCCGATACCGTACACGCACACCATCTCGCACTGTGGCTCATGCACTGCCTTTAGGAGTGGATGTACCTTTTGACTTGAAAAGAGAGTTGGTCATATTTTGTGTAGGAACAACCGACGTTACATTAGATATTCCTTCTTTCCTGAGATCCACTTGATACCCCCCTTCATGCAATATTTTCACCTCTCCTCAGATAGGTTGGTGCCCACATGCACAGGCTAAGTGTGTGGTGGATGCTGAGGCTACGGCTCAATGTTTTGGTCTACTATATGGCAATGCAAGACATGATCTGGAAAAAACCAAAACCATTGACGCACCACACCATTTGGATGCTTTTGGTATCCTTCAAAAGATGGGGCTGGTATACCGAGGCTAGAACCTGCAATTATGCATCCACACCTTCGTCCTCCTCTTGGTGTGCCGCTACATGTGACTCTACTACCTTGTGGAGTTCGGCGTATGGCCCACATTGCCTCATTGACCTTGCTCTCAACTACATACTGCCCACCCGAACCTATACTTTGTTTTGGGGTTTGTGATATCCCTTCTTCTACAAAGTTGATCTTACGTGGTCTTCCACACTTCTTGCGATCTTTGATGACCGAGTTGTACTCAGGCCTATGCGGTGCATCATCGTCCACATTGATAACCTCATTTGGCTTGCATTTTTGCCTTGCTGTCTCCTTATCTCCTATCAATGGAGTTGGTTGTTTATACATTGGAGTGCCCTCAGTAGCCTCAGTCACACTGCTCTTTCACTTGGCTGGGATGTTTTGCATGGCGTTCTGCAAGCTTTTGTATTGATGGACCCTTCTGAATGTGTTTTCCATGGCTGTATGAAATGGCCTTTGTGCTCTATAAGATGGAATTTGCAAGGTCGGTTGTACATGCATCATATAATGAAATGTGTTTACAAAAACCCTCCCCTGCTAGCCAGCTTCCATGCTTACTCTCCGCAAGGTTTGTGTGTGGTGTGTTTGGTCCATCATAGCTACTTTCTACGCACGTCATAATGCCACCCCAATGTGCAATATGAATTTCCCACCAACTAAGCCATGAATCCATGTATGAAATGTTACGGTCTATGCAATGACCGTTACGCCACCATTGGCATATCAGACGAGCCTCTGCTGTTGCAACCTCTTTTGTTGGTGCTTGTCTCCACTTCTCACACATTTCTTTGTGTTTGTGTTGAGAAGCTTGCGCCACATATTTCATTATGTGTTGATTCAAGCTTTGCTTCCAATGGAAAAGACAAGAACGCTCTTGACCGCTCATTGTATTGGTCTTGTCACCACCATTGAAAACAATTCAAATTGCATTCCAATTTGCTTGAGCTTCATCCACCATGAAGCCAAAGAAATTAGCTCTATCACACCCACATGATAGCATTACATCATTGAGGCACTCCCAAAACAAACATTTTTTTTCCATGTCTTCCTGTTTCATTTCACAAGTTGCAATAGTCAAAAGGTCCTGCATACTGCAAACAAATTGTTAGAGAGAGAGTCAAAGGCAACCCACAAAGTTGTTAAGGTGCGCCATGTACCTTGGATCATAGACATGACAAGCCATAGTCACCCATTTGTTAACACGTCTGGTGTGATCAAACTGGATCCACACACGTGGAAGATTGCCATCCCGATCTTGTCTCATTCGGTTCACAAGGTCCACACCGGATGCTAGACCAATTGTGGACATTTTGAAGACATAACATTTCTCCCCCTCCGTACCTTGACCAAGAAACCGACTTCCATGGAAAAAGTAATGTGCAGTCTTGCTTCAGCTTTACGAGTGCATCAATGGCAAAAGATTCTTTGTCAACCCCTCTTCATAAACTAGATACTGACCTTCAAACCTAACAATGTTCAAAGTGTTTAGAGCAAAAATAATTCAGCATAGAGTTTTGCATCGAAATAAGAATCTAGGAAATGCTCATACTAATTATCTTGCACCAATGGCCCCAACTCCTCAGCGATTGCAAATAGCTGTTGCTCCCCTAAAATTCCTTTATTGGTGTTGTTGCAAAGAAGTGTTGTACTTATAATTTATTTTGCCAAACACATTTGAACCTTCCTTGATCCTGCGTGTGGGTCAACAGTCAAAATACTTTGCACCATCACGTTGGTGTTGTCCGTTAGTGTTTTGGATGTGCCGCTGCGCACATCGTGTCTATGTGTGCCATGATGAATCATGACTCTAGTGGCGGTCTCATCGGATGGCATGACATAGTATACTACACAATCACATGTTGCAATACAGAAAGCAATTGCCTTACAAAAGTGGCATGTAAGGCTCTTATCTCCAATCTTACAATATTGTACCCGTTGAAATTACTTATATTGGGACTATGATAATTAACCAAGCGGGCACATTGTTCATTCATGCACTTGAAAGATCCTATGCAATGACTAAGACGCACTACACTTGGAAAAGCTATATTGGACGTTTGTGGCTTCGACCACAAATGAGGATCATACTTATGCTCCATTGCATCCATATGGTGCAACTTTCCCATGGTAAGTGGAAATTCTAAAACAAGATCACCATTGTAAGACCTTGAAATTTCTGTAACTTGTTCCACTTGTTGTATTTGCATGAAAAGCTTTGTCAATGTGCCCTTCGTTTTGGCCTGTAGGAGTTTTTGTCTTGTACTCCTTTTGAGGCTATTTAGGAGCAAAAATTGAGGCGGGGTGCATAGATCTATTAAATCCTTTTGAGCGAATTACACCTCTGATGGACTAAAATTTTCTTTTGAAGGTTTGTGTGTACGAGGGAACTGTGGGCGGTCGGGTGTGCTCGTGACCGTGGGGGGTGGCCGGGTTTGCTGGTGGGGGGGCAAGAAGTGTTGTCGATCGAGGGGGGGCGGGCCCGGTGTATGCGGGCAGTCAAGCAAGGTGGGGGGGCGATGTGTGTGGGCGGGCTACCGGGAGGCGGTGTCTTGTGGGCGGGATACCAAGAGGCGGGGGCGTGCGGCTGACAGCACACCCCTGTAAAGAAAGAGGATGCAAGAGAGCTACACAAGACAAGCACAAAGCACACAGAGATGGAAAGCTTCTTCTTCTTCTCACAGAAAAGAGAGTACAAAATGACTAAGTGCTAAAACTGAAAAGTAGCACATATGTACATGCGGTCACTAAGTGTGAACACGCTAGAAGCGTACTAGACTAGCACTATAAGTGTAGTCTAGTTGTAGAATCACTGGCAGAGATTCTCCGTGTCGGTCACCTAACGCGCCAGTGAGTAAATTCCGTAAGCGGCCAAGACCCGTAGTGGATGCCAGCTCAAGATGTAGAGCTCGACATCTCAACACTCCCCCTCGAGCTCTGCATTTTGCAGAGTCCAAGCATAGTCCGAAAACATTGAAGCTTCTCAACTCCGAGGACCTTGGTAAAGATATCTGCTATCTGCTCCTCTGTGCTGACGTAGACCAAGTCGATGTCGCCCGCAAACACTCACTCTCGAACGTAGTGGTAATGGACCTCTATGTGCTTGGTCCTGGCATGGAACACTGGGTTCCTAGCCAACTGCATGCTGCTGAGGTTGTCACAATGGATGACAATCTGCTGGTCCACGTGCACTCCCAAGTCCTCAAGTAATGTGCGTAGCCAAGCTACCTCGCACGCTGCAACTGCTACACCTCTATACTCGGCCTCTGTGCTCGATAAAGCAATCGTAGGCTGCTTTTTGCTGCTCCAAGTAACAGCAGCACTCCCAAAAGAGAACATGAAGCCACTCGTAGATCTCCTATCAACAATGCTACCTGCCCAATCTGCATCTGTATACCCATACAATGCTAATGGCACATCTGCTGCATAGAACAATGCGTAGTCAAGAGTCCCTTGCACATACCGAAGTGTGCGTCGTACTCCATCCAAATGTGGCTTATTCGGAAGCTGCATGAACTGACTCTCCAAGCCTACTGTGTAGCTCAAGTCTGGCCTCGTGATAGTCAAATAGATTAGACTATCCACAATCTTCCTGTACATCTTGACATCCTCAACAACATCACCCTTCTCTGCACTCAGCTTTGCATTCACATCCAAGGGAATAGAAATTGGCTTACAATCAGCCATACCATACTTTGACAACATGTCCAAATCATATTGTCTCTGTGAGACAGCCATACACCCTCCGGAGTCGTGATCACCTCAATGCCAAGAAAGTAGCGCAACTTGCCCAAATCTTTCATTTCAAACTCCTGTTTGAGAAGACCCTTCACATGGTCAATCTTCATAGCATTGTCACCCACAATAATAAGGTCATCTACATATATGGTAATGACCACAATCCCCACATCACTCTCACGTACATAGAGTGAATGATCAGCATGAGCTCTCCTAAAACCAATACTGACAAGATACGTGGCAATCCTGTCATACCATGCTCTAGAGCCATGCTTCAAACCATACAAATCTTTGAGAAGCCTGCATGCATAATCTGGGTAACCTGGATCGACATAACCAGGTGGCTGATCCATATACACTTCCTCTTGCAACTCACCATTCAAGAAGGAATTCTTTACATCGATTTGATGCATAAGCCATCCTCTAGATGCAACCACTGCTATGACAGCTCTCACAGTCGTCATCTTTGCCACTGGAGCAAAGGTCTCCTCATAGTCTATGCCATACGTCTGTGCATAACCCTTTGCGACTAGCCTTGCCTTGTGACGCTCAATGTTACCATCAGCCTTATGCTTGGTTTTATACACCCATTTACAGCTAATAGCTTTCTTGCCACTTGGCAATGGCACCAACTCCCATGTGTCATTTGCTTCCAATGCAGCCATCTCTTCATTCATTGCATCATCCCAATGCACATTTCCAACTGCATCCTCAAAACATGTGGTCTCCACATCCTATATCACCTTAGCCATGTAGGCTTGGTGATGCGTAGATACCCATCATAAGTCAATTTCTAAACTGGATTTCTGACTCTGTTTGATCTGCGCGATCCTGGGTCACTCGCTTTCCACTTGCTTTTCCCTTTGGACAGTCACGTGACATGTGACCTCTTTCACCACAAGTCTAACATTCTCTGCTATCTGCAATATGTTGTTGCCTACTTGATCCTGCACCACGACCTCTTTGACTCCCCCTGCCTTGAGACTGGTTTCCCCTGCCACCTGTATTGTTTTGATTTGATTGACCTTCTTGAAATTGGACCCTGCAACCCCTTGGGCCTCGACCACGACCTCTACCTCTACCTCTGTTGGAGTTAGAATAGAAGGCCTGTTCAGAATTATTTCTGCCATGAGAAGAAGATGTGTCAAGGTTCTTCTCCTCATCAAATCTTGGAACACAGGGATGTCGTCTCTTGTATTCATGGAAGACCTGAAATGTACATACTCATCTCCTAGACCATCCAAGCATGCACGGACAATGTCATCGTCTTCCACTGAGACTTTAATAGATCCAAGAGCCTCGATGATATTCTTGATCTTCAAAGCATAATCATTGATGGAGAGGTTGTTCCTCTTAACGTGATTTAGCTCCGACTTTAGTTGAAGCTTCCTGGCCTTGGTGTTCACCTCGAACATTCTGCCTAAGTTTTTCCATGCAATGGCGGGGGTTTTAGCATCCTGTAGATAGCCCATCATGCCATCTGTGATGCTCATAGAAAGCCAATACATCACTTTGCTTTGGCCTTGTTGCCAGTCCCTCAAAGCTTTCCTTTGTTCTACTGTAGCATTTGCCTCGGGAATCTCTGGTTCCTTTTCATTGTCTCCTTCTACATAGTCCCAATAACCTTTTCCTTTTAGGAAATTTGTTATTCTGAACTTCCATGCAGGGTAGTTATTTTTCTCAAGCTTCTCAGTGACAATCTGACTGAAACCGTCAGACATCTTGAAGCACTAAGACAAAATAGCTGTAATCTGCAAAAACCTGCAAATCTGCTGAACCTGCTATCGTGGTACCTGTAATGCTTTCTACACTCAACAAGTGTCCACAATCAAGTGTACAGACAACCATTGTACTTGTATAGTAAATCTCTGTGTACTGCACTTTGGAGACCTGTTCAGAAACTGGCATCTGGTCGTGGATTGCGAACGAAGGGATTGTGATGCTCTTGCTCTCTTAGCCTCTCTTGCCTGCACTAGGCTCTGATACCATGTAAAGAAAGAGGATGCAAGAGAGCTACACAAGACAAGCACAAAGCACACAGAGATGGAAAGCTTCTTCTTCTTCTCATAGAAAAGAGAGTACAAAATGACTAAGAGCTAAAACTGAAAAGTAGCACATATGTACATGCGGTCACTAAGTGTGAACACGCTAGAAGCGTACTAGGCTGGCACTATAAGTGTAGTCCAGCTATAGAATCACTGGCAGAGATCCTCCGTGTCAGTCACCTAACGCGCCAGTGAGTAAATGCCGTAAGCGGCCAAGACCCGTAGTGGATGCGAGCTCAAGATGTAGAGCTCGACATCTCAACAACCCCGCCCCCCCACCAGCACACGAGCCCATGCCGGTGTATGTGGGGGCGAGGAAGGGGGGGACGTGTGGGGGGGCGTGTGTACGACGGGGGCGTGTGTGAAGGCGCTACCCGGGGGGGTGTGCGGGGGCGTGTGTGCAGGCGAGGGCGTGTGTGTAGGCACTACAAGGGGGGGTGTACGGGGACGTGTGTGCGGGCGCTACCCTGAGGCGGAGCCCATGGCCGAAACTTCAAAGTTGGCCTCCATGCTGGCTCGCACTGGCTATGTGGCAATAACGCTAGCCACGTGGCATGCCACATGTACCGTCAACTACCGACGATACACGTGGACAACCCATGTGGCCACAAGATGGACCGCGTGGCCGCTCCGTGGCCACATGGATCGCCCGGCCACACACACCCGCGCTGGTGTGCACGTGTGTGTGCACACACACACGTGCATGCTGGCGCGTGTGTGTGTGCATGTCATGTTTAGCACACACAAACGAACACTCACACACATGCCAACATTGGCGTGTGTGTGTGTGCATGTTGTGTGTGGCGCGCGCACACACACACACACACACGCACACACATAGACACACACACACACACATGCGTGCACGCGTGCGCACACACATACACACGTGCACGCATCCATCACACACACACAACCTCACCCACCTCTCTCACACACATACACACATTTCAATTAAAATTAAATAAAAAATAAATTTAATTAATAAAATTTAAAACCTTTATAAAGAGCATTTAGAAGCTCTTTTCATTTCTCTCTGTCTCCTCATCTCTACTTTCTTATATTATAGAGATTTCTCTCTGTCAAGTTCTATTTTGTTCACTTTTCTTTCTCAAGCTCTTAGCTATAATTTTTCATAAGCCATACTTATATCTATCTTCTCTAATTCTTTAGTCCAAGTATGAGAACAAGAAATCAATCCAAAAATAATGGTGTTGTGGATGAGGTTTATGTTACTACATCACAAGAAGTCCCTCCGTGATGCACTCAAGAGAGCAAACAATCTCAAGCCTTAAGTTCACTAGATCGGATTGTGTCCATCATAACCGGTGTGGATGGAAAAACACAATCAAGTGGAGGATAGAGTCATCGTGTGGAAACTGTTACCACAACTGAAGATGTAAGAGATGAAGCGTTTGGAAATGTGGTCGACAAACATATTTATTTGGGCTAGGTGGATTCTCATAGATCTCCATACAATGGCAAAATTCCACGTTTTCCTCTATGTCGACTTCTTTCAAACCCCGCCATCCACATGCATGATGACCATGTGGTGGATTTGCAACTCTCCATTGCAAACAAAAGCTACCAACCAACCATGGCAATATTTATTGATAGTGAACGGATTCCTGGGGAGGATCATAACCAATTTTCTCATCGTGGTCACACTTCAAGAGATCTTGCAATGTCATATGATTTGGATGAGGAGCTTCGTCAAATCCCCGAGCTTAGTCAAATGATGGAGAGGTACTTTGTGGTTTGGGATGGAAATCACAGATTGGAGGCATGGATGCGGTGGATGAACGAGAACGACATCTCAATTGAAAAGGCACCAAAGGTGGAGTGCGTTCTTGTTGATTTTCAACCCAAGAGACAGTGGAGTTTCTATTGGTTTTGGGAATGATCAATAGGTAGGTCCAACTATTTTTTTGCAAATGTAAATGCATCTTATTTTTTTGACAATGTAAATTACATGAGAGTGTTAAACAGGGCCACAAGGGTTTTAGTGCCTCACACAACTGTGAATGATATATTCATGATGAGAAAGCTAGGGTTGGCGAACCCTACTTCACTCCTGCAGAAATTTTTGGAAAGAGCACGTCTAGCAGCAGAAAGGGCTTTGAATTTTAGGGGTCCAAACAAATCAAAGTGGCTAAAATTGCCAATGGTTGTCCTTGCGCAACTCATTTGGAAGGTATGCTTGAAACCAATGCTAAATGAGGATATGTTTTGATTGCAAAATCTTATTATGTGTATTTTGATTGTGTCCTTGGCAAATGATAAGAAGAGTTCGATGCTATGTATAGTACTAAAACGGAAGGGCTGCCATCAAAAGGGAGTTTTGACTACAAGTTGGCACCTATGAATATGAGGAAAGCATCAATCTAGCACTATCTCAAACAGAGCAATATTTCACGTGCAAAGGGCTTGAGATAGCAACCATTGCAAATACAGAGAATGGCAACAATTTTTTCCGAAAATGTATATCATTTACAGGTTGCGGCAAGAAGACCACCAAAATGACACCCTCGAGAGTGGTAGAGGTTGTGTGTGTATGCATTAGTCCGAAAGAGTTAGTAAATGTCATTTAAATCATTCAATATTTTTCTCTTTTGATTATGTCGCAAAATGAAAAATAAGTCTTGCTTTTCCTTTGCTAGGAAGTGCCGCTTAATTGATTTGCTCCGGTGGTGATGCATCGTTGAAGGAGAACGGCATAGGGTTGATGGAGAAGGCTTGGATCTAGTGGATTTGATATCACGTGTATTGGTGGCAATTGGAAAGGTTAGATTTAGTGATTATGTCCTCGAATCAATTTGTTGATAATCTGACTTGTGACCTATTATTTGCTGCAGAAGAGTGCTTGAGATGGTCGAGAAAATGGAGGGAGAGAATCATCATGTTGCTATCCAACACGAGAAGGCAGAAGAGAGGCATGGTTGCACACTTTCAAACACATTACAGACATACAGAAAAAACCACTTTGACAAAGCCTTCAAGAAGTGGAGTGCACGGATCAAGTCCACACAAGATCCCGAAGAGCAACCCCACTTTGCTTGCACGGTACGATGCATGTTGTACAGGTTTGACATCTTTGATTGACAAATTAAGAATGTAGTAGGATACACTAATCTTGTTCTTGATGGCTCAAAACATTGTGGTCTGTCTTGTAGATGGTGGAGAGATGCTCTTGTCTTCCCCATTCCCGAGCACTCAGTGATGCATGGTGCAGGTCGGAGAGAGAGGAGACGGGCTTATATCCTAACGTGTGGATAGACGACTTGTGGCCAAAGGGAGCATGGCTCAAGTGTCCTTGGTGGCTGGATTACCTGGACAAAGAGTACCCACCCAAAGAGGAAGCACTATACATAGGTATCATACTATGTAGTATTTACCTTTACCATGCAGTGATACATGGGCACAATAACTGTTCTTTTTTAATTAATAGCGGAGCATACTTCTTCACGGAAGAAAGCCATTGTGATAGAGGATGCACTATCTCCAAACACAACAAAAAAACTGGACCCGAAGAAACAAGCCTCAAAGAAAGACCCAAATATTGGCTCCACATCGGCCCCGCAAGCACCATTGGCTGATTGGCAACGTGGGAAGAGAAAGAAGAGAGTTGTTGCCTCCAGTGATAGTGAGAGCGCGCATGTGGTTGAGGAGTATTTTGTAGAAGTCAGCAATACTGCTCATAGCCTTGGTGCTATGAGCCACACTGTAAATACAATTTCCTTCACTCCAAGACCAGCAGGGGGCATACAGAAGTTCCCTCCATGTTCACCATCACATGGTAGAGCTGCAGAGGACTTATCAAACATGGCCAAAGTGGTCAGAGAAAACCCTTCAGGTACGTGAAAATGGTTAATGTTGTGTTGTTCTCTTTAGCATTGCTTGAAAGATATATTTGATCCTATGTTGAGCATACAAATATGCATGTAGATAAACGCCACCTTGCAGTGCATGCTAGTGTCAAGTGCTTGGCAAAATCTATTCCAGATGTATTGTGCAATGATAGGTACTCGCTAGTTTACATTCAAAGTTATGTCCACAATTTTAGTGCTAACAAAGATTGCATGCAGTTTTATGCAATCACTACGTAGATTCTTGGGCTCTCTAGCAGAAACAGGGCAGATGAAACCCAGCTTGAGATTGGGTGGCGTACGTTTGATGTACATGGCCTTTCCCTTACAAACTAGGCTACATGCAGTGTTGGCGGATACGCCACGACGGACGTCAGCACAACGAGAACTCACCTAACAAGAATTGTCAGCTAAGGACAAAGCTTGACCTGCAAGCGCGTGGAAGCAAGCATAGGGTGTCAACCTACACTCGACCGATCATTGACTACTTCCTACAGAGGTCTCTACTCAATGTCTAAGCTACAGCCTATTATAGTGCACATCAGGAGATTTCCAACAATGCTTCCATGAGCCAAATACCCATTAGACGTTCTCAAAACTCTATGAAACTTGAGGGATATCCTATTAACACCAATAGGCCACTCTCCCTAAGGTCCGTGACCCAAAACCCTACCCAAAAACACCCGGTGCAGAATCACGTAGGATGTCTGACAGGTTTTTGCAGGTTGACGTTTTTGAAAACTAAGGTGCCTAATGTGTAGCTCTACTCAATACAAACGCGTGGATATGCTGAAATGAAAAAACAGACACCGTTTGCTTACCGAATCCCTAGAAATAGCTCGCAAGTCAATCTCACGAAGCCGGGGTCGTACACGCGCAATGTGGGTATTGGCGTGTAGCTCTCTCCGAGGGCAGCAAGTGGCACTTCTCCATACTCTATTCCGACCACCAGTGTGTGCGTAGTGTCAAGATAAGCTCTCACTCTCTCTCGTACACAGAATACGCTTCTAACAGACACTTCATAGAATGAACAAGGGTTTTTTTTTTCATTAAGGTTAAAATTTGGTATATATACCTTCCAAATACAAAACCTCATGTTTCAAAGTGAAATCCTACTCAGTCTAATGGAAAAAAATAATATTCAAAATTGGAAACTTCTGCAAGCCCCAAGTATTTACAAGTGAAATTATCAGTTTTCTTAATCAGAGAATGACTACATAGGATTTCCTTCTTTTCTCATTTCGTTAGTCTTCAGTTGAGTGTGGCCGCCAGTCTTCAGCTAACACTCCCCTCCTCCTAGCTCATGTCATCCCCGACATGACAGTAGAGCCGCTGCTTCAGTGGAGGATGTCAAGCTGCTTCAGTGGAGGATGTCACGCATCTTCAAAATAGACTCATACCGTGCATGTTGGGCCACTAATGTTGGGCCGAATATATCTGTGTCGATGGTGAAGAAGCCAGTGTAGAAGGCGTCTTTAAAGTCTTGGAGATGATATGAGGGCAGGAACATTATTCTTTGGTAGAGGGCATGTATCACCTCATGGGAAGGTTGAGCAGACAGTTCATAAGCACATCTATAAGTGTCCTAGAAGAAGAATATGCTGTCTGTGGCTTGTCCCGGTTTGAAGACTTCAAAGACTGCCATAAGTGTTTTACATATCTTTCTGAGCATAATGCAAGAGAGTTCAGGCGAGCCAGTGAACAATTTAATGGCTCCCGTTAGGGTTTTCACCATGTATTGCTCATTGATTCTCTCACCTACCTTCAAGCCTGGCAGCTTCGGGTAGTTGAGCCATGTGGGGTGGCTTCTCTTCAGCAATTCATGTTCCTTCCATGTCCGCATCCTTGGTAGAGGGCAAAAGCTGAGGTCGTCTCTGATCATTTTAAGCGCCTCTACCCAATGTACTAAATACTGTGGGTATTTAGTGAGCCATGCCTTCCTCCATCTTGGTTGAGAGTCTACAATAAGCTTAACACCTTCTGGTTTGGTGATATCTTCATTGTACAATGGCACTATAGGCTCCTCTTTAATCCTCTTGTTGATTGTAGCAGCTTCATATTTTAGAAGAGGATAGGGGAGAGAGGTTTGTAGCCATTCATGTCGAACGAGATTTGTATCTAATTTCTGAATGGTCATTGACTTCAATATCCTCTGCTCCCACTGCATTGCTTCTTTGGCGGTGTCTTTTATGGCTGCTTTTATTGCTTTCTTTAGATTGTCCTCTTCTTCTTGTGTCAGATCTCGAGGCTCTTATAATGGTCCCATAGGAATGTCCTCTTGTATTGTTCTGCCCATCGGATTTGACACATTCTCTATATCAATTCCTTCCATAGCAGCCGGCCCATGAATTTGTTGATGTTCTTCACTTGTTTGGCTCTTAAGTTCGTCCAACTGCTTCTGTAAGTGGTCTTTTGCTAATTGAGCTTGTTCTGTCATAGCTACTAATAGGTCATTAAGTTCTGGATTGACTCTATCAGCTTTCTCTAGATTCTGTCTTACCTCATCATTCTCTGTCTGCAGCGTCTTTTCTGAAGCTTAACCAATTCTGCTTACAATGATTTTTTACCTCATCATTCTCTGTCTAGTCTTTTCTGAAGCTTAACCAATTCTACTTACAATGATTTGTTATCATCTTCCAATCTGCTTTGTATCACCATTGATCCCTCTGCTGGCATCACTCTCTGCCTCTTTCCAAGCGTCAGCTCTTTTTGAAGTTCTATCATTTGTTCTTCAAACACATCTCTATCTTGGCTAGTGCTAGTTGCAGCTATAGCTCTTGCTCTGCCCGGAGATGCTCTCAACCTCTGAATCATTTGATCTTTCACTTTGATTTGGTGCTTTAGTTCAATCACCTCATCTTGGCTAGCCTCATGTGATATTTCAGCCTTGTCCTTGGCCTCTTTCAAGCTCTCAACCTGTTTTGACTCTTCCACCAGCTGTAGGGTGAGCCCATCCCTTTCCTTTTCTGATTCAATCAGAGCATTGCTGATTTTTTGGTATTCTTCTTTAGAGTTCATCAGCTTCTGATTGGTTTCTTGGTTTTGGCTTTCTAACTCTTGACATTTCTTCTGATTGGTTTCTTGGTTTTGGCTTTCTAACTCTTGCTTCTAGTTCAGCTTGCAGTTGTGCCTGGCTGTGCATTTTCCCTTGACTTTGCTACTAAAGTGTTTCCACTTCCGACTACACCTCTTCTTCACTCAACCTCAGCCCTTCATACTCAATCTCTTTGGCCACTGATCTGGCTCTTAATCCTTCCAATTTTTGCATCACTTCTTCCCAATCTTTGGCTTGTGGTTGCAAATCCATGGTATCTGTTGCAATCTCTTTTAGCTCCACCAAACGAGGGATTAGCGTGTCTTCTTCTGGTTTAGGGGTTGAAAGTTGAAAAGCTGTATGAGCTGCCTCTTCTCGGGTGTATCCAACAGCTAGGAGATCCAAAAATATTCCATAGTTTTTTGCTTCTAGATCTTACTTCTCAGGCTTTGGTTCAAATTCTTCCTTCTGCTCTTTCTCTTTGTCCTCTTCTTTCTTGGAGTCTTGTTGCTTCTCAGATTTACTCATCTACTCAGTTTGTCACGGTTGAGGAGGACTAGGAGGAGGTGGTGATGGTGGAGGACTGGACTTGCGGCTTGATGGTAAGGTTGATGGCTTCTTTTTAAAGTCTCGATCAGCCTTTGTTTTCCTCTCTCACTCTTCACCTTCTTGCTCTTCTCACACTTGCCACCTCACATCAACAACCTCTTCTTCGGTAAAAGGTATGATTGGAATATTCTTGACCGTCGCATCTAGGATCTCGAAATTCTTTATATAATCTTCGAAGCGATCCTTATTAGTCCTTTGAGAAGATCCAGACATGGCCTCAAGTGAGGGTTTCCATAATTCGTTTAGATCTCCTTTAAGCATTCTTTGGGCTTTGAAACTCTCCATCAGCCTCTCTAGCCGAGCGGCCTTCTGGGATTTAGTCTCTTTTGCTAGCATCTGAATGGTAGCTTTCTTTCCTTTCTTTGCTGAGGTGGCTCTTCTTCTACTGTCTCTAACCTTCTTTTCAGTCTGGTGGTCACCCTGGGAGCTGTAGGTTGCTCCTCTTCCTTGTCTTCTGTCAGCTTCAAACACTCATTCTGTGATGGATGAAGAGGCCATTGGTCCCTAGCATGTAGAGCTTCATATATCACCTTTGTGAGCATCTCCCCTGCTGTAATATATGTAGGATTCTTGATTCCCATCCTCACAATGTGGTCCTGTAGGTATGCCACATAATCTATCTCTCCTGAGTTGCTTGTCTTCATTGCCCATGTGAATGTTGTTCCAATTGCTGCAGGTGGCACAGTGTACTTTTGAGGCCTCTTGGTGCAGATATGGAAGTATTGATTGTAAAGTTGGCACATGGTTTCCACCATTGGATCCACAATATCCTCGAAGGTGTAGTTCTTCTTGGTTTCCTTATATACCTTCACCTCTTCTCGCCTCTTGTTGACATTGTCTCCTGCATTGAGAAGGTTCAAGGCACTTGCAACCACCCCTGGCGTGATTACAATCACTCTGTTCTTTCCTTGCAGATCTGTCACCTTGCCTATGCCATTCTCCTTTATTGTGGTGACGAACTCCCAGACTCTCTGAATGTCAATTCTTGATAGCAAAGCCTCAAAATAATTGTGTAAGTCTAACTTTTCCTAGATAGACACTATCTCTGGCTTTCTCGTGAACTCGTTGAGTTCCTGTGGTATCATTGGAAGATCTATGGCATTGCCCTCTGGGTCTTTGAACATGCCTTGGTATATTCTGAGGTCCTTTGCTTCAAGGAAGTTGCTTTGTAACCAAGTGGTAGTGGGCTTTATGGTTCCTGTTGGTGTTATAAATGGCTCCACCTCATCTAGGTAGTCCTTGTTGGTCATTCTTTTCTTCTTTGCTATGGTGACTTAGCGGCTGCCATGGATCCTGTTGCACTCAGTAGTCCAAAGTTAGCGTTCTTTACAGATTAGCTGATAAACTGAGTTTTAACTATCCAATAGACTTGAAAATTGAAACATGAGCTCCAGAGGGACTAAGGATGCCCTGCAAGTGAAAACAGTAGGATTTGTGCTGCAAAATAAGCCTAAAGACATTCTACATGTAGTATGTCCTTTTCATTAGAATGACTTGAAACTTGACATGATGATAGCTTATGACCTGTACATCACAGCTATGTGCTTGGATTTTGATTTAGACACCAAAAAGTGCAATTTTGGACTATTTTAGGCTCTTGGTGTACAAATAGGTAGGATGTCCTGTAATGATGAGAAAATGGTATCCAAATGACTTGAAACTTGACATGTAGGCTTCTTGTAGCATGTTGATCACATTCATGATGTCAAACTTTGCTCAATAAGTTAAAATGATCCTGGAGACATACTACGCGTAGGATGTATTTTTGCTCAGAATTGCATGAAACTTGTCAGTGTGATAGGGCATAGCCTGTGGATCATCACCATGGTCTTAGATTTGGATTTGGATAAGTTTTGACGGTAGGAAGACCATTTTTTTGTGCTTTAGAGTGAAAAGTCCAACCATGGAGCTATGAGGCCAAAAAGTGATCTATTTGGCTTGAAACTTGGTGGGTGGGCTTGTATAAATGTGATAAAGATGTTTGAAGATCAAAAAATCCACCTAGAGGTCATTTCAAGCTTGGAGACATACTACGCGTAGGATGTCTTTTTTCATGTTTTTGAAGATGTGACCTCGCAGTTAGCTTTGACATGTTATGAAGAGTGTGTGGTTCAAGTTTCACTTGATTTGGATCATTTCTAATAGGTCTATGACCATTTCTTGCCTCTATGCTCTTACTTTGTGTTTTTTGATGCATAAGAGATCAAACCTGGTCCAAATGGAGTGAAACTTGAGGGATTATATGTAAATGACATGTAGAGGCTATGTGTATGGCTGAACGATGAGTTGGGTGCCCAAAAGTGGCCTTGAGACATCCTACGCATAGGATGTCTCCTGTGCATTTTTTTGGATCAAGTCCTACTACTATGTGCATATGACCTTCTTAAGTCCCCTTTGTGCCTTATTTCAATTAAAAAATCAAATGGTTGGTTAGAAACTCCCTTCTTGGCTTTCAGAGCCTCAAAGGCAATTTCTGACTCTTGGAGCGCTTTTCCACGATGAAATTTCTTGATGATGACCAGTATAGCTTCATAAACCCTTGGGGGAACTTGCCCTATGGTTCTTGTTGGCTTTGGCTTCACCTAAGCTTCGTTTGGTGATTTGTCGCTCTGGAAGCACCCATGATGTGTTTGCATGCCCCTGATGATTTGTAGTGGTCTACGACCATAGGACTTGGTTGTTGAAGGCCTTGGTAAGCCGCTCATGAAGTTTAGTGGCAAACGGACGTCTCGCCTGGCTGTGAGAGCCAAGTGATGCTTTGCGTTTCAGATGCCATTTCTGAAGCTTATGCGAGCTTTGAGTTGCCTTATGGCCATGTGGCCTACGTAGCCTTATAGATCTCGTCGAGAAGCTCCTACCCATGAGTTTTGGTATCATTCAGGTCACTTTTGCCGGATTTTCCTCTTTGTGGCCTCTTGCAGGGCTTGAGATGTTAGGGTTTTTTCTGTTGCTTGCTTGCCTCCTTTGGGCATCCAAGATTGGTCTCATAGGCTAGGGTAAACCCCCTATGAAGTCTTGTTGGTATTGGGTTAGCCGTTAGGTGGCTACCTATGCTTACAGGCCTCTACCCTGCAAACCCCGTTGAAGTTCTATGCTAGTCTTGGCGACAAAACATCAAATATACACGAAGAGAATAAGGTGCTGATTCTACCTCTCATATCTGGTGGCCATCGGGTGCCTGCATGGCATATCAGCTGCTGGAAGTCCTGTGCGCTCTAGGTGGCTAGAGCTCTCTCTCACAAGTGAAATAGTAGAATAAGTGGCGTGAAAAAATCTTATAATGGGGGTCCCCAAACCATTTTTCATGAAATTTGACATGTGCTCCTAACTTTTCACGAAACGCGGTTTAGACTCGAAAAGTTCCTCATTTGGACTCCGTTTGCCCAGTTTTTGAGAATTTTGATGATTCGGTCAAAATCTGGCCACAACACGCCCCCCGCTTCATTCTCATAATTGCACCCACACTGTACCTTGGGTTGTCTTATAGTCACTGATCATACCCATATTTTTTTGTTTTTCATTACGTTCGCAATTCACCTGCTTTTGTATTTTTGAAGTTTTTCTGCCAAGAATTAGTAAAAATAAAAAAGAAAATAGCAAGGTCAACCCGAAAAAACTCCAAAAATTAAAATAAATCAAAAACTTCACCTTGAACACTATTTACACTCACATGTAATTTTTATGGCCGGATTTCTCCGTTTTACCAATATTTGGTCCGAAAAATGACTAGTTTTACATATAGACACACACCTATAGGCCTCAACTTGGCGTTTGGCCTCATACATCTGTAGATTAATGTTGTATAAGGGCATATGTACTTAAGTTAATTTTGCAATGAAATGTAAACCCCTCAAAAATAATCAAAACATGCCCTTTTTGTTGCTTTTTACGGTCATCCGGTTCGCATTGAGAATGCCTCCCCCTCCTAATCGTAGTCCTCCCCGACGACAAGTTATCGCCTTGGGGTATGTGCAATGCATGGGTTAAAAATCGTGCTAATGTGCAGCCTTGTAACATGGACCTACCTGATGCATACTCAGTCAATGCATGGTAAAATCAATGCAGTGCGAGAGGAGGGTATAAGCAAGATGCTTATTGGCATTCGACGTTGAGGTTCCTTGTTTGTTTCTGGTTTGGTTGAAAAATTTTCTTTGCAATTAAAAGTTGTAATTCTGCCACTCGTTGTTTGATCGTCTTCTTTGGGAAAGTGGCTTGGTTTGCCGCTACTGTAGATATTTCCGTTGTGATTTCCTTGGATGGGAGTGTCTTGTCCGATGTGGCCATAATCTTTTTCTCTTTTGATTGCCATTTGTAGCTTTGATTTGGAGGTGTTTGTAGGTTTATGGCCTCTTCTTTGGTTGTTTTGGCGGTTCTTTTGATCGGCACCCACATAGATCGATTTGCCGATGTTGAATTTAGTGATTATCTGGCTGCTTGTGTAGCTTGTACTGAAGGGAGTTCCTGTAGCATCGCTTTGGGGATCCAAATGCGTGTCTCATGTAGTTGGAAATTGAACATGCTTTTTGGTATCCAGATCTGTTTTATGGCCCTATTCGGTGTTTGTTTAACATTGTTTTTTGGAGGTCATCTGCTATTGCACTGTGATTTGTAGGCTCATTCACTTCCATCCTTTCGTACCCATACCTGTTATTTGCATATCGCTGACATTGATCTATTCATTGTCGCCTGTGGTGTCTCATTTTTTGATTGATTACGGTGGGCGGTTTCTTGGTCATTCTTAGTAGGTATCTTTTGCTGGTTTAGTGGCACCCATCTTTTTTTCTCTTTATCAAGTGATTGTGGCACCATTATCTGGTTTTTTCGGGTTGTCTGAGAAAATGCTACCACCTGGTGTTGTTGTGCTTGTTGAATTTTGACCGTATTCGAACTCCAATCTATCTGCACATTATACTCTTTCTGGCATGGTGTCCCAACATCATTGGATGTAGTGTGCTCGCATCCTCAACCACATAAAACTTGTGGGGATAAACATATTGATGTATTTGTACATGCAATATCATCCAGCCCAACATCTTAATGAATATGATGTACTACTTTCCAGCGCTTGTTGAGTAGGATGGAGTTGTTCTTCAAGCTTGAGCTGTTTATATATTTTCCAAGAAATCAAATTTGTTTGAGCTCCTGAATCAAGCAATGCCATCGAGTCAACTTGGTTGCCACCCACTTTGACTACGATTATGGGATCCATTGTGTTGTCAAATTCGTTAATCGAATAGCATTTATTCGCAACGGTGATCCCATTTGTTGTTGTTGTCGTAGAAGCCTTCTTTTTGCAATGCTTTCTTTTGCTTTTGCTTGTGCTTCTTCTCTTACTCTCTGTTTCTCCTTTGCTAGTTGTTTTTCATGATGGATTTGTTGAAGCATATCCTGTGTTAGTGGTAAATGATACTTTTGTAACCGACACCCACTAATCCAATTTGGCATTTCTTCACCTTCCAATGTCGCAAGTTTGACGGCTCCGCTTTGTGATAAGTCACTAATTACAAAGGGTCCCATCCCTCGCTTTTTAAGTTTTTTGGCATGTTGCTTCAAAGTGTAAACAAGTACATAATCACCTGTTTTAAACTCTTTTGTGCGCACATGCTTGTCAAAAAACTCCTTTTGTCTTCTCTTCTGAGCATAGATCGAAGCTACAGCTCTCAGTCGAAGTTCATCTAGCTTTTCAAGATCATCTATTCTTGAAGAGAGTTCATGGCCTGTCCATTCTAAGCGTTTCGCTACTTGTAGAGTTGGAATAAAAAACTCTATCGACAATATAGCGTTTAGACCAAACCATGTTGTACGGTGTTGTTCCGATCAATGTTTTATAAGCTACCCTGTATGCCCATAGTGTTGAGTGTAATTGTTGATCCTAGTCTACCCTTGATTCTGATACAATTTTAGTCAAAATAGTGCATAGGGTTTTATTTGTGGCCTCAGCCTCTCCATTTGCTTGTGGATGATATGGAGCAGATTTTTTATGTATGACCATGAATTCCTCTAGCAGGTATTCAATGACTTCATTAAGAAAATGTGCTCCTCGATCACTGACAATTTCTATTGGTAATCTCTATCTTACAAAGACATTCTCATACAAAAATTGTGCAGTGGTCCTTGCATCTTCTTTTTGTGTCACTTTGGCTTCAACCCATTTTGTGAGATATTTTGTAGCCACGATGATATATTGGGTATGGGTGCGATACATAGGGGGTGAAATAGGGCCCACAAAATCAATTCCCCATTTTGCAAATACCCTTGCTCCCATCATTGGCCGTAGTGGCATCTCATCTCTTTTTATCGGCACTTTAGTGCGCTGACATGTGTCACAATGCTTTACAAATTCCTCAGCATCCATGTGCAATGTAGGCCACCATATTTCCGCGGTTAGGAAAATTTATCGCCTAAAAAATTGCATCCACTTATTCCTCCACGTGTGTTCTGAAATCAGCAAGTATTCACTTTCACTTGCACAGATTATAAGTTGATTGTCCTTTCCTCGCTTGTAGAGTTGATTTTCACAATTAAACTAAAGTCTCGAGCCTCCAACTCTGTAGCCCTTTGTCGTGCTTTTGTTGTGTTTTCAGGAAATGTCCTTGTTGTTAAGAAATCAATGATATATTGACTCCATGCAGGTGCAATGGTTACCTAAAACAAAGTCGCGTGATCCACCGGTCGTTTGGCACTACATATAATACATTTGTTAACATAAGCATGTGTGTCATCATACATAGTTGGCCAATATACTCCTAAGTGTTTCAACTTTTGGTGTGTTTTCATTGTTGAACAATGAAATGCACAGTCTTGGATGTGTGCTTCCTCAAGATAACACTCGAATTCCTCTGGATTTATACATAAGCGCAAAACTTTGTCCGAGCTTAGATGGTATAGTCGTCCCGCAATCAATTGAAAGTTTTTTGTTTGTCAAAATATTTGTTGTGTGGATTCTTCTTCCTTTTTATCAAATCTACCTCCAAAGGAAAGAATGCTAATAATTTTCTGAGACCATTTGGGTATCATTTCAATATTTAAAAGATAAGCATCAGGTATGTCATCATCGATTCCTTCAGGAGCTTACCATTGTGTAGCCTTGAAAGATGATCCGCTCGTAGATGCATTTTACCCTTTTTAACTACTATTGTGAAGTCAAACTCTAGCAATATAATAAACAAACGCACAATTCTCCCAGTATTGCATGGTTTATTTACTAGATACAGAAGAGGGTGATGATCTGTGAAGAACACAAATTTGTTTGCAAGCAGATAATACCAAAATTTCTTTACAGCATATATCATTCCTAATCCCTCTCTTTCAGTGGTGGTGTAGTTCTTTTCTGCACTATTTAGCTGTCGGCTCGCATAACAAACTGGAAAATCCATTATTTCGTCTCCCGGTTGAGCCAGAATACTCCCAATTACGTATGCAGAGGCATCAATGTGAACATGGAATATCTTTTCCCAATCTGGTGCTTTAAGTATAGGTGCTGATACAAGGTTTTCCTTAAGCTTTTTGAATGAATTTTCACACTCCTCAGTCCAGTCGAAACTGACTAATAAGCGATATAGTGGTTGTGCAATGACCGCATACATATATATGAATCTTCTATAATATCCACAGTGTCCCATGAAAGATTGTACTTGTTTGGCATTAGTAAGCCTGGGCAAGTCTACTATGACTCTAATTTTGTCTAGGTTAGTAGTTATGAAATTTCTTGAGACAATATGTCCTAAGATGCGGCCTTGCCTTACCATAAAAATGCACTTTTTCGGATTGAAACAGATTCGATATGTTCTGCACTTCTCAAATACCTTTTGTAAATGGTCAACGTGTTCTTCTTGAATAAGAAAGTGGACACAGAGATCATCCATATATATTTCTAAGAATATTCTTCGGTATTCTTTGAATGCATGAGTCATTAACCTTTGGAAGGTAGCTGGGGCATTGGTTAGGCCAAAAGGCAAAACTCTATACGCATATATGCCCCATTCTGTGGCAAATGCAGTTTTGTGTTGATCCTCTATTGCAATTGCCAATTGGTTGTACCCAGAAAACCCATCCAGAAATGAATAGGCCTATTTTCCCGCTACCCTCTCAAGCACATGTTCTATGATTGACAAGGGATAATTATCCCTTATTGTTGCTGCATTTACCTTTTTGAGGTTCACACACACACACACACACACAACTTTTCGTTCTTTTTGGGGACAACCACAATGGGTGACACCCAATCTGTATGCTCGATTTCATAGATGAATTCGGCATCCTTCAGCTTGTCAATCTCTTCTTTGATTCGTTTAGCAAATAAGTCATTATATGTGTAAGGACGATGTTTTCTTGGTTTGGCATCTGACTTTAGCGGAATTGTATATTGGCATATCGATGGATCAACTCCCTTGAGGTCTTTGTAAGACCATGCAAACACATCTTTATACCCTTTGAGAAGCTGTGTTAACATTTCTTCTTCTTCAGGACCTAAATCAATTGCTATATAGACAGGCTGAGGCTCTTCGCCTGGCGCAATGAGGTCAATTTGTTTTGCATTTTCCGATCCATCGTAAGATTCCTGGTTTATTCTTTCCCTTCTTGGTGGTGTCATTATGATTTTTCTGTCTTGGATGGTGAATTCCCGATAGTGGGATGGTACATCCATGTTTTCTTTTTCTGAATCCTCCTTACCTTCACTTTCTGCCTCAGTAGTCTATACCTCTCATAACGACTGTTTAAGTTCTTGGTATTTCTTCTTACGCTCCATTTTGGTCCACTCGGGATCTTTTGTCTTTTCACGTTTTGATGGTTGAGATTTTCTTGAATTTGCTTCCGTTTTAGTTTTTCGTGATTGTTTTATGTCCTCAGGTGTCCTTTTCCCTTGAACTCTTGAGAATCTTCCTGATATTTTGTCTTTTACACAATCCTCTACGTTGGCTAGCATTAGATAGTGTGTTTTGTCTTTTATCCTGGGCATCAGGTTTTCTTTAACCTTGTTTTTTGCTCTCTTTTTTCTATAGCGTTCCTGTCCTCTAGGGTGTTGATTTGCAAAATCATAAAACTTGATATTTGCGGTTGTTTCCCTACTCTCGCTTGAGTTGTCTGAACACTCGTTATCTGTATCATTACTTGATTCCAGATGCGCGGAGGAGTCATAAAACTCTTCTTGTTCTGGTGAGTCTACATTCTCATCTCCTATCGGTACAAGGTTTACCATGTAATAGGGTAGCACATCATAACCGTCCTTATCACAAAATTTTGTTGTTGAGATATTTGTAATGGCACAGATGTCTGACGTTGCTAGTATGTGTTCCCATTCCATAGGTTCTAATGCATCTTCGGGAAAAGGTTTCGGAATATAATCCTTGTCTTCAATAGCTCTTTCTAAGATGCATTTCTCTCTTTTCAAGCTCCCACAATGTGAAGCTCCACACATCCATATCTCTTTTTTCTGCCCTAACCATGTTGGGCGTTCGGACCCTGCCAACGTAGCCGAATCAAACTCTTCCACTAGTGTCTGATTCACATCTTTGTAACTATGGTCTTTTAGGTATATTTTGGTTGTAGTCTCCCCACACCTGAGGTATATGTGGTCATAACCCCAATCCTGTACCATCTTTAATTGTCTCATGAACGGTCTTCCCAAGTCGATCTCGTAATTGTTCTTTTTTCCAAAATCAACTATTGCAAATGTATGCTCATACTCGATTCCGCAAGAGGTGACAATTAATTTTTCTAAAAGTCCTAGAGGCTTTTCCATGAACCCATCTGCCAGTTGTAATTTCATTCTGGTTGCTCTCAAAGCCGATTTTTCCCATTTTTCCATATTTCTTTTGTGGCGATAGCGACTCCTGCTCCACTGTCAAGAATAGCCTTGGATATCACTCCCTGGAATTCCACTGGTAGTATGGTATTTCCATCTTCTCCTTCACAATATTCTCCAAACTTGTTTAAAGGTGCAGGCCTAGTGTTCAGTTGAGGCTTGTCCAATTCTCTGATCCCTTCTTGAATTCTTGAGGTAGGGTCCTTTACTCCAAATTTTTCTAAGCATTTTCCTACTGTGGTCCACATGTTTGGTCGTAACCTCAGGAGTTTGGCTAACGTGATTGTGCATGCCATCGGGATGGACAGTAACTCAATCAACCCTTGTGAATCCATTACTCTATTGGGAGAAAGTCTTTGAGATGGGATTGCTCTCACTTTAGACTTAGCTTCATACTCCCCCAGGTAAGAGGGTAGAGTTTTTAGCGAGTCAGGTTGGTTGTGCCCCGAGCTAATTGACCCCTGGTCTCCCTCTTGTGAATGCATATCAAAGTTCATTTGTGATCTTGCCTCAAATTCTTCAATGGGAGGTAAGATCTCATTTTTCTCCTTCTCAGCATGATTTAGTTGGTGGTTCATCCTGTTAGCTTCATTTGCTTCCCGGATTTTCTTCCACAGGTCATCTAAACTGTCACACTCTTTATCCATCCCCACCGATGTTTTAGGTTGGAAACCATCAAATGTCTCATCAGTTGTATTTGGCACTATGATAGGTTCTTGCTTAGACTCTGGCAGTTGTGAGTCCCTCCATTGTGTCCGCTTGTTTCTCTAAATTTGGTGTGATAGGGGTTGGAGCTGGCACCTCATGCCAACTTGTAGGTTTACTAAGTGGATTTTCTATCAAAGATTGGGCTGTTTCAATCACCTTCCTGCACATTTCCAACCTCTATTTTTCTAGTTCCGCATATGGATAAGTCATCCATCGTTGCTCTTGGTTTTGGTTGTTTTTGAGTCTGGCTTTGTACGCTTTTAAAAGTGCGTCAAGCTGCTCATTTACTTTTTCTACCAGTAATGATCCTCCCGATCCTGCACTTTTGGGTTCCACTATTTCCTTGGGCCCTATGATTGCAGTAGTGTGTGAACTTAAACTAGTTAGATCCTCTAATCGCTCCAATCTATCCTTTGTGTGTTTAGCTCCTGGGATAGAGCCGTTTGCTCTCCTTCCTTCCTTGCTTTCATATGAGACTTTCTAGCTTTCCAAGTGCTTCGTTGATTTCATTTCTACACTAGGAGCATCGGTCTTTGGCTCTTCAATTATGGGTTTGTTTGTCCTTCTTTGAGCTTGTGCCCGTGTGACTACCTGAATAGGTATTACTGTTTCATTTTCTGACCCCCCACTGGATGGCACTGCTTCCAGCATGTTTAAAGTAGTTTTTGCTCCTTTGCTCGGGTTCTTAGGGAAATCGGGAATCAAGTGAGTAATTCCACACTCAGTGCAATACGCATTGACTCTAATTATTTCATCATGAGGACAGTCCCTTAGCCAATGATCTCCGCCACACTTGTAGCAGGGTCCCTTAGGTTGTTGAAGTGCTCCTTGAGCTCCTCTCTATTGGTAAGCATGACTATGAACAACAGTGTTCATTCATCCAAGCTGTATCTTCCTTCTTCTGCAGCTTGGGTAGCTGTTGATGGTCCCATACTTCCAATCATGCTCCAAGGTTCTTGCATCTTAGGTTCTTCAGGTGGATAATAGACAGGTTTTGCTGCATATCCATTGGGATCTTTGTAATATGCATGCATGGGCACCAAAGCCTTCTCTTCTGGTTCATTTACCGTTGGTGCATACCTTATGCCGACCGGTCTTACTCCTGGTAGGGGTGGGTGTTGCCCCAATACTGTTTGTGGTCTTTCAACTCCTACGGTCCTGGTAGGTTACCCGCTTGATACCTAGGCATCGGTGGGATTTGAGGAGATGCTACTTGAGCTTGGGGAGCATAAGGTCTCTCTCTCACATATCCCTTGTTATAATAACATTCCTCTGTCACATGGTTTGTCCATTTTTGTTCAATTGCACACCACTTCGACTGCTTAGCCTGAGGCTTGGCATACATATTATTTTTTTTTAGCACTTCTTTCACCAGCTCCTTCTAGCTTACAGCTACTTCTCCTTTCTATGATGACTTAGTGGACTTGCTTCCACTTTGTTGTGAGGATGAATCGTCATCAAGATCCTTGAATTCACCCTCCTTGTAGACCGCACAATTGTCTACAAGGTAAAGAGATTCCTTAGTTAACTCATTTGACGTTGTGCTCCTCTTCATATGTAAGTCCTTCTAGAGATCTGCGTTTCTCAATCCTTGAATAAATATAAGCATAAGTCTGGACTGGGTTGGTATCTCTTCCACAGGGCAGAACTTCACATATCTCTTTAGTCGTAGGGCTGCCTTTCGCACAGATTCTCATTCCTTCTGTTTGAATTTATGGATTTGTGAGACTGTATTATGAGCTATCCCCCTTTGTGAAAATTCTTCAATAAACTTGTCAAAAACCTCCTCCATAGACTCAAAATCTCTACGCTCCACAGAATCAAACCAAGTGGCTGCATCCTCTTCTAGGGTAAGTCCAAACCATGCAAATTGAGTAGAAAAATCCAAAACTTCTTCAGTTCTAATTACACGCACGAAGGCTGCTACATGATCCCTAGGATCTCTGTTTCTTGAGTATTTCTTGTTTACCCATTTTTGCACCTGAGAAGGTCTAATTCTATGATGGTCCACAAATCTCATCATTGGTTCTCCTCTTCCTCCTCGATATGCCTCTTCTGGCCTTCGGTAGTGGGAGGGTTCCTCTCCTAGAGGTGCTCCTAAGCCATAATTTCTGACAGTTCTTGCAAGAGGTGGTTCATCTCTCCGAACCCGTTCTCTTTGTTCTTGTTCTATGGGTTGTCTTCCGAGCTCTGTCGACTCTTGAGTTTTTGGCTTAGTCCGAGAGCCTTGGTAATGTGAATGGAGTGGTGGTTCTTGTTAATCTCTTATCCCTCGTGCGGTTGGATAACCACCTCTGTTTAGGTCTTGTTTAGATGTTGCATTTGTTGAAGCCATGCATGCAATGATGGTTGGGTTGCCTGTTGGTTCTGATAGTTGAAAGTCTACTGTTGGTTAGAATGTGATGTTGTGTCGTACTCTTCTCAAAAAGGATTTGTAGACTTGCTAGGGGTATAGGTGGACCTTGGTACTTCTTCGGGGGCATATGTTGATGTTTCTGGAACTGTTGCCTTATCTACCTCCTCTGGCAGAATTCGTTTGTATTCTCGTCCGTACCTGTCAACAAAAATGATATCCTTCCCCATAGCAATTTCATAGGAGAACAACTAAAGAGCCTTGTCATCGCTCAATTCATTTGGGTAGGGTTCTTTACATAAAAAGTAAGAGACTACTCCCTCACTCTCATGCTTGTAAATTCCCACATTCTCATTATAGGTAGAGACTCTGGTTATTTTTTTTATCATACATAAAATGAGCTCCAGGTCGATCAATTTTGGGAGGTGGCTCTTGAGTTTCTGAGACCATTTTCCCTTTTGCCACATTATCTCCATACCTGTTGTAATCCTTAGGGTTCCTAACTATTAGATAGTGGTTCCCCTTTTCATCTCGGAATCTATCTCCATCATCATAGACTTGAATTATCTCCAGTCTCTGAGAAGACTGTTCCTCTATACAAATACACTTGCGTCCCCGATAGTCAAAATAAACTAGGGCTCCCCGAGAGTTTGTTCCTTCTAAGAAGATTATAGTGAACTTAGTCTTGTTCAAAGGGTTTTGGGAGGTACTTCCTCCTAGCATTGGGTCCTTCACCGGTGAAGCCTCCTGGCTATTGACTACCCATCATGAAGAAGGACTTGTCTGATGAAGTGTCAGTATCACTACCTTCAGCCAAGAATAAATAAAAAGCCTTTTGAACTTCAATCATTTAACTGGAGCTTCCTTTCTCAGGAGAAGGGTGGACCATCAAGCATTTCCCTTGAAGAAAGGTGTAGCCCTCCTAATCTTGGAGTGCTCTGAGTAATGCCCTCCAAAGAAAGTTATGTCAAATTGTTGAATGAAGGCCAAAGCCCTCAGAGCATCTCGGAATCTAGAAAAAGAGTCAAAATTAATTGATTGTCCACCTTCTTTGAATTCTTTTACTTTCTTGATTTTATCTTCGAGGAAGTCATATTGGTTGGCTTTGTAAAAATGCTTCTTCTTTGCATAAAACATGTGATCGTCGGAGGGATCTAGACTTGCCTGAGTTACACTCTCCTCAGTGGATACTAAGCTACCTTGATCATATGCCACTTTTTGGTCTCTTGAAATGTGTCTTCCTGATCTTAAATTCATCAAACTTAATAATGCAATTTATCACAAATCCAACCACTCACCTGGCAAGGGATCAGTTTCTGCACAACTTCTTGCTGCTGAATATACCTGTACACCAGCGTTTAATTTTGGCAATCGAATCAAAGAATTTAACCGCTAGAGGTGGTCGTAGTAATGATTGGTATAAGTGGAGTGTTAGTCCCAACCACTGTTGTACTCTATACACTTCTGATGTTCTTGATTAGGTCCACAATCTTGAACTGTACACCACCTACATGTTTGCCAGTCTAGAGGTAACGTCTTAATTCTTGTCTTTGCTCCGTAAATAGGTCAAACAAAGTCCAATTTCACTTCTGAAAGAATTTTTGGAACCCTTAAGTCAATTAGAACCTCGTTGTATGTCCACGGTTTGATATTGTCCTAAAAAATGACCCTGTAGACATCCTACGCGTAGGATGTCTTTTTTGCTTTATTTCAGATAAAATTTGCAATATAGCTTTCCCTTGATGTGCTGAGCTCATAGCTAGCCTCACTTTTTGGTTTGGACACCTATAAGCTGGTCAACTGATCAGAAATCTGTTCCAGAAGCCTAATGTCCATTCTAATGAATTCACCAGTCAAATCAACTCCAAATTGGACCAAACTTGACTAGGAGGTTTGTCCAAGGCTATATCAAAGCCTGGTATGTCTCAAATATACTTTTGGGCCTTGTAATGGTGCATTAGACATACTACATGTAGGATGTCTTTTGCATCAGAATTTAACCCAACTTGGCCCACAACTTTTCCTTGATGTGCTGAGCTCCCTGGTGTGTTTAGATTTGTGTTTGAATATCAAAGACCCCAAACTTAGCTATTCTGGCCTTTTGTTTCTGTCAAAAATGCTAAAGTCTGCTTAAACCCCGATTTTCTCACCCAATTGAAATGAAACCTTTCACATGCACTCAATAAATCATGTAGATCATGCACATGAAGACATCCTATGGTCTTGGTCTCAAAATTATGCCTTGGCACAATCTGGGTAGGATGTCTGGCAATTCGTGTCTTTTTTTGCCACAATCTGTCAAGATATGGTCGATCTTCCACTTTCGAGGTGAAAATAGGGTAAAACCTACCTTCTAAACACTTTGGTCAACTCAGATTCTCAAAATTCCTACCAGATCACCATGTAGACATCCTATGGTAGGATGTCTAACTTGCTCAGATTTGGCCCAAACTTGGTGATTAGACTTCCCTTGATGAGCTCTACCCAAATATACCCGTACTTGATGGTTATGGACCCTAAAAATGGCTAATAGACATCCTACGCCCAATTTTTTTTTTTGCTCAGAATGAGGTAAGATCTGATCCAGAGGTTCTCCTTGGTGTGTTGATTCCCAATATGTCCAAATTTGGTGATTTTGACAACTTTGAGTTAGTCAAGCACTCAAGATTTTGCTTCAGATTCTAGGGTTTCCTTAGGCTGTTTTACCCATTCAAATGATTTTCAATTTTGTCCAAACTTGGTGTGAAGGCTTGTTTTATGCTAAGGAATAGTTTGGTTTGGTCAAAAATTGGTATGGGCCCCCAAATCTAGCCTTGAGACATCCTATGCGTAGAATGTCTATCTGCTCCAAATGATCCAATTTTTGTCCCACTTAATCCCCTAGATCCTGGAAACACTCAAACACTCTGATGATATCAGTTTTGCAAAATGTTGCCCAAAATGGCCCTAGAGACATCCTATGCGTAGGATGTCTCCTGCATAATTTTCCTAATTGGAGTATTTCTGATGCTTCTTTATGGTCTCCACACTTGATATCATTCACCAACGACACTCAAAAGCACAACATTCACTCAAAACAAGCACTTTATGATTTTTTTCTCACTTTCTAGCTTCGCCTTTTGACTTTTGGACACCAAAAACATATAAAAACACTCAACTCAACATGTTCTTAGGGTAAAACATACCCGTTGAGCACATTGGTGATTTTAGAATTTGCAAAATCTTCACAGTTTCACTCCTAGAGACATCCTACGTGTAGGATGTCCCTAATGACATAAATGTGATTTTTGAGTTCTGGACTTTCTCTTAAGCTTTGCAAACACCTTTGGACTACTCTCAGCAAGAAACAAACATCAAGCAAGCATCCAAATGCAATTTTACATTTCTTGATTTTACGCTTCCACAACTTTGGTGAGCCTAGTAGCAATATGACATGCATGATATGCTCAAGATCGAAATCAGTACGTCCTACTTACTCTACTCCTACTCATCACATGGGATGGTGAAATTTTTGATGCTCAAGTCACTTTCTAGCCTCACACGGACTCTCTAGCTGACTTTTCACCTCTCTCCTACCTAATGCTACCTAAGTCAAAGGATCTAGGCCAGACACATGCTCCCTAGACTCCTCCTAAGACCTAGAGAGTCCACCACCCTCTGATCCTATCTAAATGTAAAATAAGACTCTGGCAAGCCAGAGAATCCCTATCCTCAAGGATTAGTCTCGGTCACCTACCTAATTTTTCGTCCCCGGCAGTGGTGCCAATGTTGGCGGATACGCCGTGATGGACGTCAGCACAGTGAGAACTCACCTAACAAGAAGCTCGATCCCAGGTGCGTGGAAGCAAGCATAGGGTGTCTACCTACACTTGACCGATTATTGACTACTTCCTACAGAGGTCTCTACTCAATGTCTAAGTTACAGCCTATTATAGTGCACAGGAGGAGATTTCCTACAACGCTTCCATGAGCCAAATACCCATTAGACATTCTCGAAACGCTACAAAACTTGAGGGATATCCTATTAACACCAATAGGCCACTCTCCCTAAGGTCGGTGACCCAAAAACCTACCCAAAAACACCCAGTGAAAAATCACGTAGGATGGCATACCTCTCAGCCTCTCTAAGTCTACACCCTTGTAAGTGGCTGAATGGACGTGGGAAAGTTCCCTCAGCCTTTAAGTCAAAACCCTTAGTTTTAGACTAAAGGATATCATTAGCTAGAGAGAGTTTTGAACGTTCACTGTGAGAAGCTTCTTGCTACTACAAGTTGTACTTTTCTCATAGATTGGTAATCAGAATTCATTTCCAAATAGCACATTGTGTTCCTTGTCTCTTGCTCTACAACTTAAGTATAGAAATTCTCAATTCTGTTGTTGTTGTGGTTTGCAACACATTTCTTGTGAGCTAAATGCATTGATTTGAAGGTATAAATGGTTGTTTTTTTATGTTTTGACCATGGATAAGTATTTCTATGCTTAAGGGGGACTTTTTTGTATAGTTCTGTTTCAATTTTCTGCCCTTTTTTTGTGATGGATCGTGATTTATGTACCTTCCCAGATGGTTGCAGAACTTGGTAGGATTGTGTGTCTAGGTGTTGTAATACCTCTCCTTAAGTTTTGTTGCATTTCGAATTCGTTTGGATACCAAAAAGGTGTGCTCACTTAGAGCGGTGAGATTGGACGCATATTGATTTTCTGACTAGGAAGTGGTTGATTTTTGTTTTTCCTAGTATGAGTATCTCTCTGAGTTCACTTTGGTGAGATTGAAACTCTCATTAGGTCTCCGTGCCCCATCTCGAGTCGCTTCCTTGCATATTGACATTATGTTAGTACAAAAAAGCTATGCTACAGACGTCCGTCATGGCGACCTGCTAACATTGGCGCCGCTATTGGGAAAACCGATCTTAGGTGGTGAGTGACTCAGTGTACAAAAAAATCCCTTCCAAAGCTTTTGACGCCCATTTCTCTTACACATAGACAGTAAAGCAGCTAGACGGAGGTTTAGTGCTTAGTAGAGACTGGAGTCTGAGACTAGCCAGTGCTACTCCTTTATGAGCAAAAAAAGCCGTGAATGAAGTACAAGAAAGTATTTCGTTCTTTGATTTTACCATGCTTGAAAAGGACTATCCCACCACACACTTTGTTGTTGTTTTTCTACTGTTAGATACATTTATGTTTTTGGATTTATTTCAGCTTATAGGAGTAGGCTAAGTAACAATTTACACCATCATTCGGGGCCAAAAGGATCGAGGAAAAACATATCAAAAAACTTATTTTGGTGTCAAAGACCATAACTCTGAAAAGTTAAAACATTGATGGTCAGAGCTTCAAAATTGAACCAAACCCAGCAAAACCTTCAAAAAGGGGATAGACAAACTTGATAAAAACAGTCTGTGCAAAAAATTTCCAATTTTCCTGTCCAGCATGGATCGCGATCCATGTACCTTTCTGGTAAAACATGCTAAAACTATTTTCTTTGCTTAGAACAGGTTCTCAGGCACACCAAAACCTTGAGTTTGGTCAAAAATAGAGTGTTAAAAGATCATTTAAATCAAGAAATTGGGTTGAACAAAGCAAAACCTCAAAAATTGAGAAAATTTGGGAAAATTTGAACTTTTACTTGTCCAAATTCAATAAGGGAAGAGAATTGGGATCAAGTAGAAGTAGGGAGCCAGCACAACCAAAAATCATGACCAAATGCTTCCCAATATGGATCATGATCCATGTACCAGGTAGACATCTGGTAGTGGAATTTGACCAATGCACTCCTGATTACTAAGGGAACAACTTTTCCAAAAGGAGCCCTAGAAAAAAAGTGAAAAAACCTGATCAAAATACCAAAAAAGAAGTTGTTTGCAAAAAACCACAACACAAACACAAAATCTTGCTTTTGACTTGGAAAAAGTTGATCAAATCCAAAAAGATTTGGAGAATAGCATCACCAGACCTTTTATCATAAACTCACAAAGTATCAGTCCAAAATCTTATCAAACATGGATCGCGATCCATGTACCTTTTTGGAATTTTGAGCTGATATTGGGCAAGTAGAAAAGTGATAACATTTGAAGTACTTTTTCCCAAGGGACCCTTAACAAAAAAGTTCAAAAAGAGGGCAAAAGGGGCAAAAATCAGATCAAGGGGCAAACCACTGGAATAGACCCTAAACTGACTTTTCATTGATCTAAAAAACTCCAAAACATTCAAAAACCATATAGTCAGCATCAGTAGGCCAAGAACTAGCTGTGAGTCAAGTTTCAGTACATTCTGGCACTAAGGAACATGGATCGCGATCCATGTTCCTCTGACATATTTTGATACAAAAGTTGCACCATAGCTAGAGGGCATCATAGAGAGTACTTTCAAAATTGAATTTGGATATAAAAATACATATCAAAAGCCCAAAACTGACAGGAACTCTGGCAAAGTGATAGAATTGACCTGGCTTCTAATCCAGAGGTTCATTTCTAAAAAAATTGATACCATAAAACCTCCTAATCATGTTGAACTTGATGGTATCAAGAAAAGTCCATTTAGCTTTCCAACATGGATCACGATCCATGTTCCTCTGAGTCAGAACATAAGCATAATTTCATTACACAAAGAGGTAGAACACAGGACCTTGGTGGCTCTTTCAAAATTGAAATTGGACCTAAATTATTGATTTTGTGTGTGTAATTGTGTGCTATTGAAAAACCTAGTTAAATTTTGCGATTAAAAACCAGAACTAAGAGGAACAACTGTAAGCTCATAGCTATTAAGCATTTTTTGACAAATTGCAAGTACTAGAGGATACTACCCAGCAAGTAAGATCAAACAGGGAATTCAAACTAGCTAATTAGGTAACCCGGTTTGGATTCTGCAATACCAATTCTTCATGAGTTTGCGATCAGGAAGATTGTACCAGAATAGAAAACCCAACGTCTTGGACCAGGGAAGCAATCACTCAATGAAAGAAAGCGTGAATCAAAGACAACTACTGCCTTTAGAACCCATTTTAGAGGAGAGATTCTCTGACACTTTGTCAGAAAGATCAACCCGCATCTGATGTAAAATTGTTGTATTTGAAGTTTCAATTTGAAAATGTGCTTAAAGACAAAATCTATAAGAATAGAATGGACCGCTACTGTGTTAAGTTGGAAAATAAGACGAGCGAGTTTTCAGAGACCTTGTAGATGTTGATTATGATGGGGATAGATATTTTGACAGAGAGAGATTGATGTACCTAGTGGTTCATAACCCCTTTATTGTGGATAAATGGGGAATGACAAGGTAGATCAAGAGCTGGCACATGAGCCACCCAAGGTGGATAGGCAAAATGTGGTGCTCAGACGCACCAATGAGAGAGAAAGTCTTAATACAGACAACATGTATGTGGGGCTATATAAGTTTATACTCATTGGTGCTCAGACGCACCAATGAGACAAAACGTCTTAACACAAACAACACGTATGTGGGTCTATATAACTTTAATAATGGAGAACAAACACTCTGAGAGATACCCAGGGGTCTATGCACAAAATATACAATTTTCAATATTCATTAGAGTTGCGGAAGCATTTTCATAGGGGAGGAGTTCTTAGCGCCCGACCAAGCATGGAGTTCAAGCCATGAGCCGGACTACATCCAAAGGTACCTAGCGACTAGTGTTGCCCCTGAATGGGTGTTATGAATGAAAGCGTACTCAAGAAGGGTTATAACATTGTGGAGGGTGAATATATGTGTACACCGCGTTGTGGGAAGAGAGAGAGAGAGAGAGAGAGAGAGAGAGAGAGAGAGAGAAAGAGAGAGAATATAGTGGAGGGTGAAAAAGAGTGCATAGAGACATGAGAATTTGACAACAGAGAATCTTTAAATACCCATCTAAATGGAAGAGGCAACCATGTATTAATGCAATGACAAAATTTGGGGAGCCGTTTTGATATGTTTTATGGTTTTTTTTGGTGATTTGATTTCGATTATTAGATGGCCCTAAACTTACATGAGAGTATATGGTTAAACATTCCGAACCGCATAGGCAGATATGAATAAAGTGACTTTCTTTTGGGGTTACCCTTTGTTGTGTGAGTATCATATGGTCAAAGTGATGTGATGGGTGATAGTATACATTATAGAGTTGAACTTGATGCATTGTTTTGAGGTCAAACACTTTCATTTTCATGTTTTGCATGCTCTCGAAAATGTCAAAAAGTTGTTTTTGCACATGTGTGAAGTTATGGTTTATGGTTGACCTAAAGGTCGAAGTTGTTTGCATCATGTTTATGGTGTTGTAATGTTATCATATGATGTATGGGAACTCATGTATTGATGTGGATTCCTCATATGCATGGTTATGATTGCTTTCCACCTTTCTAGGTTAAAACTAGCTCTATGTGCTAGAGTGGTGAAGTGCAGATGTGATGCGTCAACTTTGCATGGTTGCATGTTGTCAAAATT